>NC_090022.1:58405958-59062208 GCF_037176765.1 Anolis sagrei | reverse complement strand
AGATAACTTGATATCAACTTGAGTTGCACCAGATGGGGCAAATGTCTCAGGAGGTTCTGACATTTATTGCTGTGGTTTCCACTGTTTTTTATTTTTAAATATCTTTATGATTTTTTTTGTTAACACAGTACATTTCCTGGTGATTCCTGATATAATAACAACAACAACAACAACAATTTTGTTTGTTTTCCGCCCTATCTCTCTGAAGGGATTGAGGGCAGATTCCAACATAACAATGGCAAACATTCAATGCCCACATAAAACACACGATACTAACATAAAATCCCAGAAAACCCCCACATATAAAAGTAACATTAAAGCCTAACATCAAATTAAGACCTAAGATCAATAAATTAAACTTGACATCAATAAATTAAACTACACATAATTAGATCAAATTCTATAATAACATAAATCTAAACAAAACATCCACATTAGTGTACAACAGCCAGCAAGGGTTCACAAAATGGTATGGGTTGGTTATGTAGTCAGATGAGGTCACTGGGCTGGTGTGGACCAGGAAAGCCCGAATATGCATAGTTCTCAACCAGATGCCCAGCAGTGATCTCTCGACCATCTAATCCCCTTCCTCTCCATATGCTAGTGAGCAAAAGTAGGTCTTCAGGTGTTTTTAAAGGAGAGGAGGGAGGGGGCATCTGTATTTCTTTAGAGAGGGAGTTCCAGAGATATCACATGTTATTCCTGCCATCAGGAATAAAATTATTTCTAATTTAGAAAGATATGAGAAGTCTCCTCTTCTCCTTTTTGGAGTGTGGTTGGGAAGATGTGCATCAGTGAAATGGCTCTTTGGCACTTCAGCTGGCCCCTTAACATTTGTGGATACCACTTTTACTATCATGGCTCAATGCTATGTGCCTCACCAAACTAAAACTACTAGGATTCCACAGCATTGAGCCATGACAGTGGTTACAAACCTGCATTAATTCTATAGTATATATGCATCCTAACAGAGAAAAGGACATTTCTAGAACAAACTGAAGTCCATTTCATGAAAACAACAACAACAATAATAGCAACAACTTTGTTTATATTCTGTCCTATCTCCCCGAAGGGACTTAGGGTGGATTCCAATCATAAAAGGCAAACATTCAATGCCTGAAAATAACAAGCAATAATAACAAAAATTGACAGCCCAACATATAAAAGCAAATTGTAAATGAACAACTAAAATAAAATTGAAAAACACAATCTATTATATGAAACATGAAACAAAACATCAAACAGAAGTGTCAGTTTCCCAGAGCCAACAGGGTTCCTTGGGGTCAAATAATATTGATAATTGCAAGATGTTTCCTGAGCTAGCGGGGAAACAGGGTACGGATACGGATGGCAGATATTAATCAGAGGTATAATGGCAGTATTACCATCTATTCCTCCTTCTGCTCATAAGCCAGTGAGCCATGTCCCAGCTGTTTCCTAAAGGCGGGGAAGGGGAGCCATCTTTAATTTCTTAGGAAGAGAGTTCCAGAGGTGGGGGAAAGCCACAAACAAGGCCCTTTCTCTTGTTCCCACCAGCCATACTTGGAACAGGGGTGGTACCAAGAGCAGGGCCTCTTCAGATGACTGTAGTATCCAAGGTGGTTTGCAGTGTGAGATGCAGTTTGTCAAATAGCCCGGACCCAAGCCATTTAGGGCTATAAAGGTAATGACCAGCACTTTGTATTTTGCCTGGAAGCAGACTGGCAGCCAGTGGAGCTGCTGCAACATGGGAGAGGTTCTCTCCCTGAATAGCGCTCCAGTTAGTAACTTGGCTGCTGATCTCTGGACCAGTTGAAGCTTCCAAACTATCTTCAAAAGCAGCCCTGCATAGAGAGTGTTGCAATAATCCAAACGGGATGTGACTAAAACATGAACTACCATGGCCAGATCTGGCATGCCAAGATATGGGTGCAGCTGGCACACAATTTTTAATTGTGCAAAGACACTCCTGGCCACCACTGACATCTGGGGTTCCAGGGTCCAGGATGAGTCCAGGAGCATGCCCAGACTGCAAAGCTGCATCTTCAGGAGGAGTGTGATCCCCGTCCAACACAAAAGATGCAAAGCTGCATCTTCAGGAGGAGTGTGACCCCCATCCAACACAGGCTGTAATCCCATACCCTGACCAGCCTTCTGACTGACTAAGCGTACCTCTGTCTTATCTGGATTTAATTTCAGCTTGTTAGTCCTCATCCTGTCCATTACTAATGACAGGTACTGGTTTAAGACCAGACATAAGTCCCCCCACCCCACCCCGAGTCAGTCTTGAACATAGGACTGCATTCGTTTGTGTCTTTTTATGTTAAAATAAACCAGCATGTATATTTTTGAATGTATGCAAATATTTTCAACTCTTATTTTTCACATTACCTTGTATACTGTATATATACTCATGTATAGCTTGAATTCTTGTATAAATTAAGGGCAAGTTTTGAGGAGAAATCATAAATTTTATTATGACCCATGGGTAAGTTGAGTATCATTTTGTGTAGAGAAAGAAAAGCTGCAACACTACTTCAGGGGGCCAGCCACCACAAGCCATCACTATTTTCAAGCATTCAATATTTTGTTGAGATTGTTTGTTGTTTCCTATCTGTACAACAGCAAAACAACAGAGAGGAAACTATCAGGGACAGCTAATCACCTCTCAACAAAAGATTCCCTCAGGCACTAACAAGCTGCACCAAAAAACTGCCAGGCCATCAAATGCTAATCAAGGTTGTCAGTTGAAACATTCACACCTAGCTCCAACAGACAAGAGTCCTTTGTCCCACCCTGGTCATTCCACAGATATATAAACCCAATTTTCCTAATTCTAACAGACCTTACTACCTCCGAGGATGCTTGCCATAGATGCAGGCAAAACGTCAGGAGAGAATGCCTCTAGAACATGGCCATATAGCCCGAAAAAACCTACAACAATCTAGTGACTCCAGCCATGAAAGCCTTCGACAATACATTTTCCTGGTAGTTTTTCAATTGGTCCTTCAGACAGCTAAGAGGTCATAGTGCTTCCACTGTTGTTCGTGCTAGAGAGTAAGAGAGATGTGCTTGGATCCATGGAAGACACAGATCCACAGTCCATTCTTCGGAGGATGGAAAATCTCATCCACCCCTGCCTGCATCTGGCGTATGGATTTCCCCTACCATCATGCCCTCAGTGGGGAAATATTAAACATGGATCAAATGGGTGTGGAAGGCCGCCTCCTGTCTGGTTAGCACAAACTGGAAGAACTTAGGGGTGAGATTGTGAATTTGCTGCTCTGCTCCTCCTCCTCAAACTTCCCTTTGGCTTCCAGTTTTAATTCAAGCAACCTTTATGCATGTGTGAACAAGCCCTGCAGTCATTTGAAAACAGATTATTCCTATTGTCTGGAGAAACTGGTCTGCCTTAATCACCCCAGCCTTATTGGCTCAGGTGGATGCTGCTAGACCACCCACTGTTTAAGTGCTTGTATAATACATGTTTATGAATTTACTCCATACTAATTATGAAACTCTACATTCTTTATTGCAACAGAATAAAATGGTTTAAGATCCAGGTACCAAACTTGCTTGAGTTTAGTGTTATTCATGTGAACGTCTCAGCTTTTTTTAAAAAAAACTTGATGAAACAATGTTTTGCCTTCAGTCGGTGTAATTACAAACATGCTTAAGGGTGCACATATGCAGTCAATTTATGAAATCACTATCAGCCTAGATATAAATGTTTTGGTTCTTGTTCCTCTCAGGTAGCTTTCCAGCACAACTGTTTGTAATGCATTCTTGTAATGGCCAATCATTCACTCCTGTGTAAATTCATCATAGGAAACCAATATTGAGGTTATCCTGGTTTTGCTTAGCCCTTTTAAAAAATAAATTTTCTGACCCCTGCTACTCCCACTTAGGAACAAACTCGCCACATTTCTAAGTCAGAAAATTGCTTTCAATTCTACTGCTTGTAAACCAGAATCAGGCACCTTAAATGAAGCAAAAGAAGGAAATTAGCCCCAGATATAGCTGCATGCTGGCCATGTGTTTCTGAAATGGGAATCTATAGCCCTCTCCTTGCGCTCCCTCATCACCAGATCACTAGACATATAAAACGTGAAAATCAAGACATAATCTAGGAAAGAGTCTGTTGCAATATAGCAGACAGAAATACATCATATTTTTTGGCTTACAAACTTTTTTTTTCCAAAGGGCAACATTTGGCCAATGAATAGAATGTTTTAAGACCCTCCCAGCCCCCAATTTATAATGAAAGCTTTTCCATGTTTGAGATGCTATATTTACTTAGTTCAAATATTTATGGGTGCAATGTATATACAGTATTGAACAAAACAGAAACCAGATTCATTCCTTAATGAGTGAGAAGGAATAGACTACATACAGAACTAAATATACCATAGTGTGAAGCAGGACCAGGGGGTGGGGAGGGGAAGAGGGCCTTAGCTAATACTTTGTTAAGCTTGCAGCCCTAAAAAAATGTTCAACTCTTTACAGCTACTGAACTAAAGAACAAAAAGAAAATAAATTGGTATTAGCTTTTGCTCATTATCAGATATATTTTTTTGGAAAAACAAAGGTTAGAGTGTGCAAAATGTCTTTGAATTTATTCAGCTGTTCTTGCAGTTTCATGTTTCACAAGTGGCTGCAACCCTGCCTGTGTTCCCATATGACTGGATTAAAGTTATCTGACAGGCTTGTTAAAGTTATCAGGCCAGACCAGCAATGCTTGTTCAACCTCACAGTCATCAACCGTCATTGACAATTTGCTCTATTCAAAATTATATCCCCCTTTTTTGAAACATGGGGCAAGCTCAGTTTAAAATCAGGATAATCTCAATTATATGCTAAAACCTGAAGGAAGATCATCATTTGCAGACTCCAACCATTCACAATGCTTTATTTGTTACCTTTGCATCTCCGAGTAATGCTGTAGTCTCAAAACAACCTGCATAGTACCTTCCTAGTGGCCACACAGGTTACAACACTATACAACACTTGCTGTAGAGTAGTGTTGCTCAACCTGTGGGTCCCCAGATGTTTTGGCCTTCAACTCCCAGAAATCCTAACAGCTGGTAAATTGGCTGGGATTCCTGGGAGTTTTAGGCCAAAACACCTGGGGACCCACAGGTTGAGAACCACTGCTGTAGATTGAGGACTTTGTTGCATAGACCCGTTATTCCACTATGATCATAGTATCTTGATAGTGAATACATACTCCATTGAGCACCCTTGATATTTCACCATTCTTTAATAGTGTAATTGTGCAGATTTGCCAATTTATGGTCCCATGATCATACTTTAGCATATCCCTGTAACCTTGTCTTCTGCACTATTGCTGTCCCTTACTTTTTTGTTTTGTTTTTATTTTTAGCACAATTGAACAATTCCAGAATTTTAAAACAAAAAGGGGCTAATATAAATCTATCTATCTATGCTATAAAATGTATGTATGTTTGTATGTACGTGTGTATGTACGTGTGTATGTAGGTGAGTTTGTTTGCAGCTGATTTCTTATTGGCTTCCACTTCCAGACACAACTGTGACCACCGCCAACAGATCAGGACCAAGTTTGGCACACAGAACCCCCATGACAAACCAAAAATACTGGAAGGGTTTTAGGGAAAATTGACCTTGATTTTGGGGAGTTGTTGTTCACCCACATTCAGAGAGCACTGAATCCAACCAACAATGGATCTGGACCTAAATTGGCACACAGACCCAACATGCCAACTTTGAATGCAGGGTTGAGTGGGTTGAGGGTGACTAACATGAATTTGGAATTTGTAGTTCACTTGCAATCAAAGAACACTGTGAACCCAACTGACAATGGATCTGGACCAAACTTGCCATGCATACCCAATGCGGCCAACTTTGAATACTGGTGGGGTTTGTGGGGAACTGACCTATGATGTTGAGAGTTGTAGTTCACCCACACCCTTATACATGCTCTAATGGATTCATTCTTAAAAAACAAAAGCAAAGATGAGTTTTTCTAACAAATAGGATTACGAATTATCTAACCCAGACATCATCGCGTACCTATGCTAAGATAAAATAAAGGAAAACAGCCAGCTTGGAAGTATCAATGACTAGAGGAGAAAAGGGGAGCGGATAATCCTCCTTGCTGATGTTGCTTTACTGACAGTATGCTAGCACAGAAACAAAAGGAATCCCATTGCATAAAGGTAGGTAATGAGAACATTGGAATTGGGAGCTGTAGACCACTTTTACACGTCAATAATTAAGGATAGGAAAATACCAGGGAGGAGGCAGACTGACAGTGAGATTCAGCTGCAATGCTGGTTTGCCTGTCTCGTGTGTTAGTCCTGGGTTTCATTTAAAGAAATAACATTTACTTCCAGGTTGACATGCTCTGAACTGGACAGTTACTGACATTAAAAACTGAATTGTGATTTGGGCATGGGATTCCTGTATCTAGGAACCTCCAGAATGAAACAACATTCATTGCAGAATGCAACAAATTTCCAGTCATGGAGCAGAATATTAGAAAGAAACTGTAATTTCCAGTCATGGCCTGGGACATTAGAAAGAAAAATGGAAGAAATAGCAAAGGAGATGATGTTTTCATGGCCAGGTAAATTATATAGGAAAAAATCTCTCCCCTTCAACTCCACCCCAAGCACAACATCTGTTCCTGTTTCTAGACTATTCAGAATTCATAATAAATTCCAGCTGGCTTCAAGTAGAAAAATGAATATGTTAAAATTGCATTGCAAATAGTGTCTCTGCTGATCATCTCAACAGAAACTCCACAGAATAATGGTGAAGGGCAAGACTCAACATAGCTGCTAGATTTTATCTTGGTGCTGTTGATAACTTTATATTTAGAAATACATTTGCCATCACAATCACAATTTGATAATTATATTGTGATCTGCATAGAAAGTATTTTTCCTTCCAGTGTGTATTTCAACCCACAACCTGAAGTATGAGAAAAAAATCATCACAAAAGCAAAATAGGTGTTTTGCCACCCCATGCTTCTTCATATGTAGCTCATGAAAATAATTTCAGCAGATGAATTTCCTTCATGAGCATCATATAGCCAGTAGATCTCGGATCCACTGCCCAAACATGCCTAGGGTTGGCAAAACAATGTTCCAAGAGAAGTTGGCCTAAATCTAATTGTCAATTCTAATGAGAGTAGTCTCACTCAATCTATGGGGACCTGGTAAGGCTAGAATAGGAACATTGTGAAACACCATATGTTAGACTTCAACTAGCACTTTGCTCATGAACAAGTGAGGATAGTCATGTTATTTAAGTTGTTTTATTTTCAAAATATAAACATTTGTGTTGTACCCAAAGGGAGCTAAGGTGTTAAATACAGGCTATGCTCTCACTTTCAACATTGCTTTTTCATTTTATTTTTTTATATTTTTAAAGTTATGTTCTTATAAACTGCTGACCTACTGTCTACACATTTCTCAACTGAACATTCTGTAAAGCACACATAAATAAATGTCTGTAACTGCATCCAAAGAAGGGACAAGTTATACCACAATGATCTGCCCATATGGATTATAAAGGTACATAAACCCAAGAAATAGGATGGATCATAATTTCTGTTCTCTTGTACAGGTGGCTACAAGACAGATAACATCATGAAGTAATAGCATTCTGTTATAAACGGATATCCAACACATCCATATTTTAACTTGTCAAATGATGAAAACTAATTCATTGGTCTACTTTTTATGACAAAGTTTTATATGTGGTTAGGATCTAACTCCTAAAATTACCTGTACTACACAATATTTATTCATTTTTCCTGTACTTAAAAGAAACTTTTGTGTAGAACATATTGAAGAACATCTTTAACCTCCTGATTCACTTCAGAATGGCAAAAATGATATGGATAAAAGTAGGGTTAAAATAATCTGCATGTCATAAAAGGGCAATTAAAAGTTAGCTGCAATTTGCATTAGCATAACAATTTAAACATATTCTACAAAAACATTGTAAAGAAATTGCTAATAATGTTATTTAGGGGATTATAAAGAATGGAATCCTATATACACCCACTCAGAAGCAAGTGCCTGGTAAGTAAGAAAAGGAAAGGCAACCCAAATCTGTCAATTTTAACATAATATTATAAGAATCGTGATAAAAACAAATATCTCAGATCTCCTGCTGCTTTCTAGTTGGCTTAAATTGTGATACTCACTATAATTTCTCTTTTCACTTCCCATTCACTTAATATAACACTGTGACTTCTGTTGCAAATTCTTGGTTTAAGCTCCAAGGAAAAAATGCATTTTATTAAAAACGTATTCTCCTATCACTTTGTGGACCATTTTGAGTTAGGTAGCCCCTTAAGAATATCCAACTTTGAAGTTTTAATCTTTCTAAAAGTGTCCCTCCAAGTATATTAGTAATATCTGAGGAATGGAAATGTTATATAAAATATCAGCACACTGCCTCTGACATGCCATCTGCGTGAGCTACAGTCTCCTCAGTGAAACCTTTTTACACACTGAAATCATTATCTCTCTGAAGTCTGCAGCTGGCATTTAAAGCTTATTGATGGCATGGGTATCAGTGGCTCTGTAGGCAGCCCTCTTGCCTGAGGCTCCCAAGGTCACCGGTTCGTATTCTGCTTAGAGAAAAAGCTGGACCTATTCCAGGATTGTGTGTGGGCTGTGCTAGACTCCTAGAGGGCAGTCCTTTAGACAGTAAGTGAAACCAGGTCTGCTTTGTAGATATCAAAGCTCTCTTCCTAGTGTGGAGGAAGAAACGGGCAAGGAAGCTGCAGCCTACATGCCCAGAGCAAGAAAGAAAACATAATGGCCAGAGAAGAGAACTTGACTGTCATTCATGTTCAGGCCTCCATGAAAAATAATGCAATAATTAGGCATACAGGTACCTATTGAGAGACACCACTTACAGATAAACCTCTACATGGGGTAGGGCATTAGGCAAAATATTAGGAGATATAAATATACACACAAACATATATAATATTGGAATGTAACCTGCTCTGGTGTTAATGCTCTGATGCTTGGTTATCCCAGATGTCTCCCTCCTCCTCTTCCTCTTCGTTATAGACAAGTAAAGTTGGATCTCTTGAAGGAACTGGGGATCACACTCTAGGCGAAGGTTGGACAGGTGATCAATGTACAGCATGGGATTTTGCCGTGGCCATGTGCCTCCAACAGTGACTGGATCATCTAGTCAAAAGAAACAAAGCCAACATATAACATTTTGCTTGAGTGAAAACAAAAACAAAGAAAATGCTAAACACACCCTGCACATAACAGTAAAAAGTGGTTAATTCCAGCAACACTCACCACTCCACACAAAGTTATTTTTTTCAAAGTGTAGTATGCAGGCAACTTCTTAAAACCATTGTCTTTATGGAGCCCAAACTCATATGAGTTCCTTAAACAAAACTCTTCCTCATCAGAAAAAAGTAGTAATTTTGGTAGAAGGACTGGAGAAAACCAGTACCTGAATACTGGGATTAATTTGGGTCAGTACATTAATACCAAGGATAACATCATAGGATTGGGTTCCAAGAGTTAAGGAGGGTTAACATTCTGTCTCAAAATATTGTACTTATATTTCCCCCTTGTGGCTATTACTAGCTCCAAGCTGGAAACAGAGATGCATTTCTTTGCTAATGTCACTGTCAAAGAAAGCAATGAAGACTGTTTGCTGTTTGGGACTTATTCCATGTAAAATTCAAATGTGGCATTTTTTGTTCCAAAAACAGTCTTTTCTCCTCATACAAATATCTCCTCATACAATATAGCAATTCTGGACAGAAATATTATTTTCCGTGTTTCTTGTCCAAAATTGCCGTTTTCTGCACAAAATGTGCAAATTTTGTACTGAGTAAGTCCAAACTGTAAATATTCTTGTCATCCCAGAAGTCTCCTCACTACTTACTTTCCTAATACTAAGGAAACATGTTTATTGCCCATTTAACAAACCTTTTTGAATATCCTCTCCATCATTAGTTAGAAAACATGTTTCCACCCAAATTCTTCTGCCACTCAGTTGCTATGCAGCTGCCATGCAACATTTAGCTTTTCATTTTCATCTCACTCTTCAAAATCAAATTTCTTCAGTGTGTACACAATTGCCAATAAAGAGTGTATCAACACCTGGCACAACATGCTTTCTTTCTTCAGTTTGCTGCTTGCATCTCCTTGCTGTGTGGAAGAATCAAACCCACTGGATCAGTTGAAGGATTTTTATTAAGCCACCTTCTCAAGCAGTGGCTTAAGTTTTTACTGAGCAGTATCTTTGATAAAGGGACAGGTTATTGAAAGACTAAAGACATCAGCTTCCAATCAGAACAAGCTATGCATTTCTGGGATATATTCCCAAACAAATAACATCAGTACACATGTGGAAAGGATCACATTCCCACTCTACAAGACAGAATACTCAGTTATGAAATGTAGAAGTAGATTATGTATTATCCAAAATGGTTAGGACAAGATTCCCCCCCCCCCCCCCCCAATTTTGCAGTATTTGCATTTGCATGAGCATCATGCGATATATTGGAGATACGGCTCATGTCTAAACATGAAAATCATTTATGCTTGAAATGTACCTTATTCACAGTCCAGAGGTAATTTAATATAATAATCTTTATAATTTTGTGCATGAAAAAACGTTTGTGTACATTGAACCATCAGAAAAACCAAACATGTTACTACCTTAGCCAGCCATATGAACAATTATTTTGGATTGCCGAATTCTGAATAAGAGGTGCTTAACCTGTATGGATCCCTATTTAATCATATTTGAAGCAGACCCATTGAGATCATAGCTGATGTAAGGCCTCCACTTAAGCATCATACTAAACATGACTTATAGCTTTTACACTGACCATATAATGCAGTTTGAAGCTAGCTTTAAACTGTGGTGGCTAGAAATATACTCTGCCAAAGCATACTGTGGGTTAAGGGAAATAAAAAGTATCAAGCAAGGTTGGTGGAAAGTCCAAGATAAGCTCCTTAATTCACAGCAGTGAGCCCCAAATCGGTTCCACAGAATACAAAGCACATTGTAGACATCTGCCTGCACTGAAGTACTTTGTAAAATTCAGAACACAGGGCTGGGAGGGCTGCTGGAAAAGGCCACAAAAACATAGCTGGGCAGCAGGGAGCCAACTGACAGGTAATTGATCACCTCCACTGTTCACTGTCACTTTTTCTTCTGGTTTCCACCTCATATGCCTCTAGAACCCTGGTGTTTTTTTCACTCAGAAATTGGGGGTGGGTGGGAAGAGAGACCACAGTCTCCAGTGGCTGCCAAGGCTCTGTTGCATGATTATTGTGGATTTTGGAAATCCACCTTCCATGGTTAATATAATAATCTTCCTGGACTTGAATGTAAACATGCACAGAACAAAACTGGTTTCTGCCAAACTGACATAAGCATTCAGTGTAGATGAGCCCCCAGCTCATCTTATGATGAGAAACATACATAGATACCTGAATTATCTAGGAGCCCCCAGTGGCACAGTAGGTTAAACCCTTATGCCGGCAAGACTGAAGACTGACAGGTTGCAGGTTCAAATCAAGGGAGAGTGTGGATGAGCTCCCTCTGTCAGCTCCAACTGACATGAGAGAAGCCTCCCACAAGGATGGTAAAACATCAAAACATCCAGGTGTACCCTGGGCATGGGCAACATCCTTGCAGACGGCCAATTCTCTCACACCAGAAGTGACTTGCCATTTCCCAAGTCACTCCTGACATGAAAAAAAAACAAAACAAAAACAAACCGAATTATCTTTTCTTTTCTTTTCTTTTTTTTTTACAATAAAGAGCAATTTGCCCAGGGTTAATAGCAAATCCACCTCCAATGTTTCTTGATTCTACACAAGAAAAAGGTTGGCAGAAACTGGTTTCTGCCAAACTCACCTAAGCATTCAGTGTAGATGAAACCCAAGCTCATCTTATGATGAGGAACATACAAAGATACCTGAATTATCTTTTTGTATCGTAAAGAGCAATTTGCCCAGAGTTAATAGCAAATCCATCTCCAATGTTTCTTGATTCTACACACAATGACAGACAACACCATGCCTTGGCTCACATAGAATCAAAAGTATGTTAATAATTGACTGAAATATATTCAGACTAAAATTCAAAATGTAACAATGATTTCCCCCTAGAGATGATAGATAGGTGATAGATGATGGAAAGATAAATAGATGGAGCTGTTGTTGCACACCTTCAAGTCATTACTAGCTTACAGTACCTCTAAATTGAACCTATCACAGAGGTTTCTCCACAAAGTTTGTCAGAGATGTTGATTTCTTTACCTTCATCTGAGACTGAGAGAGTGTGACTTGCTCAAGGTCACCCAGTGGGTTTCCATGGATAAGTGGGGATTTCAACCCTGGTCTCTATCGTTTTTAGACTGTAAAATAGCCATTTGATATACTGACTATGCTCTTTTAAAAAAAAAAACAGATGACATTGCAGGGGTTTGAAGCAAAACAGAAATTCTCACAGTAAAGTAAATGCACTTAACTACATAACAAGAACACGTTTCATAAGAGGAACATGTCCTCTTAACCTGTGACAACACACTTGTTTATTTAGTTTTCTTCTTAGTAAGAAAGCAATTGATTCTTCTCCCAATAAAAATATCCTTATGCATTTATAAACACTACTGGTAATTATGTAATTACCTTACCCAATCATGTTAAATTGCTGTCAGTTAAGTTCCCACCACTGATTACTTATGGACTATACTAAAGCTAAATGAAGTCTTTGGTAAAGTGTACTTAGTGAATTACAAAGGTGTCTCTATGATTCTAAACACCAGATCCGGACTATATTTGCTATAATAACCCAATGTCCAAGGTCAAGGACAGATCTCACTGAATGTTTTGTATGAAATCTAAAGAAAGACAGAATTAAATACATGGTGTTCTTTGTCATGACTTCTTCATCTAACAGCAACCTTTCACCTCCACATGCTTAAAAACACTATAATTACATAATTAAAAGTAATTATGTAATTTAACCTACAGGGGTTTATTCTACATGCTCTAGTTCAATTATTTTCATAATATATTATTATATATTATTACATTATATTCATAATCAAAAATAAAACAAGATGAAAATTAAGGATCAGGAAAACTTTAAAATATTTAAATGACTGCTGCAGAGAGGCCATGGACCAGTAATTTAATGTAAAATAAATCCAGTGATGACAATCTCCTTAGAAAGTCATGAAATATTTTCAGCTTTAATGACAGGAAATATTACTTTTTGGAAATATTTGTGCATAGTAAGATGTCACTACCCAAATCAGCTTTCATTACCTCCCTTCCCATACATATTTCCAATCTCCTCGCCTCTGAAAAGAATATTATAATGGAAAATTTCACAGGAACTGGAAAATTGCCAATAATGTAATAATAAGGATGTCATTGTTATAAGAAAATGTGCTTTTTCTGCCCAATGTCATGGAATAATCAGTCCATAAAGCAGGCAATAAGTTACTTCAACTGTATCCAGCAACTGTAGGCTGGTGTGACAGATTCCTGTTGCAGTTGGCACTGATACGCCCACATGGATTGATGCACAGAACCATAGAGCCGGAAGAACATTAAGGGTCATCTCATTCAACAGTTTTCCAATGCAGAACATCCAATTCTGCAGCTCCCAGTTTATCAATCTTTTAGCCTCTGTTTAAAAAACTTTGAAGCAGATCTTTCCAAAGCAAACAACTCTTTCACCATTCCATCAAGAAGCTTTTCTTAAGTTTTAGCCCAAATAATTTTCCTGTCAGTTTGGATCCCTTGTCTCAGAACTTACTCTTTAGTTATTGAACAAAATACAGATAGAATAGCAAAGGAAAAGAAAAGCAATAGTCAGCTGTCTATATCCATGGCTTCTGTGCCCATAAATTCTATATTCATGAAAGGAGCCCCCTATATTCGGTGGCGCAGTGGGTTAAACCCCTGTGCCAGTAGGACTGAAGACTGACAGGTTGCAGGTTCGAATCCGGGGAGAGGCGGATGAGCTCCCTTTATCAGCTCCAGCTCCACATGCGGGGACATGAGAGAAGCCTCCCACAAGGATGATAAAAACATCAAATCATCCAGGCGTCCCCTGGGCAACGTCCAATTCTCTCACACCAGGAGTCACTCCTGACACGACAAAAAAAAAAAAACCATCCACAGTGATGTTGCCATTATATTGTAATAAGGCACATATATAATGAGACATGAGCATCCATTGATTTTGGAATCTATGAGTGGTCCTCGAACCAAACCTCAGATGATATCAAAGGCCCACTGTAACAAAACATCAAGGTCATCCAAAGAGAGAAAATGAATCCAGTGTAAACACGATTTTTTTTAAAAAAACCCACTTCAATAAAGGCATAATAGCATCCACCAGCTTACAACTTACTTTAGCAACCAACCTGCTTTAATGCCACAAGTTTGCCCTACTCTCTGCACCAGCCCTTTGTGGGCATGTGATAATGTTATGCCTACTGCAGGGAATACCATCACAGGGAGATGCACTTCTGGGTGGCATTCCCATCAATCTGCAAAACAGATTGAGTTCCTTGCTCTTGTCCAGGGCATGCCTGAAGTACAAAATCTGGCTCTGTGGAGACAGCTGTTCTCACTATGTTGAAAGGGCAAGGTCTGGTGCAAAAGCCCTTGGAAGGATAGCAAAGGAGATTTCAGAGACAATGAGGAACATCTACAGACAGACAAAATAGAATTGTAAATGGGCATCTAATTCAGGAGTGAGAATCATGCTACTCAGCAACTTAGGAGGCCTGAGTCACATAGGCAATGATGAGAAATGGTGGGAGCTGCAGTCTAACAATACCTGGAGGTCTGCACAATTCCCACCCCAGATCTAAATCAAGTTTACGTCTTCACAAGTACCCTAGGAGGCGGTACTACTGGCATTACTATTGCTCTTCATACACAGTAAGACTTTTCCATACACTTAATATTCAGTGTATACTTAATGCTGAATGGAAAAAAGCTTTCAACCTCCCGCCACACCCTTCTTTGTCTGCCTGTTCCCTGCAACAATGTCATCCTCTTTATAATGAAAACAGACCATGTAGAACCTTAGAGAGAACAAAGTTGGTAGTGTAAGCTTTCATAACTAATGGTGCTGTCTACTTTTATTGTATGTTATGTTTTTGCTTTTTTGAGTCCCAAGCTGGGAGTAAAGTGGGATATAAATAAATAAATAAATCTTGAGATATCATCAGGTATCTATAAAAGCTTGGGCTATCAACCCTGTTCTCTCAGTTAATCACTAAAGTACTACAAGATCTCTTTTTTACAATTCTGTAACATGAATGTGAATGCTGGCAAGTGATTCACGGGCCAATATTGGAAGTAAGCTGCTAAAGGTAGGTGACTCTCAGTCAAGGTGAGCAGCTGATCTAGTGAGACTCCATTATCATCTGCCTCAACCTACAGGAGGAGAGGACTATATTTATTTGTTGCTAAGGAGATACTGTAACAAATCTGTTATGACAATTTCCTATGCTGCATGTCCAGTCTTGGTTTAGAGCCTGCCCTGCTTTAGCTTTGAATTTGGTTATATGCTTTTTTGGTATTACCTAGGTTGCCAGGTGAATTCAGAAACTGGGTTTATTTTAAAGCAACATCTGCTGAAATCCCATTTTCTGCTCAAAGATAGAAGGGTTTAGCATCTGAGAATGGTTTAATCATGAAGTTATTCTTGTTGACTTTAGTGTGACACTGTCATTGGCCTCAGTCAAGCAATAGAATCTGAAGCTGTGTCCACTTTTCTCTTTTTATGCATAGGTTGCATATTGCTCATCTGAAATGCTTGGGACCAGAATTTTGAAATATGTTCATTTCCATATATATGTGTATGTGTGTGTGTGTTTAATGAGATCTTGGAGATGAGACCCACATTTACATATACTCTGAAAGCAGTCATACAATATTTTAAATAATTGTGTGTTTGTAACAAAGTTTATGGACACTGAGCCATCAAAAAGCAAAGATGTCACAATCCCAGCCACCCATGTGGACAGTTTCAAATGTTGTAGTATTTTGGATTTCAGGTTTCTGGATTAAGGATGCTCAATCTGTATTCAACTGTGAAGATCAAGTTACAAAGAAGGATGTGCTTTTTGTCAATTGAGAGCAACGTGTGAATGTGTGAATCAGTCCTGTCCTCAGTTAAAAACACAGAACCGGCATTCCTGCTGTTTCCAAGACTACTCTTCCATTTATTTAGCTGAAAAGGCAGTAAATTAAATGCAAGCATGCCATTTTCAACTGATGTGTGAGATTTTGTATTTTGTGCTTGGGTAGCCAGATCTAAGTACAACATGTAAAATGAGATGGCAACCTTGGAGGGACCACTGATCTAGCTCAGCAGGACAATTTTTTATTCACTCTCATATATTTTCTTTCTCCACTTCTCCAGTCATCATGAGAACAATCTTCCAGAAGTTTAAATAAATCACAGTAGCTGCTGGTCTTTCTCTATTTCTCCCTCACCTCCACTCCACCCTTCTCTCTTTTCTAACACATGAAATTAGTTGGCATGTCAAGGTAGCTTTTCTTCCTGATACAAAGGGTGTCTCCTTGCTCAACAAACCCAAAGCAGTAGTGAAAACAAACAAATCATGCAATTCCACCCACCCAAATTGTGCTGTGTGATGCCAAGTTTTAAGGAGGGTTGCCAGGAAGAACACACTTGGGGAAAAGGATACTGAATTACACTACTATATATCTAATTTAGATTTTAAAAATATATAATAATGTATGTGTGCATCTGTTAAAACTATCCGACATACCACATGGCATCTCAATCATACTGTATTGTAAGTTACAACAAAAGAGAAATATGATCTTTTCCATGCATACAGGAGAAAATCCTGTTTGGATCAGTACAATTACTATTTTGAATTTTACAGTTTTAATTTTCAGTGCAACTATATGTTTTTAATTTATAGTTAGATCTTTTTCTTCCAACCAAGAAGGCCAGCTGGTAAACTAAGCAAGCATGAACATTACATGCCTTGGCTCCTTCTAGATAGACCTGAGGACCTCTTTGTATAGAGCATGTAGCTAAATGAAAAAGAGGATGATTTTTTAAAGAAAACAAACAAACAACTAATCCGATTTGCTCCTTTTACATATATTTTCATCTTATTGTAGGCCTTCCATTTGAGCCTACTTTCTCCCATTACAGTGTTGTTTGCTATGCTTACAAAAAAATTCTCAATGCCTTCGTAGCATCTTTCCAGAGTTTGAAATGTTATTTTAAAGAATGAATGCGTTAACACTTGTAAATTTTCAAAGATGTTCCTGGCATGATAGCATTGCTTGTTACATTATGACTAACAATAATGTTTTATTGATCATGTTGTTTCTAAAATTATCTTCTTTAAAAATATAAGAAATACCCCCCAGAAGGCTTAAAGTTCCTTAAATGGCACTAAAATATAAAGTTTTCAAAGAAATAAGAAGAAATACTGCATACCTAATATGCTGATTTTTTTTAGAAAGACAGCCATATCCCACCTGACTTCAAGAGAAAGTCAGCCATATCCCAGCAGATTTGTGTGTCATTTCTACACAGATTACATACAACTCTACTACTCTTTTCCACCGAACTCCAGGGAAGCTCCCTGGATCCTAAACCAGTGCCTGACAGCTGTGATGGACTGCATGAGGGCCAACAAACTGAGACTTAATTCAGACAAGACAGAGGTCCTCCTGGTCAGTCACGAAGCCGATCTGAGTATAGGGTCTGGTGTCGGTCATGGCCAGGGGGCCTTCTCACAGTTAAAACTTGTGCAACAGCTGCGAAAGTACTTCGAAAAGTCTGACTTGGCCTTAGTTACATCTAGAATGGACTACTGTAATGCACACTACGTGGGGCTGCCTTTGAAGACAGTCCGGAAACAGCAGCTAGTGCAAAGGTCAGCTGTCAGATTATTAACTGGCGCTAGCTACAGGGAACATAACACGCCCTTTTGCGGGTTCAATTCAAGGTGCAGGTTATTACCTATAAAGCCCTATATTCTTCGGGTCCAACCTATCTTCAAGACCGTATCTCTTTCTATGAACTGATGCGGGCTCTGAGATCGAAAGGGAGGCCCTTCTCTCAGTTCCACCACTATCTCATGTGCGGCTGGTGGGGATGAGAGAGAGGGCCTTCTCTGTGGTGGCCCACCGGCTCTAGAAAACCCTCCCAAAAGATATTAGATTAGCCCCCACCCTTCAATCCTTTCAATTAAACCTGAAAACATGGATGCTCAGACAGGCCTTTGACCTTAAGTAGGCTGAATGGGCCCATATGACACTGACACTTGGCATCCGTGAATTGATGGCAGTTAGTTTTATCTACTGTTGTTTTAAAATTGCATTGTTTTGATTTTAACATGTGTTGATGAGGGGTTGTTGTTATAATTTTATGTGACTTGTTTTATATCTTTTCACTGGTTTTGCCAGTTGTATGTTATATGTGCACCCTGGAGTGCTTTGTAAGCCGTCCCAAGTTCCTTCGGGGAGATGGTGGCAGGATATAAATAAAGTAATAATAATAATAATAATAATAATAATAATAATAATAATATCAATCTGTTTCATTATAAAAAGAACGCACCTTTAAAACCCATCTATTTCAGCATAACATCTTATGGTCTCACTCCACTCCCTTGAATGTAAGAAAATGATATGTTGACATCGGCATTATTATGTGCTACAAAGTGGTACAAAGTGGCTTACTGGTGAAACAGCACCAGAAAAAGGGGGGGGGGCTCCCCTGTGTGATATGGCCATTACTCAGCCTCAGAGAAAGGCAAAGGCAACCACCTCTGAACAAATCTTGCCAAGAAATCCAATGTGGTTCATCTTAGGATTGCTTTAAGTAAAAAATGATTTAAAGAAACACAACAACATCTAACTAACATTGTTATGTCTTCCTCCAGAAGGTGATATCTTAAATGTGTTGTAATCTCTTATTATTCAATGATGTGAATTATAATGCAACAACAAAATGTTTTATACACCCCGTATATTGCAGAAAAATAAAATTAACAGGATACACATTTCAATTTAAAAAATACCACCACCCCCTCCATTTTGCCCTTCTTGAGACTGCCAATGAATAAAAAAAAACCTTCCCCCAGAAAGCCACATATTGTACTACTGCTGGGATGAAAAAACCACAAATAATACATATATACTGAGAAATATGAACAACTAAAATGGCAAAGGTTTCAGAAAAACACACACACACACACACACGATTTGGCCAATATAAACCTAAATATGCATAAAATTTAAAAAATATCAAAGAATGCATCATGGATGGAACTAGAATAGTTGTGGGAGACAAAATCATAATTGGAGAGACAAATTGGCATATCCCTGGCAGAAACCATCACTGGAGCCCACTCAATTCGTCAACTATTGGCCAGTATCCAATCTTCCCTTTTTGAGCAAAGTCTTGGAATGTGTGGTGGCCTCACAACTCCAGGTATTCTTGGTAGACACTGATTATCTAGATCCGGCACAGTCTGGCTTTAGGCCGGGACATGGAACTGAAACAGTCTTGGTCGCCTTAGTCGATGATCTTCGCCGGGAGCTAGACAGGGGGAGTGTGTCCCTGTTAGTTCTGCTGGACCTCTCAGCGGCCTTTGATACCGTCGACCACGGTATCCTTCTGGGACGCCTCGCGGGAATGGGCCTTGGAGGCACTGTTTTACAGTGGCTCTGGTCCTTCCTAGAGGGTCGATCCCAGGAGTTATTGGGAGATACCTGCTCAACTCCACAACCTTTGTCTTGTGGAGTTCCTCAGGGCTCTATACTATCTCCCATGTTGTTTAACATCTACATGAAGCTGCTGGGAGAGATCATCCGGAGTTTCGGGGTACGATGTCACCTGTACGCAGATGATGTCCAACTCTGTCACTCCTTTCCACCTTCTACTAAGGAGGCTGTTGAGGTCCTGAACCGGTGCTTGGCCGCTGTAACGGTCTGGATGAGGGCGAACAAATTGAAATTGAATCCAGACAAGACAGAGGTACTCCTGGTCAGTCGTAAGGCCAAACAGGGTATAGGGTTACAGCCTGTGTTGGATGGGGTTACACTCCCCCTGAAGACACAGGTTCGCAGCTTGGGTGTGATCTTGGACTCATCGCTGAGCCTGGAACCTCAGGTTTCAGCGGTGACCAGGGGAGCATTCGCACAGTTAAAACTTGTGCGCCAGCTGCGCCCGTACCTTGGGAAGTCTGACTTGGCCACGGTAGTCCAGATTTGATGGTGACCCAGATTGGGCATACATTATCTGTACAACATAAGCAACAGATTAAGAACCAAAAAAGAAGGAAGAAACCCCCCTGATTAATTTCTATGTTAGAGAGGGTATTGTTCATTTGAGTTCATTTGATTCATCAACTTCACACTTTCTGAACCGAAACACAGGCTAAAAGAGAAGTATACCTCAGTATACTTGCACTTGTGGAAATTTTGTGATGCAGCTTCATAGTGAAAATCCATATACAAAAATGTGTATGATGGGCAAAAACTTTTATATACATCAAAGTAATGAATTATAACATATATTTTAATTAAGATTACATATTAGGTACAACTGTATAATGTTTATAAAAGGAAAAATATTCGCAAAGATGTATATGAATGTTTGTATGAGCTTCTTAAAAATTATATACTCATGCAGAAATGGGACAAAATTACCTGACAACTGGAAAAACTGAACATAAGTGAAATTGACAGATCTGTCTATCCTTAATGAGAAGCAATTTTCATACAGTGAAATAGCATCACAATCTTTGTTCTGCTCACATATTGGCTTCTACCCCATCTTGTTTCTTTAATATTATATTCCTTATTTGTTCAAAGTAGAAAAATAGCCTTTCAAAAGATGTACCTACAGCACTCACCCGGAATTCCTGAATCAGGACCTTTTTAAAAAGAAAGCATATATCAACTAAATATCCCATCTCATCCCCCATTTTGCTGGCCATATGTCACTCATGCCTGCAAAGAACAAGATCCTGCTGTTTTTGAAGTTGAACCCCTGCTGCTATTTGGCCACTCCAAATATTCTGTCATAGTTCATCTAATCCAATATTTTTCAGTATCTCCATATTTGGATTCCTTTGCAAATTCTTTTTTCTGGTCTGTGTGTGAGGTTCTGTAAGCTGGAAAGAAAAGGTTTAATGTGCTCTTTTAAAACCAAACAAGGTTTCTCCTCAAAAGAAAAGTTAAAGAAACAGTTTCCAATTCCCTTGGTACAAAACTATGACACGCTATACTGCTCAGCTTTGTTTTATTGTGCATAGATTCAGCATGTTCTTTTAATTTCTTTATTTACTTATTTTAGAAGCCAGATTTCTTTGGGGGTTTGTTACTGTTTAGGTTTTCCATTCAGTTTTGTAAAAAAGGCTGAACTTTGTTTGTCAAATCTTCACATACAAAGCAGTTAGGCATTATATCCCAAGGAAAAGATGACATTCAAGACAAAGGCAAAACCCACACTATCTCTGGGGACACTTGCCATAGATGCAGGTGAAACGTCAGGAGAGAATGCCTCTAGAACATGGCCATAGAGCCCAAAAAAACCTACAACAACCCAAAAGCAAAACTATTACCCACCATTTACACCTATTGCTTCCTTTGCCTACAAATACTCTATATTGGTCATAATATAGAGCAAAAGGAAGTAATTAGGTCTAGATGACAGACAGTAATACTAAATTTATTCATATTAGGCAACTTTATCCTCTGGATTAGTTTAATTCCTTTCGGTTTCACCATTTCATTTTATCCTGCATTTATTTATTTTTAAAATCTCACGTTCTTTCATCTCAAGTACAATGAAATAAATTTGTTTTCAAACTCGTCCCTCAAAACCAACCTTAAATAATATTTGACCAAATTTATGGAACAGATTAGTTTGTTCCTGTCTAAAAATATTGGTGTTAACAATGTAGAACCTTTCAAGAAGAGGCAGTAAATCAATTCAGATGTAATATAGGTTTACAGGGATTCAAACAAGAGTAGAGCACTTGAGTCTCAATTTTGGCAAAAAAAGTAAAGGGAGACATCACCAACAGAAATGCTATCACCATTGTTCAATTCCTCGATGGACAAATCTGTCAAGTCTAGCTTCCCTCACATTCGATTCTTTTTAAAAGACTTTTTAAATATACATATTTATGTGTTTTCTGTACTATTTGGAATCAATGGTTTGGATTGACAGATGGCGGGAAGATGTGCTAAAATGTGGTGCTGGGAGAAATTTTGGAAAGTACATTGAAGGAAGATCTCAAATAAAGATAAGGAAAATCTAAAAGAAATGGAGAAAAAAATGCCATAAGAAAAGAAACCTTTGACAGGCTGGCCATAATAGCCTAACAGGACTAGGAAGAGATGAAAGCATTCTGTCCAGTTTCTGCCAGGAATATGTCAATCTGTCAGTCCTGTTATTAAAACTAAGGGAAAGGCAAATAGGTCCATTGATTGTGTATTCCTTCATGGTCTTTGTGGTCTCTTCCAACAGTATGATTGTTTTGCAAGCACAGAGTGTTTGAGAACCGGGACATCCATAGGGATACCAAGGTGCTTGTTTATTGTCCTCCCAACCCTACTATACACCTGCAAGACGTGGACTACCTACAGACATCACATGCAACTCCTAGAATGATTCCATCAGTGTTGCCTCCAGAAAATCATGCAAATCTCTTGGGAAGACAAGTGGACAAATGTCAGCATGCTGGAAGAAGCAAAGATCACCAGCATTGAAGCGATAGTCCTCCGCCATCAACTCTGCTGGATCAGCCACGTTGTCCAGATGCCCGACCACCATCTCCCAAAGCACTTGCTCTACTCCGAACTCAAGAATAGAAAATGGAATGTTGGTGGGCAGGAAAAGAGATTTAAAGATGGGCTCAAAGTCAACCTTAAAAACTCTGGCATATACATTGAGAACTCGGAAGCCCTTGCCCTTGAGCACTCCAGCTGGAGGTCAGCTGTGACCAGCAGTGCTGCAGAATTTGAAGAGGCATGAATGGAGGGCGAAAGAGAGAAACGTGCCAAGAGAAAGGCGCATCAAGCCAACCCAACTGGGACCGCCTTCCACCTGGAAACCAATGCGCTCATTGTGGGAGAACATGCCGATCAAGAAAAGGGTGTCCACAGTCACCGACGTACCCACTACCAGTAAACCGATCTAGGAAGACAATCCTACTCAGGCAATGAGGGATCGCCTAAGTAAGTAAAGTAAGTTTATGATTCTATGGGAAGAAACATTAAAAAGGAATTTGAAGGTTTGTGATGGCAATGGAGGAAAGTAGGAGAACATGTGGAGAAAGAGAATGAAAGCTAGAGAGAGCAGATGTCCTGGGTGGGACATGAAAACAGACTCTAAATATGTCTGTGTTGGCAGAAAAAAGCAGAGTAAACCGCAGCAGAAAGTGTTGCTTCTAGAAGTAAGAGTTCAGGGCCTGGGGGCGAAAGCAGTCCTGATGCCAAGAGCAGGGTAGATTTCTAAATACAGAATAATAACAGTTGGAAGAGACCACATGGACCATCTAGTCCAAATACTTGCCATGCAGGAAAAGCACAACAATACAACCAACCCCTGACAGATGGCCATCCAGCTTCTGTTTAAAAGCTTCCAAGGCAGAAGTTTCCACCACACTCCAAAGCAGAGAGTTCCACTGCTGAGCAGCTGTTACAGTCAGGAGTTCTTCTTAATGTTCAGGTGGAATCTTCTTTTGTGTCATTTGAACCTATTGCTCTGAGTCCTAGTTTTCAGGGCAGCAGAAAACAAGTCTGCTCCCTGTTCCTTATGACATCCTTTTACATGTTTATGTATGGCTATCCCGTCTTCTTTCAACCTTCTCTTCTGCAAGCTAAACATACTCAGCTCTTTATAATGCTCTTCATAGGGCATAGGAATAGGTCTCCAGTCTTTTGATTATTTAAGTTGCCTTCCTCTGGACACCTTCCAGCTTGTCAATATCTCTTTTAAACTATAGTGCCCAGAATTGGACACACTATTCCAGGTGAGGACTAACCAAATTGAAATAGAAAGGCACCATGACTTCCCTTGATCTAGTCAATATACCGTAAAAACCGGCATACTAGACGACTTTCTAAGCCAAGAAAGTCATCTTAAAAGTGGGGGGGTCGTCTTGTGTGCCGGCTATAAGTTCCACCACTTGAGGATGCCGAGAGCGAGGGACGGGAGCAGCCATGAGAGGCCAAAGGGAGCCTGCTGGTATCGCAGCTCAGCTAGCCAGCACTCCCGGCAGACCTGCTGATCCTCCTCCTCCTCCCCCCTCGCCATCCCCAAGCAGCGCAGCCTGCTGCTCTTGCCCCTGCACAAGCCCAGCTGGCCATCACCGCCGGCAGCACTGCCGCTCCTCCTCCTCCCCGTTGTCCTCCTCCTGAAGGAAAAAGGGGCAGAAGAGGCTGCCCCCAAGCCTCCCATTCCCGGCCTCTTTCTCCCTCTCCTCTCCTTCCTCAAACAGTGCTACTCAAGGAGAGTCAAAACAAAGGCACCTCCGGGAAAGTCCTGCTGGAGAAACTTCTTCTTTTTCCCTCCCCTCTTTGGGGTTTCTTTCCTGTCTCTGTGCTCAGCTCCCTCTGAAAGAACAGCCGCTCTTAAGTTTTCAAAGTTTGAAATAGCTGCAGAGGGAGGAAAAAAAAGGTCTCTTTCCCCCGTTTGGTTTTGTTTCTGCAGCCAAGAACGAGGCAGCCTTAAAGGGGAAGTCCCAGTGCAAGGGCCATCTAGTCTTAAAGGGGAATCCCCCCCCCCCCAAAAAAACTGCCACAGATTCAGTGCCATGGAATCACAGGAGTTGTAGTTTTACAAGGTCCTTAGCCTTCCCTGTTTAAGGGAGCCAGCACCATACCAAACTACAAGTCCCAGTTTTCTATCAGATTGTTTTGAATTTCAACTCTCACAATTCCTAACAGCTACTGGCTGGGTTGCTGTGAGTTTTCCAGACTGTATAGCCATGTTCCAGAAGTGTCCTCTCCTGATCTATGCCCAGATCTATGCCAGGCATCCTTGGAGGTTGTGAGTTCTGTTGGAAACATGGCAAGTGGGGTTTATATATCTGTGGAATAATGTCCAGGCTGGGAGAAAGAACTCTTGTCTGCTTGAGGCAAGTGGGAATGTTGCCATTGGCTACCTTGATTAGCATTGAATGGCCTTGCAGCTTCAAAGCCTGGCTGCTTCCTGCCTGGGGGAATCTTTTGTTGGGAGGTGTTAGTTGGTCCTGATTTTTTATTGTCTGGATTTCCCCTGCTTTTGAGTGTTGTTTTTTATTTACTGTCCTGATTTTAGAGGAGTTTTTTTAAATACTGGTAGCCAGATTTTGTTCATTTTCATGGTTTCCTCCTTTCTGTTGAAATTGTCCACCTGCTTCTTGTGGATTGCAATGGCTTCTCTGTGGAGTCTGACATGGTGGTTGTGAGAGTGGTCCAGCATTTCTGTGTTCTCAAATACTGACTGTTAGGAATTGTGGGAGTTGAAGTCTAAAACACCTGGAGGGCTACAGTTTTCCCATGCCTGGTTTAGATCTATCTCAAAAAGGGTATATTCATCAAACCTTTTGGGCATGACTTTGGAAATATCTGGCTGCAGTGCAAAATGTTCTCATGTGTTGGGTTTTGGAAGCTGCACAAGATGGCTTTATGACAACTTCTGTCCCCTCAGCTTACCACTAGCTGCTTGCATTGTGTCTTCCTGCCTGGCAGGAGTGAGTGGGTTGGAATGGATGGCCATTGGAGAACTCTAGCGTTCTGTTGTTGTTATTGTTAAGCAGAGTTGTATGGCCACCTGTTAGGAAGGTTGCATTGTGTCTTCCTGCCTGGTAGGAATGGGGTTGGACTGAATGGTCATTGAGCTCCCTTCTATTATTATTGCTGTTGTTATTGCTATTATTGTTGTTATCATCTGTCGGGAGGGCTTGGACATGTGTTCCTGTCTGGCAGAATTAGGGTTAGACTGGATGGCCATTGGAGTCCCTTCCAATTCTAGATTTCCATTATTGTTGTTGTTGTTGGGGAAAGGACATTGGACCCAGCCCTGGTCTCACTCTAGGTAAGGTATGGTAAAAATTTATAGAACTTTATTACACTCCATGGAAACACAACTGTTAAATAAATAATAAGCATACAGGAGTTTACAGGTGAGGTAAAGGTTTTCTCCTGACGTTAAGTCCAGTTGTGCCCGGCTCTGGGGGTTGGCGCTCATCTCCATTTCTAAGCAGAAGAGCTGGATACTGCTTTGATAGTCTTGGATTTGAAATCAAATCTGATGTTTTTATTTTTTATTTTTATTTGGTGTGCGATGGAAGAGGGGTGGTCTTATACGGCGAGTATATACCAAACTCTATATTTTAACTCGAAAAGTTGGGGGTCGTCTTATACACCCAGTCGTCTTATATGCCGGAATATACGGTACTCCTTTCCAAGTAACTCAAAATCCCATTGGCTTTTTTAGCCGCTGCATCACACAACTGGCTCATGTTCAACTTGTTGTCCACAAAGACTTCAAAATCTTTTTCACACGGACTGTTGTCACCCATTCTGTATCTTTGCATTTCATTTTTTTCTGCCTAAGTGGAGTCCCAAGACTGAACCCCGTGGCACTCCACTAGTCACTTCTTCCCAATATGAAGAGGAACTATTTGGTCGCTTAACCAATTACAGATCCACCTAACAGTAGCATTGCCTAGCTCACATTTGACTAGTTCGTTTGCAAGAAGGTCATGGGAGACCTTATTGAAGATATGCTACATCCACAGTATTCCCTGTATCTACCAAGCCTGCAACTAAAAAAAAAGAGATAAGATTAGTCTGGTATAACTTGTTTTTAAGAAATCCATGTTGACTTTCAGTAATCACAGCATTCCATTCAAAGTGATTGCAGACTGCCTCCTTAACGATCTCCTCCACAATCTTTCTTGGTACTGATGTTGAGCTGATGGACAGTAATGGTTTGGGTCCTCTTTTTTCCCTTATTGAAGATATGGACAACATTTACTCTCCTCTAGTCTGCTGGGACTTTTTCTGTTCTCCAAGAATTCTTAAAGATTGTTAGTGGTTCTGAAATTACTTCTGCTAGTTCCTTCAATAGTCTTGGACGTAGTTCATCTGGCTCTGGAGACTTGAATTCATTTAGAGTAGCTATTCCTGGACTACTTTTTTACCTATTTTGGGTTGCATTTCACCTAATACCTGGTCCACTCCATACTGCTCAGGTTGAACACCAACCCACTTTTGGGAGAAGACTGAGACAAAGAAGGTGTTGAAGCCATGCCTTGGCTATGACACTGGGGAAAGGTCATAATGTAATACTCATTCTTGAAGTAGGTGTGTCAATGGATCCCTCAGTTTCCTTAGTCATTAATGAGTGTGATTATGACATCTTGTGAGGTGGAGTTGTCTAGTTTCCTCAGCAATCCTTCTACCTGAGTGCTACTAGTCACCTGTAACAGCGGAATTCATATGAAGGAGGGAAGGGATGGGAAAATAATGGGAAGACTGGAATTTTTAGAGTTATAATTGAAGGAGTATTATGTGCCACCACAAAGCTTGTATTTCTGATCTTAGTACCGTAGTATGAGTTTGGTGAACTGAGATTTCTACAGCCTTGTCAAATAAAATCTAATACAAATCAACAGTGCAACATGGGGTAGTAATTATTGTATCAAGGTACTGCCAGATAAAACCCAGATTATCTTCTTTGAACTGGATTATATTAGTCTACACTGCCATATGATCCAGTTCAAAACAAATAATCTGGGTTTTATCTGGCGATGTAGATGGGGCCTGTGTCTCTACTGCCATATAAACTGGGATACACAGATAATCTGAGATCAGATCCTGGGATATAGGACAGTGTAGAAGGGGCCTAAGAGCATTTCAGTTCAATGGAATATACTAGCTGGTTATGTGAATGTAGGATTGTAACCCAAATATAGATTTGAAAAAGCTAATAAATAGTATGTAAATAATGTTATCCAGTAAAAACAAAATGCCTTACCAATATATGCTTTTTGACCTTTACTTGGTCATCTTCAAATCAGTCCCAGAAGGAAGAGAAGGCTGAGAGGAGATATGATAGCCATGTATAAATATGTGAGAGGAAGCCACAGGGAGGAGGGAGCAAGCTTGTTTTCTGCTTCCTTGGAGACTAGGACACGGAACAATGGCTTCAAACTACAAGAGAGGAGATTCTACCTGAACATTAGGAAGAACTTCCCGACTGTGAGAGCCGTTCAGCAGTGGAACTCTCTGCCCCGGAGTGTGGTGGTGGCTCCTTATTTAGAAGCTTTTAAGCAGAGGCTGGATGGCCATTTGTCAGGGGTGATTTGAATGCAATATTCCTGCTTCTTGGCAGGGGATTGGACTGGATGGCCCATGAGGTCTCTTCCAACTCTTTGATTCTATGATAGCTGAAATGAGATGGGCTAACAATAAAGGCTTTTTCAAAACATTTAGTCTTTCAAAGGTATTTCATATAATTCCATACAGATCCATGGTCTTTTCCATATATAGTCCTGTGCCTCAGCTTTTGAATGTTGTGTGATTAACTCCTTGCTTACAAAACACTAAACAGTGTCATTCCCAGTCTTATTAAATTTTTCTTTACTATGATCTGATGTAATTTTTTTTTGTTCTACTCTGTGCTGACAACAATTAATTTTAAGGCCTAAAATGATAAAGGGATACACTTAGCACATGTTTTCAATCTGTAAGCAAGTTATCCAATTATTTTAGATACATTTTATGATTGCAACCATTCTACCTATTTTTAGATAATGAATTATTTTCTTCTACATAGTCTTAGGAGCTGGGTCACTTCTAGGAAGAAGTACAGTGTGATATATACCTGATAAATAACGAAAAAGTGTGCCTTTGTATTTGTTTTTGTTTTCTCCATTTGTTTTTCATGTTAGAAAGAGGATATTATAAGATCCTTCATAACTTGTAATAGAAGCCCTAACCATTCCTGAAGAATCCATACTGATGACTCCAGACATCGAGGCCCTGTACACCAACATCCCACTAGATGAAGCCAGGTCAGTAATCAAAGATATACTTGATACACATAAATCCCTGGCTCCCCCTACTCACTTCCTAATGGATCTCCTAGACATTGTGTTAGATTACAACTACTTTAGTTCTGATAAACAATTCTATTTGCAGACCTTTGGGATAGCTATGGGCAGTCCATTGGCACCATCAGTAGCCAATTTATTTGTCTCTCATTTAGAAACTAAATATATCTTAAATACTACCACTAACCAATTTGTACCAGATATTATATACTATGGAAGATATATCGATGATATATTTGCAATAGTTAGTTCTCAATCCGTAGCTGACCAATTCTGCACCTGGATTAACACACTACACAAACATATGAAATTTGTCAGCCAGTGTAGTCATACTAATATTAACTTCTTAGACGTTATGGTAATCAAGAATGGACAAAAACTACTAGTGAAAAACTATAGCAAGCCGACAGATAAAAATTCATTCCTACATTTTTCCAGTTTTCACCATCACTCATTGAAATCCAATTTACCTTACTCACAGTTATTAAGATTAAAATGTAATTCTAGCACCCAGAAGTATTTTGACTCTTCAGTGGGTATTTTGCAAACACAGTTTAGAGAAAGAGGATACCCCATCAGGATTCTGAACATAGCTATTAGTAAGGCTAACTACATTAACAGAAAGGTACTACTACAAGAAAGACCTAGAAAACATAACAATCAAATCATCTGGCCTCTAACTTTAACACAATATTCATCTGATATAAAGAAGATCATCTTTAAACACAGGCATTTAATACAAGACATCCCAGGGTGCCAGAACACATTGGTTGCCCATAAAAGATCTAAAAACTTAAGAGACATTATGATTCATTCGGAATACCTCTCTCCAACCACACCTCACAATCAGATTATTAAGGGACATTTTAAGCTGTGCCCATTGTGACTGCTGTTCCCAGTCCCTGAAGGGTAAAACATTCTCACATCCCACATTAAAGATCCATATCATCTTACAGCACTTCACTACATGCTCCACGGACAATATTGTCTACATACTCCAATGTCCGTGTAAATTACTATATGTCGGGATGACCACCAGACCCCTGAAAATCAGAATTAGTTAACACCCCTCTCGCATAAGAAATGGGTCTACTGACTCTTCTTTATATGCACATTTCCAAGAGAAGGCACACACTTGCTATAGCTTTAAATTTTGTGCTTTGGAGAAGGTATCACCTAAACCTCATGCTGATGTGAAAAGGTACTTGTTACAGAGAGAGTCATTTTGGATTTTCAAATTACAAACACTTATCCCACAAGGGCTTAATGATAGAATAGATTACACTTGCTTCCTGTAACATTCTATCCTACTTAAGAGTCACATGTTACCATCACAACTGCTCAATTCAGAACTCCTCACTCAGAGCCCAGGCTGTTTACAGGAATGTAAGTAGACTTACATGGGTTTTGAAAATCCCCTCAAACAGTGGGGTTTGGGGCATTCTAGTATACCATTTTGTTTATATATTGTCCTTTTCCTATCTAGTGAATCCAAAGACTATAAATGCTGATAGGAAATCAAAACAGAACCGATAGCTACCAATTAGAATGTAAGTAGTCATGCATGTACAACAACAACCTTTTCAAAACTATGTCAATTTGGGGATTGTAGTATATCTACTATCTGTATGTTGCTGTGTTTCTTATTTAATGAATTAAAACATCATAACACCTGATGAAGACATTGCGAAACAAGGGAAACAACCCGGGAGACTTAAAAAAAAGGCTCAATTCAGAACTCCTCACTCAGAGCCCAGACTGTTTACAGGAATTGTGTGTCACTGTCACTGATGTTGTTTATGGAAGAAGATCTTTCGACAACATAGAAAGTGTTATTTTGTGCCACTGTGCCTGACATTGTTTAACTGTTATTTTAGAAGCTCTAGTTTCACTGTTTTGACAAAGTATTGATAAACTGTGTGTCACTGTCTCTGATGTTGTTTATGGAAGGAGATCTTTCGAAAATATAGAAAGTGTTATTTTGTGTCACTGTGCCTGACATAGTTTAATTGTTATTTTGGAAGCTCTAGTTTCACTGTGTTGACAAAGTATTGAGAAATTATCTTCTATTTATAAACAGTTTTTAATTAATTGTGTGAATGTTCTCATGTTACATTCAATGTAGAAATTCTGGGAACATAGAAATTGTGATTTGCAATCTACAGTTTTTGCAATTGCTGTTATAGATATCTGTGCATGTTACACAAGAAGTTCAAAGGACCTCATTCTGATTCTCACAGCCTCTTTCCTTAGTGAGATCGGACTGAAAATGCTATCCTCCTTGCATCTCAACTGGCACTTGCATAGATGTCCTTCACACAATCTAACAACTGGCTATTTAGGTAGGTTGGGGCATTCATGTGTTCCCATAACAAGACTATGAGATCTCACTGAATACAGATCAGTGAGGTTATTACTTCATAACTGAATACTGACTATCAACCCAGAGTTTGAATTCTCCATTTGTTTTGTTCTTGCAAACAAGTACAAAAAGTTTAGCGTTTTCTTCCCATTGGGCATAATCACAAGATGTTTTGCACATTTTTCAATGTTTTATTTCTACATTTGGGAATTCTTTTGCAGAAAAAGGGTGTTTTTCCCCAGGAAAACATTGTAATTTTTGCATAAAACCCACCTAAGATATGCACACATATTATTTTTGTGTGCAAAAAGTTCTCAACTTTTTTTGTGAAAAGACCCAGATTGTACAGTCTCTCATCAGCTTTTTTTAAAACCCTTTCTCAATGATTTGAGCATATCTTTACTTCTCTAGTCTAGACAGGCCCTTGAAATCCACCCCCTCTAAATATGTGTATGTGTAGATATAATGTCATAACAATATTGAGATCACATTTTATTATAGGCTTTAACTAGCTGCCACTGAAAGGACTACATGAGGTGAAATAAATCCATTAATTAATCAATGCTGGCTGATTGCACTAGATATAACATTTTTGGCTATGTGCCTAAATTTATCTTTCTGGCAAGTTGTACGTCATGTGTCATGTTCCTGTATAGAGACAGCGTGTTTGTCAGACATTTACAGCAATTCTTTTACTTTATCTTTTTAACAACAACCTTGATATACATCCTAGTCATCAATATCATATATCTTACTGGGGGGATGGAAATGCATGTGTCTCCATCTTGTTTCCTTTGTATGCTATCCTCCAGGGTTTTATAGGATGCTCTTAATAAGAAGCACATTATTCCGCAAAGGAAGTCCTTGAGCAGACTTTGCTGAGCAGTATGGCAAATTAGTTTCAGAACATGGAAGGTCAACTTCGAAACAAAAGCTGAACTATAACTGTGAGTTCTGCAGCTAAAAAAGGAAAAGTGGTGTGTTGATCCTTTGTGATGTTTATATAACCCTTCTGTTAAAACTAAGGGCAAGGTTCAAAGATCCAGGGGTTACCCACTTGCTCAAGACCCATACTGGAAAGCTGGGGTCTCAATCTGGATAAATGGTTCCCTATCTAAACACACTGGAGAAGCAACAAGCACATACCTTGATTCAATCACAAAGAAAAGAAAATTAGTTAGATCCAGAAATGCTTCCTCTGTTGGATAAGCTTCTATCATTTTAAGGAGAGGTGTTCTTCATTGAAAAAGTCTTCCTCTGATGTGAGATGCCTCTTCATCTGATCAAAAGGTTTATCTGCTGAAGGAAGCTTCTCTGGCTTTGTTTATTTATTATCCCGCTTTTCTCTCATAAGGGACCTAAATCAACTCTGTCATATTTTATGCATTATGCTGTAATTTTTTTGTATGAAATATCTTTTACACTTCAGGATCTTATCAAGTTTCTTCAGAGCTGCCTTTCCAAGTCTTAGTCTTCTGACTTATTGAATGCAATCTCCATTCTGATTAATGTTTGAGTCAAAGTATGGGAAATCCTGAATTATTAGGTGAAAGATCTAATAGAGATAAGATAATCAGTCAAGAAGCAGAAGTTAATACGATTGTGGGAAACTGTGAATGATTAGGACTTACAGTGTTCCCCTGCTACGTCACGGTTCGCTTATTGCGGACTCGCTGTTTAGCAGTTTTTTTAAAAGTAATACAGTAATAAAACTGGGGAGAAATGTGTTTCCTAAATCTGTCCTAATTAACTTTTACTTCTTTATTCTTTTACACAACTGAATTTTGCTGTCCCTGTTTCGTCTGATAGTTTGGTCACAATTACTATAGTGAATCCACAGAAAAACACATTCATTAGTCTATGTAGGGATCACCTTGAGGTCCAAGTACCTAACTCAGGGTAGGATTTTGAGGGACAAGGTGCAAGATGAATGATAGGAACCAAAGGGTTGAAACTGTGGGGTCAGTCTGGAGAAGGGATCCATTATACAGATAGGATGATAAAATGCAGCTTTGTCTAATCGCCCTTTCAATTTGGAAGTTTCTTCATATCCTGTCCTGATGGCAATCTCTTGTTTTGAGGATAATTTACTCACCAGGACAATCAAATATTGTGGCTTACCCATTTCTTTAAAAGCATTTCATAGTTTTTATGGTCTATACAAAGACTTCTATAAAATTTAGACTGATTTTCTTTTGGAAGTCATTGGTGTACTCCATTATCCAACATACATTGCAATATGAGCCACAGTGTATATTCCTTTTCTGAACTCATCTTGGACACCTGGAAGTTCTTGCTCCATATATGGTCAAAGTTTTTGTTGTAAAATGTTGAGCATCACCTTGTATGGGAAATTTAAGTGATGGCCCATGGTATCCCCTTTCTTGGGGATTGGAATGTATATCGAGCATTTCCAATCTGTGGGCCATCATTTAGTTTTCTGCATTTCTTGATAGATTTTAGTTAGAACTAGAGTACATTCTGCTTCTGTAACTTGTAACAGCACTATTGGTATGCCATCTGTTCATGACAATTGTTTCTCCCTAGTATTCTGAGTGCAACTTCCACTTTCTAAAATTGTATAATCTTGTAACAACTGGGATTCATGTTTACAGTCACTCATGACTGAACATGAGTCCCAACATCTACCTCTTAAGCCAAGTAGCATGCCTTCTGAAGGGTTCTCAATGCACTGCAGATCAGAGCAGTGGAAAATAATTAATGCAGTGCTTCCCCAGCCACGGGGGGGGGGGGGGGGGTATCTCTAGCTGCTTGGCCAGGAAAGCATTGCAGTCATTATTTCCCAGTGCCTCAATTTAGAGTACCTTTGAAACACTTGAAGTGCCAAGTTTAAAGGTAAGTTTTTGGGGAGGATGATATCCTCAAAGTAATTAATATAATGTAGCTAGGTCATAGTAACTAAACCTGATGGTATGGGGTTGTAAACTATTTTTTATCCTTATTTTCTGTACAAATAAATGGCTTATTATATTCTGTTCATCTGCTTTTCATGATACCTATTGCCTTAAAATAATGAGGAACATATTTTATTGTTAGTACTAGTAAGCAAATCTTCCTGGAAGAAGACTAAGAGTACCTGGGAGCTATTTTGCGCTGATATAATTCTGCTTGTCTGCTTAAGTTTCCCTTTAGGTTTCTTGTTTGGTAACTGAAATTTAGGATCTTTCATCCCTAATGGAATGTAACAAGGCCCCATCTGTTCCGTGCTTATGTGTTAAATGCCAATAAACTACCTAGAAAACAGAAGAGGGAATAACTGCCTTTTGTCTACTATGTGATGATAGTCACAAAGGAAAAGAAGGAAAGTATCCCATGGATTTAACAAGCTACCATTGAAGCATTCTCTGTCTGCATTTTATGAATTCAACATGGCCCTAGGAATTTGCTAGGTCCTCTAGGTGATTCTATGGTATGCCTCACTCAGCTTGGTTTATAGCAATCTGGGTGGTAAGCTATCAGAAGAATTCCAATTTTCATAATTTCATTCACTAGTCCACAAGTATCAAAATAAGAGAACCAAAGGAAATTATTTTCTGATTTACTATTCTCCCCAGTATATACAGGGTGGGCCAAAAGTCACAAAGACGTTTCAATATTTAATAACTCATTTAATTTTTTTGTCTTTAATTTACAATGCCATGCCATCATATAAAATATATACAGGAAATAGAACCAAATTACATTATGTGTAAAATCTTTCCAAAAACATTTTCAAAAAGTTATTAAAACATCAGATTTCTTTGTGACTTTTGGCCAACACTGTATTTTATGGCACTATATAGGTACTTGTCAAGCTTAAACTTCTTTAAAACAACAATTCCAGAACAAGAAAAAATTAGTGAGCAAATTTACTACACATTTAGTATATATCTAATGCAACAATTTTCAAAAACCATTGGTCTTTCCACAGATACAGTGGTAGGCCTCTTTGAGGACTTCAAACCCCCAATTTAGTAAAGAAAATGCATTGACTTAATTGATCTCAGCATTGACTTAAAAGATCTCAAATTATACTTTGATGTTTTACATGGAACGATTGTTATATTTTTTTCAATGTTCTTCTCCAAAGCAGTATATTCAAAAAATTCTCCATTTAAAAAGTAAATTGTCTAATAGAAATGCTGTTTTAATATTTAGAAACATTTCATATTTCCACAGACAGAACATTTTTGGGTCCAGGAATAGGGGTGTGTGTATGTGTTTCCAATTATTTTCACCACTACAGCCCCTTTTATTGATAGCAACCAGCATGCACAGCTTGAAAAGGACAATCTTGTGAGGATGAACTCAAGGAGGATGGGGATATATAAGCTGTCCACATCTGATGTACCATGATAGGTTGTCCCAGAAGCCATAGACTTTTAAAACTCTACTTTGTGGACAGAGGGAAGGGTCTGCTATCAAATAAATTGACTGACTCTCAACAAGCTATAACAAAGGGCTCCCCAAGCTATAACAAGCAGGACATCAACATAATCCTTTCTGGGAAGTTATAGATAGGATTGAGTTCTTAACCTTCTAGAAAACAGGCAGAGATCCACAAAAAAGTGAGGGTTGATTTAATAAGCCAATGTGATGAGAAAATGTAATAAAAACACAAGAGGAAACAAATGAAGAATGGTGCTACCATCGTGAAATTTAGCCGGCAAGTTATATCTTTTAATATAAGCTTGTCTGTTTAAGAAATTAATCAAGATATATTTTCTTAATAACAAAGGTAGCAGGAAACTGATTGTCACTCCTGTCTCCTGACTTAGCAAATGTTGTGGAGATAAAAGACCAGCTGCCTTTTCTCCCCAATATGAGTCAGTCTCTCTTTTAATTTTTCCTGAGCAATGATGATGTTTTAAAAACTGAACATAATGGCAATTTCAGAGAATAAGGCTTCCTCTTTTCCCCTTTGGAATATGTAAGATGATAGGAAAGAGGAGCAAGGTCACATTTATATGTACAATCACTAGAAATTAGAGGAAGAAGGAAAACCTAAAGAGAGCAAAATAGCTGTTATAAAACAGTCCAATCAAAATTACTAACATACATTTCCACAGTGATTTTTCCTCCAGTTACCCTTTTACTAGTTTTCTAGGTATCCCAAGAGGAATGCAACATGTTGAAGTATGAGAAATTCATATGACCAATTGAATTTTATTCTGGTCTTTCATTTCAGAACAGAAATTTGTGCTAGCCAAACATAGCCCAGTGTGCTTGCTAATACTCCAACCACTCCCTTCTCAGTAACCCACCATCGACCGTACAGTCAGTCCCCAAGTTATGAACAAGATAGGTTCTATAGGTCCATTCTTAAATTTAATTTGTAAGTCGGAACAGATACATTTTTTGCGTAACCATATCTATCTATCTATCTATCTATCTATCTATCTATTACACCTCCCTTTCCCCCTAGCCGTGAGAACCAGATTGTGAAAAAAATCAGCTTGTTGTGGAAATGAAGATTGGAGATAAAGCTTCAGTGGAGACATCTTTCCCCACGATAACTTGTCCAGGAGTGCATTTCCGTTCCTAGGGGTAGATTTCTCTCACTTCCTTTTGTCTCACCCCCATTTGTAATAATGAGTCTTTGGTAAGTCCAATGTTTGTAACTTGGGAACTGACTGTACTTATTTATTTATTTACCATATTTATACCCCGCCCTTCTCAATGCCAAACAGGACTTAAGGAGGCTTACACATAGTACAGTGTAAGGAAATGTCTATCAAGCACATCCAAATATATGGGCAAATCAGAGCATAATCCCAGGGATACCAAGGAGTCATTGTCCTCAACTGTGTTTGCCATTTTCCACTGGATTGGGAGGGCAGGGGACACTGTATCCTGTCCTTCACATATGCCTCAAATGCCATTTAGTCATTTGTACATCATACAACAAAACACAAAATCAACTTTCCTTTCAGACTGAGAAGTTTGATGGAGAAGATGACAGACTTTTTAAAGTGTTCTTAGGCTTGAATACAAAGAACCTGGGTGTGCATTACTGGGGCTATAGAATGAAGACAAAATCCCTACACAAAGTTTTTGACAATCAACTGCTCTTAGTCTAATCACTCCCAACTCCAACCTTGGCAACTGGTGGTTTCTATATCAGTGAAGAGCTGAAGCTGCTCTGATTTTTCTCTAAACTATGTAGGACCTATCCAGGGTTCTGAACCTTATCTTTATTTATTTATTTCAAGTATTTGTACCCCCGCCTTTCTCAACCCAAATATGACTTACTTCCAAAGTCAGGATTTCTAGCCACAGAAAAGTGAGGGGAAAAATAGAGGGTGTTGGCAAAGCAGTGGGTGGGTAGCATACGGATTTAGATCCATAGGGTCTATATGCTGTTCTGCAGCAAAGAATGGAGGTATTCCTCAGTTTAGGTGAAATTCCTCCCAATGTTTTCAATGGAAGAGGTTTCGTGGGAAAGTCAATGAAAAATTAGCACTATGGACAAGAGAAAAGAGCTAACAACTGTCTCTACCATAGTTTAACCTGCTATCAAGAGGCAAGTGGAGCCTTTGGGAGCCAAGCCCTCCTTTTATGAAGCTCTTTGCATTTAGGATCCCTCCTGTAGCCCCAATTTTCCTGGAAAAAAATAGCTGAAACCCATTTTACACCAGATGCAACCTATTTAAATTAATGCATTGTACAAAAATTAAAATTAACTACCCAGGAGGTCTGTGTTAAGCAAGGAGATTTAATGGCTCATTTTATTTTCCTTCTTTAGTTGCTCATTACATTTCCACAACAGAAATCAGACTGATTTAATTAGGCAGCTGCATTACAAACAGTATAGTCCTTTGCAATTATGCTCTATTGTCTGATCCATTGAATTCAAGGAGCCTGCCCCCACATTGTTAACATTACAATCTTATACAGTTTCTATGCTTTTCTCCCAGAGATTTACATGCCAGTGGGGAGGTAAATCTGTGGTAGGCTTCAGTCCAAACTTTCTAGGTGATATCCGAGGTACTGAACTATCTTACAAATAGGTTCAGATAGCTATTCAAGTTCAAAACAAAAATCCAGAGTTGATTCCTCATTCCACTGATACAAAAGTAAGACTGTCTTTGATTCCTAATATTCTTCTTGAACAAAACAATGAATAATTTTAGAGATTTTCTTCCTGATGTATAATAGCATTCAATGCATGTGAATATTCTGTGTAGAAAACAAAACAAAACTGTTTCCTGTACAGAAACTGCTGTATTCTATGAAAATCACTCATGTGCAGATTTTATACAGGCTAACTTCCCAGCCTTTCCTACGCAGGAAAAAGCTTATTTTCCAAATACATATGGAAAACTGCAAAAAATATTGCCATTCCAAATTTTTCTTACTACTCAAAAAACATCTGGAATCTATGACCTACGGGACATGGATTGTTCAGGGAGTAAAGAAGACTTGTTGCTGAAGAACAGCCCGGCCAGGGGCTCAAAGAACTGAGTCCACAAGTCTCAAGGCTAATCCCAACTATGAGACCAGAAGCTTCTTGGTTACCCACATTGGCAAGACACAAACGTATTTTGAGTCACTTCTCAAAGAAGTATCCAGTACCTGCTTACACAACACTCTTTCCCCAGCTGTACAATGACAACTGGGCAGTCACTGTACACAACTGCGTACTCACTGGGCACTTGTACCATCTGGATGCCATTGTGCAGTTTGAGGGGAAGGCTCTTCTCTACATGTCAGATAATGATGCCAGGCCATTGTATATAATGTTTGAGATGAAAGGGTTAAATGAAAGAATGAATGACACTTTGCATTTTAAAAACAGAACAATCTGGCGTTTTTGTCAGTGACTCTTTGGTTAGCAACATAAGGTATTAATATGCATTAAGCATACATTATTTTGTTAAACTACTGAATTAAATTTAAGAATTTGCATGGATGCCTCTCAGTTGCTTTTAGAGAACATTCCTGTGGCCTAGTTATAGAAGTTCAATCCTAATTACATTTGCAAAGAAACATCCATGTACCTCAGAGGAGTGTATACAACTACATGCATCTGAATTCACTTTATTTATTAAAAATGTTTAAAATAATCTCATTTGTAGCAGGTTTTCTTGCTCAATATAAACAGATGCAGAAATGCACAATATTCAATTTAGGCCTATATATACACATGGAAAATGAAAGGCAATTAAGTACGAGCCAGAATCAAATTCTTTCTAGGTATTAATTCCAGCCTTCCACTCTCTGCTTGCATTCTTGCTCCTTCTAAAACAGCCCTTGATGTTAGTAGCTTGAAATCATATGTCCATCTGTTAAGCCGCAAGGTATGTGGAAACCAAAGGTTTTAAGAAAAGCATAGAATTTTTAAAAAGAAAAATACCAGCTAAATTTTCTACTGAACTGTACTGACGTATTACTATGTTACACACTAAGTGAGTGGAAATATCAGGGTTAGTGACCCACAATGTGGTACAAGTTTATTAAATGCATTATTTGACAGATTAAGCAATCCGGACTCACCTGGATTCCCTAGTCATTGACATAGAATATAGAAATTCCAACCTTTTTGTTATCTCTTCCTTTTTGTGAGAATATGTAAAATCTTGTACACACGCTATCTCAAATTCTCTCTCTCTCTCTCACACACACACACACACGCACACACACACCGTGTTGTTGAAAGTAGGAGAATCAGCCCTTCCTAAGATTCTTGACAGAGAGGCATAAATCCAATATGGTGCTGTCAGTGCTGTAACAGCACAGTGGGAATTCTGCCCCTTCTCTCTCCTGAAACCATTGCAGCTGCACCTTTCCCCAGATGTGTAATGCTTCATATACATATGGTGGATCAGTGGGAATGGGACTTATGCAACCCAGGCGGATTCCCACTATCATACCACTGGACTTGGCATAGGTTTTAAAAATAAAGTGATTGTTCCCTTTTATACAAATGCCTTTTTAATAGATTAATTGATGACATTTCTGTTTGTCTAGTCTTCTTACAAAACCATGTCATGATTAGTGAGCCTAACTAAAACCAATAAAATGAATGTCAGTATGAATAAATATAAAGAACTACCATTAAGCAGGAAAAATGAAATGCACAAATAAGGGATGTTTGATGCTTGACTTGACAGCAGTACACGTGAGAAGGATCCAGGGATCTTAACAAACCACAGGCTAAATATGGCTGAATAGTATGATGCAATAGTCCAAAAAACCCCAATGCAACATTAAGCTGAATCCATATGAGTACAGAATCAAGATCAAAGGAAGTAATAGTATCACTCTATTTGGTTTTGTTTAGACCTCACACAATGCACAGCAGGCCCCACCCACATTCCTCCCAAAGTGGAGGCATTTTCTCCTCTGTTGTGGGGAGGAAAGTGTTGTTTCCTTCCCTTTTGCTGTGTGATGCCAGAAAAGACAGCGGGCAATCTGCATCGCCATGCACTGCTGACTTTTCTTCCATCTGATAAAGGGAGGGAAAGGGTGCCAAATCACCCTCTTCCGTGCCCTCCACGTGATGAGGGAAGGAGGGAGGGTGCGTGGGTTGCCATGAGCCACCCTGCACACCTTTCCTTTCACCAGCAACGGCCACGTGAAGAGGTTGTAATGATTGCCTTCCATAGAATTGTTTAAAAAGAGATTGGGTGGTCATTACTTAGGAGATTATGTTGCTCTGGGTTTCTGCATGACAGGGGACTAGAAGCTTCCCAGAATTTCTTTCACATCAGTAATTCTATTAGAAGAATTCCCATCACAGACCTTTGTCCTGTTTCATGAAGAAAAATTGTATCCAGGACAGGCATATAGCAGGATAGGGAAAGTCAATGAAAATACCCCCAAAGGAGACTACACACATGCATGCATACATCACACACACATTTACATCAGATGTATCACAAGAAGTTTCAGCTCCCTAAATATTTTTATCATTGTACACATGGAATTACTTTGGATGACTTTTTCATAGCTACAGCATGCATTATTTAAGAAAAAGACTTTCCATGCTTTGATGAATGGTGACAATTATTCACACTTTGGTTCTTTAATAACACAAAAGAATGCCACAAAATGTTCTGGCCAACCAACGAGCATCATCGACCACAATGAGAGTATTTAATTTTGCAACATTTATTGCTGCAGTATCCACAGACAAACCACAGAGAACACCCCATCAATGGAGACTGTAACCAAGACATGTGGTCAGATGTTAAGTTATTTGGCTGACACCCCATTTTCCTTTCTTGCAGTCTTTTTTCACATTGACATTTTAAAATTCACACCAGCAATATACATTAATCTCCCATAATCTAATTATCTTAATGGTTACTCCAAATAGCAAAACCATTAGAGGAACATAGGACAGTTTTACAATGAGCAGTAATGTGGGCTCAATCCAGTGTCATGGACTTTGCAGAAAGAACCTTCTTGGTGACCCGATAGGGACTCTCTAAGCTACACAGGAGGTGTCAGGGACTCCCTGCTTCCCACTCATGCTGAATATGGTTCAGTGCTGTTGAGCAAGTACTGTAAATGAGACCCTCTTCTCCCATATCATGGCTGTTGCCAGTCACAACCTCCACCTACTTGAGTCTTCACGTGCACTACTGATGTCAGCCAGTGTGCAGCTCACTAAGGCAGCTGAGAAGGGGATGGAAAAAAACTTAGTGAAGCCGCAATCTGGTGGATAGCTGCCAAACCACCAACCACAAGGTTGGTGGGGGTGTCGTGACTGGCAATAGCTGTAAAATAGGGGAAGGGGATGGACGGGAACTGACATCTCACATCCTCAGGTCACCTGAGCCTGAGGGATACTGGATGACTGTCAAGACAGCTGCCACCATCTCCATTTAAGAACTGGCCCATCTGTCTTGGCTGTTCCTAACTCAGGGAACAATTTGGATCCTGACTCAGAAGGCAGGTTAATTTAATCCAAAGGAAAGCCACATTAAAGCAGCTTTCTCTTAGATTAACCTGGGCCAGCCTCTTGTGGTGTTTAGCCACCAGGGCACTGATTCCACATCACACAGACCTAATCAGTTAATGTAGATGTACCCTGCATAAAGTGCAAAAAAAAGTAAAAAGACTTCAGAAGTTCCCTCCCCCAATAATTAAGATACAACAGAACATCATGACTATAACCTAAGATTACTCCTCTGTAGTAGAACTGAAAGATTTTAGTTACTTTTATAGATCCAACAGTATAGTCTTTCAGAATGGCGGAGGAGCAATAACACACTGTTCAGAGCTGGCTCATGTATTCTGTTTTGAAGGCAACACTGAATGTGGTTTGAAAGATGTGATCTAGATATAGATAGATCTTTGGAAGGGTTAATATCCCTGTGGTGTTTGTTTTGTTGTCTGTGCTCCTGTTTAGACTTCACCTTACTTTCTGTTCCTGTGAGAATTGGATTTGAAGAAAATGGCTTGTTGTGGAAACAAGGATTGGTGATAAACCTTCAGTGGAGACACTTTTTTTCCCATGATAACTCTTTCAGGAGTGAATTTACCTTCCTAGGGGTAGATTTCTCTCACTTCCTATTGTCTCACCCCTGTACTTAACTATGAGTTGTTTGTAAGTTGGATGCTTGTAACTCGGGGACTGCCTGTATAGAATGAACTGAAAAACTCTGTTGTGTAACAAAATATACAAAGGCGAATTCAAAATGGTCAAATGATTGCCAGCATGCACTGGTCAAGTATTATACATTATTTCAAATTATTGCAGTAGAGTAAAGCATAAAGAGAAGTGAGTTAAAGATAAGAAATTATAACACCATGAAATTTTGAGTGACAAAGCAGATTCAACCTCCAAGAAAGCTTTATATGTCATAACATCCAGCATCAACTCTAACTTCTAATTTTCTGCACACAAAAAGTGTATGAGTTGTTAAAACCCAGAATAAATGTTTCACAAAAAGTCCCAAAATGCATAAAATTGTTTTTGCAAAATGAAATCATCATCCTCATCTTCATCACCCTAATACTTCTGTAATCTCACCCAGTTTTGGGGGGAGGGGGCATTTAGTTCTTCATTCTCATTTGGATGAAAGAGTGAGGGCAACTTTTATTTTCCTATTCAGTAAGATGTGCTAGGAAACTTGCTTAATTGTGAACTGAAAAAAAAATGCTTTCTGCTGTTGATGTTTCAGCTGTCCTGGTTTTATACTGTTTTCACTGACAATATTTGCATATGCTGGCAAAAGCTTTGAAAACTGTAAAAGGGATCTATTAATATGGTAAACAGACACGATTAAAAATAAAATAAAATGACACTTTGGCTACAATACAATATACACAAACAACTTTCTCTGAACAGGGGAATACAATTTTTAGTCACATATAAGCATATGAAAAACTTCATTTTGTTGTTACAGGGTTTTGTGAAATGCTCAGTTTTTCAGATTTCCAGCAGTTAGGTCTATTTTATGCTACTTCTGCACACGTATGGAAATATTATTTTTAGAATCTGGACAACAATTTGAAGATTTTTAAAATTAGTATTTCTCCTAGCATAGGCATTAAGACTTTTCCAAATATATGCTATTTCCTATATATGCCTTAGTACATTTTCTGCATCCTTTCACCAAATGTAAGTGTTTTGGGCACATTGTTTTCAGTGCTGAACTTGATTATAATTTCTTTTTTAAAAGGTTGGATTTGAGGGAGACTTTTATCAAATTCAACAGAACAAAATTCTCCTTCATCCCTAACACATGCACACAACCTGATGGTGTGGTCAACAAACAGAATGTAACCAGATCCTTATAAATGCCTCACCATTTCCATGGCTACAATAAAGGCAGAATCAGTCTTTCCATTGTAAATGCTGTAAGAGGTTATGAATTAGCAATAAACCTCTGCTATAGGCACAGTATTAACCACACAAAGACCCAGCTTCATGCTTATTTTGTGTAATTTTATACTGTTGATTTTTTCATCATTTTATGACATAACAAATATTTTAATACTAACAAGCAAATACAGACGTGCTGCCCCACTGTAACACTAACCTCTTAACCCCCCCCCCCCCCCATTGGTATCAGTAAACATAATTGTCCTGCTCCTAGTTCTGAACATTATATTAACCTTTTAAGCAGAAAGAACTCTGTAAATTTGTACTTGGTGCTTGACCTGATCCTGATAGGTCATGGAAACTTCTCATAAAGTTTGATGACTGGAATTTAAGTTGAAATCCAATATTAATAAATAAAGGCATCGTTGTTTTTGCTTTGTTTGATAATTATGAATTAAATATTGATTAAACCAGAAAGGAAGCATACAGTCTGCGTCCTTTTAGTTTGTTTTATAAGGATTATGTACAGTGATTTTGAATATCCCAACTGATCTGCTCACTTTGTGGAATTTTCAATTAGAAAATAATTTTTTTTCTAATATGCTGTCTCTGGAGCACCTAATGCTAAGGGGAACCACACACACATGTTGTTCCCCTTCTAATCATGTGATTAAAAGCAACTTTTGTGACACTATTGTGTAAACTATCACTTCACATGTACCTGTATTCCACTTTGCTTCATTGTGTCATTCTAGGACTATCTTCAGTGGTCCTCGGTTCCTTTATGCCTTCTCTACATAACTAATAGCAGAAGAGTTATAAAGGGAGAATGTAGGGCAACCTATTTAAGCAGGAAAACTATGAAACTATGACTTTTGGCCTGCAACTCTCATAATCATTCCCAATTATATGCTGGCTAGGTGTGGTGAGAATGGTAGGCATGAAACATCTGAAAGACCACAGTTGGCCACCCATGATTTCAAAGACCTCTGTCTGTATTTATGCATTTTTCTGCTCTAAGGGAGAATGGAAATTAAGGTAGTCCAGTGGGAGGTGATCCATATCTTAAGCTGCATGTGTAATTTGAATTTTGCATAAGGTCCAACAGTGTTGTATTAGAAGCTGGTTTAACTAATATGCTTGTATGTTTCTTTAGGAAAAAGTTCTGGGGATCTTGGTTGTAATACATCACGTAACATGGGGATTTAACTCATTCCCCTCTACTATTTTTCCTAGAAATCATTCTCTGAAGCTGCCATTTGCCATCAGGTATAAACATTGCAGAGAGATGTTTAGAGGGAATACAACACAGGTCTTGAAATAATGGGTTCAAATTACAGGAAAGGAGATTCCACTTAAACATTAGGAAGAATTGCCTGACTGTAAGAGCTATTCAACAGTGGAACTCAATGCCTCAGAGTGTGGAGGAAGCTCTTTCTTTGGAGGCTTTTAAACAAGTCTGGATACCCACTGTCAGGGGTGCTTTTATTGTGCTTTTCCAACATAGGAGGAGGTTGGACTAATTGGCCCATGTGGTCTCTTCCAACTCTATGACTCTAGGTGGGAAATGGAATGGTCTCGCCCTAGGGCTGAGAGTGGCGGTCAATAAGTGCAAGTAATAAATAATAATAAATAATACTATTTTTAAAAAAATAGGGGAATAAGTTATAGTCTCAATATGCCAGCAAAGTAAGCTGAGTAACAATAAAGGCAAGTACTAAGAAATCAGTGGCAGCTGGTAATTTACATGGAGGTGGTGGTGATGCTAATAATCTTTCCTGGCTTTTCATCTGACCCTCATAAGACTTTATCCACGGTACCAAAACATCCTCCAGAGAGTTTCTACTGCTTGATTATCTCCTTGAAAGTCTGTCATAAAACTGGTTTCATTGTCCCTCTTTTAAAGATCCTATTCAGATTGGTCCCAAATTTGTTTGCTTACGCTTTTGTTCCACCTTATCTTAAACCAAAAGACATCAACTCAGACAAGAAATAAGGAAAGCCCATAGAATTTTCCACAAGGAATTAGGCTTGTTTCCATAAACATGGGGTTTGAACTGTTATCGCTGAAACAGAAGCATTTTTCAGTTTTTTGGAGATTAGTCAGAGCATTTCCTCCTTATTAAAGGGTTTGTTGTTCTGTAACTGCCTTTCTGGCATTCAAGATAACAAACATCACTCCATCAAGAAAGTGAGATAAAGACCATGATGGTGTCAATCCATATAAGTCAAACAGTGGAGGCAGGAGGGGTCTCAGAGATGAAATCTAGACACTCATCCTCTTTATACTTCTATTAAGGACATATGCAAGAAAGGGAGTTAGCTCAGGTTTTCAAGATTATGCCAGATTACTGAATATTCCTGCACATTAGGTACAACCCAAGTTTTGGCAAAAACAAGACAAGAGGGAGTTTAAAGTATTCATTTTGCACCTGTCTGATAGAAGTATTTAATTTTAAACAAGCTCTTTCATATTACAAATCTTAGAAGTGAAAGCAGTTAATTTCTTTTGGAAAGTTTATCTCTTATTAGGTAGAAATTAACTGTTCAAAGAGCAGTCTTGTGTGTTATTCCTTCCCAAGTACAAACACTTGACAATCCTGTCTTAAATATTCCCATCTGCATGTTGGCCTATGGCACAACTGTCATATTCTTGCATGATCATTTATATACCATTCTTGTGCCTGCTCCTTTTTCCAGGAAAGCTTATATTTGCCCCCCCCCCCCCAGGCAGTTTCTCAACCTACAAATATTCAAGGCCAAATACTTTAACAGTGCAACATGTCTTTTTGGTCACACATGGGAATGTATGTAATATCCCATTTCTAAACCACACAAGATAGTATTTGAATAAAGGTGAGTATACTTTATCCAAAATGCTTGGGACGAGAAGCATTCTTGGTTTTGGTTTCTTTCAGACTTTGTAATACCTATGTTTGCATATATGTGCATACTCTCTTGGATTATATCTAAATACAAAATGTATTTAAGTTTCACGCCCATAGCCTGATGGTAAATTTATACAATATTTTTAATAATGTTGTGTATGAAATGGAGATCCGCATAGTAAAAGCAATGGTATTCCCCATAGTAACCTACAGATGTGAGCTGGACCATAGGGAAGGCTGAGCGAAGGAAGATAGATGCTTTTAAACTGTGGTGTTGGAAGAAAGTTCTGAGAGTGCCTTGGACCACCAGAAGATCCAACCAGTCCATGCTTCAGGAAATAAAGCCCGACTGCTCATTGGAGGGAAGGATATTAGAGACAAATGTGAAGTACTTTGGCCACATCATGAGAAGACAGGAAAGCTTAGAGAAGACAATTATGCCTGGGAAAATGGAAGGAAAAAGGAAGAGGGGCTGACTAAGGGCAAGATGGATGGAATGTATCCTTGAAGTGACTGGCTTGACTTTGAAGGAGCTGGGGGTGATGACTGCTGACAGGAAGCTCTGGCATGGGCTGGACCATGAGGTCACGAAGAGTTGGAAATGACTGAATGAATGAACAACAACAATGAAACAAAGTTTGTGCACACTGAACCATCAGAAAGCAAGATATCATTATGTCAGCCACCCATGTGGATAATTTTGGGTTTCAGAGTATTTTGGATTTTGGATAAGAGATGCTCAGACTGTATATGGCAATATATAACCTGAATAGGCTGCCTTCTCCAATGCTCCAAGTCTGTATGACTAGAATCCTCATAATCTACAGCACTAACATATGTGTGCACAGTCTGTTGTGATGGGAACTGCTGTCTAATACAGATAAAAAGGGCAGGTCATTGAATACTGAATTAAAGTATAAAAGTATTATCAGATTCAATAAACATTCCTAAGGAGCCTGGCATTTAAAACCCCCCAAAAGCTTCAAAGAGCTGTGGTCATTGCCTTTTAGAAACAGCTTCTGCAACAAAACAAAAGAAAAAAAATACTAAAAAAAGCTAAAAGAGGAGGTTTGCAAATTTATATTACTATTATTTCAGCAAATGTTAGTGTTTCCGGATACACACTTGTCCTCTTAATTGTATTTATTATGTCTTCTTTATAATTTTACTGCAACTAAGATCTCAAAAAAACTCAAGTTATGATACAATGGTGCTCCAATTTATTTGGGAATGAATCCCATTAAACTTAGTGGGACTGAAATGTAGGTCTCATCAGGTATTGAACTGTAGTGTTGAAGGTTTCTTTTTAAAACCCTGATCGGGCTTGGAATGAATTGTTTTCTCTTTTTAATTTGTTTTCATAAGCTTCTTATCACATTACATTAAAGAGAACAAAATAACAGTGAGAGCCCCTTTTTCAAATTTGAGACAAAGCGCAGTCAGGTCAGTATGAAGCAAACAATGTCACATATTACTTCTAAATTTGTTGTGGTCTCATGTCATTTTATAGCATATCTGAAAGAAAACATGAAAATTCAGTTGTCATCAATGAAAAGAGATGTCTAAAAATAGTCTGCTGCCGCCAGACTATGTTCGTTTAGTACATTCTGAAACTTTTGAATGAAAATTTCATTTCTGTAAACAATAATATGCAGTCTCCTGTGCAAATAAAACATATGCAAAAAAATCTTTAAAATCAGTTTAATCTCACCCAGTGTGAAGATGACGCTTAAAATTCTTATGTTCAACAACAAAATAAACCATTTTTGACAGAATTTGATTTCTATCACCCATCCCTACCTATACTTCCCATCGACTACTTTGTAAACCTCAGAAAGCAATCTGAGGAACAAGAATGATTGTTTTTAAAAAAAACTGATTTTGAAAGAGGAAACCAGGGATGGATAGCATGTATACAGAGCTATATTTTCAATTTAGATTCTGATCATAATATATCTTCAAACTAAGCACATCATCATACTTATCTTAGGAAGCATGCTATGGTGCTTCCATTCCACCTGCAAGTCAGATGAGCATGTCAGCCATCAGACGATGATCCTCTAATCTGAGTAGAAGCGTCATTCAATGCTTCAATCTCACCATGGGAGGCTTTTGTACCACCTGAGCAACACTCTCTCATGTGATGGGGGAGCATCGCAACAAGGAAGCAGTGTGGGGGGCAATGGATTCGCCCCAGCTGCTCTCCATTTCCATGGGTAAGCTTGGCTAATATGATGAAATCCCAAAAGAAGAGAGCAGGCAAAGCAAACTATTAATAGTTATGTAAATATGTAAAGTAGTCAGGGAAGGGATATCTACAACTATATAATTGTACATCCTCCAAGTGCCCCATTTATCAGGAAAAGTCATCCCATTTTTTCATCTGCTTTAAAATGTCCTGGTTTATATCTCCTCTCACTTTCCCTCACTGTCATCAGCTTATCTCATTTGCTGCAAATTGAGTTTAAAGTGCAAAAGTAGTTTTCCTTCAACCAATTCAGCAGAGGGAAATGAGAGGATGGAAGCTCCCATCTCAGAAGGTTTAGGCAAAAGCAACCTTATGAAGTTTTTCCTTTCTTATCTCTTCTTCCCCATTAATTGCTTTATCATCTTGACAATACTCTAACATTGTTTGCCCACACTTGTCCTAATATTCATCTGTAAAATCCACATCACACCCCCTAACCCAAAAAACTCCACAGGATACTTATTAGCCTGAGGGTATGGTCTCCCAGGATCTCTTCTCTTTGATCTTGCAGCATCATTAAGCTTTCCCAGACATCTGACAGTTTCATTCAACCAAGACTCTTAGTTTTAGTAATTCACTTAGTGTCCTGGAACTTATATATGATCCCAATTCCCTCAACTTACCAAAACAAAACTGGTACCAACCTTGCCTGATTTGAAGTGTTTTGATTTTACTGTGACTCGCCTTATCTAAACTTGCTGTGACCTGACTCACTGACTTTCACCCAGATGTGTCAGGACCTGCCTATCTGCGCGACCACCTCCTCCCCTATGAGCCCACATGGTCCTTAAGATCTTCCGGGGATGCCCTTCTCTTGCTCCCGCCCCTGTCTCAGGTGTGGTTGGTGGGGACGAGGGAGAGGGCATTCTTGGTGGTGGTACCCCGTCTCTGGAACTCCCTCCCTAGGGAGATTAGGCAGGCACCCTCCCTAGCCACATTACTCAAGGAACTAAAGACGTGGATGTTTTGTTGTGCCTTCAACTGATGACCTCTATGGCAAACGAGTGTACTGTGATCCATTTTCACTGTTTAACCTGAGTTCCTATATTACATCATTATTCATGTATGTATGTTAAACTGAGATGATCCTGTTGCTGTCAAATTGCTCTGTTTCCATGATATCTCCTGTGCCAGTTATATTCCTATCCGCCTTATTTTTTAATCATTTTGTATGCTGGCCTTCTTCCCCCCTCCAAAATTTGGGTTACTGTTGCTTGATGGTTGTTTATTACTGTTATGCTGTTTTGTGTCTTTTAATTTGTAACTTTCTATTGTTTTGTTTTTAATTGTATCTTGCTTGGGCTTGGCCCCATGTAAGCTGCCCCGAGTCCCCTTGGGGAGATGGAGGCAGGGTAGAAAAATAAAGTTCCTCTTCTTCTTCTCTCTGTCATCACCATCTTCAAGTCTATAGATATGCAAGAGCTATCAGACTCAAAAGCATATATAGTACAGCACTGTGTTCTTACAGTGGACAACTGGAGAATGATAGCACACCAAAAGTAATAATAAGTAGCAGTAGTAATATTTATTGCAGTCACAAGAACCAAGAAATTGATTACAACTACTACCCTTTCTACTGGTAGCATCTGATCACATTCCCTAGAAACTGGCATTCGGAAGTATGTCGTCTCTGGTAATGGAAGTAATATGAAGTTGTCATGACTATCAGCCAATGACACCTCAGTTAAAACTGAATTAATCTGGAGAAAACTGAAATATCCCAGTTTGCTCCAGATTAATTGAACACATGGATCTTTACAGGTGAGGGCCCTGTGGGGATTGACTCCTAGGACTGCTTTCACAGGCTTAAAAACCCAAAGGAGAGGGATGGCATCCACCTCCTCCCTTGCTGGTCTTCTATCCCCCCCCCCCCCAAAAGTTACTTGAAAGGTCTGCTTGCAGCGCAAGCGCCTCTGGAGAGCAATCCTGATGTGTAAAAATGAATGAAAATCCCCCCCCCCTCCCCACACCTCCTGATGCATCATTTTTGCACTTCAGAAGAGTTCTCCAGTGGGGCCTGCACTCCCGGCAGCCCCCACAGGTAAGTTTTTTTTGGGGGGGGGGAGGAAATGGGGAGCTGGGGTGGCTGGATGCTCCCTGGGAAAAAGTAGGGTTTGGCTTTAGGGTGGGGAGGGGTCTAAAGCCAGGGAGGAACTGGGATTTAATATACCAGTTCCTCCCAGGAGTTAGTCAAATGTAGAAGGGCCCCGAGATCTTAATCTGTAATGATTCTGTTTAATGCCCAATTAAAATCACCCGCTTTGGTGACCATCTCTATATTCTGGGCAAATTAATTTCATAGTGGGATTAAATGCTGTGTGAAGAATTGCTTCTTCTGCCTGTTCTGAATAATCTGGGCAGGAGTTAGGTTTGTGACAACAGTGTTACCAATGTGACTATATATGGATGAGAACAATATCTAGTTATGGATGAGAACAACATTTAGAATGAGCAAATTGCCACAATCTCTGCCCCCCGGACAAACATTTTTCTGGGCATCAGCATGGGGAGAAGGAAGTTCAGTCTGCTGGTGCTGGAGAATGAGTGAATAACATTTTTTATCAGGTTGGTTGGACAGGGAGCAGTCTACAAGAGTTACTATAGGGTGCATCTACACTATGAAATTAACAGTTTGCTACCACTTTAATTGTCATAACTCAATGCTATGGGTTCATGGGAGCTGTAATTTTATTATGTCTTCCACCTTCTCTGCCAAAGAGTGCTGGTGCCTCACCAAATTACACATCCCACAATTCCATAGAATTGTTCCATGGCAGAGAAAGTAGTGTCAAACTTCATTTATTCTACAGTGCAGGTATACCTTAAGGAACTGATTTAGACCATTCTTTATAATCATGGCGCACTAAAGGTTAAATAAACTAAAAAATAAAATAGACACTACAAAGTATTCCTGGCATAGAGAGGACCAATATGCATTTACTCTCCCATATTATTAATTGTAAATATGTTTATGGTTTGATAGACATATTTTTCAGAAGCATTTTACAAAAAAATTGTCTTTCAGCTAATGTTTAAACATCCAACCCCCTCTCTCTTTTTAGCCTGTTTGCTTTCTCCTATACTGTCTAAAATTATATAATTGTCAGTTTCCACTGCAACATAACCCTAGTTACAATTGAAATGCAAGATGTAATCTGTTCAAGCTATTTGGAATCACTTCTAAAAATGTAAAAGCTCACATTCTTCCAAAGGAATGAATCAGTACGATAAAAATGTCTAAAAGAAGAGCTTAATCTGTTCATATGAGAACCTGTCAGTAGAGCATTCACTAGCACTGTAAGATTAAACCATCTTCATAAATTGTCATTAGAAGGAAGAGCAATGAGCAACCTATTCAGTTAAGATATCACATTTCTGTTAGAGTGCAGTTGAAAACCTTTTTTTGCATGGGCAGGGGGAAGATATACTGAGCCATTTTCCCTTTAAAATCACATTTTGCTTCTCAGTCACTTTGCATTGTAACTGAAACAAATTACTAATGTTAATTCATACTTTCTTGTATGCATGTGTGTGCATGCAGGATCATGTTCACATGAGCATTAGGCTAATAAAAGCCAGCATGGTGCAGCCGTTTGGGAGCAGGTCTATGAATTTGAATACAATGGTTCAAATCCTCATTTGGCCACGAAACCCACTGCATGATCTCGGGCAAGTCACACATCCTCAGCTTCAGAGGAAGGAGGAAAATTATTTACTTATTTACTTCATTTATACCCTGTGATAAATTCACCTTATGGTGATTGTAAGTCAGAAACAACTTGAATACAACAACAAATGATTAATCTTTCAGCCTCCAAGGTGTTGAAGTTTGAGTGTTGGATCAGGACACCAGAAAACGAGGGTTTGAATACATAACATGCAGTGATCATGCAGTGGGTTTCGTGGCCAAATGAGGATTTGAACCATTGTATTCAAATTCATAGACCTGCTCCCAAACGGCTGCACCATGCTGGCTTTTATTAGCCTAATGCTCATGTGAACATGATCCTGCATGCACACACATGCAAAGGAGACCTCGAATTCGGCCTAATTCGGACCGCTTATCCATATTAACAACTCCCAACCGGTCTCCTAAGGTAAATTGGTGTAACCAGGTGAGCGGGCCCTCTGGCTTGAAGGTGGTGTTGTTGAACGCCAGATCTGTCAACGGAAAAACGACCTGGATTCAGGATTTAATCCTGGAGGAGCGGGCAGATCTGGCGTGCATCACGGAGACCTGGCTGGATGAAGCAGGGGGCGTAAACCTCTCCCAGCTTTGTCCTCCAGGCTTCTCCGTGCAACACCAACCAAGAGCTAGAGGACGGGGAGGCGGGGTCGCAGTGGTCTATAGGGATTCCATCCATCTGACCAGGAGCCCCATCCCGCAGACCACAAATTTCGAATGCGTCCACCTGAGGGTGGGTGACCGGGACAGAATAGGGATTCTTGTAGTGTACCGTCCACCTCGCTGCACTACAGTCTCCCTGCCTGAGCTAGCGGGGGTGGTCTCGAGCCTGGTGGTGGAGTCCCAACGGCTTCTTGTGCTGGGGGACTTCAACATCCATGCCGAGGCAACCCTCACAGGAGCGGCTCAGGACTTCATGTCTGCCATGGCAACCATGGGGCTGTCCCAACAAATAACTGGCCCCACCCACTGTGCTGGACACACATTGGACTTGGTTTTCTGCCAGGGATGGGAGCAAGGTGGCGGTGTGGAGGAGTTGTCCATCTCTCCGTTGCCATGGACCGACCACTCCCTGATCAGATTTAGGCTCACTGCGCCCCCTAACCTCCGCAAAGGTGGAGGACCCATTAAGATGGTCCGCCCCAGGAGGCTTATGGATCCGAATGGATTCCTGACGGCTCTTGGGGATTTCCCCGCTACCTCGGTAGGTGACCATGTCGAGGCCTTGGTCGCTCTCTGGAATGGGGAGATGACCAGGGCAATTGACAGGATCGCTCCGGAACGTCCCCTCTCAAGTAACCGAGCTAAACCAGCTCCTTGGTTCACTGAGGAGCTGGCAGCGATGAAGCGAAGGAAGAGGGAACTAGAGAGCGTGTGGCGCTCGGACCCAAGCGAGCCAAATCGAGCACGGTTTGTGTCCTTTCTAAGGGCATATGCCGCGGCAATAAAAGCCGCAAAGAAAACTTTCTTTGCGGCCACTATTGCGTCTGCAAAAAACCGTCCGGCGGAGTTGTTTCGGATTGTCAGAGGTCTTTTAACTCCCCCTACCTCAGGTGGGAGCCCTGACAACTCGGCCACGCGCTGTGAAGCATTTGCTCGGTTCTTTGCAGACAAAGTCGCTTTGATCCGTTCTGGGCTGGACGCCACATTAAATGCAGTCTCTGTGGATGTGACACAAGCACCTGCTTGTCCTATTTTGATGGATTCTTTTCAGCTTGTGAAACCCGAGGATGTGGACAAGATACTTGGAGGAATGAGGCCTACCACGTCCATCCTAGACCCCTGCCCATCCTGGCTTCTGAAAGAGGCCAGAGGGGGATTGGCTGAGTGGGTAACGATGGTGGTTAATGCCTCCCTCCGGGAAGGCAAGATTCCAGCGAGCCTAAAACAGGCTATTATAAAGCCGCTGTTGAAGAAACCATCATTGGACCCCACTAAATTTGACAACTTTCGGCCTGTTTCCAATCTCCCCTTCTTGGGCAAAGTCATGGAAAGCGTGGTGGCCTCACAACTCCAGGTATTCTTGAGAGACACGGATTATCTGGATCCGGCACAGTCTGGTTTCAGACTGGGACATGGTACTGAGACGGTCTTGGTCGCCTTAGTGGATGATCTCCGCCGGGAGCTAGACAGGGGGAGTGTGTCCCTGTTGGTGCTCCTGGACCTCTCAGCGGCCTTCGATACCGTCGACCACGGTATTCTTCTGGGGCGCCTTGCAGAGATGGGTCTTGGGGGCACCGCTTTGCGGTGGCTCCAGTCATTTCTGGAGGGTCGTACCCAGAAGGTGTTATTGGGGGACTCCTGTTCAACACCACAGCCTTTGACCTGTGGTGTTCCTCAGGGCTCCATACTGTCCCCCATGCTGTTTAACATCTACATGAAGCCGCTGGGTGAGATCATCCGGAGTTTCGGGGTGCGGTGTCACCTGTACGCAGATGACGTCCAACTCTGTCACTCCTTTCCACCTGCTACTAAGGAGGCTGTCGAAGTCCTGAACCGGTGCCTGGCCGCTGTAACGGTCTGGATGAGGGCGAACAAACTGAAATTAAATCCAGACAAGACAGAGGTACTCCTGGTCAGTCGCAAGGCCGAGCAGGGTATAGGGTTACAGCCTGTGCTGGACGGGGTCGCACTCCCCTTGAAGGCGCAGGTTCGCAGCTTGGGTGTGACCCTGGACTCATCGTTGAGCCTGGATCCCCAGGTTTCAGCGGTGACCAGGGGAGCATTTGCACAGCTTCGGCTCGTGCGCCAGCTGCGCCCGTATCTTGGGAAGTCTGACTTGGCCACGGTGGTACATGCTTTGGTCACATCCCGCCTCGACTACTGCAACGCTCTCTACGTGGGGCTGCCCTTGAAGACGGCCCGGAAGCTCCAGCTAGTCCAGCGCGCGGCAGCCATGTTGTTAACCGGAGCGGGACACAGGGAGCACACAACGCCCTTGCTGTCCCAGCTCCACTGGCTGCCGATTTGCTACCGGGCCCAATTTAAGGTGCTGGTGTCATCCTACAAAGCCCTAAACGGTTCCGGCCCAAAATACCTTGCGAACCGCATCTCGGCCTACGAGCCCACGAGGACCTTGAGATCATCTGGGGAGGCCCTTCTCTCGGTCCCACCTGCCTCACAGGCACGTCTGGCGGGGACGAGAGAGCGGGCCTTCTCGGTGGTGGCCCCCCGGCTATGGAACTCCCTCCCTGCTGAAATCAGACAGGCGCCTTCCCTCATGGCCTTCCGCAAGGGCCTGAAAACCTGGCTCTTTGAAAAGGCCTTCAACTAAGTGCTATGTTTTTTTGGAATGACCACCGGAATGGACTATGACTATGAGATTGATTATGACCCAAACTAGACGAAGCGGATTTTTAAATGTTGTGTTATGGTCTTGATCTATTGTAAATTGTTGTCTTTTCTATGTTCTGTACACCGCCACGAGTCGCCCTCGGGCTGAGAGTGGCGGTTAACAAGTGCAAATAATAAATAAATAAATAATAATAACAATATCACAGCTGAATTAGGACATTGTGAAACCAATCATTTCTATTTTCCACTGACTTTAGTTGACTTATGAAGATATACCCTCTGCTGAATTCCAGCCTAAGGCTCCAATCTGGAGCATATTAATATGTACTCTTTGTACAAGTTATAAATCTAGACATTTTAGTTTAAAAAATCAACCGCCAAAACCAGGGTCAAAATTATCTACAGGTCAATGTGAATGTTGTTCATGAATGCTTATTTTAAAAACCCTTAGCTCTGAGTAGAATGGTGAAAGGCAAGAGCTTAGGCCATTCTGGGAGAACCTTAAAGAATTCCTTCTAACAACTGTAACATTACTTTTTGCCTTTTTTGAATGCATGGGAGGAGAAACACTGGCAGTGGCTCGCACTCTGGGGCAGCATTGGTGTTCTCCACAGAATAATCCTCTACTTATCCACAGTCATGTCAAAATCCAATCTCATATTGGTTCCTTGCGTGAAGCCACTTCCATTCACATTTCTGTTTGGTTTGTTTGCTTACTTTTGTTTACATAACATTTTGTCTTTTTGACATAAAATAGAGAAATACTGAGAAAAGGAAAGTGTGTTTTAAACTGTAAACTGTATTTCCCATCTGATCAGTCACTTAATAAGTTTTCAAAGCTAACACCTTGTTACATCTTAATAAATATACATGTCATTGAAATGATCTGGCAGATGTTTGTTGATTGGGAAGTATTTTGAAGGGATATATTTTGGTGGAAAAGGCAGGACAAGTTCTCAAAAAAGGTTGGAAGAAATCCCTCTTGCCAAGCAGGAAGGGCCATCTACTAATCCCATCACTCTCTGCCATCATGCTGATGCCTTGCTTTCAGGATCCATCATCATGAGATATCTGGCAAGCTTTGCCCACCATCCTTGAACTACAGCAAAGAGAACCACAGAAAGAGCCCAGCTCTTTGGAGAAACCAACACAATATGTCATTAAAAAGGTATTCATTTCCTTACAATGAGGCATTAAGGAAAAGCTTTCTAAACATCTCATGTTGATTACAAACTTTTTAGACCTGCATCATTTCATGACACAGTAATTCAGTTTCACTAACAAACCAAAAGTTAAGCCAATTCCTTATAAGAGATACAAACATATACATAATAGTAATAATGAAATGTATGGGACACACAAAGTATCTCATGTAAACATTTTACACAGACTCTGAGGTTACATTCACTGACATGCTGCAGCTGACACACTATCACAAAGATTTCTAAACTTTTCATGTTGATGACATGTTTCTTAGACAGGCAGCGCATTTACTCCTATTTGCAATGGCAGGAAATGTTGCACCATTTATGGAGGGATAGAACTACTGCAAAAGCACAAAATGTTACATGAGAAAAGCAAAAGAGATTGCGTGGGTGAATACTGAGAGTGAGAGAAACTAAAACTCAATACTGAGCAGACCCAAAGAAAGAGATTAAAAATGGAAAAGCCAGGAGTTTTTTTAATCCAACTTTGCTTTAGCGTTGCTTCAGTATGTGGACTTATTTGCAAAATACTGTATAATTCTTCTGAACATTAAAACAGACATTTTCTTATATGTTCCCATTTTGAGGATTCCTGTTTATAATAATATGTATCAGAGACAGTCCAATGAAAATGTTCAAATCTGAAATGTAAATGCTACCTTGCCACAATGAATTGTTAATTATAATTACCACAAGCTATGAAATCTGCTGTAAAGGAGGGCCTACTTGGCAGCAGCTGTGAAAACTGAACCAAGCTATTTGAGGATTAATCTACTGCTGAATGTAGTCTTACAAGTGCAGCTTTGCAAATGAAGATAAAAGCAAGTAATGCTGTTCAGCTACAAATCATTTCAGATAAAAAGGGGGAAGTCTCATAAGCCATCAAAAAGGCAAATTATAATAATAAGGGATGACAATTAGAGCCCTTATAGTACAACTATCAAAGGTCAGAAGATGTCTCCCTTGATTATAATTTTAGTTTACAATGAGGTACAAGCATTTTGTTGTAGGCTGAGCAAAAAAAATGAAACCCAAGCATCTTAAAGGTAGATCTGAATATATTTTAGGAGATTATAATCCAAATCAAACATAAAGCTCAATTTCAGCATTCCTTAACTGCTTGTATTATTACAAAGGCAAGCAAATGTGGAGGTAAAGCTGCTTTGGAAATTATTCTTATCTGATTCCACCACATCTTTCTTCATGTTTCAATCACCGAACAGCTGCTGTCCTTCCACTGAGAAATTAGGCACTGACAGCACAGAAACAAGAAGGCTTTTAAAACCATCCCTCTCGACCCCCGACCTCCCCCCCCCCCCACAAGCCATTGACACAGTCTGCTTATTGTGAGAATCATTTATCTGAAGTTACATTCCATGCTAAGAAATGTGTGCACCCATCCTTTTTATTGGTAACATTCTCTCTCAATATCAGGACAGCATACATTCCAACAGAGCACAAATGACTTAGCTTTTTTGCATGGGCATACATACAGGTATAAATGTATGTGGACACACTGAACACAGAACTATTTAAAGGCCCATCTACATGGTCACTGCTGCTTTAGACCAGCCCTGGATTCTGTAGCGGTGTTTACATACTGTGCTCCTAAACTGCAGCAGCAATGGGAATGGAGTTCCAACCACCCATTTGGACTAAACATGGTTCTGCTGTGCTTGATGGTGATAATTACATTTGGTTTCATTTGTTGCCACAGCAGCAACTAAAGACCTCGAGAGAGCTTCTGTCCATCATTGGACACATTTGCTGATGTGCGTAAAGGTGGCTGTATGACCTGGGGAAAGGAGGCACCTACCAAACAGCAAATGCATCTACCAATGACCATGAGTTCCCCAGAGCTATGTGGCTGCTGCTGCAATGATAAACAATGGAAACAGTAAGTGCCATCCCATTTTTCCTGAACCAGAGAGTACAGGCAAAGAGGAATTACTTCACTAGTCTATGTGAACAGTTGGGCCAGTTCAAAATAATAGCAACCCAGGTATCCACACCAAACCCAAAGTACATGGCTACTCCAAATTATTCCTCTACTTCTGGCATGGTGTGTACACAGTAAAATGTCCTTACAATAGATATAGGCACCTTCAAATCTTGGCCCTGTTAACATAAAAAGAACAATTGCAACATATTCATTTATAACCTGCTGCTCCACCAATATTAGGACTAAATGAAGCTTTAAAAAGTTAAAACAAACACCTAAAAGTCATGAATAAAAACATACACTATGTTATTGTTAAAATATTGTTGAATTTCCCATAACATTAAAATCAATTAAAATGAACCCATTAAAAAAAAACTATTAAAATTAACAAACAGCACATTTTTTAAAGATCTGGCCATAAATTTGCAAAGACCTCTTGAAAACAGGCAACAGCAACTGCATTGTCTGTAGCTTTAAACAGTTATTCTTCTGTGCATGAGGCAGGACATTGTGGGCAAGCATATAGACGCCTAGTTATTTGTTCTGCTCCACAGTCACACAAGGTGGAAGATTCTTCTGGGTAGTGCTATTTTTCCAGGTTGTCTTTTGATCTTCCCACTCCACTTCTGAAGCTGTTCAGGGACTTCCAAGTTGCCCATTCTTGGTATGCCCCCAGAAGCAGATTCTCGTGGAGGGGCATCCAATTGGGATTTCCTGGTTTGGCTTCCCAGAGAGATGCTCTTGCTGTTTGTGCAGGAGCATTAAGAGGAGTGGTGGTTTCATGAAGCTTTTCCTTGATTTGAGTCTACTGGGAGGAGGCCGATAGCCATGTAGTGGATGGCTTTCAACTTACTTCTCTCACAGTGAGGAGCAACTTCCCGTCGCATCGGGGGGGGGGGGTGCCAACTAGTGTATACAGTCTATCAACAGGTGTAGGTTTGAGACATCCTATGGTTATTCTGCAAGTTTCGTTCAGTACTATATTCACCTGCTTTGTGTTTGTGCCAAACAGGGCAAGTATACTCAGCAGCTGAGTAAGACAAGGCCAAGGCTGATGCTCTTATTAATTTTGGGTCTGCACTCCATATGCTACCAGTAAGTTTCTGCAGGATGTTATTGTGCGCAGCTACTTTGTGCTTGGTGTTCATACAGTGTTTCCTAAAGGTGACACCGAGATATTTTGGATGGAAACAGTATTCGAGCTCTTGGCCTTCCCAGGTAACCTTCAATTTTCTGTTGGTTTCACGGTTGCATAGATGGAAAGCACACACTTGTGTCTTGGCAGGGTTAGGCTTCAGGTGGTTATCTTTGTAGTAGCTGAGCGATCTTTCAGGGCATTAATAAGTTGGTTTTTTTACTGTTTAAAAGTCTTTTTCTTGTGTTGTTAGGTCAAGGTCATCAGCATATATAAAGCTTTTTGTGAGTGGTGGCTGTGGCTGATATTAGTAAAAATGTTAAACGAGGTTGGTGCAAGAACACTACCTTGGGGTAAACCATTCTTTTGCCTCCTCCATCTACTTTTCCTGCCTTGAAACTTCAGAAGGATCTGGACAGTTTTGGTAAAACCATAGTCCTCGGCAATATGGTAGACTTTATGCAGCATTTTTTTATTTTTCTAAAAAAAGAATGAAATGGATCTAAATAATTGATCCCATTTTGGTACTTCAAATCAACCGAATCAACCCTGGCGATCAATGGGATGACAGATGTCGCAGCCAGATGGCCCTCACATCCCATTTTGGAACTTGGAGCTGAGACATTTTCTGGTGAGCCCTAATCACTTTGGCTAGCCCTACCTGTAAAAGAAGAGACTCCTGAGTAGCACCCTGAAGGAGCATTCCATGAAACCACAGTCCACTGAGCTTGACTCCCCTTTTTATTAATGTAGACATTTGACTTCATTCAGCAATGTCATACTGCTGGCTCATGATAAAGGAAGTAAATATGCATAAGAGTTCATGGTTATAGTTTTAGGATCTCAATCCCAAATATACAAGGTACTTTTAAATATAAATAGTGACAAATCATAGGATCATTCCTATCTAGAAAAAGAAAAATACATTGTGTAAGATTTATTTTTGTATTGAGAAAAATGCTTTTGTACTTGTATTATGTTCAGATTCTAAGTACTGTAATGTGTTATTTGCAAAAGATGATTGGCAGAAAACAAAATATATTATAAAAATATTTTGCTTCTATATGTATTTCTAGTTGCTGATTCTTCTTCCTGACCACCCCAACTTTACAATGAAGCCTGATTTTTAACATCAAGGATACCTTTTACTAAAATTTGTGATGGATCACATGAGCTACACTTCAGTCAGAAGTGTAATCTTGACTTGCATATTATCAAACTGCCAGTAGGCAATCTCATCCAGTGTAATGTTTTAAAAGCCCACAGACTGGAAAAATGTGGGAAGAAAATTGAAAATACATGAGTGAGAGGAAACACTTCCTGTCTATCGGAAAACCAGTGGCTGTCATTCTTACTTTGTGCAAGTCAAGTTTAAACATTTTACAATTGTCCCTAATTGCTGTAACAGTCGAGACCAAGTGCAAAAGCACCAGCTGCAAAACTGATTATATGGCCATCAATGTAAAATGACATGGAGGAAGGGGGTCCCTGAAGGCAGTAACTATTTAACAGTGAAATGAAATAAAGATTAAATGAAATTAATAAATGGTGCATCACACTATATAATTTGTTCTTGTATATTATCATCAATGTAAACAACACATAAACTTCAGTACTTTAAAGGCTTACAAGTCGTGTGGACTTTTATAGACCACAGAATACATGCAGTGCACCCAGCTGACAGTAGGATGGTGATGTCAGAGAGAAATTAAATGTAGAAATATCCTGACAATAACTATTATGAACCAACCAAGCTTTTTTCTGCTATTATTCACCAAACTCACTAATTCTGTTAGTAGGTAAGCCAGTTCGCGATGGTAGTGTGGAGGAAATACCTTGGTGTTAGTTCAAGCCTCTTGATGCTAGATAATTGGATCTCTAAAGGTTCTCACTTTAATTCCCTTGTGAAATTTCTCTGCTCCACAATGTCTACTTTCAGGTCATTGAAAGAGACACTGAAATGTAAGACTGTCTGAATGCAATAAAAAATGGCCTATAACAATAAGAACATATTCTTATATCCCACCACCATCTCCCCAAAGGGACTCGGGGTGGTTTACTTGGGGACCAGGCCCAGCATAAACAACATAAATATTATGTTGAAAGATGAGCAAATGACTCTTGATGGCATTATTAGGTACTCAAGTAATATAGTACTGAGGGAAGTCAAGTGAAAAAGTTCTAAAATAGGGTAGAATGCAATAAGAATAGAGGAAGACCATATTACAGGTAAGAAAAACTCAATCAAGGATGCCATGGCCCTGGGTTTGCACGATCCGAGCAGGGCTGTTCTCTCATTCATAGTGTCACCAGAAGTTCTGACCAGCTGAAAGGTATCTCAGTTTGTTGTAGGGTTTTTGTAACTTTGCTGTGTGTCTATTGTTAGTAATTCTATAAGACTGGGAGCATGTCTGCAAGTGTACATAATCTTAGATGTGTGAGAAAAAACTATTACCATTCACATTCACCTTCTCTTTAACCTCTCCATCCACTGCTTCACTTCCAATTATATGTACTGACATTTCAGATAATGTTTCATTGGATGGACTGTATATACATATATAAAAATGTGTTAATCTTTAAATTTCAACAAGACTTTTTATTGATCTGGCATCAACAGACTGATTTTCAAAAACACTAAATTACTTTCATAATAAAATTTAGCAATTTAAAAATAGTTCTTGAGGTCAGTTAAAAAATATGACCTTTCCCTAAGCAAGATCTCTGAGTTGAACTGTATTTCCTATCCCTTCTTCTTCCCTCACTGTCCTTGACTTTACCAGCGGAAAAACCAACATCTTATTGCAATGAATTACATTCAAGAAATATTCTCCAGGGTTCATCTCTATGATGCAGCTACAGATGGTAAAGGGATTTAAAAATGTTTTGTACAATTTTCCAACAATAAATCAGTAACTAAATTAAAATTTCCATTACTCAACAGTCTGGTTGAAAATAAAACAGATAGTAATTATAACATTTCTATGTATTTCCATTAAAAAAAGCAACAACAGCTTATTATACTAGCTTCAAAGCTTACAGAGTTTATGAGTAGCAGCAATGCAAGGTTATGGCTGTTTTCACATACTTGTTCAGTGTGTTATATTGAGATAGAGATATGCATGCATGGCCTGATTTCTATCAATCTGCAGTGTGATTATAGCGACTTTTTGAATAAACCTCAATATATGCTAAACCCAGCAATACACCCATTCCAGCACTACACATCACAGGCTCAAGGATGGACAGCCATAAATTAACTTTCTTCATTTGAGGTTCATTGAGAATAGGGTCTAATATTAGCCAAAAATGAACTAGTCCTGACCTTGATTTTGAAATATACTTTCAACTTCCTAGTTATATTTATTGATTGTGCTTTGGCTGGCTGTCAAACAAAAGACAATAGGCATTGAGAAGAAGATTGAGAAGGAATGGCAGGGGGAGTTAATATGAATGACAAGTGGAGACACTGTTTGAGAAGTTGCCATTAGACTCTTAGGATAGTTAAAAGGATCCAAGAGACAGAGAGGAAAACGAGCAAAGGGAAGCTTATAGTCAACATAGCCCATCCTGAATCACGTTAGCAAGCTGAAACACTTTCTTTATTTTTTATCAAGCAACTACTCTTCTTGTCATTATTTTCCACACACAACTGTATGGACTGATTTAAATTCCTGAATATCTTCCAGTTTCAGTGGGCACTAGTATACCATATTCTCAACCTATGTGTTGGTTTGGATTTACATACTTTGGCTTAAGACAAGCAGCAGCCATTTTTAAAGGTAAATGGACAGACTGAAAGGATTTTCCATTTAAGATTCCTTGGACCTCACATTTACTAGTGAAAAATATACCTTCATTCGCTGTATGAAGTGACATGTAGTCTGCAGGCAGATGTTACTAGTGGGGCCCTATGCACCCCAGCTGCTACTGCATTTGCTTCTAACATTTGGCTCTATTAGGCTCTGTGGATATTGCACATATAGGTAATGAACAGATGCCATCCATGAAAAAGTAAGAGGAAAGTACTGAGCATATGCATGAAGGCTATATTTAATACAATCACTTTATGATCAGTTATTTGTGCACTTAAGGTGAAGTTAATTAATTATATTTGAGTATATTTAAATGGGTACTGCAAAGGAATAAACATTGAAAGAATTACATTACTGGAAAATAAATGCATACATATACACATGCACACATATGTGCCTGCATGGATGTCTTGGCATTCACAGCTCCAATTAACAAGCACACTAGGTCATGCACCCCACTCAAAGATAAAAGGCCATTCAGAAAATACCACTGGGGCATTATATTGTAGTTTCATGGTAAGTTCCCAGGTTATTAGCATTTGTTGTATTCCTATCCTTTCCACACAGTAGCAGATAGCAGTGCATGACAAATTGTCTAATTCAAGTGGGCTGGGTGCCAGTTTAACTCTTTTCAAAGAAATACACACTCCATTGTGCATTAAATGGGAGGTCAGTGACACTGAACACTAGCAGGTGTAATAACAATGGCAGCTTCATTGTAACGGAAATGCAAACATGAAGTTGTCCAGAGGATATTCGGGCCTTGGCCAGGCTACTTATGGCAGCAAATGATTGGCAGTTGTGACATCATGTCAAGGGCAAGTGTCATGACACTTACTGTTGCTTCAAAAAGCAACATGATAAAAGGGGGAGGGCCTGAAAAGAAGGTCGCAATGGAACCAATTATTCTGCTGATCCCACATAATACCACTGAATGGCGGAGAGCAGTTTTCTTAATACAGATAATAAATGCTGCAGGAAGTAAACAGGACATGCCAATTGAATCTCAATGCCTGTTTTATTATTAAACTGTATGACCCAATTTTCAGTTTCCTCTTTTATACACATGACAACTGTTGTATTTATGCCAAGCGACGGACTCTCTGAGGAAATAGTCACTCTGCTGACAGTCAGTTATTGGAGATGGCTCAACCTTACTTCTAACTCTGAACTTGGAAAGGGAATATTTCCCCATCCCCTCTCTCTTGAAAGATGCATACCAGATAGATAAGTGAAGTTTGCTTTGGAGGTGCTAAATAGATACTTGATTTTTCTCCAGTCAATGGCTTTTACAAGAGAATTTACTTATGTGTTAATCGCCTGCTGGGTGGTGGGAGAATCTCAGTTTTGATCAAAGGGAGAAATGATGGTTTTACTTTACATCCTGTCTCTTTTCTTCTTTCTCTGTCTCTCAGCTGGGCAATAGCTGGAGGGATACATTTCAGGATTTTTCTTTTATTCCCAGTATTTTGTTACTTATTGCATACTACCACCCAAGGCATCAAGGCTAAAACCAAACAATCTTTGTGGTACACCCACATGACAAGCTTCAAGATGGAAACAATATTTAAAGGAAACCTGGAAGATCAGGTTTTTCCAAGCTCTTGCAACACGGGCAGCTTTTGAAAACATACAAGATCAAAGTTAGCCTGGCAAGCTGAAGCAGCAATGTAGAAAATTGGGTGGTTTGTGTGCTTTGCTATGATTATTTAAAAGCATGTGAATCCCTAACTAAAATGACTGCATAGGGCTTTTAAAAAATACTTCTGAACAGTAATTATTTAGCTCCCCAGTAGTGAAACTTTATTAAAGATTTGAGCTTGTAACTAGCAATCAGCTCTTTGTCACTCTCTTCCATCAACCGTAGCAATGTTTTGCAAGTATGTGATAAGAAATTTTCCTTCCACTCTTCCCTGTTTAATCTTTTCTTTTAAAAAACCTATATTTGGCATTTTTCTTTCTGAAAACTAATGGCTTTGCACTTTGCCTTAACTTAAAGGTATCTCAAAAAAAGCTGGCAGCCAGAGGAGGCCTCCCTCAATTCCTTTATCATCTCAATGTAGTATTCCAGCCCTTTCTTCACTGCCATATATCTGTTTGGCAGGCAGTGTAGACTCATATAACCCAGTTCAAAGCAGATATCCTGGATTATCTGCCTTGATAATCTCGACTATACAGCATGGTGGGTAAACATGGGTGAAGATCGTCAATATGAAGAGCTACTGAAGATGACATAAATGTGGGGTAACTACATATTGCCATTTGGTATGTTTCTATCAATGTTGCTATCAAATGTACTGCTACCCCTTTGTAGCTATTAAACCTTGCTTTACTTTCCACACCACCATATAACCCAGAATATCAATAGCAGATAATCCACAATATCTGCTTTGAACTGGGTTATCTGAATCCACACAGCCATAATCCACAATATAACCAACACAGGCATAATCCACAATATCTGCTTTGAACTGGGTTATCTGAGGCCACACTGCCATTTAACCCAGTTCAAAGCAGATAATGTGGGACTTTATACAGCTGTGTGGAAGGAGCCCTGGAGCTATTAAAAACCTTTGCACATTCAAACACGCCATTTCTTTCCAGCACTCTTATTGATCTGGAAAGCTATGAGAGACATTTTAATCATTCTCAAACTTTGGTCCTCTAGATGTCTTGAACTCCCAGGACCTCGAGCCATCTTAGTCAACAGTTAGGAATTCTGGGAGATGACATCCAAAACATCTGGAAGATCAAAGTTTCCGAATCACTGCTTTAACCCAGTGTTTCTCAGCTCCCACAATTCTTAACAGCTAGTAAGTTGCCTGGGATTTTTGGGAGTTGAAGTACAAAACACAGATCAAACAGAGTTTGAGAAACATTGCTTTAATCTATGCACCTACATATAGTATAGGAGGACAGACATTCATCAACCTGTACCAGAGAGCTGCTGCTATTACCATCAACATTTGGTACAGTTGCAGCAGCAGGGCAAAAGTGAGCCTTCTGCCACCAAGGGTTCTTCCACAATGCCATATAACCCAGAATACCAAGGCAGGTAATCCACATTATCTGCTTTGAATTGGATTATCAGAGTCCACACTGCCATATAATCCAGTTCAATGTGGATTTTATACAGCTGTGTAGAAGGGGCCCAAGAATCCTTGAGAGGTCTCCCAACTCTGGTATAAAGGTTGCATTTCAGCATTTTCTTATTTCCATTACCATTGAATAATTGTGTTATGCTGACAATAGCAACCTTTGGAGAGAAGGTGTCATGTAGCATTTGTAGATGAAAGAGATGGTTGCTTTAAATGGAGGTAAATTCAGACTCCAGAATCTGCCATTTCCAAATGGCAGAACATGGCAAGCAGTACACTGTCAACTCTTGGCTCTGTAGGAGACAGCATTCTTTCCTGCTATTACTATGACACATTGGTGCAAGAGTGGGAGGACTTGGACTACAGAGGACTACATGATGCTGCTTATACTGTACTATAGACGGCAGTAACAATCCTGTGCCTGAACTGGGTACATGTCAGCTACCATCTATTTGGTGCCCCCACCATATTCCTTCCTTTTCTCTTTTCAAGCCTGTGATGACTGGCTGTTCCTCCTATCCTTCATCTCTTCATAGCAGCAGTAGCTTTGCAGTGTGTTCATTTTCCCATAGGTGGCTTGCCATAATGTTAGCAGAATGACAGAAAAACAGATACAAAACAAATAAAAAAGAAAGAAATGCAATCAAAGTGAATATCCTTTTAAAAAAGAAAAACAGAAAGAAAGAAAGAAACCTGAGACTTACAATGGAGCTGTCTCTTCTATGGAGTGCCTACCAATAAGCCCAGAAGCTAAGAGCGCTTCCAAATAAGTGTCACTTCATCAACAGGAATAAATTGAAATCCCAACTGGACAGTGCTTCCTAAAATCAGAGAATTTTGTCTGAAGATCTATGCCAATAAATAAATAAATAAATAAATAAATAAAGCACACAGTTGTGAATTTACCAGCTGTTCTTGCTTGGCAGCCTCAGCCTCTGAAGTGGTAGAATTGTGGAGCTTTAGGGAATGAGAGCAACTCATAAACCCTTAGTAAAGCCTTGTAAAGTGAAAATTTAAGATCTGTGAGAAAGAATAATTCTTTAATTCAGTTCCTTTGGGATTTACCACCTAACAAATATGTTCCTGGCTTCAAAGATCTGTGCATGCAATGAACTGAACTAATTGTATTTTCTCTCAGATATGGCTTGATTCTTTTAATAACAGAAATCTATGACTTAATCTATCACTAAATGTTAAGAAGAGATACCAGAGCAGTCTTTCCTTGATTGACCCTCATGCACAAAGGCAGAACATATTCGTCTAACACAATATTTTGTTTCTAAATTCAATAGAACTAGGCCAACAACCTAGGCACAAGCAGCATTGCCACAATCATAAACTCCTAGATCTTGTATAACAGTCAGAATCAGCACTGAGTGATGGAGATCTGTTCAACTGGCAATCAAGGGGTAGGACGGGGCTGTGGCACGGTTGGCTAAGAGTCAGCTGCATTAAATCACCACTCACCGAAAGGTCATGAGTTCGAAGCCAGCTCGGGTCAGAGTAAGCTCCTGACTATTGCCTAGCTTGCTGTTGACCTTTGCAGCCCAAAAGACAGTTGCATCTGTCAAGTAGGAAATTTAGGTATCACTTATGCGGGGAGGCCAATTTAACTAACTTACGATACCATAAAAACCTCCACCAGTGGGCAAAAGAATGAGGAAGTACTCCACAAGTACACCGTGAAACGAGAACTCCCCTGCTGGCCGAAATTCGAACATACCCTCATGAAGCTGGAATGTTAAAATTGCCTCTGTGTTTGTCTATATATGTTGTGTGTCTATGGCATTGAATGTTTGCCATGTATATGTGCATTGTTATCTGCCCTGAGTCCCCCGTGGGGTGAGAAGGGTGGAATATAAATACTGTAAATAAATAAATAAATAGGAGGATGCAGTTTCTAATACCCTCACATGAGCAAGTGAGGCGGTGATAAACAGAAGCAAGACTTCAGTGTAGATTCATATACTCCAGTTCAAAGCAGATAATGTGGATTATCTGCTTTGATAATCTGAATTATATGGCAGTGTAGAAGGGGCCTCAGAGGGCTCTTTCCTGCACCCTGATCACCAGCTCGATTGTCCCCAGAAGATGTAACTTAGTTATGCATTTGTCAGCGATTAAGTGACCCTAAAGGAACGACCTGGCTACAATGATCCAGGCGACCATCATCTCGAGGCTTGACTACTGTAACACCCTCTACATTGGCCTTCCTTTGTCAGTGATCCGGAAACTGAAGCTGGTGCAAAATGCGGCGGCTCGTCTTCTCGCCGGGGTGCCGGCAAGGTGTCGTATCACCCCAATTCTACAACAGCTGCACTGGCTTCCGATTGAGTACTGGATTACTTTCAAGGTGCTGCTACTAACCTTTAAGGCCTTATATGGTCTGGGGCCAGCATACCTGAGGGCCTGCTTATCCCCCTACCAACCCCAGAGATTACTTCGGTCCGAAGACCAAAATTTGCTTTAAGTCCCCAACATCCGGACGTATCATCTGTCCTCTAGTAGGCAGAGAGCCTTCTCGATTGTGGCCCCTTATTTATGGAATGCCTTGCCAGTTGAAACCCAAACCATCTGAGAGCTACTTGCTTTTCAGAAAGCCTGTAAAACCTTTCTTTTCCGACAAGCTTTCGATGGGTGAATAACTCAGGACTATGTCTGTTCTCATTTTTATTGTATTTTAAAGTTGGTTGTATTGTTTTAATCTACTGCTGTAAACCGCTCCGAGCCAAATTGGGAGTGGCGGTATACAAGTCAAATAAATAAATAAGGCACCATAGCCCACTCTACATAGGGTTGGCCCTGGTTAATATTTGGGTGGGAGACCATCAATGAATGCCAGGTATTATAGGCTATGTTTCAGAGGAATAAACTGATGCAATAAGAAAAAAGAAGGGAAGTGATGAGAATGTAGTAGGACTGGGAGCTATTGATAATTTTTGCACACCACTTGGGAGTATCACAGAAAGAGGCAAACCAGTAGAGAGACCATGTCATAGGGTCCATCATTAAATGTGATGGTCCATTTGAAGTGTCATTTTGTCTGCCTCCTGCGTTAAAGTCCCAAGACCACTCCATCAGATGCATCACCATGAATCAGATGGAACACCAATTGTAAATTTTAACATTGGATAACAGCCATTTTGAAATCACTTTTTGTAAGCAGAGTCAAGATAAGTATCAAGTATTGTGAAAACAGATTGAAGGTTTGTCTACAGTTTATGGTGCCCCTTATACGCTGCCATATAATCCAGATTATCAGGGTATATAATCTGCATTATCTGCTTTGAACTGGATTATATGAGTCTCCACTGTCAAGTAATCCAGTTTAAAGTGGATAATCTGGATTTTATATGGCAGTGTAAAAGGGGCTTGGCTCATACTTCATTCACTCTTTCAGTATGCTGAAATAATTATAAATTAAATCCAGATAAACCATGAGTGGCTTCCCCCCTAAAAAAATCTTTGTGTGTATTTATAAAATAAATTTTATTGAAAGAGCTTTGGAATGCTAAAGTTACCATAAACATAATGTCTAAAGGGTCTTAGCTTCAGATAATGAAACAACACCTTTCCATCTTTCCACAAAATAGGCATTCACATTGTTTTGGACAAAGTTAAACTGAATACTTCTGAATTGCCAGCCTTTGTTTTTGTTCACTACTTCACATCGTAAAAAATCCAGATCTAATAGGGTTGCATTTATTTCAAATCATGGGCTAAACAAAACTTCCAAATCTGAAAAAGTTTAAGTATCTTTTGTTTTAAAAACATAAAAAACAAGTGATTCATTATTCTCTTTCACCACAGCATTATTTCATTTAAATATAAATTGTTTCTATGACAATTTTTAAGGTTGTAAGGGGATACATGCTACAAGTAATATTTCATGCAGAATATTCCTGTTGTTTTGTTTTTTTTTTCAAGTAAACATGCACAGGAGGGATCAACCTTTCTTCATCCTTTCAAGAATGTAACATAGTAGACTTTGCATAATAAATGCTGCATTCTTAGCCAGTTGCTGAAGCACACCTTTTGATAGCAAGGACCCCACAATGAACCCAAAGTATTTTCAAAATTTAAAGTAACTTCGAGAAAAGCCTTGAATGAAAAGAGCTATAATTCACTGTCCCGCTTTCACAACCATAAACTGAAAATTTAAATTTGATGGCCCAAATGATTCTGAATTTGATATTTAATCATATATCTTTACACTTAAGAATTTTGTCTAGTTCCTTCCTGGCTGCCTTTCTGAATCTTAGTCTTTTCATTTCTTGACTGCAGCTTCTATTTTCACTTTGCTATTTTGAATATTCTGATTACTTGTATTTGAAATATTTGCTTTTATATTAGAATTGCTTTTTTTTCTATATCCTTTTTTCCCCCATATTTCTTCCTAAAACATACATTTGATAAAAAAGAAGCTTTTAAAAATTAATTTCAGAACCCCTCACATTAATGTATTGTAATTCATTTTGTCTAAAATTTAAGTGGTTTTATACATTCTTGAAGGAAAACTCAAAAATAAGTTTGATTACTTTAAAGCAAATCTTTTAAAAATGTCTATCCACACGCATATACACAATACCATGTTCACATCAGAGATTAGACTTTTATCCATCATAGTTACTTCCTTTCCCTGTACATCAGTGGTTCTCAACCTGTGAGTCCACAGATGTTTTGCCTTCAACTCCCAGAAATCCTAACAACCTGTAAACTGGCTGAGATTTCTGAGAGTTTTAGGCCAAAACACCTGGGGAGGGGGGCACAGGTTGAGAATCACTCCTGTACATTATGTTTTTTTTAAAAAAAAATGAGTTTTTCCTTCTTTTTAATTAGATGATTGTGTTTTCTACACTCTAGTTATACCTCAAAAATGCTTTATGAGCTTCCAGACTTTGTATGACAACATCTGGGTGGGGGCCCTTCCACACAGCCATATAACCCAGAATATGAAGGTAGAAAATCCCACTGGGTTATCTGAGTCCACACAGTACTGGGTTATCTGAGTCCACACTGCCATATATTCCAGTTCAAAGCAGATAATGTGGGATTCTATTCAGCTGTGTTGAAGGGGCCCTAGTCTGACTAATATTTTTTCTGTCTTCCTATGACACTTAATGTAAAGAAACCTATCCTATAAATGAGTGGCTGCTAAACTTTGGTCCTCCAAGTGTTCTGGACGTCAGCACCTGGAAACACCTGGAGGACCAACATTTGGGAACCACTGCTTTTATTCAAGAAAAGCCATTCAGGGTTTCAAAATGACTGGATAGTTAACAAATCTCACTGATTTTTACATGAACAAAGATAATTTAATGGACTCCAAAGATATGTATAATTGCAGCAACAGCACATTCACTGCAATAAATATTAGAAAAACTGTCTGCAGATGGAAAGTGAAGAGTAAATGTCTTGTTTGCAGCAAAGGGCACATCTACACTGGTGGAGTAGAATCTTCACTGGCGAAGTAACATAATTAGACACCACCTAAACTCCATGACTCAATGCTATGGAATAAGGGATGTGATGAATGAGATGAATTCAGGACATTTGGAAAGGTACTGTTTTTCAAATGCTTCTTGAGAATAAATGTGTTGTTTACAGCAAAGGGTACATCTACAATGGTGAAGTGGAATCTTCACTGGTGAAGTAACATAATTAGACACCACCTAAACTCCATGACTCAATGCTATGGAATAAGGGGAATTGTAATTTTACAAGCAGCCTTTTTTGTAAAAAGAGTGCTGGTACCCCACCAAACTATAACTTCCAGGATTCCGTAGCATTGAGTCATGGCACTTAACATGGTGTCAAACTATTAATTCCATAGTGTAGTTGCACATAGCATAATGGCTGCTGCTGCTATCTCTAAGAACAATATTCTGCTCTCTGACCACTGGCTTTTTTCTTTGGTCTCTTGAAAATGAAAGCAATTACACACTAAAGGCATATTGGGACAAAAGTACAGACAAGAAACTGTAGGTCTGCTTTCATGACTGTTTATAGAAATAAAGATGAAAATAGTAGGCATGGTTAGGTTCGGTCGGAATCTTTGTAATTCGGAATTAATTCGGAAAGATTTGCTTTTTGAAGCAATTTCAAAGTTTTTAAGGAATCTTTTGCCCTTCCAAAGTCTTTTCCTCCATTTCTGTTATGAAGCAGTAAGTGAGTCAGAAATTATCCAGTGTTTCCCTGCTTCTGGTCCCTGGCCTCAGCTCAAGCCTGGGAAGCCATTTTAAAGCAGAGTGGATGAATTTCCTCCCTCTCCTCTCCCCTCGCTTCTGTCTGGAGCCTGGGAAGCATTTTAAAGCAGACTGGATGATTTTCCCCCTCCTCTTCCCTTGCCTCTGTCTTTCCTTTGCTCCCCCCCCCCCCCACCGCGCTTCTGGGGTAAAACAAGGACTTTCAAAGTAAAAGACCACCCAATGAAACAGGAAATAACACTTTCAAACCATTAAGGAAAGGATTCGGAAGTCTCAGAAGTTTTGAAAAGTTTCGAACATTTTTTTCTGTGAAAATCAGAATTGACTTTAGAATCGAACCACCAACACCCCCTACCTCCGAAACGAGTTTTGAACCATTTCTCTTTGATCAAACAAGCCTAGAAAATAGTGCCACCATCCTACCACCCAGATCCCTGTAATCCTTTGAGAAATTAAAGTAGTGCCTCATCCAAATTGATTTCAGTTTTAGAGACTCCCACTTTACCCTGCTGGTCAGATTTGCACCTAAAATTCTCACCGAGAATCTAGTAAACATCCATCCTTTTTTCATTTCCTATCCAGAGTTAGGAAGCAAGTTATCTATACACAGAATAAACAAAAGAGGTGTGAAGTACTATTAAAACCCATCCTTATTTTATCTCTCTCCAGTTAGGAAGTAAGTTGTTTGTATGCAGAATAAATTAAATAGGTTATGTGAAATAGGTTAAACATGAATGCAAATCCCAAATGGATTACATTTTGAATTGCCATTCCAGACACAAAAGCAGTATCCCATAGTTTAAGGGGCCACACTGATGGAAAGCCATGAAACTGCATTCTTCTTATCCACAGATTGACCCCAGAAATCTAATCTACACACCATTTAAAAAAATGTACTCTGTCTCAAAAGCAGAACCAGTCATCTCTGAGGCAGGATTTGTGCCAGCAACAAACAATATATGGTAAATGGGAACCACCCTTTGTAATCACAAAGATTTTCATAGCAGGGATTTGTACCGAGCATTTTTCTCAAACCTGCAGGCACGTCAGAGTTCAAGGTGAATGCAGGAAGAAAAGCAGCAGTTAATTCCACCACATCCTGAGAGTCAAGACATTCCAGTGCTGCTATTTAACCTGGTTGCATATCAAAACAAGGAAATAAAACAGCACTGGCAGAATAATATATATTGCTAAGCTTAGCATTTATGTTTCTGAATTCTCCCCTTAACCTGAAAACAGTCAGGAAAGACCAGTATTTATAAGAAGGTTGGGAGGGAGAGTATGAAGACTATCAAGAGGGCATTTTATGACTTTAAAAAATGGCATGCTCCTCAGATGAACCATAACACCAGTACTTTGCTGTTCTGTTGAAAAAATTACACAAGTATTGTCTACCTATCATATATATGGTGAAAAATAAAATTTTAAGAAAGAGTTGAATGGATACAAAAAGCCCTTAAGGAGTCTCACAGCAAATTTTAAACACACTTTCAATGAGCATTGGCAATTCCAATTATGGATACGATTCGACACCATATGACTTAATTACTTATTTCTTCATTATAGTTCAATAACTTAAAATAGCAAAATACCCCCAAAAAACAATAAAATACTGTATAAACAGGAAAACATATTATTGATTGGGGAATTGGGGAAGATTTTTGTGTGTGTCTGTATATATGGGGGGAGCTTTGGGTGTAAACTTCAGGTATTTTCCACCCTTAAATCAGGGGTGCATTTCAAGCATTTGAATGAGAGAATTTCCGGTAACATATTCTTTATAATACCTTGTTAATAACTTCTCATATCAATTGTTATTTTATATTTCTCTATTACAAATGTAGTGTTAAATCATTTTGCTTTATATCCCTTTTTGATTAAAAGATGAAAATGGCACATGTCAGTCTTTAGAATGCAAAAGAAATGTATCAGCAAACCTAAAGGGGTATTTATTAATACATAATTTGCTGCATATAATTAGTGCATTGTTTATAACCATAATTGGTGGTGAGAAACAAAATCCAAAATATATAGAGGAAATAAATGCATTTGGAGTACAAATACTTCTCTTAGAGGTATTGTATAATAGAAATCACTTTTCTGTTATTTAATGTAAAGGTAGACTTTTTTCGTGGGTGAACATCTATTTTCTCGTCTAATTTTCATTATTCTTTTTATGTTAATATGTCCCCACAGTAACATAAAAAAGGTCTGTCATTCAGATAATATGAACTTAATTTAATTATACACAAGGCACATTTGGTTTTGTGGAGTCTTGTTCTTTTCATTGGATTGGAGAAGTCTGTTGAAGATCATGTCCAATATATTAATGAGTCCCTTGAGATAGTTTACATTTTAGAAGCTGAAACCATCTGTTCAGTTTAAATACTTGGTACAGGATGTGATCCAGGAGGGAACACACATACATTCTGGACACACACCTACATTTTCTCATAGCTAAGATTGTTAGAAGTTTCTTTCACAGAACCCACAAAATACATAAAAGTATTCCTGTATTGAGAGCATAGAATGATAAAATGCCATACCAATAGTACATTCATACACTCCCCCAAATATACTGTATCAAATCACGAACTGCTTCTTGAACTGGGACACATTTTAGAAGTACTTTTGAGGGTTTTCTGAATATAGTTTCTGTAAAGATAATTGTACTTCAGAAGTGTGCATGGTGAGTCTAGATGCCTCCTTCTGGAACTTGGACTTAAAATCTAACTCTAAACAAGAGATGGATTTCTCAAAAAGATCAAGATTGTAAGCTAGAACCTTTACTGTCCTCAATGAAAGAAGTCTTAAAAGGTCATTATAAAAAATCTGGAAAATGCTTTGGTTCAGCGGCTTTAACAAAGGTAAATGTCCAGGAGGTGTCCTATCTGTTGTGTCCTGCTTCCCATAGTGTTTTATCATACTTCAAACTCCTGTTAGTTAGTATACTCCGAACAGGGGGGAAACCAATCCTTGTTTTCCTAAAGAAAGGAAAATTTAAAACACACCATTTAAAACTATGTATTTTCATCATTATTTTTATAGATTCATATTTTTGCAGTCAACATTTCAAGATAATCAACTTTTCCAGTTTTAAATACTTTGTTAGAGATACAGATAAAAACACATCATTCTGATAGTTTAGTATTAAATATTCTTAAGATAAACTGCTCTATTCTAATTAAAGTTATTTTCAGGTATGCCCAGAACAACGTTCAGAACAATGATGTATTCTTACACATCATTCTCCCCATTTTGCAATTATTTAATTTTCTCAAATTTGTATCACAATCCTACTTTACTGAGCTCAGGTAGTAAATGTGGAAGTGAATTCTCTCCTTCTTTCTCTCTCAGGCTCTTTATACACTTCCCCTATATCCCAAGAGCTGTTCCAATATTATCTGCTTTAAACTGGTATATATGAGTCCCTACCTGAGATAGGGCCCTTCCACATAGCCATATAACCCAGAATATCAAAGCAGAAATACCACAATATCTGCTTTGAACTAGTTTATCTGAGTCTCCGCTGCCATATATTCCAGTTCAAAGCAGATAATGTGGGATTTTATTCAGATGTGTGTAAGGGGCCATAATCTCGGATCAGATCCTGGGATATAGGGGCAGTGTGGAAGGGACCTCACTCACTCTATCACACAAGCACCAACATATTATGCACAAATAACCTTGTGAAGTAAACTAAACTTAAGACTGATCCATACACATACACAGATATATATTTTTAATCTGACCTTGGGTTATGGTTGTTCCAAAATCACTTTTCCTCCCCAGTCAAGATGTTTCTGGACCATATACCATTGTATGTCTTCAAGTAGTTCCCAAACTACATTGACACTATTATAAAGTTATCTTGGCAAGATTTGTCATTTATTCGCCTTCCTCACAAGCTGTGAGAATATGACTTGCCTAAGATCAATCAGTGGGTTTCCAAGGTTGAGCAGATATTTGAACCCTGGTCTACAGAATTGTAGCACAATGCTTAAACTACAACACTATGCTCGCTCTCTTCTGGTTCATAATGTACTTTTCTAACATCTTGATTTATTGAAAATAATTTTACCTTCTCCACAACTCAAACAGGGCACGCAAGACATATGAAATCAAACACAAACACTGTAGAGAAAACAGCTTATGGATTTTATTTATATCCTGCCTTTCTCCCAGCAAGGGATTTAAGGCAGTTTTTAAATATCCCATCAAATAGGAACAAGAACTTTTCACATACTTTCAGTCTAAGCTGCAAATCTTAAAGTCATGTCTTAAGTAATTTCAAAATCAAGTAGGAGATACTAAGACTCAGTTCTATAACAATAATCAAAACACTAAGAGCATGCCCTTAGGAAATTATATGTTCTTGGGCAGTAAAGCCATGGCAGCCCGAGATTCTAAGGAGGAGGAAATTTGTTTGAGCACAATGCCAGTATCCTAGCCAAAGCAATGAATGCCTCACATTGTAGGGAAGATGGGAAAAGTCAAGCTACATCTACATTTCAGAAGAAAAATCTGAGGGGAAGAAAGGCTGCTGCTTCTAGTTTTGGAGTCATCCCAGCCTCTTGTTGGCAGAGCAAAAAAAGATATTTATCAAGGGTCTGGAATAAAACAATATGGTGTAAATTACATTGGCCACCAAACAAAGGAATGGAAGCCAATTGGCTGTTTTGCCTAGATACTTTTGCGCCTCAAAGGTAAACAGACTTCACTCAACTGTGTGCACACATGTGTATGCACATATACACACAGGATATGAGATGTAAAATCAGACAACTGTTGAAAACTTTATTACTTGCAAACTACAAAAAAAAAATCTAAATGAAATGGCATGAATCCTTAGCTAAGGAGAACTTTATAATAATCCATAGCGTGATATAGAAACAAATAGAATTTTTCTGTGGTTCACATGAACAAAGCAAAGTTCTTTTTCAATTTATTTTCTCAACCACAGGAGAAAGAAAAATCAAGATTAGCATCAGCTAAAGCAATGCTACTCAAAGTGGTGGTCCCTAGACTGAAGCTAATCTCTGAGCCATTTGCTGCTGGTGAACAAGTTTTCAGGAAAAGAAAAAAAAACAAGCTGTGGCCAATACACACATATATGGTGACAGTATCTCACAGCATTGTTGGTCACCTATATCAGATATCATAAAAATTTCTAAGCTAAAGTTTATGAGATGATGCATGTATGAGCTTGTTCACAGTATTGCTGCTGGTCAAATCCAACATAATGGCAAATAACAACACTAAAATGTTGCTGTCAAATGTAATTTGACATTATTCTTGAGATCCAAGCTATACTAGGGACCAGAGCAATGTCTGGAAAAGTCGCTTTGTGACCTATAACTTGGCAATTGTACTGAGCCAATAAGGTTACTCCCTCTGATTGCTGTAGATAACACTCGTATCAATTTCGTTTATCCAATGGTGTTGAAGCTGACAGGTAGCCTTCTCCCACTGCCCTTCTCTAGGAAGCAGAGGCATCCAAACAAGTGCATGAACAATGGCATCGCTTACATACTAGAACATGTGATGAAGATACCAAAGGAGCAATGATCAGTATGGCGCAAGGTAGATATTGTACCATTTATATATAAATTTGAAGTACTTCAATTATTTTATCAACATCATAAAACATTGTGACCATTTTTTTCTTGACAATACACTCACTTCTTTTGTCATAATTTATTTATGCATAAATATTTGTCAATGAAACACCACAGCTAAACTACACCAAAATAATATAAACATAGTGCAGTTCGTATACAGTACAGTTACACATGGGTGTAATTGACTGAAGACATCAGATGATACATGGAATACATGATATGCATGGAAGGAAATACTCTCTTGACATTTAGTTTAGGTAACATGGCAACAACTCTTTATGGATGATAATGATGTTTACTGACACTCACTCATAACTATTTAGAAGTATTGCCACTGTGTCATTCCACCACACCTTCCCACAACAAATGGGTTGGATCCAAAATGCCCCTCTCAAAGTGTCAGAGATACTTCCATTTGCAAAAGTGATGGGGGATTTAATAGAAGCTTTTTTTAGGAGGAATAAAAGTGGAGTAGATTATTTTCTCCAGTTTCTCTTTCCTATGATACTCCAATGTGGGGAGATTATACTGGGAGCTATAGGTAGTGGGGATCACAGAAAATTGTCTCCTCTCAGTTCAAACTTGGAAGGGTTACTTTGGGGACTACAGTCCCCAGTTTCAAGAGCCATTGACCATAGTATCTGAGAGATTCTTGGAGAACTCTGGTAAGTGCCAGTCTGGATCCAACCGATTTATTTTAATCTTAAGAATTAACCAATACATTTAAATTGCAAATCACATAAAACTGCATTCAAATATAGAATAAAATGGTTTCTCACCCCTCAAAACAAAACTGGAACTTTGGTTTATAGGAACCGGCTATGCCCATATACCCTCCTCATCATCCTGCGAGCCAGACATTAGAAGATGCATAGGAGTGTTAGCATTGGAATGAAAGAAGAAACAATTAGTTACTTTGCTGTAATTTTAATTACATTGATTTTCATGGATGAAAGTTTATAAAATCAAGTAAAAAATTGCTTGTAAGAGCAAACAGCAAATGGTTGCATAAAAAAGAAATTATCAATTTGCAGAGAGAATAAGCCTGCAGTCCCATCCATGGATTGCAGTGGGATTTACTTCTGAGGAGACATGCATAGGATTGTACTGTAAATTTTACTATTTTGAGCATGCACATCAGTATTACAATAGAAGCATATTACAAAAGAAGCCCAAAATGTATTACATATTTTGATAAGGAATAAGATCATTCAAGTAACCCTTTGCTTAATGTTTGGGGTACATGAGCAATTTCATAGACAAAATTATTTCAAAACCGCTTTGAGTCCCCCTAGGGGTGAGAAAAACAGTATAGAAATACTGTAAATAAATTATTTGTTGACCATTTTCAGTCCATACTGATTCACAAAAGATTAGGCATGCAGGCAGGAGCATTTCTATTTAGCCCCAAAGGCTGGAATGTGTATAAAATATTTTCAAAGGGAAGAATGACATGGGGAAGTAGGTGCTTGCCAAGCTCTGGCCCCTGATCTGCTATCATTCTGATACCTGTCTCCATGCCATGCCTCTCTTTTCTTATTTCACAGAATTATAGTTGGAAGAGACCTCATGGGCCATCTAGTCCAAACCCCTGCCAAGAAGCAAGAAAATCGCATTCAAAGTACCCTTGACAGATGGCGATCCAGCTTTTGTTTACAAGCCTCCGAAAAAGAAGCCTCCACCACACTCCAGAGCAAAGAGTTTATTTAGCATTCTCTCCCTTATTTATTTATTTATTTATTTATGTATTTATTTATTTAATGTATATGGGACCTAAGAAGTTTATATCATAGGTTAAAACAAAATATGGCTAAACTGGGTACAAGTTTATCTATTTTGTTGCAGCCCTGCCCACCACTGAAATGCAGACCTCTGGGTTCTGGGTTGAGTCCAGAATTATTTCCTGAATATTAAAGGAAAGCATGACCCTATCCAGAATGGGACATTTCAAATATCTAGGAACATTTTTCATGCTTGGGTTTGCCTGAATTTTTTAAAAAAACTAAAATAAAATAAACTTCAGTGTTACCTTCCTGAATCATAAAAGTTCCTAAACTGTTTGTACTGTGTTGAGCAACCACATCAATATGCTTTTCAAGCAGATCTTGGAAAAGTTGCTTTTTTGGATTACAGTTCCCAGAATCCACCAGTCTGGAGAAGTAGCAAAATAGAATTAGACCATGTGAAGCAGTGAGAAAGCATGGCTTCTGGCTAAAAACTGTAACTGAGTGCAGCCATACTTGGTGGACAGAGTATCAATTAAAAATCCTTTCACAACACAGTCTTCACGAGTTAAACTTTTCTGGCTTCCTTCCTTCCCTGAAAAATCCTGCCTGACAAGACTTGTCACAGATACCTTTCATGTTCCTGAGTGCAAAGAATTAACATCTCAGCTCAAGTTAAGTAAATCTAGTGATAATAATGTGCTCATCTCATGAAATGAGTTTTTTCTTCTTTTTCTGTTAAAAAAAAGCTGGTATAAGGCATCCTTTCCTGCCTTTCTGTCTGCTGTCTACAAGTGACGCTTTCAGTTGTCAAGCATGTAACTACTGGCCCTGAGACTATGAAAGCTTTCTACATGCTGCAGACAATAGCATTTCTTTTTTTACAAACCGGTTGCCACATAAGGGATTTTATTTCTTGCAACAAATATATTTACTTGCTGTGACCTGAAAAGACACAATGTTTTGAAAGTGTCCAGGGACATCTACAAAAATTCTGACAATGTGCTAATCCTCAGTGAGTTTATGAGGAACACGTACGGTCAAATAAAACTCAGTGATGTCTGAACCTGCTTGTGTATCCAGCAATAACTATTTTAACATAGGACCAGGTGAGTTGGGAAACTTCACTTGTCTGAGTAAGAAAGTTCTTTGGATCTTTACACTTGAGGCTGAGTCAGCTCTTCTTGTTTTGTTGTAGGTTCATTTCTAGGAGCATCAACATGCACGTCTTGCTTTCTGCTCTTTCTGGTTTTTATTTGATGATGGTATTTGTCTCACTTTCCTTCCCCTTCACTACACTCAGGCCCCTTCCACACAGCTGTATAAAATTCACACTGAACCAAATTATATGGCAATGTGGACTCTGATAACCCAGTTCAAAGCGGATATTGTGGATTATTAGCCTTGATATTCTCTAGTTCAATAGGTTTATCCTGAATGGTTCCTATGCTGGTGATACATTTCTCTGTCTTCTACCCGAAATGTAAAAACATAGGAATATAAGAAGAACCATCCTGATTCAGATTAAATGCATATCTAGTCCAACATTCTGTTCACAAGGTGGCCCATCATTTCCCTATAGGAATATCCCCTACAGGTCATCAGTGTACAGTCAGCTTGCCTTATCTATGGGTTCTGCATCCATTCAACCATTCTTGGCTTGAAAAATATCCATCCTCCCCTCAAAAGATTCCAAAACTTAGACTTTGATTTTGGCCTTTTATATATGGGACACCATTTCCCTACCAGTTGTATATAATGGGTCTTGAGCATCCATAGATTTTAGTGCCCACAGGGGTCTTGCAACCAACCCCCATGGCTACTAAGGGCCCACAGCACCTGCACTGTCCACCCTGAACTCTCCAGCTGCTGAGATATACTGTGGCATACTGCCTCTGACTAGATAACTATGAGGATAACCACAAAGGAGGAGACTAAATCAATTTCCTTAGGAAAATGGTGCTAAGAAACAGAAACTGCTATGGGACAAGGTAGAGCAAGAGATGGCAAGGGTCTATAATGTTGGTTTTGTAAAAATGTTTTTACAGTAATTTCTTCAGCAGTTTGAATCATGAATTAGATAATATTTGGCACAACCTAACTTTCTGAGGTTTTCTTGAAAACCTAGTCTTTTGGCTGGTTCAGACTTGTGACAATGAGCTGGCAAGTGTTTAGCAGTCTAGCTTTAGTAATCATTTCAGTAAAAAGTGTAGGAAGCTGTCTTCAATCTAAGGATTTCAGGCAGAGGTCTTTTCCATCACATGATACTTGCTCCTTTCTAACTGGAGAACTGGAAAGCTCAATCTGGGAACTTCTGCAAGCAAAGCATGTGTTCTGTCAGTGAGGTATTTCCCCTTTCCTTTTTTGACAGGAACTTCTATAAGTTTACTCCTCAGTCCCTTAACCCCTACCATACTGTGGCTCTAAGAAACTGAGTAGACACAAGAGGGGAAAATTTTGTAACAGGAATTTCTATAAGTTTACCCCTTTTGACAAGAACTTCTATAAGTTTACCCCTCAGTCCCTTAACCCCTGCCATACGGTAGCTCTAAGAAACTGAGTAGACACAAGAGTAGGACATAGTCAAGTACTTTAATCATATATGTGGATTTGATGTCTACATTTTAGTATCATAGAATCAATGCAGTGTTGGGGGGGGGGGGACGACTCACAATATATATACAATAATCAGCTAGAGATAAGCCTTGAACTAGAAGTTCATTGGAATATTTACCAGATATTTTCTCTGTGGTTTATGGGGCAGCAAAGTAAAGAGCAAAAAATGGGCTAAGAAATAACTTATTTTGGAGATTTGCAGAGTGAACTAAGCAATTATAAATCTGGGGATTTTTTCATTACATGAGGAGGCAGCAATGGGTTTTATAGATTTTTACAAAGAAGTCTTTGCTGACAATCCAAAAGTTGCAGACAGATGCTTGGTCACATTGAGAAGGACTTAATGGGACCAACACTACATCATGAGATAGCATTGTTCTCTGGGGCTTGCTTGCTTGCTTGCTTGTTTATATGCAAGGTATTTATTCACCACCTTTTGACCTACCAATGCTTCAAAGCAATGCATTATTCACAAAAACACTTTTAATACATGAAATAAACAATCACAGATCAATTGAAAACATTTGAAACTTTATAAAATAAATCAGATGAATGATTTAAAAACTTCCAGAACAGACACCTCTAGTTTTAACAGCTAAAGGGGATATGAAACAGTAGAGTCTTCACTGCCACCCAGAAATTGAGAAGGGATAGAGATAAGAAAGAGTTCCACGGCTGTGGGATGCTCCAAAGAAAGTCCCATCATGGGCCCCAAAGAAAGCCAAGATCATGTGACTTCACATAGTCCTGCTCTGAGATGCTTTGTGGGGAAAAGATAGCTGTCCTCACATCACAATGGCCTTCATTTGTCAAAAAGTGACAAATATGCCCTTCAGGCTGTGGATCTGAAATTGCTCCCATGCTGTCTGCAAAGGTCTGGATGTCCCAGCATAAAATAGCCCTGCTTGGCCAGGGCCAGCCCCCACTGAGTTAAGCTGCATTGCTTTCTACCTTCTGAGGATTTCAGTCAAGAAGCTATGTTAGAACAACCATCCATAACATACTGCAGGAGTCAATTGTCATTAGAATAGACAATGTCCTTTCAGCTAAAAGAAAAGTCTTCTTCCTCTAGGAGCAGAGTTAACTGGGCTCCACATGGAGCTCTCCACAAAGAGGTTTATTTTGAAAGCCTCTCTTACTCTTGCATTGCAATACCTGGCTTTTTGTGTGTGTATCTGAACTATAGGACATACTCTTTCCTTGGACCATCACTTTTTATTAATTGGAGCCAACTCTTAAAGCAGAACAATTTTCCCTGTCACCTTATGAATGTCCAAGCATTTCTCATGTGCTTGTGCTCAATTTCATCGGTAGAAAGGTTACACTGGGATGACATCTTTCTGACTGACTGGATGACCCACGTGGTCCCTTACAATTCTATGATTCTATGACTCATTTAAGTTTGCCGCATTTCAGTTCACAGTACAATGGCCAGAAATCTGAAAATACGTTAGAATTCCAATTCCAACAGGATGATAGGATCTTTGCCTTGGATTTATTGCCTGACTTACTGGAATCTTCTGGTGGGAGACTGCTGGAAGGTGTTTCTTTTACAAAAGAATCATTAACAGATTATCAGTAAAAGACACACTTTCTAGGCTGCTTTCCACTGGGAAAGGGCAATGTTATGTCACAAGTCCAAGCCAAATATGCTGTTGTCCTGCTATAAGTACAATTTGCCCAACTCCTGTGATAAACACCTACATAGTTATGACACTATCATTCCTCTTAAACTGCCATGGCAATGTTTCTACAAAATCCTGGTATCTGATGCTGGGAAGGTAGAATGCTCAGTCAGAAGGCTCTAGTAACTCCCCAAATGACAAATTCCAAAAGTCCATAAGATATTGCCATGGCTGTTAAAGTGGAATTATGATGTTATAACGGTGTAATGTGAAAGCATCCTTGGTTAATTTGTTTCCTTTGTTATATACTTCTCACCTTGGAAAAAGTTTTATTTTATTTTTATTTTTATTATAGCTCTCTGCATTTCATAGTGAGAATGGTTCTTGGAGGCTGGCGGGCTCTGGGAGATGTAATTTTAAAAAGGACTATATATTCTTTTGGTCTGGGGGATTCTGGGAAGCATAATTTTAAATAGCAACTTTAAGATTTTTGTCTACACTACCTACTTTTTTCAGACATAATTTATCCATCTTTTAAAACTTTCTGAATAACCCAATGCCTTGAAATACACAAATGCCATCATTGTATTTCCATGTTCTGGAGTTTTGCTTTTTACATATGCTTGTATTATTGCCCCACTATTATTTCTTCCATCAACTCATTTCCAGTCCAAACTTTTCCTCTCCCTTCAAGAGAAACTAACAGCAGCTAATACATATGGCACTCATAAAGGACTCATAAAGTAAATTTTTGCTCTTCTTGGCTCAAAGAGTTGTCAATCCTTAAAGTGACATTAGAGTTCTTTTCAAAAACTTTAAACCTTCAAATTGCTCCCCTCCCAGGAAGCAACACAGAGTGGAGAGGTTGGGAGACATTTTGGCTCACTCTGTTAAATATTGTAGTTTATTTTGGTGGAGAGGAAGAAAAACAGTCATTTCTATCAAACCATCACAGTTGTACCCATACACCCACTTCTCTAAGTTCACAAAACTCTCCCTTTTAAAGACTCTCCAACATGACTAGAAATGAAAGCCAAGTTCTGCCATCCTCTTCCAGCTGACACCTAGATGACACTTCCCTTGCTAAATAATATGGCACAGAGATGCTAAGACCATTTTCCTTTTCTCCTGGCTGTGAAAGACATCTAAGAAAAAACACTGGGATCCTCCCCGTAAGCTCAATTACTCTAATTGTTTCTTCTTTTTATAAGAGGTAAATCCAAATAATGTTAGCTTGTTTTTCTTGGTGCTGACAGAATATACCCTAGGCATTCGATGATGTTTCAAAGTTTAGTTTATAAAACCAGAAGCAACTACGTTTCCTCAGTTGTTTTGATAATTAAATACTGTAGGAAAAGTATTTCTCAATTTTTTCTTTTGTAAGAACAATGTTATACTGATACTGGTGAGCAGATTCAACCTGATTATATTCTTGTGGCTAGGTTGGGTTCATAAAAGACAAGCATAATAAATTATACATGGAACAGAACAGCTATCTAAACAAAAATGTGTACTTAAAAAACCAATTCTTTAGAAACATTATTTTTAATAGTTGAATTAGAAACCTTTAGAAATGCTATGAAAGAAAAGGAGAAAGGAAAACCATAACAAGAGAAATGAAAAGCCAACGGAAAAAGGAAAGAAAACATTTAGTTTCTTTGAGTGATAGAACTCAATAACAAAACTCTTAGTTTCAGTTCAAAGAGCATATCATTTCCATTGTTTATTTTTTTTTCCCCTTGCAGATTTATTTTATCATGAACACTGGCATGGTAACAGTGTAACTGTGAAGTAAGGAAAGGAAAGACAGGACTAACCTGTTCTGGAGAGGGTCGGTGATTGGAGTGCTGGGTCCTCCCAGGCGATCTGTGGTGATGATGGTGGTGATGGTGATGGTAGTGGTGATGGTCATCATCATAGTTGTCTGCCATCAGCTTCATCCTATTCTGTGTCTGTCGGGATCAAAGCAAACACATTGGCATTAAATGCTAGAATATATTGGTGAAAAAGAACATGAGCTGGGCCTGCAGGAATAATGCAAGAAAAAAATTAGCCAGTCTAATTTTTGCATAGCAAATCAGGATCCACTGAACCAGAACACCACCAGCATGTTGAAATGTGTACTTTTCATAATCGTACAATTCAGTTAACAGCCTAACACAAAAAAGCATGTACAGTTAGCCCAATAATTCTGCATCCATGGACTCAACCATCCATGGCTTGGAAAAAAATCCCAAATGCAAACCTTATTTTTATATAAGGAGCACCATTTTACTATGCCACTGTATATAATGAGACTTGCACATCCACTGATTTTGGTATCTGAAAGTGAACTACAGATATCAAAGGTCTTCTATATACATAAAAAGCATTACATTGAAGAAAAAACACTTATGGAAAGTATGCTCAGTCGGAAAAGTACATTAAAATGTGTATTTATGGGTAATTGCATTAAAAGATCATACAGATATTCTTCTGGTATATTTACTGTATTTCAAAACTGATGTTAATGTAAGATGAAGCAAACTAGTGTTCAAACTTAAATACACCTGGATGCACAACATCTAACTAAAAAGGCTGGCACACAGCAAACCAATGTTCTGTGGAAGACTAACATGATTCGTCTATAAAGGACAGGGCTGAGGATCTAACAGAACATTTATGTTAAACTCAAGACCTGTGGCCCAAACGCAGTCCTCTACGTTATTTCATGTGACCCACAAGGCTTTCAATGCCAGGGCAACATAGTTATATTTATACAGTCTTACAATAAGAAATGGTCCTTTGAATCTAACAATAAGGTTGATGTGGCCCTCAGTGAAATGAGTTTGAAACTTCTGTAATAGATCATTAAATGGGTGAGCAGGAGTTGCAAACAGAGACTCCTCAGCAAGATGATCCCATCTCCCAGCGGAATTCATATTCTTTTCTTTCTCTGACTTTTAGGGGCAACAGTAGAAGCACAGTGTCCACCTCACTGTGGGAGTCAAGGATTGTTGAAACAGGCAAGGGCCCAATGACCAATTAAACCATAAATAACTTGAGCTCCATTCTATCTATGCTGAACACTGGCTTTGCCTAATGCATGACTTAAAAGAATCATGGTATACTTCATACTTTTTACTGCCACTCTTTTTTGGTGGGGGTTACATATGTACATAGGCTGAGCATCAAGAATATAAAAATCCAAAATAATCCATAATGCAAAGCTGTACACATGAGTGGCTGAGATAATGACAGCTTTGCTTTCTGATGGTTCAATGTATACACAAATTTCATTTTAAGGACAAAATTATTTAAAACATTGTATAAAATTAACTCTAGGCTATATTTATAAACTGTATATGAAACATAAATGGATTTTGCATTTAAACTTGGAGCCCATCTCCAAGATATCTTGTTATGTATATAAATGCAAGTACAGCTATTCCAAAATGAGGAGAAATCCAAAATCCAAAACACTTCTGGCCTCCAAGCATTTCAAATTTGTAAACCTGTGTTTACAAAACCATATTTTACATTCTATGTTCATTGCTGAATAAAACGGATATATCGGTGTACAATATCCTGTGCCACACTTTAACACAATTATTACAGGAATTGTGACTTTTACCAGAAAACACTTTTTTCTCTGCTCTAATCTTCATAATCACAGTTGAACATTCCAGATCCTAAAGACCATGCATGTGATTCAGATAGCACCAATGGGTTGCCTGGAACCTCCCAAGAATATCTATCTGTTAGAAGTCTACATTCCGAGAAGAAATGTTGATCCTAAACATAATTCCATATAATAGGTCATTACCTTTCCCTCTATACTCTACATGTAAGAACTTTCCTGCAATTGCCAATGTTAATGTTAGCCTTCCATTTGTGTTGGCTTTCTGATAGTAGTCTATTGGGTCAGATCTGGAGATCTGCCAAGCATAGTGTAACCATGAAAACATTCATCTGTATAAAATATTTATATTTCATTATCATAGAAATGGCAAAGAAATCGCTACCAAGAGCAATTGCATTAATGAGCAGCATTATGTGTGAATTGACCCTATTGGGAAAGCTAAAGCAACACCCTTTTTGAAGGTCAAAAATGTTATCTAGATAGCAATGTGGGTTTACTTTTCAATGAATGACCAAAGCCATAATTTAATATGGATTGACACTAAAGAAGCTTATAAAAGAAAGAAAGCTTGTTACTGACCTGCATTGAATGCTCTTTACTGAGTCTTAAATATAGCTACAAATGACAGGATGAAACACTGTTCTCATCTACATAGTGCCAAGTACTCTAATGCATTTCAAAAACTGGCCCAATCCTATGCATCTTCAGAGAACTAGATAAGTAAGGAAGAAGATAATGTTCTAAAGCAGTGGTTCTCAACCTGTGGGTCCCCAGGTGTTTTGGCCTACAACTCTCAGAAACCCCAGCCAGTTTACCAGCTGTTAGGATTTCTGGGAGTTGAAGGCCAAAACATATGGGGACCCACAGGTTGAGAACCACTACTTTAGAACATTATCTTCTTCCTTACTTATCTGTTCTAAAGCTTTTAGCAATTAGGGACCTCAGCACATTGATGAAGTCCAGCATCATGATTCGCCAACCTCTGCGGTGAATCTGGGTGGCAGAGGGGCAATCCCTAGCCACCAGCTGATGCTTTCCCATCTCATGTGGGAAAGTGTTGCTGCTCCACAGAAGCCCTCTTGTTCCTAATGGAACACAGAGTGGCTTGTCTGTTGCCAGCGGCAGCATCCCACCACGCTTCCACCCCAGTTTCCCCGCAGAGCCCCACTAGAAGTCACCCTCTGTCATATGATGGGCAGTGTGGAGCTCCATGGGTGAGCTGGCACAGATGCGTCCTAGGACACTTCTTCTGAACTTTGTGATATAGGTTTCTAGAAAATAGCATCCCAGCCATTTAAACCTTACAATATAAATTTACTCTGAAAAAAATCCTCAAATCTCTGTTTATTTTCTTATCAATGAACAGTCTTAAATTTCCCACCTTTCAACTGTATGCTATAAAATGCACAAGTTAAGCAAAATGATATATGCAATTCTGAAAATGTTTCTGATAATGAGGTGTTGGGAGATTACACTTGTCATAAGGTAAGAACTGTGAATGAATGATGCCATCTTAATTCAGTGGCCAAAAAGCAGGCCAAAAGCTACCATTGATATTAAAGATTTGGCAATATTATCAGCTGTTTCAAAAAATTTATAACCAGTCATTTTGAGGGAAAATGCAAGGCATCAGAGTTTTCTCAGAACAAGATGATTTATTTTGATAAATTATCACTTAGCTAGGTTAACAGGAAAAGAAAGTCCACAGTTATAATGTGGCTTCTCTTGGGGCCCACTTATAGGAAAATGCAAACATCTTGTCTTTATTGGGATATTTCTTCTGCTTTATGGACATCAATTGTCTTTATGGTTTCAAGTTTCCAAATGTGTCATAATCAGATGAGGGTGTTTTTGGTGGGATGGACGTATAAAGAGCAAGTAGAAAATATGGGATGATTATAATTATCTATATCAAGCCTTTAATCCAAATACTATGAATTACTGCTGCATGTTTTACTTACTAATTCTTTTAAGGTTCAGGAAGCTTTGAAATGCCAGGTATACTTTTATTCCAGGAAGAAATTAATTAACTGGATTGGAATTTGTCCAGGACCCCAAGGCCTTTATACCTCCACACTTGCAAAAAAATGTGATGGGATTTTTATTGACCACATGTGTTTAAAAACTTAGTTTATCTGGTGAGGGGGGGGGATCTGTGTACTTCCAACATCACCATGTCCCAGGAAAATGTGCTGAACAACATTGATCTGGAGGGAAGAGTGCCATCTACCGACTTTGTTATGCTATCGCTTCCTGCAGTGATGTAAGTAATTGCTTAAAAACATCTTTCAAGTCTATTACTGAGCATGTCTCTTCCTTTTTGGCATGGAATAGCAAAGCAGAAGGAAATTCTACACTGTATGATGTTGATTTTGAATGTATCTCTTTGAGTGTAGAATATATAATGTTCTTTAAATTTTAGTATATACACTTCAGAAATCAAAGTCAGTCAGTACATCCAGGGCCCGTCCAGACAAGCCCTATATTCCAGGATCTGATCACAGATCTTCTGTTTATCTCAGATTATCTGTCAGTGCCGACTCAGGACCATTCCACACAGCCATATAACCCAGAACGTCAAGGCAGAAAATCCCACAATATCTGCTTTGAACCGGGATATCTGAGTCCACACTACCATATTTCCCAGTTCAAATCTGATAGTGTGGGATGTTATTCAGCTATGTGGAAGGGGCCTCATATAATCTAGTTTTAAAGCAGAAAACCTGGGATCAGATCCTGGGATATAGAGCCTGTATGGAAGGACCCTCCACTCACAAGGCATTTTGAAACTAACATTTAATAGTTTAAACAATACAGTGTGTGGCTCTGAATATTTAGCATTTAATCTGAAATGAATAACTTAATTATAAAAGAACGATATCATTTGACAAGAATAATAATAAACTTTTTTGCAGTTGTATGTCTTCAAGTTATTTCCCACTTATGGCAGAGTTATCACAGAGTTTTCTGAGGCTGAGAACATGTGGCTCACTGAAGGTTATGGTTTCCATGGCCAAGAGGAATAATAGAATCATAGAATCATAGAATTAAAGAGTTGGAAGAGACCTCATGGGCCATCCAGTTCAACCCCCTGCCAAGAAGCAGGAATATTGCATTCAAATCACTCCTGACAGATGGTCATCCAACCTCTGTTTAAAAGCTTCCAAAGAAGGAGCCTCCACCACACTCCGGGGCAGAGAGTTCCACTGCTGAGCGGCTCTCACAGTCAGGAAGTTCTTCCTCATGTTCAGATGGAATCTCCTTTCTTGTAGTTTGAAACCATCACTTCGGTCATCTGGAGAGGCCCTGCTCATGATCCCGCCTGCGTCACAAGCGCGCTTGGTGGGGACTCAAGACAGGGCCTTTTCTGTGGTGGCCCCCCAACTCTGGAACACCCTCCCAAAAGATCTTAGACAAGCCCCTACACTGGCAGTCTTCAGAAAGAACTTGAAGACTTGGCTGTTCCGATGTGCCTTCTCAGATTAGGAATCTCCAATACCAAGTCTTAGAAGCACTTTAGTAGAACTAAGATTGCTGCACACCGCACACTGCACTTACTTTATAATCCTACATACCTCCTGCCACATCAGCACTTTTAATCTTGTACTCATTACTCTGTCCCAGCCCAGTTTTATAGTGTCTTGATGTATTGTTTATACTGCTTAACTGTTTTTAATTTGCTTTAGGTGTTGTATTGTTGTATGGTGTTTTGAGGCCTTGGCCTATGTAAGCCGCATCGAGTCCTTCGGGAGATGCTAGCGGGGTACAAATAAAGTCATAATAATAATAATAATTGTTTTGTGTCCTAGTCTCCAGGGAAGCAGAAAACAAGCTTGCTCCCTCCTCCCTGTGGCTTCCTCTCACATATTTATACATGGCTATCATATCTCCTCTCAGCCTTCTCTTCTTCAGGCTAAACATGCCCAGCTCCTTAAGCCGCTCCTCATAGAGCTTGTTCTCCAGACCCTTGATCATTTTAGTCGCCCTCCTCTGGACACATTCCAGCTTGTCAATATCTCTCTTGAATTGTGGTGCCCAGAATTGGACACAATATTCCAGGTGTGGTCTAACCAAGGCAGAATAGAGCAGTAGCATTACTTCCCTAGATCTAGACACTATGCTCCTATTGATGCAGGCCAAAATCCCATTGGCCTTTTTTGCTGCCACATCACATTTTTGGCTCATGTTTAACTTGTTATCCACAAGGACTCCAAGATCTTTTTCACACGTACTGCTCTCGAGCCAGGCATTGACCCCCATTTTGTATCTTTGCATTTCGTTTTTCCTGCCAAAGTGGAGTATCTTGCATTTGTCACTGTTGAACTTCATTTTGTTAATTTTGGCCCATCTCTCTAATCTGTCAAGATCATTTTGAATCCTGCTCCTGTCCTCTGGAGTATTGGCTATCCCTCCCAATTTGGTGTCATCTGCAAACTTGATGATCCTGCCTTCCAGCCCTTCATCTAAGTCATTAATAAAGATGTTGAACAGGACCGGGCCCAGGACGGAACCCTGCGACACTCCGCTCGTCACTTCTTTCCAGGATGAAAAGGAAGCATTGGTGAGCACCCTCTGGGTTCGTCCATTTAACCAATTACAGATCCACATCACCGTAGTTTTGCCTAGCCCACATTGGACTAGTTTCCTTGCCAGAAGGTCATGGGGGACCTTGTCGAAGGCCTTACTGAAATCCAGGTACGCTACAGCCACAGCATTCCCCGCATCTATCCAGCTTGTAACTCTATCGAAAAAAGAGATCAGATTAGTCTGGCATGACTTGTTTTTGATAAACCCATGTTGACTATTAGCGATGAACGCATTTGTTTCTAAGTGTTTGCAGACCACTTCCTTAACAATCTTTTCCAGAATCCTGCCTGGTATCGATGTGAGGCTGACCGGACGGTAATTGTTTGGGTCATCCTATTTTTCCCTTCTTGAAGAATGGGACCACATTGGCTCTCCTCCAGTCTGCTGGAACTTCTCCCGTTCTCCAAGAGCTCTCAAAGATGATTGCCAATTGTTCCGAAATGACTTCCGCTAGTTCCTTCAGTACTCTTGGGTGTAGTTGATCTGGCCCTGGGGACTTGAACTCATTTAGAGCAGCCAGATATTCCTGGACGACTTGTTTCCCAATTTGGGGTTGAACGTCCTCTAATCCCTCATCCACTCCATGTTGCTGAGCTTGAAGATGACTTTCCTTTTGTGAGAAGACCGAGGCAAAGAAGGCATTAAGTAGTTCTGCCTTTTCCCTACCCCCTGTCAGCATTGCCCCATCTTCTCCTCGAAGAGGCCCTATCGCCTCCTTGTTTTTCCTTTTTCTACTGACATAAGAAAAGAATCCCTTTTTATTGTTTTTAATGTCCCTGGCAAGCCTGAGCTCATTTTGTGCTTTAGCCTTGCGGACCTTTTCCCTACAGGTGTTGGCTATTTGTTTGAATTCTTCTTTGGTGATTTCTCCCTTTTTCCACTTCTTGTGCATGTCTCTTTTATGTTTTAGTACAGTTAGAAGTTCTTTGGACATCCATTCTGGCTTCTTTGCACTTGTCCTATTTTTTCTCTTTGTTGGTACAGTTTGCAATTGTGCCTTGAGTATTTCACTCTTGAGAAATTCCCATCCATCCGTAACTCCCTTATCTTTTAGTATCTGTGTCCACGGAATGCTGCTCAGCGTTTCCTTCATTTTTCAGAAATCAGCTCTCCTAAAGTCCAAAATGCGGGTTTGACTTGTCTTAGTTTCGGCCTTCCTTTGTACCTCAAATTGCAGGAGCACATGGTCACTTGCCCCTAAGGATCCAACCACTTCAACCGCATCGATTAGGTCCTCCGCATTTGTTAGGATGAGATCAAGAGTAGCCAACCCCCTTGTTGTCTCTTCTACCTTCTGGACCATGAAATTGTCTGCAAGGCAAGCGAGGAATTTGTTGGACCTTGTACTCTTGGCCGAGTTTGTTTTCCAGCAAATATCGGGATAGTTGAAATCGCCCATGACTACTACATCTCTTCTCTGTGAGAATCAAACTCTGATCTCTACAGTTGTTTCTAGCACTCAAACCAAAACAACATGCTGGCTTTAACTGTAAGTCATTCTCAATGAACTTTTTAAAATAGAAATGAACTGATTTCAATTTTCTTACTCTGCCTCTCTCTCTTAGACAGCCTCTATCTTTTCCTTTTTTCTCTTCTGATTTTTTTTTGCTCTTCCTCTATCACTTAAGTAAAAATCCCACCACTCACCAAAATTCAGCTTTCAAGTAAAGTTACCTTGGACACCTTTAAGGGGCTCTGTTCTAAGCCCCTCTGCTCTGTGAATGTTGGTAGCCAAGGAGGAGAGATTGAGAGCTGGATCAAAATGAGCCACAACTCATGGATGGATCTATCATTTAAGTAGATGATTCCTTTTCCGTGTCATTGAGTTACAACAACAACTTTCTAGCAAAAAAAAAAAGAAAAGAAAAGTTCAACAAATTCTACTTTTTTATTTTTTTTAAATGTTGAAGTGCCAATTCCACCACGGGCTCTGTTTGCAAGAAAATCCAGTCAATTGAGGCAGTTTTTTGTTTTGTTTTTTGGAGGGATTGGAGGTCACAAAGAGTCAGATAAATCTGAATGTAATTAAGTACAAAGTGATGCATGTAATAACGGCAATAATGTTTCACACTTCAAGTGTTTAAAGCTCTTTATATATGACAAACTTTCTGCTTTCATTATCAACATAGGTGTGGATTTCCTTTCTTGTATACTGAAACTGTACCCGTGATAAAGTATAAGATAGACTAAAGGAAGTATTTGCATTAGCAAAATATACAGCAAGAGCTATGTTTGGACAAGGCAACTGTAGCTCACCCTGTGAGTTGGGCAGAGGTTATGTATCCATACAAAGTATTGTTTCCTCACTGCCGGTTTATTCTGGTTGAAGTCAAGGATAAAGCAAATGAAGGCATTTTTTGTTCATCTAGCATTTGCAAAAATGCATGGTAGGGAATGAAGTCAATTCCTTTAGCACTTTCACGTCTGTTCGTGTCATCGCAAGAATAAAGTTAATAGTATTATTCTCTATGCACAACAACTATTTATCTATAGACAGGGTGAGGGTAGTAGTGAGAAACATTAGATAAATTGGTCTTTAACAACTACTGAAGAATTAACAAAACTGAAGAAAAAAGAATGTTTTTAAAGGATTTAATAAAAGATTGTCATAATTTCAAAGGTCATGAACTGATATTTTTTAGGAAGATTAGCAATGAGGTGTACATAGGCTCTGTCCTATCCTGTCTGAAATGGGCTGCTGAAAGAACATCCTGGTAAATGAACATTTGACCCATAATAATCGTGTTCTGTAGTCCCAGTTTCAGATAAAAGAAATAGTAAGCCACTTCTGAATATTTCTTGCCCAAAAAATCTGATGAAATTCATGGGGATGTTGTAAGCCAACAGGGAACTTGAAAGCATACACACATATTGATATGATACACAAATCTTCCATAGTGTTTAGCCATAACAGTGTATATGCACTAAAGACACTACAAGATCCCTTTGCATAAGAATCTTGAAGGACATGTTGATAGAGTGAGGAAGGGAAGGACTAATAGACTTGTTTTTTATCCCATTTATGAGAATGGGAGGAGAAACAGTTAATTCCTTAGAAATTCTCAGTGACAAAATCTGCCTCTTGTATCAACAAAGAATGATAGTCTTTAGTATCTCCTTTCCCCTTTTAAGTCTAAGAGCATAAATGATAGAAACATACAATGAAGATTGTTGTCCCAAAAAACTTAGCTGATAATAAACCCATGCAATTATTTATTTTGTGTCTTTGCAATTGTAGTTCTTGTGTATGAAATCCTTCCCTTCTTCACTCTATCACAAACATGCACACACAGTTGCATCTGCAATAGAAATACTGGTTTGGTTGGTTTGTAGTTTTACAGAGCTGACTACTGGGCAGTGTACAATATACAATGGTTTAAACACCACTAAGTCCACTGATGACAACCACTTAAAGAGAGTAACACTATGCATGAAAAGTCTGTGTAAACAGAACCTTCTTCTTATTAAACCAAGGAATGCAGATTGCTTTCCAGCACTTCAAAAGGAAATATAAATGGTCATTATATAAGAGTTCTCACCAAGCGCTCTTGCCTTACTAAGTTACACAATTTATTTGTGAAACAGCCATCACCGCAGTTCACCTGGACATTTATACTATAAATTAACATATCTAGCTTTCTGCTTGCTTGTCTGTTATGCTATAAAAATCCATAGTTTTAAAACAGGAATGTGGACTACAGCCCTGAAAAGGCAAGAAATAGTTCACTATTCACAAAACAAATGGCACATCCACAGAGATATAGAGTTGTCCATTTTTTGGATTGTGTGCCACCTCACCTCTTTTTACAACACAAAAAACCATGTAAATGTTTTTGAAAGCTGCAGTTTCTCACACTGTACAGTTCACAAAGTGTACATTTTTGTTTTACCAAGAAAAAAAAGGTTGTGGGATCTTTCTGTTGCTATTTTTATTTTTGCAAATGTTACAGAGGTGTCAGGAATGTCAAACCTTGACCTCAACTGGGAAATGGTCAAACTCTGTTCCATCTCTAGCAGGATCTATTGGTAGCATTGGAAATATGACTGACATCGGTAGTTTGTTGCTAATATTATTCTATTCCCTTTATTGTCATGGATAGCATGAATGAGGGTTTGGCTGAGCCCAATCTGGAACAACAACTTTCTCAACCACACCCAGAAGTAACAACTACTCAGCCTACTAACCAAATTCAAGAGGCTTCTAGGGAGCAGGCTGAGGAAGAGGTAATTGTACTTTTCTTTGTAGAATATAGAAGAGAAAAATCCCAGATGAGGTGCTGAGGATAGCCAGTAATAGGGATCAGCTGTGAGAGCAGAATTTTTAAAGAGGTGTGATATCTGATTGCTGGCTGCAATGTTTGTAATCAAACCTTGGACCTTGTACTTAAGAGACCTGTGGACACTGTTGAAACTTTGGACTGTTTCATGACTTTGGCATTGGATTTGTGGACACAATTTCTTTATGTGAATGTTTGGTAATTGGATTGACTGAGAGCAGTTTTGTGGCTACTCTGTTGCTTGTTCTTTTGAAGTTTGTTGTTATTGAGAACAGGGTGACAAAGACAAGGACAAACAGACTAGAGATAGCTTTCATCCTAGAGCTGTGACTATATTGCATTCCATAGTTTTGCATTGATGTGGCATTGGGGGCTGTGCGGTGGTCATTGGAGGGTGGAGGGATGGGTGTGTTGTTTTTATGATGTGTGTTGTGGAAAGCTTTTAATTTTGTTGTGCGATGTATAACGGCAATAAAGTTATTCTATTCTAAGTGGCAGACCCTGGACTGTATAACTACTTCGTTGGTGATTCCAGGCCGAGGTACCTGACATTTATTTATAGTCTTGTTATACCACCTGATAATGTATATTAACAATAACATTTAAAATCCCAACTATTAAACAAGTGAAGAATCCAAACAATAAAAGAACCATAGTGAAAACTGAGATAGGCAAAAGTATGACAGCTGCGACCCGATGCTATGCTAGTTGCACAACGCGGCTCAGAATTGATGAAGGGAAGAAGACGTGTGTGAGACAGCAGAGTGAGTGAGAGACCCAGCTGCAACAGGATAGCAGTGAAGTAATTTAACTCAGGTGGGAGAGGATAAGGGTGAAGTAATGTAAGAGTTATTTAATGTGAAATGATAAACAACGGCTTACGAAGATGGAAGACGGGATAGAAATGTTCCTCTCTCCCTTTCTGGTGAACAATATTGCCACGACTCTGATGCAGCTGCATCTCACACTAGCTCCACTGTTTCGCGCATGTGTTCCCCTCATTAATTCAGACTCGCATTGCACAACCAGCATAGGGTCTCAGCTATCATACTTCTGCCCTGAGATAAATAAAACCAACAGCAATAAAAAAAATCTTGACCTTCCAGGTAAAATGACATATTGTTGCTAGGCAGAATAAGTCTGTGACATAGGTTAGCTTCAGACTTTAACTGACCCATGGTTACATACAAATGTATGGATATAGACTGTGCATTTTTTTTTAAAAAACTCAGGGAATGTGGCTCCCCATAGAACCTATCTTCATGAGTGCCACTGCCAGATAATAAATGCCTATGTAGAAAAGGGCATTTCCGCAGGTGTTGTTTGTGTAACAGGGAAGAGAATTCTACAACCAAGACATTACTACTGATAAAAGGCCCTTTCTCTAATTAATATATCATACCCCATTTGGCACCCACTTTACTTCATTTAGATCCCATCCTTCCACCAAGGATTTTAGGAGAACATACTGGGTTTTTCTTCTGTGCTCCCTGGAGCATTTCAACAACTTTATGATATAAATTAGGCTAAGAGATGATAACTGGAACTGCTTGGTGAACTTCATGGCTGATTGAGAACTAAATTAACCACTAGTATCACAATGGCTTTGTGATTCAGTTCACAGAGAAGAACTACCTTCATGTTACAATCAATGCTCTTTTAGGCAGGTAGTTTGCTACATACATACATACATACACAATCTCCACATAAGTGTTTTCAAAATACTGTGGGCTAAGTTCAGACTGAGTTAGCTGAATTCAGGTCCCTTTGATTTCAGTGGGAATTGTTCCATCCTACACACACTTAACTGGGAGTGAGCCTCACTGAAATAGATAAGAATTATTTCCTAGTAAACATTTATAAGATTCTACTATCTGGGACTAAACCCACTACATTCATAAGGATCTATTTCTAAGTAGCGCTATAAAAGATTGCATATTTAGAGCATATCATAAGAAAACACTTCTCACTTATTGGTATTCACATGTATTATCCTACAAAAAGAGAAGATTCAAAATGATACTTGTTGCTAATGTTTTTGAAACTCAAAAGATACCAAGGAACTTCTTATAGCCAAATGAGGCAAATAATTCTTCACTTAATGAAATTATTCCCATATGGATAAAAATTCCTTACTGACAACATTCATGAAAGCATACTTTCTTCATTTAGCTTCTATTAGCTTCTATTACTTTCATTGTTCAAATTTGTATTACTGTACTATACTACTAATGAACCTCTATTAGCTCTTCAGATGCCTGATTGAAGAATTTCAGACTCATGTTAACACAACTGTACCTAGAAGAACACAAATAAGCATGCTGAGATAATTAGAAAAGTCCCAACCACCTGAAGAGCACATTGTTTTACTTGAATTCATATGATAGTCTTCTTGTTATCAGCATGTCAAGAAGAATATAATTTTGTTCATGTTTTGTAATGTTTTAAACGTATTCTTTTAAATTATGTGCTGCTTTGAGACCCCATTTTGAGGGGGAAATAGAAATAGTAACAACAACAACCTTACAGTGAAAATTCCTATGTTCTTTTTTTTAAAAAAAAAAAAATATTAGGCTTTTCTTAAATACATAGATATAAAAAATATAGGGGGTGCATATGGGGGAGGGGAAAACAGTGAGGGTGAAAGAGGGTGGGGGAGGAGGGAACCCATCCACGCCTGGAGGGGTAGGGGGGAAAGGGGGCTTAGTTTGCATTCATTCACATCTACATCCTATGTCTGATTACCACGTTCATTCCAGCGGGAGGGGTTGGGGTGTGGGGGAATACAGGGGTGGATAGAGGGGAAAGACTTCCTAGTAGGTCTGTGAAGATGGGATAAGTGTGTCTTGGCTTTCGTCTCGACTTGATCTTCTTTCATGTTTTCTTGTTATATAGACAATGTTGGTCCTTCTTTACATTCATTTCTTTGTGTTCTTGAGATATTTCAAGAATCTATCCCAATCCGTTTTCTTTGTTTTGTCTAAATTGCTTGAGAGTTTATTCGTCAATAAGTCCATGTTCATTATATCATATGTTTTCAGGATCCATTGTTCTCTTGTCGGTATCTCGTTGGTTTTCCAGTATTGTGCTAGTTTAATTCGGGCAGCTGTAGAAAGGTAAAAAAAAAGCTTGTTTTCAATTTTTTTCCAATTTAAAGTCTAGGATACCGAGCAAAAAGTATTCTGGCTTCAATTTAATTTTTATTTAGAGAATTTTTTCTATTTCTATACAAATCTGGCGCCAAAAGGTTTTAACCCTCTTACAGCTCCACCACATATGTATAAAGCTTCCGTTGGCCCTCTGGCACTTCCAACATTTCCCCTCTATTTTTCCTTTGTTAAATTTAGCTATCTGTTCCGGTGTTAAATACCACCTAAAGAAAAGCTTGTACCAGTTTTCTTTGATTTCATTTGCATAGGTAAGTTTTAGTTTTTTTGTCCATAATTCCTCCCATTCCTCTAGTTTAATAGGTCGGCCTATATCTCTGGCCCATTTAACCATGTTGTCTTTTATTTGTTCTTTTTCCGTTTCCCATGTCAGTAATTGCTGGTATGCTTTCTTAATGTGTTTGCTTCCCGTCTTTAGGATTTTCTCACATATCGTGTCTTCTTTTTCGAAGCCTACAAGTTTGTCTTGATTATAGCTTTCATTTATTTGGTGATATTGGAACCAGGAGAGTGTAGGATCATACTGTTTAAGTTCTTCTTGAGTTTTGATTGAGGGTCCTTGGGGAGAGTTTTTTAATATTTCTTTGTATGTCAACCATATCTCTCTAGATGTTCCTTTAATTTGGCTTGCTTCATTAGGAGAGAACCAAAGCGGTGTTTTCCGGTAGAGTTTTGTTTTATATCTTTCCCAAATTTGAATTAGAGGGTCCCGAACAAAGTGGTTTCTGAAGTTACTCTCTCCTTTTGTTTTTCCTCTCCATAGGTAATTGTGCCATCCCTGCATTAAATCAAAACTTTCAAGGGTTAATAGTTTCTTCTCCTTAAGTCCTATCCAGTCTTTTATCCAACAGATGGCGGCTGCATCATGGTATAACTGTAGGTTTGGTAGAGCCAGGCCTCCTCTTTTCTTGCTATCACACATGTTGATGAAGCTGATTCTATGCCTGCCTCTTTTCCAAATAAAGTTTGTTATATCTTTGTGCCAGGTTTTAAAGGTTGTTTTTGTCTTTATTATTGGCATTGCTTGAAACAGATGGAGTACATCTGGCAAGATGTTCATTTGAATCGCCGCGATTCTTCCCATCAGGGAGAGATTTAATGTCTCCCATCTCTTCAGTTTTTCTCTAATTTTGGACCATTTCTGTTCATAGTTGTATATTTTTTGTTGTTATTATGATCCCTAAATATTTCACTTTCTTCTCTATCTTAATCGATGTTCTTTTTTGTAGATCTTCCTCCTTTTTCGTTATATTTTTAGTAAGCATTTGAGTTTTGTCTCTGTTTATCTTAAGGCCTGCCACTCCTCCGTATCGGGTTATTTCTTGCCACCATTTGTCTATGTTATTTATTGGATCTTCTATAATACAGACGAGGTCATCGGCATATGCCCAGATCTTAAATGAGTATTTTCCGATTCGTAGTCCCTTCAATTCTTCATTTCTTCTGATATTACATAAGAGCAATTCGAGGGTCAGAATAAATATCAGGGGGGATAGGGGGCACCCCTGCCTTGTTCCTTTTTCAATTCTGATTATTTCTGATTTTTGGCCATTTATTAGTAGGTTTGCATATTGTTTGGAGTATAGTGCTTCTATTGCGTTAGCAAAGTTATACCCGATATCCATTTCTTTGAGTGTTTCTTTGAATAGGAACCAGTTGACGTTATCAAACGCCTTTTCTGCGTCAAGAAATAAAAATGCTACTTCTTTTTGTATCTTCTTCTCATAATAGTCAATTGCATCTATTATTACTCGTATGTTTTCTTTTAGTTGGCGCTTTGGTAGGAAACCTTTCTGTTCTTCTTCTGTTCTTTCACTTAGGATTTCTTTTAGTCTGTTCCTAATATATTGGTAAAGATTTTGTAGTCCTGGTTCAGGAGGGATATCGGTCTGTAACATACAAGAAAGTGACCAGGAAAACATCAGGGAATTAATTACGGACCTAATAGCTAACATATGCAAAACCACCAAAGAATTAACAGAAAGAAACATTGATAGGGTCATCAGGATTAATTCTAATTATGCAAAGAAGAACAAAGTCCCGCGGGATGTGCTGGTTTTCTTCACAAAGAAAGCTACAAGGGATAAGGTACTCAAAGAAAACGCCAAAACTCCTACACTGTACAAAGGCAACAGAATTGTGATTCTTAAAGAGTTACCAATAACAATATTAGAGAGACGAAGAAAATACCACTTCTTAACAGAGGAATTGAAAAGAAGGAATACCCGATTTAGATGGGAAAAAACAGAGGGGCTGATGGTCACATGGAACAACACAAAACATTGGTTAACAACGGAAGAAAAAGCCAAAACCTTCTGGAAGACAACATTTCAGAAGGAATCCCAAAAAGACCCAGGGAAAGGAGAAGGAGAAGGAGAAGATCCAAAATCACCTATGACGGAAGGAGGAATTAGCGAGAACGAAGGTAGTGAGGAAACCTCCCCAACAGGGACAGAACAGAATAGAAAGAAAAGGAAAAGAGCGAGGAAAAAATCACCCAAACAACCCAACCAAGAGACAGAATCGGAGAGGATCAACCACAAGACTGCTGATAAGGTAATAAAAAATATCTTTAATGGCTCTAAAGCTTAAAATTAAAATAATATCCCAGAATGTCAATGGAATGAACTCCCCGGGGAAAAGAAAAAAGTATGGCATTATTTAAGAAAAGAAGGATGTGTGTTCTGTCGCCGCTGGCCCTATAGCTAGTTGACTTTAGATATAGGATGTGTAATTTTTACCCAGCGGGAAGCCAGGGACCCTAGGAAAAGTTCTCAGAGGCTTCCTTTACAGAAGGAATCTTCAAGTGGCTTAAAAGGTACAACAAAGTCTTTTATTAATGAATCCAACAGGAATTGTAAAGCTTTCTTGGTAAGGTATCAGCTCTCTCAAACTTGTCCGCATAACTTTCTTCAAAGGAAAATTCCCCTTTTTAACTTCTCCCAAGGCTAACTAAAATCCAACCCCCGCTGGTGTGGGCTCCTCTGCCAGGCCGAACTGCTTCTCGAAACACTGAGAGGACCTACCAGACAGGCAATGGATGTTCTTTAGAGTTGGCTATCTTCCTGGAAACTCCCAAGGCTGTAGGAAGGAATCCCTGGAGTTCTTAGGACACCCTTAAAGCTGTGGGAATGCTTCCCTGGTGTTCTTTCCCTGGAGCTCTTAAAGGTTGAAGCCTTTGTACAGGGAAGTAAACACATCCTATACATTGGCTAACCTTTCTGTGACTGACTGGAAAAGGATCCCTTCCCTCCAAAAAGCAAAAAAGGGGCGGGACCAGGAATCCTAACTATAATTGGCAGGTGGCCTACCCTATAAATGCAAATTATAACAGGAAACCCCCTGCTGCAAAATCCCAAGCATGGGATTGCACACAAACATTTAAACACAGCAAATAAATCTGGAGCTCCTGGAACAGCTGTTCCAGAACAATGTGAAATAACATGTCTCCAAGAGACACACATTATTAAAAATCATGCACAACATCTAGAGCAAAGCATTCTAGGAAATCTATTCCAGGCATTTAGTACAGAAAAGAAAAGAGGTCTAGCCACATATGTTAAAAATAAGGGGGGCGGAGTTACCATGGCCGGCTGAACAGACGTCTTTCCTCCAGCTCTTGTGGAAATATAAGCAAACAAGCAGTGAAAATGAATGGATAATTGTCCTTTCTGGATCAAAAGGGAGGTGAAAGTCTGGTGCATATGGAAAGCCTAAGAAGGTAATTTATTACCAATTAATTGCTTTGATTTATGAGCTTTGGCAGAAGATAAGGCGGCTGCCGAAAAGTTGCTTGGAAGCTGCTGGTGAAAGTGAAACCAAGTTGCCAATTATAACTGCGCACTGACTTGGAGAAGATAAACAGCTTGCAATTTAAATACAATATTAAAATACTAGAAATATTGGACTTAGTGACTTAATGATCCGGGAAGGCAAAATAAAGATTAGAGGCAGATTCCTCCTTTGAAGAAGGATCGAGCTAGTCTCGTCATATTAAAGGCGAACCCTCTTGGCATTGCAAGGCATATTTGAGTGGGTCTTTCTTGTACTGTGTGCTGTGTAGAACGGGAAAACCAAGTAATTAAAAAACTGATGAAAGCAGGAGGAGTAAAACTGAGGTTGAATGAGAAGGAATAAAAAAAGTCAGGATACCCCAAAGCCAAATCCTCTTTGGTTGCGTTCCAAACCTTCGGACAGATCGCTTTCGAGATTAGAAAGACTGGAAAGGACCCCTGAGGAAATGAGCACTGTCAGGAGAAGCCCTCCCCTCCCCACAATTAAGGGAAAGCAGCTAAAACGAACACCCCCCCCCCAAACCCCCCCTCAAATGGAAGGGGGGGCAAAAGGGGGAGGAACTATTTCTACCTCGCTGCCATGTTTAACAGCAGAGTCAAAAGAAAGCAGGATGAGCAGTGAGAGGGAAGAAATGGGGATGGGCAGTAGTCAAATGCTAAGTAAAATAGCAGAATTGATTAAAGAAACGGCTGAAAGACAAACAAAGGAAATGAACTTGAATTTGAACCTGATGTTTGATAAAGAAAGAGAAATAAGAAAGGGCGAAATTCAGGCATTGAAGCAAGAAATTCTGACCAGCAACAAAGAAATGAGAGCAGCGTTGGACGCGGAACGGAAAAGCTCAGATGAAAAATTTCAGACAATAAGAGAAGCCCTGGAGGTTGCACAGGGAGAAATACGAAAAAACAAAGCAGAAATTGAAAGAAGTACACAGGAACAACTGGTACTCAAACAACAAACGCAAAAAAATGAAAATAGGCTCTCTGATGTGGAAAGAAAGTTTGTGTACATGCAAGACAACCAAAGAAGAAACAACGTAATAATAAAAAATTATCCAGAAGAAAACAAGAAAGAAGATCTGAAATCTGAGATCTTGAAATGGTTGCAAAAGATTTCTCCAACACTAAGCTGGTCAGAACTGGATATTGAGAGAGTTCATCGCCTTCCAGCTGGAAGAAATAGAATAATTCCTAGGAACATAATAATTCGATTTCACAATTTCGCAAAGAAAGAAGATTTGATGAAAATATTAAAGAAAAATCCAGATCTCCTAAAGATGGGCGACTCAAAATTGGAAATATTTAATGACTACTGTCCTGAAACTAAGAATTGGAGATACTCAATGAAGCCTATTACGACACAGTTAATGAAAGCTGGAATTGTGTACACCTGGGGATACCCTATCTTTCTTAAATTTCAATGGAAAGGCAAGAGATATAGAATCGACACACTGGAACAAGGTTATCAACTACTGGAGGAGCTTGGCATAGTAAGAAGACAAGAGAGAGATCGAAAGGAAGAGGAGGTGAAGGATCCGGAGGGAGGAGAATTGGAGGAATTAATCGGTGCCGTTGGAGGAATCGAGATGTAAGAAGAAACTATACACTGCAATCAAGCTTTTCATTGATTTAAAATGAGCACTCGGGGGGAGGGAGACTCTGGGCCACGGGATGACTTCGCCCCCCCCCTCCCCAATTGGGAAGGCCGGGGGCCATGATTGGGACGAGCAGTCCCGAAGATTGGAAGGGGAGGAAGGGGGGAACGAGGGAAGTGGGGGGATTGGGGGGGAGGGGGGAATGGGGAGTAAGGGTAGGGGAGGGAAAGGGACAAGGGTTCACGTTGTTTCAAGCCACAAAAAAGCTTTTAAAGGGAAATGGAAATTATGTCCCATAAATTAAGAATTTCAACACTTAACACGAGAGGGTTGGGGACGGTAATTAAGAGAAGGCGGATTGAATCTTTACTGAAGAAGGACGCAGCGGACCTCATCTTCCTACAGGAAACACATCAAAATAGGCGGGGCTCAAACGAGCTAAAGTCGAGCTGGATAAGGAACTATGAAACATCTTTTGGGTCATCAAAGTCAAGAGGAGTAGCAATAATAATAGCAAAGAAATGTAATTTTGTCATAAATAAGGTATTGAAAGATGAAGAGGGAAGATATATAATAATATATGGGGAAATAGGGGAGGAAAAATATGTATTAGTAAATGTATACGCACCAAATGTAAAACAGCAAGAATTTTATGAAAAAGTGTTAGAGCAAATAGAGAATTACCATCAACAAAATGTAATATTTGGAGGAGATTGTAATTGCTGTATGGATTTAAAGAAGGATAAAACTACGATAGCATCAAAAGCTAGAAATATTGAGACAACGGAATTAAGTAGAGTAATGAATAAATGGCAATTAAAGGATGTGTGGAGATTGGTAAAAGGGAATGAAAGTAGATATACATATTATTCATCGGTACATAAGGTATATACAAGAATTGATTATATTTTTGTCTCCAAAAATATGACAAGTAAAGTACTAAATGCTGATATAGGTATGATTAAGGTTTCGGATCATGCTTTGGTTTCAATTGAGATTGTGTTGAAATGTGATTATGACAAAATGAAAAGGTGGAGGTTAAATACAAGAATACTAAACCACAAAGAGATAGTAGATAAAGTGAAAGGAGAATGGCAAGAAATATGGGGCTTTAATGAAAAGGGGGTGACAAAGGGAGTTCTATGGGACACTATGAAAGCAGTGACCAGAGGGTTATGTATAAAAGAGACAATTAACTTAAAAAGAAGGCAAGAAGAAAGGAAAAGGAATTTAGAAAGAGAAATAGAAGAGATTGAAAAAGCATATGTAATAAAGAGAGATACACGAATTTATGCTAGGTTAAGAGCAAAAAAAGAGGAATTGGATAAAATGGAAATAGACGAAGTTCAAGAAAATTTAATTTATTTAAGGAGGGAATATTTTGAGTTTAGTGATAGGAATTCAAAGATGCTAGCCAAATCAACACAGAAAAAGAAAATGAAAGGAATGATAAATACGATAAAAGATAAAACAGGTAAATTATGTAGAGCTATGAAAGAAAAATTGAAAGTATTTGAAGAATTTTATAAAGAACTATATCAAACCAAAGCAAGCCCCATAGAGGCAATTAGGAAATATGTGGAGGAAAATTGGGAAAGTAAGCTGGAGGAGAAAGATAAAGAGTTACTGGAACAACCTATTAAGAAAAAAGAAATAGAGGAAGTTATTAAGAAATTAAAAGTAGGGAAAGCTCCGGGCTTGGATGGTCTAGGTACAGAATATTATAAAAGCTTTAGAGAAGTTTTAACCCCAAAATTATTAGAATTGTACAATGGAATAATGAAGGGAGATAAAATACCCGAATCATGGAGGAAATCATTAATAATATTAATACCAAAACCTGATAAAGACTTAACAGACCCAGGGTCATATAGGCCCATATCATTAATTAATCAGGATGCAAAGATATTGTCCGCGATAATAGCCAATAGAATGAATAAATGTATGTATAAGTACATAAAAGAAGATCAGTGCGGGTTTATAAAAGGAAGACAAATGTCAAATTTGATAGGGAGAGCATTAAATAAAATTCATTGGGCTAAAGAGGGGAAAGAAAAAGCAGGGATATTATCATTAGATATTTTTAAAGCGTTCGATTGTGTGGAATGGGAGACATTAAGGGAAATATTGAATAAATTTGGAATGGGAAATAGAATAAAAGGAGTACTAAAACAATTTTAGTCAAGGAACTCAGCAGTGGTAACTATAAATGACGGAGTGACAAACGAAATAAAAGTGACTAGAGGAACCAGACAAGGGTGCCCTTTGTCTCCGATACTATTTGCCATGGTGATAGAACTGTTTGCTAATAATATAAGGAATGATAAAAATTTAGAAGGGTTAGGAAAAAAGGAGAAACAGAAGGTGAGTTTATTCGCTGACGATACATTGTTATTTATAGAAAATATAATGGAGAAAATGGATAGAATAAAAGAACATTTGGAGATATTTGGGAAAGCAACAGGTTTACAAGTTAATTGGAACAAGTCAGAAATGATGCTACTTAATTATACAAGAGAAGAAGAAAAAGATTTTATAGAACAGAGCAAAAGGGGAATAAGAATTAAGAACAAACTAAAATACTTGGGAGTAATAATAACTAAGGATTTAAAAGAGATAGAGGAAGTAAATGTAGTAACATTAAGGAAAGAAGTCCAGAAAAAGTTAATAGAGTACGAAGGTATACGCTTATCCTGGTTTGGAAGAATAGCATTAGTAAAAATGAAAATACTTCCAAAAATAAATTTTATATTTAGGATGCTACCACTTCAAATTACAGAAGAAGAACTAACTAGATGGCAACAAATGATTAATAAGTACTGTAATGGAAGTAAAAGAAACAGACTAAATAAACAATTATGGTACAGATCGCAAAAGGAGGGTGGACTGGCGTTACCTAATATAAAAAAATATTATGAAGCAAGTAGATTAAGTTTGGTTATAGAAGGAATGGTCAAAAAAGAGGGAATAGATTGGCTTAGTAATGATTCAGGAAAAGTGGAAGATGAAACTTGGAATATATTTTTTAAACAGTTTACTAGAAAAGAAATGAGGGAAATTAGAAACCCAATGTTGAGCAACATACTGAAAGTATGGAATAAATATAAGGGGAGGTTAATAAAGGAGGGATCAATCATAACCCCAATAGTGATGGAAAAGAAGTTCCCAAAAAATTTTAAAAAAGTAATGGATAAAAAGGTAAGGGAAATAAACTTAGATAGGATAGGGGATTGGATGAAGGTGGAAATGAAGAGGGAAATGATGTTGGAAGAGTTTAAAGAAATAAAATTGTCATGGTTTCATTGTATACAATTAGAACAATGGTTAATAAACTGGAAAAAAATTAATAGAAGTGGAAGCCAACTCAATCAATTCGAACAAATAATACAGAAGGGAAGGACTGTAGAAGAACACGAAAACTTGAGAAGTATAATTAGCAAAATTTATAAGATACTAATTGAAATGAAAGATGAAAAAACAAAAAAGTACACCCTTAAAGAGATTTGGGAGGAGGATTTAGGGATAAAAATAAGTGAAATAGAGTGGCAACAATTATGGGGACAAAGACATTTAAAAAATTTATCGATACGAGTTAAAGAAAACTATTACAAGTTAATATGGAAGTGGTACTTGACACCGGTAAGAATAGCATACATGAATAAAAATAACTCAACAAATTGTTGGAGAGGGTGTCAAGAACCAGGAACATATATACACATGTGGTGGCAATGTAAATATGTAAATAATTTTTGGGAGAAAGTATTTAGAGAAATAGAAACTATAATGAATATAGAATTAGATAAAAGCCCTAGTATAGCCTTACTATCAATATATAAAGATAAGCAATTGAAAAAGGAGGATAAAGAAGCGATAACAAACTTACTAACTATAGCAAGACTGCTTATAGCAAGGAATTGGAAAAAAGAAATGAATATACAAATAGAGGAGTGGTATAAAGAAGCATGGAAAATAGCAATAAATGATAAATTGACATGTATATTAAAGGTTAAAAAAGGTATATGGAAACAAAGCGATTTTGATGCTGTATGGGGAAGATTTGTGGTAAATGGATTAAAAAATAAGGAAGGAAAATTACCGTCACAAGAAGAAATGAAATTCTGGACAGATGAAATGTAAGAATGGTGGCTTGAGACGGGTGGAGGGGAGCACTGTGGTGAAAAAGGGGGGAAAAAAAAGAGAAAAGGGGTGGAAATGTCAGAGCAAAACAACAAAACAACATGTTAAAGAGGTTGATGTACAAAATGTAATAGTATGTAATAAATGTGATAAAACAATAAAAAATTATTAAAATAATAATAATAATAATTTAACATCCAAATTAGCCTTCAAAGATGGGGAAGGGAGAATTTTAGGGGTATTGGTGGATATATACGGGCAAAACATACTAATTTGCAACATATATGCCCCTAACGGGGGGAAATCTAAATTCTGTGAGAAACTCCGTAACTTTATATTGGGAACAGAATATGATGAGCTGATGATAGTAGGAGATTTTAACGGAGTAATAGATACCGACAGGGACAAATAAAAAAAAGGGGGGCAAAACTCACCCCACTCCTCAGCACTTCCAAAAATATGTCTCCAAATGTTAGAAGAACTTGGAACAATAGACTTATGGAGAGCCCAACCCAGGAATGAGGTCGACTATACCTTCTTCTCAAACCGCCATCAAACATGGTCACGGATAGATATGGTGTGGTGCTCCAAATCATTAGCAACAAAAGTGAGAAAATCAAAGATACTACCCCTCTTAACTTCGGACCATGCTCCAATACTCACAATAATACAGGAAACCACAAACCCAAGAACATCATTCACATGGAAACTAAAGGACTACTTAATTAAAGGAGAAAAAAACATAAAAAATATAGAGAATTGATAGAAGAATTCTTCATTATCAACACAGAAAAAGAGACCCCTATAGAAACGATCTGGGATGCCTCAAAAGCCTATGTTAGAGGATTCCTTATAGAACAAGCCTCTAGAATAAACAAAGGGAAAAGAGAAGAACAAGAAAAACTCAAGAAAGAGTTAGAAGGGAAGGAAAAAATAGCGAAGAGGAACTTAGATGATAAAAAACTACAGCACCAAATATCCATTCTTAGGAAAAAAAATAACAACTCTACATTTAGAAGAAATGGAAAAAAAACCAAGATATGTGAAACAAGATTACTTTGAAAACGCAAACAAAGTAAGTAAATGGCTGGCAAGGAAACTAGCGATAAGAAGGCACTCCCGAATCATCACACAAATTGAAGAAAGGGGTAAATTCTTCAATCAAACAACAGAAATAATTGATCAATTTACAAAATATTATAGAAACCTATATGCTGATGACAATATCCCAAAAGAAAAGGTTATGCAGTTCCTAGGCAAACAGAAGATAACAAAGATAACAGAAGCCCAAAGAGAGATATTAAATAGAAAGATATCTAAAGAAGAGATAGGAAAAGTAATTAAAAATCTACCACACAATAAAGCGCCAGGACCGGATGGCTTCACGGGCATCTACTATAAAACCTTCATAGACCAATTAACAACACCTCTTCTAAAAATAATGAATAAAGTAATGGAAGAAGGGAAAATCCCGGAAACATGGAGACATGCGAATGTGACCCTGATCCCGAAAGACAACACGGACAAGACCCAAACCAAAAATTCCTATGTTCTCATTGTTAAAATATTATGCCAAGAATATCAAACATCACAGTTTATCTGAGTTAAAATTATATCTGTAAGATATAATTTGGAGGCAGGGGCTGTGCAGTTGATAACAGCATATTGGATACTTCCTCACTCTATAGTGGTGGTTCATTCAAAGATATAGCCATGTTAGTCTGGATCAGTATGCAAAGAGATCTTATAGGACCTTAAATTGAGGATGAAAGGAAGAAATTGATATCCTAAGCTGCCAAAGACTTAAGTTTCCTTCACCATGTACTACAATATCCCTGACTAGAGGCATTTTAGACCAAGCCCAAAATACATACTGGCAATATACATATGATGCATAATCTCCTTTTCCTTTTTTAATGACAGAAAATAGCTCATTACAACCACAATTTTTTGTAACAATTGTTTAAGAAGACGCAGCTAAGAAACGATGACAGTAGATAGGATAGACGTGGATTCGTCTTTGTTACGTGAGCATCTACTTTGACCATTTCACAGCATACAGAAATCCAAGGAAACAGCTGAGGCCTGTTTGTGTCTGAGTGATGCTGAACATAAAACAAAACAGAATAAACTACCTAGACTTGTAAAAATGCTTGTTGGTATTTTTTATTATTATTGCCCTTAAGCATAGCATATTTTGAGACAAAGCACAATTCCTTGAGTCTTTTAAAACCCAATCTGTGAGCCCATCTGTTTGTTTTCCTTCATAAAACTACTTCTGTTCTCAAGGTCGGTGAGAGGCTTATGTTAACAAGCAGCTTCTTGCAGCAGAATACTTGAGAAAGGCTTGAGTGTACATCTATAGATGATGCGTTGCTCAGAGTTAATGCCCTGGAGCAAGAGTGGAAATAATGCAGTCCTCCAGATGTTCTTGGACTGCAAAAGACCTTGGAATATTAGCTTAGAAAATTGATTTGAGAATGGTAAACATTAGCCATTGGAAAATGAATTCATTATCATCAACACTAAGAATAGAAATCAATTAATTGTCCCTAGGACAGACCGTGGGATTTACAGAGAAAGACATTGAGGTTGTGGCTCTTGACCTTAGGAGCACCTTTTATTAGCAATTTTAAAAGTCCAATTTTGGTCATTTTAAAGTTATTTTCCTCCAACCTGGGTTTTTCACCAAACTACACACATGTTGGCTGGGTATGGTAGGTCTTCTATATATCTAGCAACAGTTAGGTTGGGAAAGCTATTCTGAAAGATTAACTTTCTCTTCGAACCCCTTGTTTATTAAAGGTCAATAAGGAATGACGGTAACAGTTTGGGAAGACTGAAGGCTTTACTTCAGCCAAAGGACATTGATCCAGCAGTATATGACTGGTTACAAAGAGAGAATAAAACAAGTATGGAGGATTTTTAATCAGAACATTTTGTAACTTTATTTGTAAAATATGTTTGGCGGTCGTACAATTGCAAATGTATTGTACTGAGTTTGTGTAAAAAGTATGTACTGGGGTTATTACTTTAATAAATTAAAGGGCTGTCAGAATATGTAAATTACTCAGCATCTCTTTAAGTGCTAACAGAATCAATGTCTCAGGATTAACCACAGGTGTCATTGTAATTGGGGGGTGGTAGCAGAGTGCTGAGACCGTTGCATATAAGTATGTAGTAACCTGATGAGTGTTGGAGACTGGTGGATGAATATAGAAGAGAGAGTGATTGTATATACTGTAAATATTGTGTTAGTATTTGTACTATTACTGCAACTGAAGAAAGAAAAGCCTTCCAGTTGTGTCTCTGTGTTGTTTTTGTTCCTGAGGAGATTACTTCACTGCAATAAGATATTTGGCTCCCTAACAGGAGTGATGAGTCCCTTCCATTATACAACAGGGAACTTCATGCTGATTTGTACTCTTGACAGGAGACAGGTGGAAAAGGAGAATGGCAGGCAGAAGAGAAAGGAGCCAAGAGAAGATGAGATGGGAGAGGGAGTGGGGTCAATGGGAGAAATAATTTGATTATTATGTATCATTACACAAACAACAATAGATATACTAAAATTGCCAAGAGGTTCATTGCAGCTGATGTAAGAACAACAGCAGCAACAATAACAGAAAGTTTTAAAATACATAGACATATAGATGGGTTGACATGACTCTTTGTGAAAAAAAAAAGAATAATGCTCAGTAAAGTGAAAAACAGTTTTTAAAGAGAGGACAGTTTACAACAGGTAGAGTGATGCAAATGAAGAATGACTTCAAACTACAAGAAAGGAGATTCCATATGAACATTAGGAAGAACTTCTTGACTATGAGAGCTCTTCAGCAGTGGAACTTTCTACCCTGAAGTGTGGTAGAGGCTCCTTCTTTGGAGGTTTTTAAACAGAGGTTGGATGGCCATCTGTTAGGGGTGCTTTCAATGCGATTTTCCTGCTTCTTAGTAGGGGGTTGGACTGGATGGCCCACAAGGTCTCTTCTAACTCTATGATTCTAAGTCATTGCCCTGAGTTTGTGCAAAATCTGAGTAGGGCAGTATGTATTTCATTCATAGGGGCATAATAAGTTGAAGTTGAATTGAGAGCAAATAACTTTATACAATTGAAACGAGAAACATGATAATAGGAGCCATAATAGGCAACTCATTCCTCCCCCCCCCCCCCCCCCCGCTCGAAAGACCCATTGGTGGGAGAAAAGAACTCCAGTATTTCAAGCCTAGGAAGCCTGGTATTCCATTAGAGATATAGAAGCTTGAGAACCAAGGAAAGGATTGACTCTTCCATGCCACTCAATTCTAGAACTTCCCCCACTTTCTTTAGACTATTTTTCAATTGCTTCTCAGTCCTACTCTTCAACTGTTTTGTAGTGGTTCTTTGGTTGTGCGCTACTGTATAGCAATTGAGCCATGAGGTGGATTTCCTCCAATCTGAATAAGTCCTTTATGCCTTCCTGTTTTATTGACTCTCCCAGAAGAAGATTCAATCATTCTAATAAGCATGTTCTAAAACTGATTAACTGGTGAAAGGCATATTATTGACTTCATCGTTGGTCATGCAATTATGTATTACTTTTTAAAAAAATAAATGAACGGGCCAATTATTTAAGGTTTTAATTCAGCTAGTTAAGGAGTTGATTAAGCTAGCCACTTTGAGTCTCATTTAAGAGGAAAGCAGTGTGGTGGTGGCGGTGATTATTATTTCCAACCTCTATCCTGCAACACACAACATTCCTCAACTTTGGCCATCCTGTTAGGGCTTCTGGGATTTGTTTCCAAGAACATCAGGACAACAACATGTTTTGGTGCTTTCATGTTTTGTCTGATTTTTATCAATCTTAAGGCATGGTTTCCAAAGAGTTTGATCTGTTTAGAAGGGTTTTGCTATTACTTTCTCCTGACACTGGGACAGTGCAACTTCCCCAAGATCACCAATTGGTTTTTATAGCTGATATGGTTTGTGAATATAAACCAGTCTCTTAGAATTCTAGTGCAACACTCAAATTATTCCACTATGCTGGCTCTGAGAATAAAGGAAAGAGTATAAAACTAAAAATGATCTATAGCTCAAGAAAAATCTCCCTTCACCAATACAATTGCAACAGAGAATCATGACTGCATGGAGCGCCATCATGTTCCCGCTGGAGTGGTACCTATTTCAAACTGCTGGGTTGGTAGAAGCTGGGGCTAACAACAGGAGCTCACCCCGCTCACCGGATTCAAACTTATGACCTTTCAGTTATCAAGTCCAGCAGCTCAGAGGTTTAACCCACTGCACCACCATGGGCTCCCACCCATCACAATTTATCATCAAGACAATGCAGTAGTCTCTTTTTGACTACCCAGTTGCATGCCAGTTGCTCACATGGCCATTATTGCCATATGTAGAGTGCCATCTTCCCTATATTAGTAAATATGGAGTTAAGGTTTTCTGCACATGACTCACAATAGGAGTGTAGGAACAAGTTACTAGGGTATTATTGGAAGGGTATATCAATGTAGCAATGTTGCATTTTGTTTATTATAATGTTATTTCTACTGCCAAGCAGGGTTTATATGCTTATGTTATGCTATTTGTCCTTCTGACTCCAGTTCTTTATGAATAATCCCTAATGTAATAAAATGTCAAATGTACAAGGAGTTAGAAACCCCAGCCATTATAAATACTTAAACTCATGAAATTCCCACTCCAGTTTAGCCAGTTTTCCTAATTAAAGATTGCTCTGCTGAGTATACATGCAATGTATCTAAGTTACAGAAGAATCCCAATGGGCAAATATTCCTGAATTTTCACATGATGGATTTCCTCAGATTTCCAGTACTTTAATCAATAGCTATAAAGTAACCCTGCTCTCTCCAGAGAGCATAAGCCTTTTCTTGAATATGTTTGGTAAAAAAAAGATGCTTGAGACAACTGCTTGAAATAGGAAAGATCACTAGTTTTCTGCAAATGTTTATGAACCTCTACTGTCTTAAGATTTCAGTGTCACCTTTTTGATTTCTAATACTTGAGAAAGTGAGCTAATGAGTTAGCAAAGTTTGCCAAGCATTAGCTTTGTCTCTAGATGATATATTATAGACACCTGTGGTCTTGAAGTAGCTGGAATATTTCTAGGGTAAAAATGCTTACAAGCAGTTTTTGGCCAATTCCATTTACATGTTTGGCTGACCATTCCAAGTGAAGCAGGAGAGAGAGACAACTGAGAACTGCATCAGTTACTACTAGCAATCCTTGGAGAATGTTTAATTATAGCTTTTAGGCAAATTATTTCAAAGAGAATGACATCATAGTATAAAGTTCACCAGCACCATTCATCTTAGAATTCTCAAAAGGAATTTCAAGCAGAAATATCACTCCTCAGCTGCAGACAAAGCACTGAGTTTGTCTTAATAAAGCACTAATAGGAGCACAGACAATCCTAAAATACAAATGAGGATGCTTGAAAGAGGACTACGGGGTTGTTGAACAATTGTAACTGAAAGCATTCATGAACTATTTGTTTTGCAGCTGTGTAATATTTCTCCCATTTGTGCTTGATTCTCTTTCTCATAAAAGAATTTGGTTTGATTTATCCCAATTGAAAACATCTTCAGCTCACAAGCATATCTAAACACCTCTAGTTCATACACTGAATTTTATGTTAGAGAACTGTGGTTGAGAAGAGTTTGTTACAACTCTTCATGTCACTATTTTCCTGATAAAAGAAGTGGTATGGAAACTATACAAAATGTTATTAAAAGTATAAATCTTTAAAACAGCACTGCACACCATTAAAAGCCCAATCCTACTAATTCTATAAAAGTCAGATGGCATAAAAAACGGTTTGACCTGCTAATGGAAAGACAGCAAGGATGAAGCAAAATCTGGGAGCAGCCATCAAGAAAACCTACTCCTTTTTCCCCATCAAGCAAGCCTAAGACTGTAATGAGATAGTGAGAAGGAAGTCTCAAAATATTTTAGGGTCCATCTAAACTGTAGAATTAATGCAGTTTAGCACCACATTAACTTGTTTTAAAGCAGACTTCTCCTAAGGGCATTAGATCCCTTACTCTCTTGTGAGCAAAAGTTTATAAGCCAAAATGTCTGTGAAAAGATAATGCTGTAATGATACCACTGAGTGGAGCTTCCAGTCCCTTGTAGGAGGATATCCACGTAGAGGATTTCCAGACCAATTTCAACTGTCTTAAGTCTTCATCAGGTGGAAAAAATATGAAGAGTATAATGAAGCGGACATCTAGTTGTCCAAAATATCAGGTCTGCCTCAGGTGGATAAGTGGCATCAATCTGCATGAATTCTACACCTTTAGGACTCTGACTCATAAAGAGAGACACAATCCTTTCAACAAGCTGTATGCAAGTTATATAGGGCTTTACAGACCAAAACTAACACTTTTAATTTTGTCCAGAAACAGACCAGCACCAAGTGATTTGCCAAGTTCTTGGTTGCAATAATGGGCATGAGGTAGGTTTCAAACAGAGAGGACATGCCTCCTATGCTGGGAAAAGATGACCTAGGGCTTATGTAGAAAGCGGGGAGGGGAGCCCTGGAAATAGTGACACTGTCCAGCAATTTTCATTTTGTTTTCAATCTCTATATATATCCATGGCCTTGTATCCATTTTTTTTCTTCAAACATTCTGAGGTTTCCCCTTCTTTGTATTCTTCCTCCACCTCCTCTTACTGATTACACATCAGCTCAGGCAACATTTCAGAAACTGACTATCACCAATTTCTACTAAGCTCTTCATAATTGCTAAAACACTTTATAAATAAAGTATTTTAGCAATATTATACTACCGTAGTTAAGCACTACAGACATTTTCTTTTATTGCTAGCATTCTTCTTTCTGTCACTTGATCTCTGTTGATTCTGCTGTCCTGGGAACTGCCGGAATATTTCTTGGCAGCAGACAGGCATCGATAAGGAGGTACATTTCATTTTGGGAAATACTGGGTTAATTTAAACTGACCTAGGGAGTGGAAATACAAAGTCCCTGTAAGTGTGTGTTTGTGGGGGGGGGGGGGGGGGGGTCCTTGGGAATATTTCTGGAGGAGATGTTGGAGACCTCCCAACAAAACATCCATAATGCAGTGATTTCCAAACCTTGGTCCTCTAGATGTTTTAGACTTCAGCTCCCAGAATTCCCAATTGTTGGCCAAGTCAGCTAGGACTTCTGGGAACTGATGTCCAAAACACCTGGAGCAGCAAAACACCAGGAGGACCAACCTTTGGGAACCACAGTCATAAAAGTCAGGAGGAAAACAGACGTCCTGTTTTTCCCCAGTCTATTTGGATGAGCCCTAAGTCATTCAAATAGATGACTCAGGGCTCATCCAATCAGAGCAGAGTCATGGACGAAGGAACCTTTGGGCTTCCCTAGCTCTGATTTTGAGGTGATAGGGGATAGAGAGCAGCTTTGCTATAGGAGTTTTTGTAAGTCAGGGTATGTTGACAGTCTGCATAAGCCCAAGCCCATCGATCACCAAACTATAGAAGCATCTGCTTAGTCTGGGTAAATCAGTTTCAAGTCATATCTGTAATTATGGCTGCTTAAATCTCTCTCATGATCAGGATGTGTTCCATGATACTTCCCATGGCAAAAGCCCTTAAAGCTCCCGTTTGATGTTGTACGACACTCCTGCTTCATGTCCAACCTGCATACAGATGGACATATTGAACACATGATTTTGGCCACAGAAACCACAATGCATTAACTGCAGCAATTCAGTGGGGCCGCTACCACTGAATTTTGACTCTAAAACCTCAGAATAGTTCTTTTATTGACGCAGAGCTACAATATATATGATTTATGTCCCCTTTCAATCTGCTCTCTTCGGGCACATTCTCTAAGCTGGGCCTCTGCTTTCTTCATTATATTTTTCTCATTCAGTTAAAGAAACAGACCAAAAGTTGACAAGCACAAGATTTAAGGAGTCTTAAACATGTCATTTAAAAAAGTGCCCTCCATACACATTGAAGTCTATCAGACCTCCTCAGTGAAAGCTACTAAGGATATTTTAGCATTCTGCGGTGAGTCCAGTGTTTTCCATTGACGATACAAATACAGAAATGAGTATTTTAAACATAGGGCCTTTTGTTTCATTTCATCTAAGTTTGTTTATTTATTTATCGTATCAGGAGCAAACCAAAAGTACAGCTGCTATGTATTTAAAAACACAAAGTTTAAAAACTTGCCAATATATTAAATGTCTTTTGACCAGTATCTGGCCACTTGGAGTGCCTTTGGTGTTGCTATAAGAAGGTCCTCCATTGTGCATGTGGCAGGGCTCGGGCTGCATTGTAGTAGGAAGCCTGCGGTTTGCTCTTCTCCGCATTCACATGTCGTGGACTCCACTTTTAAGCCCCATTTCTTAAGGTTGGCTCTGCATCTTGTGGTGCCAGAGCACAGCCTGTTCAGTGCCTTCTGGGTCTCCCAGTCTTCTGTGTGCCCAGAAGGGAGTCTCTCATCCAGTCTCAGTCACTGATTGAGGTGCTGGGTTTTAACCTCCCACTTTTGGACTCTCGCTTGTTGAGGTGTTCCTGGAAGTATCTCTGTAGATCTTAGAAAACTATTTCTTGATTAAGGCTTTGGCGTGCTGGCTGATATCCAAACAGGGGATGGGCCGGAGATGTCACTACCTTGGTTCTTTCATTATTGGCTGCTACTTCCCAGCAGATGTCGGGTGGTTCAATCTGAGTAATATTACCCAATGAGGTCTTGCACAAGCCCCATTTTAGCCCTTCATATGGCAAGACTCTACCTCATATACAGCAACCCCCTTATCCCAAGAATATTCTGAAAATTCTGAAAGTAAATTTTCTTGTGTTCATTGGAGCTTGCACCCCCCACATGCTTGTAGGATAACAATTTCTTGAAAATAAGTTACATTAAAATCAAATGGAATTTTCATTCAGAGTAAGCTTGCCTAAGACTCAGCTTGGGACTCAAGTACCAATCTATTATTTCCCATGTGTAATTCTTCATTTTGTAAACCATTTCAAAAGTAACATTAATAAAGTCAGCTATGAAATGCAACTATAGAATCACAGAATTACAAAGTTGGAAGAGACCTCGTGGGCCATCCAGTCCAACTACCTGCCAAGAAACAGGAAAACTGCATTCAAAGCACCCCTGACAGATGGCCATCCAGCCTCTGTTTAAAAGCCTCCAAAGAAGGAGCCTCCAAAACACCCCACGGCAGAGAGCTCCACTGCTGAACAGCTCTCACAGTCAGGAAGTTCTTCTGAATGTTCAGATGGAATCTCCTTATAGTTCAAAGTCATTGTTCCGCGTCCTAGTCTCCAGGGCAGCAGAAAACAAGGTTGCTCCCTGAAAACCTTCATTTCCCAAGCTGTTTCCAATCTCACTGTCTGCTCTGATGTTTGATAAAATATTTGAGAAATCATAATAGCACTCATTAAAATAGAAAATTGGCTATCAAACCTAAAATGAAAGAAACGTGAGGACAGGAAAACTGTAGCAGAGTATCCATCATGGACAGGAATGATCCAAACCTATGCTCCCACTAAAAAAGTATAACACAAAGAAAGTATAAGATTCTGTGCTGGCATTCAAGAATATACCAACAACATCCAGAAATATATTGACCACATGGTGATAATAAGAGATAGGAAAGCAAAAGGAGGAAACACAACAGAACCAAACATTATCAGAAAAGTTGACCTAGCATCAAAAAATGAAGCAGGACTGTATTTTGTAAGAAAAGAGGGCAGTTTAGGTTTTGGGTTCAGGTTCAAGCAGCAAAAGGACTGAACAACACCACTGCACTATCGCTATTTCCTTTTGAGTACCAACACACAAATCCCATGCCCATTTCAAAGGTGCTACTGTCCACCCTAGAACCAACAATTCATGTCTTATATCAACTTGGCAGTAGAAATGACAACATGGAAAGTAAGGGTCCATATATAAGCAGTTTTCTCTCTCATGAAAACATCCCATTTTTGGGACCTGACCACTGTGCTTTTCTTGCTCATGTAATAAACACTCTTCCTCTCAAATCATTTCAGAGAGAGTTTATTATTTCACAGTCCTTGAAAATGTGACATGGAATAATTTTAGAGAGCAAGTGGCCCTACCTAAAGTAGGAAGCTCAAAGAGTCCACCAAATAGTTTGGAATGTTATTGCTATCTATGTCTGAAACAAACCTGGATATGTTTGAGTTTTGGCAATTCTGTCTCAGCATACGTCTGAGAAACATTACACATTCTGATGCAATCGGTATACTTGGCCATCACCCAATCACAATAGAGCTCTTTGAGACAATCTGTTATATTGGGTTAATCCACTAAGTTTAACAATACTGACTGCTTGAACCTCGGGATTAATACTTTTTAAAAACCAAGCCACATTGCCTAAACATACAATAAAAAGTATAACATAGAAAATATTCTTTGTGAAGTACACAGGACAATGGTATTAGACCTTTGTACATATCCAGTTTCCATGGACAACATTGGGTTTTCTGACAGCAACAGAGGGCATATGACTCTGAAGTGTACTAGTTGGATTAAACCAAATAAAACAGTGAAGGGGATTGTTTCCGTTGGAAAAACAGAATTACTTTGTATTGATACGTGAAACCATTCATACTAATGAACCCTATTGAAATTAAGGATACTAGCCCAAGAATACCATAGAGCCACACCAGAGAACCTAGGAAATTGTTGGAGAGTATCTATTTTGTCAGATGAGGATAAATGACAACCACGAATATCAGTCCTTAAAATACGAGGTTGTACTGTATTCCTTACTAGCATTTGGACTTCTAGTTTAAATGAAGGAGGCAAGACATAGAAATCAATGAAACTATTTTAGGATGAGATATAGAAACCAATGAAACCAAATTTTACTTCTGGACCTTTTGCCAATAAAATTTAATATAATTTGGGGTGGGGTGGGTGTTGTAAAACAATGTTGTTGTTGGGTTATTGTAGGTTTTTTCGGGCTATATGGCCATGTTCTAGAGGCATTCTCTCCTGACGTTTTGCCTGCATCTATGGTAAGCATCCACAGAGGTTGTGAGGAGCCCAGAACCCAAGAGAGGGAGGGGCGGCTCTTCTGCACCTGGCTGTGGCTGCTGTTGCTGCCCTCGCCAAGGGGCTCCATAACTCCTTCCGGTTGTTGTGTCCTGCAACAGCAAAGGTTGCTACGGGTCCTGCCGTGAGGGCTGATATATGCCCCTGGTATATGCCCCTGGCACAGCTGGACCAGGCCATTCCATGTTGGCTAGGACACAGTAAAACTGCTATAATTTTCAGCAACACTGTTTTCTCACAAGCAATGATACACATTGTTTTGATGAGATGCATGATTCCTAGTAATTTGTTGGAGATGGTATATTCTAAAACATGCTGTGGACAAAACAAGTTCCCTTGATGGTCTCCAGCATGAGGGTCCATTTAACTGGTTAACCAATCATAGGCTCTGATGATTAGTCATGCTAAAACAGGGGTCACTTCTTTACTACTTGGGCTGCAGTTCCCACCAGATATATCCAATGTAGCCAATGATAACAGATTATAGAAATTGTAGAAATTGTGGAGAATTACACATTGCCCTTACAACCCAACAATGATGCCTGAATATAGAAGTTAATGAAAATAAGCCACAACATCAGTAACTTCAGAAATTGTCAACATGACAGCCATTGGCATGAATTTGACTATGAGAACCCAATTAAGTCTAATTAATTCTGTGGCTCCTTCTCAGCCTCATCCCCCGAAGGGATCTGAGGGTTTTATGGGATTCAGCACTGTTTCCTAAGTAGGTGATCTTGGAGCATTAAGTGAATTCTATCATCCTGCTATATTACTGGAAATTTCAAAGAGAACCAATCAAAATTAAGTAGTTTAAGTATTTAGTTTAATGTTACAGATATGTAACATTAAACTAAAGATTCTACCATGATTTACATGGAACAGGAGGGGAGGTGCAAAATGGTATCCAAAGATAGCAGAGAACATAGCAAAACATTTTACGTCATAGGTTTTTTGGAAAATCCAGTGCTGTATAGAGGCAAAGAAGGAGGGAGCACAAAATGGCCAATAAACTTTCTCAAAAGCCATGTCCAATTATATAGCCTTGCATACTCCTCCTGATGCATCATGACACAAACAAATGTTTTATTCTGCCAATAGCTTGGGAGGGGGGGGGGGGCATAACCAAATCTTGTACTAGAATCTGATGGAATGATGGGAAGTTATTTTTAAAGTCTGCCTACATCTGTCCCCAGAGATTAATAAAAATGAAAAAGTAGGATGATATATAATAACCAGGATAAATCTTTTAGAGATGTTGGTATCCATGCCATCCCACAGTGGCCGTAGACAATTCAGGAATCAATTTGTAAAAGTAAGACGTCAACCAGGTGTTGATGGACTACGCTTATAACATTTGGGCAAAATGTCTCCTACATTGCTGACTGACCTGAGGCATGGGTACATCATGTCTGGAACCCAGGTACTTGGCACCATTGTCTGTGATGAAGTCAGCATCACAAATAGAAGGATAGTTCATGCTCTGGGGCTGTTTCCTATTTCTATACACCTGTAGGAAAAAGCTGTAATGATTAGGCGCATGAGGTCAGAACTACAGGAAAAGTGGGGACTTTTAGTACAAAGCAATAGTTTTACATTCTATTGCTTTGAAGGGGACAGAGGTATAGCATCACATGTATGATTCAAAGGGCAGAATCATTACATTGAAATAAGGGGCAAGAGGGATCCAATACAATGGCATGCTCATCTGTGAATGACTTGAGTTCTAAAGAATTGGTTGGCAACTGGCAATGGGTTGGGAGAGACAGGTATGGCTTTGTCTGGTATGGTTTCCTACTTCACACAAGTCACAGTAATGAAACTGAAGTCTGAAACTGCCACACAAACATTCAGTAAACATTATCAACTCATTTCCATTTCCCCAGATTTTCTACAGGAGAAAGAGGGTTGACAACACATTCCACACCACAGCTTTTGACGTTTAGGTTATCTGAGCATCCATCTCTTTAGGTGAAGCAAGGGCAGTAGGTATAACCATTAAAGACTTCACAGTACTGAGAAATAGTCAGTCCCATGGAAAATAATATACATTAGTTAGTTGGATGTTTTTCATGCAAGTTTTAGCTCATCCTTCATTGAAAGGGAAGCACATGTATCCATTTTATTCTCCTACCAGCTCTAAAAGTCAGGTAAGCCTGAAGGATTGGTGACCTAGAGAACATCATGGAGTAGGACTCGGATCTCCCTTGCCCAATGAAACATAATAATTGATACCTCACAACACACTACAGATTATTTTTGTGATTAGTTTTATTATCATTACAACATAAAAAGGGAATGCAATTTAATTATTACTAACAGATAAATGCTATTATATTATCTTAAACACTCATACAATGTGCATGTTTAGAACTGAAGCAAATTATAGTCCAGTTTCTGCTATCCAGTTACATCTGTAACTTCCAGATAACCTTGCAAAAAGCAAACAAGCAACTGTCATACAACCTTTGAGCAAGCAGCTATAATATAACAATATACAAAATGGGGAAGAAGTAGGATGGTTAGTAGGCTTTTGTTGGAGGAAAACATCACAGTATGATGCTCTCTGTTGTTTTATCAGTAAAGTGATTGTCATGATGGAAAGAGGGAAAACAGGATGTGTTTGATCCAATATATTAGACAAGTCAGTCATGCAACAAATTACAAAATGCCAATTAAAGAGTAGTAAGGCAACATACATCCTTGTCCTACCTTTTTCTCTGGCTGTCACAAGGCAGGCTTGGTTTAAAGACTTAGTTTAAAGTTAGAAAAAAAACTTTAAACAGGGATTTTAAGGTCAAACTTCCAGAAAGAATAAAGAGAAAGGAGAAATTTCCAACCTGCTGTTTTAACTGATGGACTAATCTGTCTTTTTCTCTTTTCAAAGCCATCACTTCTTCTTGCGTTTTCTTCTTCTTTGACGCAGACAGTTCAAGCAAGGCAATGTTTGCATCTTTTTCGCTGATGGCAGCAAGCAGTGCTTCCTGTCTGATAAAATTTTGGAAAAATGTATCAAAACTCTTGGACAACATTTTTCTTTACAACTGACTTCTTAAAAGAATTCTGAAGAAAAATAGGCAGATTATACAACATCACCTACACATAATACCCTGAAGATTTATTTCTAGGCTGATTTCTAAAGACATTGCTGCACAACTATTGCTCAGAACAACAACAACAACACTTCAGATCTTTACATTACAAATAGAGGGATAAGAATAAGGTATTATGGATTATGGATTATGTGATTTTAATAATTGATGTGACTATTTTACATGTTTTAATTCTTTGTTTTTAATGTAGAAATGTTTTAAGGCATTTAATTATTGCCAATATGTGAAGCCACTCTGAGTCTCCCTAAGGGTTGAGAAGGGCAGCGCACAAGTAAATAAAAAAATAAAAAATAAAGTATCATTAGATATACACTTACCTGGAATAAACCACATTAAACATAGGCAAATTGAATTCTAGGTAAGCATGCATTTTATGTTGAAGTCAGGGTACAAAAATGCATACAAGAAATATAATCTATGTGGTCTGGCAGAAGGGCAGAATGCCAACTAGATCAATATTAGCATCTTATGTTCAGTTCATGGACCACAATGATCAATGCAAGGGCCTGGACATCAATGAATACATCATAAATCTAAGGAACAATGTATCCAGGTTTTGCTAATTTGCACTGTCTGCTTAGATGAATGAGACCATCCTGCAGAAAGTACAATATGCACATCTAAAAAATGTCAGAAAAGTAGATGGTGATCCAAGATCATACATTTTTTAAAATATATTTTTGTATTTTTCAGATTTTTACAAGTTTAACAGCAAACATCCAATTCCTCCCTGTAAGTCACAGTCCAAATACTTTATCTGAATTGCAGATGTTATCCTTTTACATTGTGTGTTTCTATGTAATGCTTTAGAAGTTGCACAGATCAATTGTACATCAGAAAAAGGAAATACATTAAGGACCTCATCACATGGAGGTACAGAAGCTGAGGGGGACAGCCAGGGGAAACTGTGGGGCAGCATTCTGCTTTGTACTGTTACTGTCATGAGTTGTGGGCTGTCATCCCATGTTTCCCTGCTGTCTCCGGCTTCCTCCTGTTCTGTCCCTAGCTTCTTGTATGAGGAGACAGGTAGTCACCTGATTCCTCAGGGCTCTGTCTCTGCAAGCTGCTGACATGCAGCTAGCATGGAGCCCCACAGGAGGTAGCCCGGTGTCATTTAATTGGGTCCTGCAGCGTGCCAGCAGTGCACAGAGACTGGGAAAACTGCCCATCTCGTAAGGTCAAAAGTGATATAAACAGCAAAAGTAAATTAGCAGAAAAGTTTGGTGGTAACACTTGCTTACAATCCGTGAAGCACTTATTTATTTTATTTTATTTATTTATTTACTACGCTTATATACCGCAATTCTCAGCCCGGGGGCGACTTAATCTTATTATACTATTAATCCTACTCCTAGTGTTATTACTATTAGTCATAATAGCAGCAGTACAGAAATAGAATGCTTATTCAATTTGCAGATGACCCTAAGTTGGAAGGAGTAGCCAATTTTCTACACAACAGGATTAGAATTCACAGTATTTTTGCCAGATTAGAAAGCTAGGGCAAAAGAAATATAATGGACACCAATAGGTATAAATGTGAAGTGCTATATTTATGCAGGAAAAACAAGTACAGTACACAAATATAAGATTGGTCATAATTGGATTGACATCAATGCATGAAAATAATATTTGGGTCATAAGGGACCACAATCTAAAATGAGTTAACATTTTGATGCAGTGGCCAAAAACAACGATCAATTCAAATCTAGGCTGTATCAATAGGAGAATAGTGTCCAAATCAAGGAATGTCGTAGTGCCATTCTATTTTGTTTTATTCAGCTTGAAAAGGAACATTGTGCCCAGTTCTTTTTAAAAAATATATTTGTATTGTTTTATCATAGTTATTACATTTGTTATGCGTTTGGTTATAGTAGTTACATATTATTCAACGCACTCTTTAACATATAATCTTATTATTCTGCTTAAGCATTTTCCCCCTTTTTTCCCACCACTATGCTCCCCTCCCCCCATATCAAGCCACAACTTTTACATATCGTCTGTCCAAAATTTCAATTCTTCTTGTGACGGTAACTTTCCTTCTTTGTTTTTTAAACCATTTACAACAAATTTTCCCCATACAACATCAAAATCACTTTGTTTCCATATACCTTTTTAAACTTTTAATCGTAGTGCCCACTTCTAGACACTATAGTTCAAGAAGCATATTGACAAGTTGGAACATGTCCAGAGGGTGGTGGTCAAGATGACCATTAACAACAACCTATGAGGACAGGTTCCAGGAGTTCGGTATATTTATTTATTTATTTATTTACCATATTTGTGTACCGCTTTTTTCAGCCCAGAGGCAACTCAAGGCAGCTCACAGTCGGCAACAATCCAATGCCTCAACAATTATAAAACAAGTAAAACAATTATAAAATACTATTAAAATATTTAGCATATAATATAAAAAACATACAAAGCCATAAAAACATTATCATGAGCATCTCCTTACTAAAGTTTAGTTTAGAGACGGAGAAATAAGATTGAGAAATAATGTAAAAGCCATCTTTTAATATTTGAAGAAATGTTAAGTAGGAGATGGAACAAGGTTATTTTCTGCCACTCCAGATACTAGAAAATGAAACAATGGAATCAAATTACAATAAAAGATTGTCCATCCAAATTTTAGTAAGAAAATTTTGAGTGCAGGAGCTGTTTGACAGAGGAATGCATTGTTTCAAAAGTGGTGGACTCTGCTTCTTTGGGTGTTTTTAAGCAAGTTTGGATGGACCTCTTTCAGGGGTATTCCAATATTCTAGTATTGCATTGAGTTAGCCTAGAATTTGTTTGTGGTTCATTCCAACTCTGAATTGATGATGATGATTTTTAGTTAAACCTCACATTTTCCCTCAAAGATAAACTCAAGGCAACTATGTAAAATTTGTTAAGACAAAAAAGTGATCCTGGAAATTTAGGGTATGAGATGTAGGGTGACATAAATCTCAAGGGACCAGTGGCAGCAATTGTAACCTTTTTGGCTACCTAATTCCTCTACCTGGAGATTCTGGAAGCTACAGTCTAAAAAGTAACCTTTTCCCCATTGGCCAGAAACCAGTTTATCAGATATATCAAAATTCACAATTGAGTATCTCCATATTAGTTTCTATGTATGAAAGCACAATCAAAAGAGTGTGTTTCCATTGAACATTGCTGAATAAAAATATCTGCAAAAGAAATACTGAAGAGACCTTAAATTCAGCATTCACTGCTTAGAAACAGCATGACGCTACTCTCTCAGAACAGAAAGGCCCATTAAGTACAGTTTCTTTCTTCTGTTGCTTAGAGATACAGTGCTACTGTCCAACTCAAACTCAAGGATTCACATCAAATGTTCAACTGATACTGCAGTGAGTTTTATACCAAGGCACAATACATGAAAAAGCCCCTCTTGTGTAACTGAGCGCAGAGGTACAATTAGCAATGGATGAGCTGGTTTGGGCAGCTTAAAATTCAACCTGTAAGAGTTTTTTCTCTTAAATATCATGTATCCTACTTTATCACATTTCTTTGAATTCTTGTGCATCTCTGTGTTTTCTGATACTGATAATTGTGAGGGAAAGGAAATGCCAAAATTTTCTTAACTATTATTGTGGCATTTCTCAAATATTTGGAAGCAAGTTCCAAAAACTAATTTGTTAAAGGAGTATTGCTTTTTCTTTGGTCCTACTATTCAGCTCAACTACATATTTTATTTGTGTATAATTCGAACACAGAATGCAGCTTTTTAGTATATAACAGAATAGAGATATAATTGCAGGACTATTTTGTTTTCACATGCAGGGATTATTAAAGATATGCAAAACTTTAAAAAAAAGATATGCAAAACTTGTGGGGATGGCAAACCTGTCGCCTCATCCCCAAACCAACAATTTTAATATATGTATTGTGATTTGCACCTACTTCTAGCTTTTTTCCTATTGTGGGAGGGGAAACTAATATTCCTCCTCAGTTTCCCCATATTCAAATCTCCTTAAATGATGCAGTAGAATTAATTATTCTGTGTAGAAAAACATATGGATTTTTGTGCACCCTCCCACGCACACACACACAAATGTTTTCTGCACTGATGCATTCGCTTGTGTACTGGAAATAGGATTTTTCACAAAACTAACCATGTTTTCATCAGTAAAAATTCAAAGACATAGCCTTTTAAATCTGGATCAGTATGCAAAGCAATCTTGTTTCACCTTTGAAACTAATTGAGAGGAAGAAGTTGGCCACAAAAGCCTTCATAGACTTCATCAGATGTGTGGATAAAGTGCCTAGGAATATATGTTTATCTTGATGAATAAAAAGGTTGTGTGTATAAATAGCAATAGAAATTACAAAAATGTGGGGATAATGATGAGGTAACAAGTTCCATTTTAAAGATGGCCAGTTTTTCCTTGACAACCATTTTTAAAAGTGAATGTTGCAGTGCTATTGCTTTTCACATACACAACCTGATCATTTATAGGTATAAATGTCTTGACTTACCAAGTTTCCATGAATGCAATTTGTTCACTCTAGCTGTGAATAGCAATAGGATTTATATCTGAGACTGATGAAACACTGTGGTTATACAGTAGAGTCTCACTTATCCAACATAAAAGGGCCAGCAGAACATCAGATAAATGAAGATGTTGGATAATATGGAGTCTCCTACTGTTACCCATCTGACGCAGCACTAAACACCAAGAATACTAACAACAGGGACTCAAAGGGTTAAGGCAAGGCAATGCCTCAGGGCTAGAGCGGCCCAGCAGGAAGCACCCAGATGTGGAAAAGGAGCATGGAAATCACAAGGGGGAGAAGGGAGGACACTTCCACTTCTGGTTCTGCCTCTTTTTCCCATTTCCTTCCTCTTCCTCGTCTTGTCTTTTTCACTTATTGGGAATGGAGAGAGAGTTGGGAAGCGCTCCTTTAATTGAAGGGGAAATGCTGGGGGAAAGGGGGGGGCATTGGATAAGAGCGTTGGATAAGACGGAATGTCAGATAAGCAAAGGTTAGATCCTAATTCTAATATCAAGCCTACAGTTGATATCAGTTTCTTGCAAGAGTTGAGATACATTGCAGAGAGCCTTATGAAACTCCAGAGAAAAGCTTCCATGGGATTGATCAAAAGTCACGAGCTGAATGTGTAAAGTAATTAAAGCAGTTACAACTACTAAATTGGAGTGGGAACTAGATTACGAAGAATTGCAAACATCTGCTATCACTCAGGAACACTTGGAATTATGAAGTGGCCCCATGGGCTATTTGTTTCCTAATGTAAACTCAACAGTTGAGATCAGTGTTCAGGGTTTGTCCCTTAAGGAATTTCTACTAATTCTACAAATAGCTACTGAATAGAAAATCTTTTATGGACAGACATGAATTCACCACTGAAATTTCTTTAAGATCTAGGGAAACAGGATGTTTAATAACATACACTTGCCCATTAACCATGCATTTAAAAAAGCACTAAGAACAGAGTTAATTACACTGAACTGTCACTCACCTTGAAGAAAGTTTTCAAGATGGAACTAATAAAAACAGACAAAAAGATGAAATGACTTTAACTGCTCTGGGAAAATTCTGTATAGAATTAACCGCTGACAAACCTTCTCCTTTGATTACTGATGTGCTGTTTAACCCTCTTAAAGACTCTCTGAGAAACCTTTAACAATAATACATTGCCTTGACATATCACAGTCCATTTAAAAGGAAATAATGTAAACACTTGCATTTCCCTCTCCAAGCTCAGTTAGAGAGTTAGACAGAAAACTATCTCCTAAACGAGACAGCTACCAAGGCAGGTAAACGGAATATGTGGCAATAAAGGTTTCAGATGTGAACAATTTTATGAAAGCTAAATTATCTTTCCACTTTAATATTTGCAATGCATTATCTGAGATGCTATTAAAATACTATAATTAAAAATATTAGATCTAATGATATATGTGTGGGTGTGTCATTTTTCTTAGTAAGATTGTAGCTGAATGAAAAACAAACCATTCAATCATTTTGTCTCTTTAATTGTTGTTTTCTTTTCCTCCTGACCCCAAGTATTCCACCTCAGGTTCAGTAGGAGGTGATTTCAGAGAGGAAGTGATGAGAGATCCTGCTCGGACCAGCTTCTTTCTTTCACCCTAGTTTTAAAAAACAATGTTATAGCCTGCAGTTCATCTTTACAACTGAATTATGCACATGTGCTTTTAAGAAAATAAACAAAATGCACTGAGACATTTTGCGGCAGCATCTACAATCCTAAAAATTGGTTTCACGTCATTTCGTGTAAAATGTTCCATAAATAACAAATTTCTGGAGAAAAGCCATTGTTTGCTAACTGATCCCTAACTCACACACACACAAAATGTCCAGGATAGCAATCTCAGTCTATATATCATATCTGGCCAAATTCAGTTCATAAATATGCATTGTTGTACAATAAATAAATAAAATACAGACATCTATAACATTTGTTCTGGTGGTATCCCAAGTAGTTGAGAAACTGGGTTAAACCCTTAACTAAGATCTTTGTTATGGTCCTATTAGATAGCATGTCAAGCTTGTGCATAAGTGTAGGAGAACTTAGAACAGTTCTACACAGACACTATAATCCAGATGGAAGTGGATTAAAACAAACTGGTTTTACTATGCTGCACCTACATAAACACCCCAGGAACTACTTTGAGGCTGGGATGGTGACTACAGTATCTGTGGATTACAGATCCTCAACCAATTCACTGAGATGCTTTGATCTTCTGCAGACGATTGGAATATTTCCTGGTTAGGAGCGTTGCATGGAAAAAACCCTCTGATTGGTTGCAGTGCATTATTTAGCTTGTTTCGGACTTTGTGGTGAATTTTTTTAATGTGCTGTTTCTAACTTGATACATGCTGCAGAACACATTGGAGACACCCCACCCTTGGGCTATCTTCAAACTGCATTATAGTGTCTGTGTAGAACCACCCTTAGGTCCAGGCTATCAAATGGACTGTATTTCCTCTCAGATGAACCAGCCTAAACCGAGATCTAGAAAGGAGCCCCTTCTTTCAGTTACACCACCTTCACAGGTATAGATAGGGTTGTCGTGGTGGCTGCCCCTACACTTTGAACTTCCTCCCTAGGGATTATAGAATGACACACTTCTTCTTGACCTTTTGTTGGCAAGTGAAAACTTTTCATTCAAATAGGTTTTTACAACTGAGACCTGTCAAAAGGGGCAGTAATAGGGTATTGCTTTAAAATAGCACTGTTTTGCCTATTTTTTTAAAAAAAAAAAGTTCTTAAAATGTATGCTTCATATTGTTTTGATATGGTTAATAGCTAACTTATATTTTAATGTTATTTTTTGTATATTTTTAATTACATTGAAGGCACTTTAATGTTTAAGGCATCTTGAGTGAAAAACACTGGGAGGAGGAGGATAAACAGAGGAGGGAGGGAGGAAAAGAAATTTCAGCCAGAGCAGAACAGCAAATAAATACTCTTCTATCCAGATCAAATGACTATCAGCAAAAATGTTTAATCATGAATTTGATCATGGGAATTATTAGAAATTTTAAAATCAATTCATCACCACTGACACTCATAATTGAAATGATTAATGTGGTTGAATTGTCTCTAATCCAATCATTGTTTGACTGCTAGTTTTCAGAGCAAACCCTGGGATTTACAGAGAATGGAATGGAGGTTTTCACTATTGACCCTACACAAACATGTTTCATTGCGGGCATCTTTAAAAGTGTTCTTTTTACTCTTTTAAAGTTATGGCAATCAGGGATTTTTTTGCCCTGGATGATCTAGAGATGCCATAATACAACTATTTCCTAGAAATGGCTGGACTTTAACATGTCTGGAAACTGTCAGATTGGGAGAGATTGTCCTAAAGTAGGGGATCTCATGTTCCAATCAGTGTGCATCTCTCTGGTCTTCTTTCCACTCCCCATTCCCACTGCTGACAATAGGAACATTGTTCATTTGCCTTTCCAAAGACCTTGATATTAGAGTTCGGTAAGTAAATTTCAAGTAAATGCATATGCAGTAGTAAGTGGCTAATTGAAAAGATTGGCCCACAAATAAAGCAGGAATAATTTCTTGCAGAATTGCTGTGTTTTCTCTACTTCCCCATATTTCTCTCAAGAAGTGTGAATTGCAAAGATCAGTTTTTTAAATATTTTATTAACTTTTCAAATATACAATGATAAAATCACGAACATTATTTTAGTGAGTACAGTGTAAAGAAAGAAAGAAGAAAAAATAAAAAAGGAGGAACGAGAGAAGAAGAAAGAAAAAAGGGAGGATATAAATATGTGAGGAGGAGAGAAAGAGAAAAAGGAAGAGAAGAAGATCAGTTTTTGAGCACATGTTTTGCTTATTTAACTCAATGGGTGTGATGAACGAAAGAAAAAAAGAAAGAAAGAGGTAGTTCAGCTAGCTGTAAATTTTGGCTCCAAATTCCTAACAAATTCCCCAAAGTGAAAAAGAGCAAAGGAAAAGGAAAGAGGAGAGAGGAGAGAGGAGAGGAGGGAGAAAGACAGAAAAAAGGGAAATAAGAAAAAATGCCCATATAATTATCTAAGTCTGCAGAATCCAGCACTCTGTGAGCAAGAATGAGCACACTAAAGTATTAATGGACCGATTAAATTTAGTTCTGAGTAGACATCAGAGTGCATGGATTTAGTTATATCCATTGGTTCTGAACTAAAAGTGCACACGTGACCAAACCTCTAAAATATGTGATCCCATTAATCAAAGTGGGGTACAGAGAAAGGAACGAGAATGCAAGAGAGAAGAAAAGACTGTGAACCACCCTGAGTCCCCTTCGGGGTTGGGATGAATGATATACAAATACCACAAATAAAATAATAATAATAATAATAATAATAATAAGCCATCAGAACAAATGCAATTAAGGTCAGGATCGAAAAATCAGCTAATGACCCAAAGTGCAGACTGTGCAAGGAAGCTGATGAAACCATGGACCATCTCCTCAGCTGTTACAAGAAAATCACACAGACGGACTACAAACAAAGGCGGAACTCTGTGGCCCAGATGATTCACTGGAACTTATGTCACAAGTACCACCTGCCAGCAGTAAGGAATTGGTGGGATCATAAACCCACAAAGTTTGTGGAAAATGGACAAGCAAAAATACTGTGGGACTTTCGGATCCAGACTGACAAAGTTTTGGAACACAATACACCAGACATCACGATTGTGGAAAAGAAAAAAGTTTGGATTATTGATGTCGCCATACCGGGTGACAGCCGCATTGAGGAAAAACAACAGGAAAAACTTAGCCATTATCAAGACCACAAAATCAAACTGAAAAGGCTCTGGCATAAACTAGTACAGGTCATCCCAGTGGTCACTGGGTGCCATGCCAAAAGATCTCAGCCAGCATTTGGAAACAATAAACATTGACAAAATCACGATCTGTCAACTGCAAAAGGCCACCTTACTTGGATCTGCGCACATCATTCAAAAATACATCACACAGTCATAGATGCTTGGGAAGTATTCGACTTGTGATTTTTTGATATGAAATCCAGCATATAGATCTCGTTTGCTGTGACATACTGTGGTTTTGTGCCAGTAAAATAATAAATAAATAAATAAATAAGAGGGGAAGAGTGTGTTGAGGTAAACCTTTCACATTACTTCCTAGGTTTAGGAAATATTAAACACATTTATAGATGACAAAGGTATTCATTGCAATAAATATATATTAGTATGCAATCAAATCAGAAATCAGTAGAGAAGGGGAATTGAAGAAAGTCACCCACTACTACTCAGAAAAATACAGAAGCCGCAGACTGAGGAGGGTGACCAGTCTTTCAGGCCCATATGGATTTACAATCTGCAATTTGTCAGGAAAAAAATGCTACTGGAACATGGGCATACAGCCCAAAAAACTCACAGCAATCCACTTATCCTTCCTTTCATCCTTTTTAGCTCTGCAACTGCTCCTTGGCCATTCTAGATTGCGTTCTGTGGCCTAGCAACAGGGCTATGGATACATTTACTCCAGTCCTTCTTTGACCTTCTTTGCCAAATCTGCCAGAGCAAGAATCACCCAATAAAACAAATCTTAAATGTTCTAAAATCAATTAATGCATTTGGATTAATTTTGGAACTAAATCTAGCAAACTAAGCCGCATTGGTAGAAAAATGTAAGCAGTTAAAAACGTGTTGAGCAAATTAACTAGTTATTTCCAAGCCCTGGTTCTGGTAGACAAGGGAGAAAATTCCTTAAGTGTCTGCCCAGTCTTGGCAGAAACAAATAACAAGAATAACAACTCATACAAGAACTTGCTGCCTTTATAAAATCCCGAATAAGAAGGCCATCTTTATCAGACCCTGATATGTGCTTAATGTCCAACTAAAGTTAATCCCCATCCCAGCAATCATTTGGTCCATTGTATGGAGACCAGAATCATATTCACTATCACCTGAAATTTACATGTAAACCATATAGTGAGGAGAAAACCACACCTTTCGCATTAATAGATTTAAGCTAAGAAATGAATAAGTGGCAGCTTCTTATTACTTGGCTTTAGTTACAAGTGTACCAATTACATTTCTGAATTAAAAACATATTGACTATCAGCTGCAATTATCAAAGACAGAACTTGGAAATGTTACATTTTTGGACAACATCTCCCAACCTGGACAGCAACAGAACAGTGAGTGTTATAGTGCAAATACTAACTTCTCTAATCTCTGATAACTTCATAGAAGACAAGAAGAGACAGTAACTAGGAATTGTGACTTTAATTTAAGTATCTCGAATTGGTTAGTGATAATGAAAACAGTCTTTCTCAAGTTTGGATTTGGACATTCTGAGTCAAGGCATTGTTTTCTCAGATATGGTATCAGAAGTGCAAAGGGCCCCAAATGTTTCTGAACTACTGATCATCTTTATAAGAATGGTCAGCGGGTGGGGGGGGGGGTTATATAAGAAAAAAATGCTATTCATCCTAAGAGCGAAGCTTCCACTGATACCAATTAACATTTCTGAGACTAACAACACCTTCTTTATTGGATTGAGGGAAGCAAGTAGGTTCACAGCATTTACAGGAGAAAAAGATTTGCTTCCCAACTTATTTGTGATGCAGAAAGAAACCTACAGTTTAGGAAAACATTTTGACTAGAGAGACCGAAAAGATAGGGAATTGAAAAATCACCATTATTCTTGTGTTTCTTCTGTACAGAGAAAAAAAAACTGCAATAGATGTGATAAATATTAATAGCACAAAGTTTAAGCAAAGCTATACTGTGAATCCAGTGGTATTATGAATACAAAGGATTTGTTTGTGTGGAAAATACTTCTACTCAAGTCCAGCTAAGCCAAATAGGATGAGCAAAGCTATAGGTAATCTGTCATTGTCAGGCCACTTGTCTTTCAGCATTTTATATGTGTATTTAAAAAGGACAAAGATAAAAGTCATTTATAGACAGAATGGTTTGATCCCATGAGTATAGTTCTCAAACCATTTTAAAATCTTCCTCTGTGATAAACATTATGATAAAAACTATCTTCTTTTTGAGATTGTACAAACAACTCAGAATCAAAGTGTCAGAATATTTTCAAAGAACTAAGGTATCCATTTATACCCTTGAAGAATGAACACTAATACTAAATCACACAAAGATTTCAGTTTTTTATTTGTCAGAATTAACATTCTGGATGAATGAAATACTGACTTATTGTCCTTAATATCCTTATCTGGAGACTAAAGTAATTACTAAGATGGGACTGCAAAACGGACATACCACAATATATGAAAACATTAATCCTATATCTTTTATTTCCCATCAATTCCACAACATCTTATCTGGGTTGAGCTCAATCAGATAGGCACATTTCTCAGATTTTGAAAACAAAAAGAAACTCAATGTAAACAGTGGTCAAAGACCAGAATGAGATGGTATTGAGAGTTCGCTCATGAGAGAGTAGTCACTGGCTACTTAAAAGGGTTTTTTTTTAAAAAAAAAAATAAGGATGCCATTCAACATTTTTGATGTTTGAAATTTCTCATCAATTTTCTGAGACATATCTCTGGACTCAATTCTGAAAAATGCCAATCAGAACCTAAGAGAGGCAGAAGTTGGTAAGCCTTGTAAGAAATGTATCATACAGTTCAGAAACACGTGGAGTTTCTGGCCTATTTTTAAATGGATTTTGCACATAAACAAGTGGTACTTGCTATCAGGTTTCTGCCATCCCCAATAGCTAGCCAGCATTCTGTGGTAATTGACAACACATTTCTTTGGAATACTCTAATCACTGCACAATTTCATCCAGCCACAAGGGTGGGAAAGGATTTCTCATTAACACAGATTTTTAATATTTTTCAAGTGTGTGGTCCAAAAACCTATTAAAGAAATACACATATTTCCTATCCAAGGGGACTTTGAACAATTGTCCATTGCTCACAAGATACTCACTTTAGACATGCGGCAGGGTGGCACTAGGATCTTGTACCCTCTGCTACTTTTCAGAAGAAAACTGGGACACATGTGGATAGGCAATATCAAAATGTGGTCAAGATGACCAAAGTTATTAATGAGGATGAACATACAGGATAAGAGAGATGGCAGGAGCTTGCTTTTGCCTAAGTCTACTAGGAAAGTCTCCTCTCCTTCTCTCCATTGTATTAATAGAGTGAAAATTCTGCACTTTGAATTCAGTTTGCAGCAACTGAAGAACAAAGGGGGCAATCAGAGCAGAACAGAGGCATTGGGCTATTTTCAACACAAACAATGTGGGACGAGAGGATTAACCAGTATGAGATCTGCTCTTCAATGGTTTAAAATACTTAAAAATGAAATTGACCTGCCATATCTGTGTATTCTCGCAGAGAATATCTGTGTAATCTCAAAGAGATTTAAAGAAATAGCAAACAAAATTCAGAATAAAAGGAACTGATTATCTGTCACCTCTAGTTCCTTTAGAAGATGATTACAGATTTTGTCCTCATAGATCAATGGGGTTTCATGTACTAAAATAAGTGCTATTAAAATAAAATCACAATTTAAAGTGATAAAAATTCCCTTCCTAACATCTCAGGATGCCTGGGATTTAATTTAAGAGCTGAATGGTGTTGAAATGCAACAGATCTGAAGGGAGAACATTTCTGGGAGGTGAGGGAAATATGGAACAGATCCAAGTTATTTCAAGAATCAAGGAGAGGAGGAGTTCAGACAACAGCACACAAATATTTCCTTAATTAGTACTTTAAAGATAGGCATGAAAAGAAGTTAGATACCAGATTCATGTTGACTAATTATGACTTCCTTGTTAAAGGAGTGGCTGCAGGCATTTCCAGAAGCACACATGTCATATGATTCAAATTTGAGAAGGGCAGCTTATTCATTGATCTTCTTTGGTGGGTAAATGTTTCTCAAATGTTTTGCAGACTAAGAAACAAGCTTTTACAAAAGGCAGATGTAAAGATCTTGGGGAAAAAGAGAATGAAGTTGTCACAAACTAAGGAGAATGATTTCAATTGTCGAATCTTAGACACAAATAGGCCCAAGGAACCAGACCTTCCAGGACAACTGTTGTAAGAAAATGCTGTGCTAACATTAAAAATCAAGGCCCACATATTTGTAATTCCAACTGAGTTACATTTCTTCTGCACAAAGATAACAGAGAATTATTAGGAGGAACTGGTGTCCAAGGGAAGTAACAATATTTTCAAACAAAAATCTGTACCTAACCTTTCCAGCAACAATGTTAGGAAGAAATATGAAAGGCAGAAATTGCTTTTGTTCATCTGTATACAGTAGTCTCCTAGAAATATAGAAACTGGCTTAGGCATTATCTACTAGAAATATATTTCTGGGTGAATGGTGGTGCCAAATATTCATTGAATTGTGATCCCACCAACTGCCTTTAGTAAAAGTAAAAGATTAGCAATCATTATTTGTGTCACAATAAAAAAATAAAATGACATTAATTTAAAAACCTTTTGGCAGCTTGAACTATCACAAGAAAAAAAATAATCGGTAGCACAGAATTATTCAAATGTTACCCTGCACACCAGTAGTGGTCTTCAAGCTGTTGACAACCAGTTTGCAGCAAATTTCTAGAGTAAAAGAAACAGCCATTGCCATGAGCACAAATATGTTGTCAGGCCCTGACATTATTGGAAAAAGAGACCTTCCCAATTGCCAACATCAGGTAACTTGTAAGAATAGCCCGTAGTACTATACCATTTACTATTATTTTAGCACAAACCTACAGCTTACTTTAGAAATGATTCTAATGTATTTCTAATAAAATGATTATACATAGAAAAGAATGACTCCTGGGTAAAAAAAAACTCAGATCTCAAAGGAAGTTCCTATTTAGGCCACTGTTCAGAATCTAAATCTTCATAACTTCATTCTTGCAGGGAAGAACAAACAATTTTACAACTTTCCTCCCCAATGTGAGAAAATGTTGAAAACCATAGTTTTCAAAGTCTACTCACAGTTTCAGATTTGTTCTGTGTAAAAAGACATGTGTTTTAATGTGTTTTCCGCACACATTAAAACACATGTGATAGACAAAATATTAAAATGATAGACAAAATATGAAAATCATATTCAAAGAACAGAGACACCCTCATAAGCAGAAAACTATTCTTACTACTAAACTTTTATGGGTTTATTTATTCTCCAAGAAGTTGACCATACAGTCAACTTCTACAGAGAATAAGAGATATTCTCCCAGATAAATAATAATAGTGTATTTTAATTTGCAGTTTTCCCCTTTTCTCAGTTGTTTTCACACACACACACACACACACACACACCCCAAACCTTTGCAAAAGTGAAGGGACTACTGTATGGTGATGTAACTATAGTTCCATCCCATGGACTACTGGGATTTGTAGATTAAGGAAGGGTAATGGCTCAACAGAGTACAGACTCCATGAATGTATGGGTGCTCTTCTTCATTTTTTAATTAAATTCATTTTAATTTAGATGTTATTTTAATACATTGTATTCCTCTTAGTAGGTTATAGGCATGAAAGTGTGGCTTATGTGCTGATAGGTCTCACTAGAACTGAAAAATTAGAAAAAACAATAATGCTTGTTAAGCCAGATAGCAATAAGAAAAGAGGAAGACTGCATTCCAGATGGACAGATACAATTACATAAGTCACAGCCCTAAGCAGGGCTTTTGATGATAGGATGACTTGAAGGTTTTTCATTCATTGGATCACGATACATCAAAGTCAATGTAACTGCAGTTAACAGGATTTATTTATTTATTTGTTTGTTTGTTTGTTTATATCCTGCCTATCTCCCCATAGGGACTCAAGGCAGCTAACAATATTACGACACAACCCACAAAAAAATTAAAAAACACAGCAAATACAAAAAAAATTAAAAAATTGTGTCATGAATACAAAGTTAAGATACAGTTAAAATAAAATTAAAATGTCATTTAAAAAGTAAACCAACATCCCCAGCAGCCTGCCCCTCATCTCCCCCCAAAAGCCTGCTGGCAGAGGAAGGTCTTGACCTGCTTGCAGAAGGCCAGCAAGAATGGGGCCATCCTTGTTTCTTTTGGCAAGAAGTTCCAAAGCCTGGAGGCAGTCTCTAAAAAGGCCCTCTCTCTTGTTCCTACCAAATAGCTCAAACAGGTGGTAGGACATAGAAGGCCCTCCCCAGATGATCACAGATTTCTAACAGGTTTGGAGAGAGAGATACGGTCCTTCAAATTCCCTAGACTTAAGTTGTATAGCTCCAGCAAAGGATCACCGCCTTGTCGGGGCGCTGGAGCTTGAGCACCTCAATGATGTCATGAGCGAAACCGTGAAGGGCCACCCAAGACGGGACGGTTGTGGCAGAGAGGTCAGACCAAGCGTGATCCCTGGGGAAGGCAATGGCAAACCACTCCAGTATCCTTGCCAAGAAAACTAAATGGACCAGTACAACCAGAGATATGTCGGTATGCCATTGGAAGATGGGACTCCCAGGTCGGAAGATGGCCAAAATGCTACTGGGGAGGAGCAGAGGATAAGTTCAACTAGCCCCAGATGTGATGACGCAGCTAGCTCAAAGCCGAAAGGAAGGCTAGCGGCCGACGGTACTGGAGGCGAACGACGAATCCGATGCTCTAAAGATCAACACACCATAGGAACCTGGAATGTAAGATCTATGAGCCAGGGCAAATTGGATGTTGTTATTGGTGAGATGTCAAGACTAAAGATAGACATTCTGGGGGTCAGCGAACTGAAATGGACTGGAATGGGCCACTTCACATCAGATGACCACCAGATCTACTACTGTGGACAAGAGGAACATCGAAGAAATGGAGTAGCCTTCATAATTAATAAGAAATTCGCTAAAGCGGTGCTTGGATACAACCCAAAAAATGACAGAATGATCTCAATTCGAGTGCAAGGAAAGCCTTTCAACATCACAGTGATCCAAATATACGCCCCAACCACAGCTGCTGAAGAAGCAGAAGTAGATCAGTTCTATGAGGATCTGCAGGACCTACTGGATAATACACCAAAAAGAGACATTATTTTCATTACAGGAGACTGGAATGCCAAGGTGGGAAGTCAAATGACAACTGGGATCACAGGCAAGCATGGTCTGGGAGAACAAAATGAAGCGGGACGCAGGCTGATAGAATTCTGCCAGGAAAACTCTCTGTGTATAACGAATACTCTCTTCCAACAACCTAAAAGACGGCTTTATACATGGACCTCACCAGATGGTCAACACCGAAATCAGATTGACTACATCCTTTGCAGCCAAAGGTGGCGGACATCCATCCAGTCGGTGAAAACAAGACCTGGGGCTGACTGTAGCTCAGATCACGAACTTCTTATTGCCCAATTTAGAATAAAACTAAAGAGATCAGGGAAAATACACAGACCAGTTAGATATGATCTCACTAACATTCCTAGCGAATATACAGTGGAAGTGAAGAACAGATTTGAAGGACTAGATTTAGTAAACAGAGTCCCAGAAGAACTATGGACAGAAGTCCGCGACATTGTTCAGGAGGCGGCAACAAAGTACGTTCCAAAGAAAAAGAAAACCAAGAAGGCAAAATGGTTGTCTGCTGAGACACTGGAAGTAGCCCAAGAAAGGAGGAAAGCAAAAGGAAACAGGGATAAGGGGAGATATACCCAGTTAAATGCGCAATTCCAGAGGTTAGCCAGAAGAGATAAGGAACTATTTTTAAATAAGCAATGCATGGAAGTGGAAGAAGACAACAGAATAGGAAGAACAAGAGACCTCTTCCAGAAAATTAGAAACATTGGAGGTAAATTTCAGGCAAAAATTGGTATGATAAGAAACAAAGATGGCAGGGACCTAACAGAAGCTGAAGAGATCAAGAGAAGGTGGCGAGACTATACAGAAGATCTGTATAGGAAGGATAACAATATCGAGGATAGCTTTGACGGTGTGGTGAATGAATTAGAACCAGACATCCTGAGGAGTGAGGTTGAATGGGCCTTAAGAAGCATTGCTAACAACAAGGCAGCAGGAGATGATGGGATCCCAGCTGAACTGTTTAAAATCTTAAAAGATGATGCTGTCAAGGTGATGCATGCCATTTGCCAGCAAATATGGAAAACACAAGAATGGCCATCAGACTGGAAAAAATCAACTTATATCCCCATACCAAAAAAGGGAAATGCGAAAGACTGCTCAAACTTCCGTACAGTGGCCCTTATTTCTCATGCCAGTAAGGTAATGCTCAAGATCCTGCAAGGAAGACTCCAGCAATACATGGAGCGAGAGTTGCCAGATGTTCAAGCTGGGTTTAGAAAAGGCAGAGGAACGAGAGACCAGATTGCCAATATCCGCTGGCTAATGGAGAAAGGCAGGGAGTTTCAGAAAAACATCTACTTCTGCCTCATTGACTATTCTAAAGCCTTTGACTGTGTGGATCATAATAAATTGTGGCAAGTTCTTAGTGGGATGGGCATCCCAAGCCACCTTGTCTCTCTCCTGAGGAATCTGTACAAGGACCAAGTAGCAACAGTCAGAACTGACCACGGAACAACAGACTGGTTCAAGATTGGGAAAGGTGTACGGCAAGGCTGCATACTCTCACCCAACCTTTTTAACTTGTATGCAGAACACATCATGCGACGTGCGGGGCTGGATGAATGCAAAGCTGGGGTGAAAATTGCTGGAAGAAACATTAACCTCAGATATGCAGATGACACCACTCTGATGGCCGAAAGCGAGGAGGAGCTGAGGAGCCTTCTAATCAAGGTGAAAGAAGAAAGCGCAAAAGCCGGGTTGCAGCTAAACGTCAAAAAAACCAAGATTATGGCAACAAGAATGATTGACAACTGGAAAATAGAGGGAGAAACCGTGGAGGCCGTGACAGACTTTGTATTTCTAGGTGCAAAGATTACTGCAGATGCAGACTGTAGCCAGGAAATCAGAAGACGCTTACTTCTTGGGAGGAGAGCAATGTCCAGTCTCGATAAAATAGTGAAGAGCAGAGACATCAGACTGGCAACAAAGATCCGCCTAGTCAAAGCCATGGTATTCCCTGTAGTCACCTACGGATGTGAGAGCTGGACCTTAGGGAAGGCTGAGCGAAGGAAGATCAATGCTTTTGAGCTGTGGTGTTGGAGGAAAGTGCTGAGAGTGCCTTGGACTGCGAGAAGATCCAACCAGTCCATCCTCCAGGAAATTAAGCCCGACTGCTCACTGGAGGGAAAGATACTAGAGACAAAGTTGAAGTACTTTGGCCACATCATGAGGAGACAGGAAAGCCTAGAGAAGACAATTATGCTGGGGAAAGTGGAAGGCAAAAGGAAGAGGGGCCGACCAAGGGCAAGATGGATGGATGGCATCCTTGAAGTGACTGGACTGACCTTGAGGGAGCTGGGGGTGGTAACGGCCGACAGGGAGCTCTGGCGTGGGCTGGTCCATGAGGTCACGAAGAGTCGGAGACGACTGAACGAATGAACAACAACAAGTTGTATAGGGAATGACTAAGGTCTCCTTTTGGAACGCCTATTCTCTTGCTCCACCAAAATCTCCTCTCCCACTGTGAAGGCTGGGGATGTGGAAGGAGGGGGTGGCGCAGTCCTTAGATGGGTGGGATGGGGAGGTAATTCAGAAGGAGAAGCAGTTGATCTTTGTTCCAAGGAGAAGGAAAAAGACAGTGCACTCCATCTGAGAATGCACCTTCATTTATTTTCTCCAAGAGACAGCCGGATCTTCTTCCCCCAAACTGCTTTCTTCACTCCTCTGTGGGGAAGTGAATGCGGTTTTAAATTATGGGAAAAACAAGGGAAGACCTGCATTGGAGGTGCAGTGTGTTCCTCTTGCTTTATGTAGGCTTCGTGCCACTGTGCTTTTAGCTGCACCTGTTATACGCATGCACATGCACAACTATAATGAGTTGCATATTTATTATTACTTTAATTATTTAGTGAATGTCTTGGATTCCTGTACTGAGGAGAAAGATGAGAGATGAACAATAAGAGATGAAAGGCATGTGGGCAGATGTTTGAATCAAGAGTATGAAAGGTAGGAGTTGAAATAAATAAGAAGTTGCTGTCGTGTAAGTCAATTTCACTGACTCTGGGGTTTACACAATTAATTACTTCATTTTTTTTCCTTTTTATCTTCCCTTTCAGTCACACAAATCAGGTGGCAGTTTGATCATTTCAGAGCCCCAGACACAATAGCAAGAGACAAATAATTAAAGCAGAGTTGTGGGGTTTCAAAAATGTCAGGATGGAAAAATGATTTTCTGACAGGGTAAGACAATGACATAATTTAAGAGTAAGCAAAAAAGGGGATTGGAGGGACTCAGGACTTTTGTGTGGGAGGTGAATGGCAGAAGACAGGCAAATAATTTGCTCATTTCTCTCCAACTTGAATATCAGTGAGATTTCAGTCCAAATCAGAGACTAGCCTTTGGAATTGCGGGTTCTTTCTGGGGGAAAAGAACACCATGTCCAAGTTCATTTCAAATCTATATAAATAAAATGTAATGTTCATTTGTGGGATCAACATAACTCAAAAATCACTGAACAAATTGACACCAAATTTGGACACAATATGCCTATCAGGCCAAATAGTGACCATTACTCATAAAAACACTGAAAAACCCAACGGAAGGGACTTAAAAAAGCCAAAAAAAGCAAAAAGACACTACAGCATATGCGCAAAAATGACTCCCCTCCTCCATGCAAACAAAACACACAATAGCTTATCCACACTCTCTTCTGGACTACAGTTCCCAGCATCTCCTAGACCAGGCCCTCTAGGAGAGGAGGCGGATCCAAATGCACTGCTTCCAAGCTGCAAGATATCTTGTCCTTGGATATCTTTGAGAGCATCCCAATCCTTGCACTTTTCTAATTTCCTATTCCTGGACTGCAACTCCCGGCAATCCTCCAGATAGATAGATTAGAAAGAGATGGGTAGGTAGATAGGTCAGTCAGGAGGACTGCTGGGAGTTGAATCCAAGAATAGGTAGAGAAGGAAGAAAGGGGAGAAAGAGGAAGGGAAAGAAAAGTTGGACGGAGGAAGGGAAGAAGAAGAGAAGGAAGGAAGGAAGGAAGGAAGGAAGGAAGGAAGGAAGGAAGGAGAGAGAAAAAGGAAGGGGAAGGGAAGGGAAGGGAAGGGAAGGGAAGGGAAGGGAAGGGAAGGGAAGGGAAGGGAAGGGAAGGGAAGGGAAGGAAAGGAAAGGAAAGGAAAGGAAAGGAAAGGAAAGGAAAGGAAAGGAAAGGAAAGGAAAGGAAAGGGGGAGGAAAGTGGGAGGGAAGGTTGGCCACAGTAACACGTGGTGGGTACAGCTATTACCTAGATAAATGTTAAACTCTGCTGGTCTTTCATAAGTTAGGTAAGGCTTAAAATATGTTTCTGCAGGTTGCTCTGCAAATGTATTGAGAATTATTGTCTTGACTTTTTGGTGAGTGAGTCTTTATGGCATCAGGATCTTCATTTTTATTGTTGCTTGCTTTATGTTTAGTATTTCAAGTTAAAATTCAACATAAAAGTACTGACCATCAAAGAGATTAGCAACAACTAGGGTAGTTATTTTTTATGTTGACTTTTAATTCCACAGTCAACACAGTATCATAAATTACAGGTATATAAATCTGACATGAATATACATTGTGAGGTTTTGGCTGGGGAAATTGGAGATGCAAACAAATTTTTAAAAGAACAGAAAGTGGTTGGCCTTGAAAACATCACACACTGCAGCAAATTACAATCTTTCCTTACTTAAAAAGAAGTATGTCCAACAGACTTTTAAGACTAGGTCTTCAACCATTTGCAAGTTATATAATAACAGAAACAAAATAGACAGTGAATAATTACATTTTTGTAATTTTAATGTACTCAGTGGATGGTGACCATCTGTTAAAATATTAATTGTTATGTGCCTTCAAGTTAAATATGACTTACAGTAGCCCTGACAAGGTTTACTGGGCAATATTAACACAGAAGAAATTGGACCAAAGTTGCCCCATAGCTGAGAGAGGATTCAGACCCTGGTCTCCCGGAGTCCAAGTTCAATAGTAAGATGGCTACACCATGATGTATATCATTAGCATATGCAATACAGCAATACAAAAGCCACTATCGTCGTCGTCGTCATCCCAAAACAGGAACAGAAGGAATGTATATACCACCATCAATGGTAACCCAGCAGTCAATATTTGATCCAAAGGATCTGCTATGGCAGAAAGTAATCTATAATATCCAGATCACTGAGTTTTATATAGTAATATAAGCAAAATGAAAATTCACTAACTGTAGGAGGACTATCAGAAGCTAAACCAGACATGCATTTACAATATATGTATTAACAGGAGACATAACATATGATAGATCAGAAGATGCTATAAAGTATAACTACAAATGTTATGCAGCAGTGGCTTGAGCTAATGTAGCCATCACCTGTTAATGCCGTTGTCAACCACTTCCTCTTCTGTTCTCCCCTCTTCTCATTTGTCTTCCTATATTTGTCTCCCTTCACTCTCCTTTTTCCTGAGTAGACATCTGCCTATGCTCTCTGTAAAGCAGCACCGGTCATGAAGAGTAGACAGCACCACTGTAATCAGGAATAGTTAGGCCCCAAATGTCTGGCTCTAAGGCATCATTGGGGCCTGGCATTGCAAGCTGACTGCCCTTGGACATTGTGCTGACCTGGTGAAAGGCAAGAAGCAGCAGCACTGGCTACTTTATGTGGTTGGATGGCAACAGGCAACATAACTGACAATGATGCCGTCCTGACTTTATGGAACCTGGCTATACGTAACAAAAAGCAGGCATGGGACAATGCAAGGCGAGGCTTTGGATGGTGAGAAACAGATGTTAGGCAGTGCAGCCCTTATGGTAATTCAATCTCTTATTCTTTCTATGGATCTGCCCCCTCCCTCCTGACCTTTCAGGGAAGAGTAAAAACCTGGCTCTTTGAGCAAGCCTTCAGAAACATGGTGTAATTTGACAAACACAGTATGATGAAATAATGAACATGAAATGGTTTAGAAAATGTAAATGGATAAGGTGTTGAACTGGTAGACATTGATTATTATAGTTTTAAGTGGTTTTAAATGGATTTTTATTATGTGATATTAACTGTTTTTAATTGATATATATGTATGCTGTGGCATTTAATTGTTGCCAATCTGAGTTGCCTTTGGCCTGAAAAGGGCGGAATAAAAATGCGGTAAATAATAAACAAATAAATAAATAAGAGGATATTTGATGGAACAAACAAGCCACTTTGAGTCTCCTTTGCGGAGGGAAAAAGTGGGGTATAAATAAACATAACAACAGCAACAAAATTCTTCACCCGTATGTCTTGCATTCCTAGACATCCATAACACACTAACCAAGCTGCCAGATATTGGGAGAGATCAGAGAGAAGGTTTTAAATGCAAAGACCAAAAGTTTGAAATGAGCCCTAGCCCACAGTGGTAGCCAGTGAAGAAAAAGCTGCCTGACACAGTATATAAAAAAGAGGGGGAGGACTCTAATAGTACTATTAGTACTGCTAGGATTTTTTAGCACGCACTTCTGTGGATATCAGTTCACTTCTTCAGCTGCCCTCATAAAGTGATGTTAAAGTCACAGATTTTTCAGCAGAGTTGCACAGGAATGTGACAGAATGTAATAGGATACAAAAAAATGCAAAATGTGACCCTGGTCATAAATCTTCAAAGGGCGGTGAGAGATGACACAGGTCTTTCAAGTGGCTTTATTCTCAACAAAGCAAACCACACACGTTTTAGGCCCCGTTTTGAGAGTTTCTTTTTTGTTATCCACTTCAAGTATGTATACAAAACAGGGGACAAAATACAATTAAGATGACTTGTAGCTTAAATGCTAATTGAGTTTTAAATATATATATTCCAAGTTTTAGCCTACATGTATTTGCACCAGGGCAAAATTAATAGCAGTCACATAATGGAAGGGAGGCAACTTCCAAGTGAAGTAGTTAAGATATTATTGCTTCTGTAAACCGGTGTAAAGTAAACACATAATCTTCAACTCAGCAGTCCAATTTGGTGAGTAAAAATGCTGTTTTACATTTCTAAACATTTTCCCCTTGTCACTACCTTTTATATTTCAGATTTCAAGTTGTAAGCATTTGTTACTTGCAAAGCAACTTCTTTTGAACACAGGATCTTGGGAGGCATTTGTTACTAACTGCTAATGCCTTCTGCCAAACAAGAACTCCCTGCTGGTGACATGACCACCTAGTGACCTCTAAAAATGTTTTAACAATGTGAAAAATATCTCCCTCTTGTAGGAAACAGCAATTTTTTAAATTAAATGTACATTGAATGTTCACTTACATACAGATAAATGGTATTCAGAGTCACCTTCTCTGTTTTCAATTTTGTCCGCTTGAAACCCAGCCCAAAACTAAATAAATAAACGTTGATACTAAGAGGAAACTAAGAGCTCTAGAGCCTTATGATTTCACAAACAGCTTTTTTCCATTTTCTAAAATCTAAACTTTAAGCCAGACATAGAACAGGTAATGAAAAGAAATAAGTTTGGCAGCCCCTCTTGTGGTTCTTAGCTCAAAATAGATCACGCCAAAATAAGTGGCTATAATTTGGTAGACTTAATGTCTGTAAAAGTCTTATGTTTGCAAAAGTAAGAGTTAAAGATACAATGTTTATAGATTGAAACACTATCTTTCTGTGGGAAAAACCACAATGGCATACTTTCATCATCATAATCTCCTCAGCTTTGAGCAAGAGATAGCAAAGGATACACATTTCTCATTTCTCTGCCTCTTGTATCTATAGTGAACATTACAGACACAAACCAGGTTTGGTGAATGTTTTAAAAATCTTGTTGGTTTCATCCCGTAATTGTGTTCACACAGATCTAAATGTAGATCTTTGGATGCTCTGGATATAAACACAGCCCCTTCTCTGGCACAGACCATTTACTGTCCCCTTTCTTTACATAGCATTGCCTGCACTCAACAGACTTTGGATGCTGCTTTAGCAAAAACTATCTTGTTGGACTGATGCAACTAAAGCTCTCCCAGAGGATGAGGCTCATCGCCATAAAACAACCTCAGGTTGTGACAAAGAACTTTGCTGTGAATGTATAAATTTATTTATTTATTTATTTATTTATTTATTTATTTATTTTTATTGTGTCAGGGGCAACCAGGTGATTGTATTACATTTCTAAGAGAACAAAAACAAACAGACACAAAACAACATTTGCAAGCTTGGTAATTGATTAAGTGTCCTTTGACCAGTATCTGGCCACTTGGAGTGCCTCTGGTGTTGCCGCAAGAATGTCCTCCATTGTGCATGTGGCAGGGCTCAGGTTGCATTGCAGCAGGTAGTCAGTGGTTTGCTCTTCTCCACACTCGCATGTCGTGGATTCCACTTTGTAGCCCCATTTCTTAAGATTGGCTCTGCATCTCGTGGTGCCAGAGTGCAGTCTGTTCAGCGCCTTCAAAGTCGCCCAGTCTTCTGTATGCCCAGGGGGGAGTCTCTCATTTGGTATCAGCCATTGATTGAGGTTCTGGGTTTGAGCCTGCCATTTTTGGACTCTCGCTTGCTGAGGTGTTCCAGCGAGTGTCTCTGTAGATCTTAGAAAACTATTTCTTGATTTAAGTCGTTAACATGCTGGCTGATATCCAAACAGGGGATGAACTGGAAATGTCACTGCCTTGGTCCTTTCACTATTGGCTGCTACTTCCCGGCGGATGTCAGGTGGTGCAATACCGGTTAGACAGTGTAATTTCTGTGGTGTAGGGCGCAGACACCCCGTGATAATGTGGCATGTCTCATTAAGAGCCACATCTACTTTTTTAGCGTGGTGAGATGTGTTCCACACTGGGCATGCATACTCAGCAGCAGATTAGCATAGCACAAGGGCAGATGTCTTCACTGTGTCTGGTTGTGATCCCCAGGTTGTGCCAGTCAGCTTTGCTTGATATTCAGGCAGTGCTTCTTGTAGGTCAGGGCACAGTCCAGAGTGACTCCCAGGTATTTGGGTGTGCTGCAATGCTCCAGTGGTATTCCTTCCCAGGTGATCCTCAGAGCTCGGGATGCTTCTCTGTTCTTGAGATGAAAGGCACATGTCTGTGTTTTAGATGGGTTAGGGATCAGCTGGTTTTCCCTGTAGTAGGCAGTAAGGGCACCTGGAGCTTTGAAGAGCTTCTGTTCTACCATCTCAAAGCTCCCTGCTTGAGCAGTAAGCGACCAGAATATATAAATGATTTCTTTTCTGAAAATATGTTTTGTGGATAGAGTAAACATTTTCCAGTTCTTTCTTGTGATGATTATGTTAATAATTTATTGATATAGCACCATCACCATACAAGTAAAAGAACAAAAAGTTTAATTAGATATGACACAAAAGGAAAAAGAGATGGTTGTGTGAGAGAAGTCCAGCAGTTACTGTTGCTTCTTCTTCCCATCTGAGATCAAGGAAGAGACAGTAGGGAGCTGTGCCTGTCTCTTTTTCCCCCACCAAAGTCAGGGCAATGACAGTTAGGATAGAAAGAGGGCCTTTCATTTGCTTCTATGACAGGCAATAGCAGTTAGGATGAGGAAGGGTTTTTCACCTGCAGCTGGGCCTAGGCATGATGGAGTTCTGCTTGCATTTTCTCTCCCTCCAATACCAGGGTAGTGGGAGTTGGGATGATATATCTGTCCCTATTTCCTTTATAGCTTCTCTATTTTATCCTTCTTTTAAAATCAAATCTTTAACAGTAAATATTGTATAATCTTTTTTGGCATTCCATAATTCAACTGCCAGGCTCTTTCACCGAAAGCAGCTCATAGATGAAATCATGTATTGCTTACAAGCCCGTTTACTGTGTTTGTAAATCTAAACTACACAATTGTAAGCAGTTTGATAGCTCTTTTAAACTGAATAAGATACAGACCGGGGGACACGTGGCTCGAGAGCAGTACGTGTGAAAAAGATCTTGGAGTCTTCGTGGACAACAAGTTAAACATGAGCCAATAATGTAATGCGGTGGCAAAAAAAAGCCAACGGTATTTTGGCCTGCATCAATAGGAGTCTAGTGTTTAGATCCAGGAAAGCCATGCTACCCCTCTATTCTGCCTTGGTTAGACCAAACTTGGAATATTATGTCCAATTCTGGGCACCACGGTTGAAGAAAAATATTGACAAGCTGGAATGTGTCCAGAAGAAGGTGACTAAAATGATCAAGGGTCTGGAGAACAAGCCCTATGAGGAGCGGCTTAAAGAGCTGGGCATGTTTGGCCCAAAGAAGAGAAGGCTGAGAGGAGACATGATAGCCATGAATAAATATGTGAGAGGAACGCATAGGGAGTAGGGAGCAAGCTTGTTTTCTGCTGCCCTGGAGACTAGGACGCAGAACAATGGCTTCAAACTACAAGAAATGAGATTCCATCTGAACATTAGGAAGAACTTCCTGACTGTGAGAGCCATTCAGCAGTGGAACTCTCTGCCCTGGAATGTGGTGGAGGCTCTTTCTTTGGAAGCTTTTAAACAGAGGCTGGATGGTCATCTGTCAGGGGTGCTTTGAATGCAATTTTCCTGCTTCTTGGCAGGGGTTGGACTGGATGGCCCAAAAGGTCTCTTCCAACTCTATGATTCTATGAATAGCGCCATCTACTAAACTCTTAGGATTGTGTGCCAGTTGTGCCAGTGCCTTGAGAAGTCAGACTTGGCCACGGTAGTCCATGCTCTGGTTACATCCCGAATAGACTACTGCAATGCGTTCTATATGGGGCAACCGCCTTTGAAGATTATTCAGAAGCTTCAAATGATCCAACAGGTGGCAGCCAGCTTGCTCATCAGAGCGGCATACAGGGAGCATACAACCTCTCTGCTATGTCAGCTCCACTGGCTGCCAGTCTGCTACTTAGCACAATTCAAAGTGCTGGCTTTAGCCTATAAATCCCTAAATAGTTCCGGCCCAGCTTACCTGTCTGAATGGATCTCTCCCGATGAACCATCTTGGAGCTTAAGATCATCTGGGGAGGCCTTGTTCTCGGTCCTGCCTCCTTGACAGGTGCGACTGGCAGGGATGAGAGTCAGGGCCTTCTCAGTGGTGGCCCCTCGGCTCTGAAATTCGCTCCCTAGGGATATTAGATCAGCCCCCTCCCTCCTGACCTTTCATAAGAAAGTAAAAAGTAGTTTTTTGATCAAGCCTTTGAAGATCCTATGCAATAGATAAAACTGGAATTATGTGCAGTGACTATTAGAATGGCCCAGACTATGACTTTGGATAACGTGATTAACAGTGAAGGAATTGTTTTATATGTTTAAATGTATTAAAATGTTTTAACTGTACGTTGTTTTGGAATGCATTGAATAGTTGCCTAAGTGTAAGCTGCCTTGAGTCCCCTCGAGGTGGAGAAAAGTAAGATAGAAATGTTTTAAATAATAGGATTGGTAGTCTGGGGATACACTTAGGACAGTGGTTCTCAACCTGTGGGCCCCCAGGTGTTTTGGCCTATACAACTCCCAGAAATCCCAGCCAGTTTACCAGCTGTTAGGATTTCTGGAAGTTGAAGGCCAAAACATCTGGGGACACAGAGGTTGAGAACCACTGATTTAGGAGATCATCACACTACAGTTTAAAGCTCTGCTAATCCACTTTAAAATCTATGCTGTCTGTGGAATTCTGGGGTTTGTAGTTTAGTGAAGTCCAGGAGCTCTCTAGATGAGAATGTTAAAGGCCCCTCCCTAAACCACAAATCCAGGATCCCACAGAAGGCAGCCATAGGAATTACAATAGAATAGCAGTGTTTTAAAAGTAGTATGATAATATCCTTAGAATTTTCTTTTAGAGAACTCTATTCCATTCCTCTGAACTACACCATTCAAACTCCCTTGCAGAAAAGTCGAAGCACTACAAATTCCAGGATTCAACTGGATGAAGTCACAGCAGTGAAAGTTATATCAAATAGCTGTAACTTTTCAATGCATTATTGGTCCTAACACCATAAGTATCATGATCTGAATCCTACAGCAATCATGTCTGATGGTGAATTAACCTGTATGCCATTACTTTTTTGGTCAAAACTGAAGAAATGTCAGAAAGAATAATCAGCAAGTGAATCCCTCTAAACAGTAACAGGATAGAGAATGTCAAGTTGTACTGCTAACATTAGGCATCCAGACCATTTATTGGTTACTAGCTGTCCCCTGCCACGCGTTGCTGTGGCCCAGTCTGGTGATCTGGAAATGAAGTAATGAGAATGTGTTGGTTTCTAATATATGTAATGTCTTTATGCTTGAGGGTAAACAGTATTTCTTGTTGTTTCTTTTCCAGTGTTGATGTGGAGATTGTCTGGTTTGCCTACTCTGGAACATGTAACATATCATTGTCCTTCTTTAGGGGTCCCTTTGAAATCTTTGATACTGCATCTGTCATATACATATGTGTGTGTGTGTGAATGGCTGGATGGCCCTTTGTCAGGAGGGCTTTGTTTTGTTGCCCTGGTGAAGGGAGCTGGACTGGATGGCCTTAAGGCAGCATTTCTCAACCTGGGAAGTCAATACACCAAGGGGGGGGGGTCACCAGGGGGTTGTCAGAAGGGTCACCAAAGACCACCAGGAAACACAGTATTTCCTGTTGGTCATGGGGGTTTTGTGTGGGATGTTTCGCCCAATTCCATCGTTTGTGAGGTTTGGAATGCTCCTTGATTGTAGGTGAACTATAAATCCCAGTAACTACAACTCCCAAATGTCAAGGTCTATTTTCCCCAAACTCCATCTGTGTTTATATTTGGGCATATTGAATATTCATGCCAAATTTGGTCCAGATCCATCATTGTTTGAGTCCACAGTGCTCTCTGGATATAGGTGAACTACAACTCCCAAACTCAAGGTCAATGTCCTCCAAGCCTTTCCAGTATTTTCTGTTGGTCATGGGAGTTCTGTGTGCCAAGTTTGGTTCAATTCCATCGTTGGTGGAGTTCAGAATGCTCTTTGATTGTAGGTGAGCTATAAATCCCAGCAACTACAACTCCCAAATGACAAAATCATAATTTTTTGATTGATGGTCACTCCTTGTGTAGTGAGACATTTTGTTGCCAAATTTGGTGTGATTTCGCTCATTGGTTCTTTTGTTTTTAAGGTACTCATTATGCACAGAGCATTTATATATATATAGATTGTCCTGTTTGTGTAAGACTGCAGTAGTAGCCTTAACTGATATGATTGTTTTGTTGTTATTTTAATGGAGATTCAACAGCTAACTTACAAAGGAACTGGACAGTTTCTACATTTGCCATGCTTCACAGAGAATGTAAATAGCATCTGTCTATGAAGAAGCAATTTATTAACATTTCCTAGTCAGTATACATAGTCACCAACAGGGCATGAGGAATGCACATAACTCAGCAGAAATTTCTATGTTCTCTGGGCAGAGATCTTTGGGAAGGTGCCTATCTCAACAGGGTTTTATGTGTTCTTTGGACAATATGGATTTGAGGAACATCCATACATCAACAGTATTTTGGAAATTCTTTGATCAACATGACACTTTGTAGCTATAATATGCATCCCCTTCAAAGAAATATGCCCTTCGTTTCTATCTCTAGTTCAAGGTTGGATACCCTATTGCCTGTAAGCCACATGTAGTCTCCTGTCTAATTTTACACGACCCATGGCATTCATTTTTGCTGATCAGTGGAGAAAAGGATGTGTTGCTTCAGTGCCCTTCCAATTTAGTCTATTATTCACCGTTCCTTAAAAAATCAGTGCAAAAAGAAGTTATGGAAGGTTTATCCTTCTTGCTTTCCTGAAATTCTGGTGAAAATCGCACAGCTAGAATACATTTAGTGTGTTTGATAGCAATAAATGGAGTGTTTTCTTTCATACATAGTGTCTAGCGGGACTGCTCAGGGAAATTGTGGAGTGTGGGTGGGATGGGCCATAGGATTGTGTGGTGCTACACACACTCTTCTCCTTGTTTAGCTATTTAAGCACTATTTCTGTGAATGGGTGTGTGAGCACCCTTCAATTATCATAATTTGGCAAGGACTATCCCAATGAATCCTTTGTCACCCCACTTTCTCAATATTCTAGTTTTACTCTCCCCTCTTCCCATCTTCTACTTATTTATTTAAGTCACTGCAGACTGAGGGTCTTTCCACACGGCCCTATATACCAGAATATCAAGACAGGAAATCCCACAATACCTGCTTTAAATTGGAATATATGGCAGTGTCGACTCAAATAAACCAGTTCAAAGCAGCTATTGTGGGATTTTCTGCCTTGTTATTCTGTGTTATATGTTTGTGTGGAAGGGCCTTAAGTTCAAAGTACAGAACTCATTTAACTCAGGATTAATTCTACAGTGCAGATTAACTCTGTGGACGTTTGGAACAGGTTGTCATACCCTGCCATACTTCCATAGGATACATCTGCACTGTAGAACGAATGCAGCTTCACACCACTTCAAATGACATTGTTCAATGCTATGGAAGAACAGGAGTTGTAGTTTTACAAGGTCTTTAGCCTTCTCTGCCAAAGAGAGCTGGTGCCTCAGCAAACTACAGCTTCCATCATTTCACAGCACTGTGTCGTGACAAACTGCACCCATACATACAATTCAAGTCTTCTCTGCTTTCTCCAGTTCTGATTAATCCTATTCCATCCCACTTTTTCAGCTGCTTTTAAAATGTCCTGTTCTTCTCTCCTCATCCTCTTTCTCTCTTCATCCTTAGCTTACTTTAGTTCCTACAAACTGAGCAGAAGTAAATTGCTACATTTTCTCCAAACTGTTGAAATGTGTTCCTGGTGTTGCGTAACTTGAAAATAGTTCTTTAGGTAAGCAAAAGGATAAAAAAATAGGGAAGGACTTTCCTTAAGGAGGCACTTTTGAATTATAGCACTACTGGAACACTCTTTCAAGCCCCTTCTACACTGCCATATAATCTAGATTATCAAATCAGATAATTCACATTATCTGTTTAAAACTGGATTATATGAGTCTACACTGTCATATAATCCAGTTCAAAGAAGATAATTTGGATTTTATATGGCAGTGTAGAAAAGGCCTCAGTGTTTCTCACAAATATATGGACCACCCCCATCTCTAATTTCCTTAAGATAACATTCCAGAAAACCATTCCTGATTCAAGCTTTTTCCCATCCTCCTTTTCATTCTGAATTTGTATTTGGTTTTGGGATGCGTACCAACATTTTGTTTAAAGCTTTAGTTTTAGGTACAGGCTTGTGCTACTTGAGGATAAGAACAAGGGTGTGTGTTTAAAAAAATAGAATCACAAGAAAGCCTGTCCTTTTAAATGCATTCAACAGTTAATTTAGCATCTGTTCATTCTGGCACATTCCTTTTTCAATTACCTGAATGATAGACACTTTTAGGTTTTATAGTACATTATAAACAGAAATGCACTTAGAGAGAGATAAAGTATATTTTCCTTCTGTATAAAAAAAAGAAAGAAAACAATTCGGCTCAGGTTCAGTGAGTTCTTCTTTGTCTACAATTCCTAAGTGCAATGCCTTGGAGTCTCTTGCACATATGTTTAAAATGTAGTAAATCACACCAATTACATTCTTCAGACTGAAATACTTTGTTTCAAGAGCAATAAAACACAGCCCTGATCACTTGCCTAAAAGAGAAAAAGCTTAAAGGTTATCAGACAGGAGGAGATAATAGATTAACTCACAAAAAATACAGAGAGCTCTGTTGTTGTTTTTTTAAAGGGGGTCGTTGGTGGTAGTAGGGTTATACAACATGTTTTAGTTCCTAATTTTTTATAGTTTGGCTACATTGTTACATGCTGTATGCTTTTCCTTTTTAATTGTTTGTTTTAAGGGTTATAAGCTATTTCAAGTCCCGAAATGAAAAAGGGCAGAATATAAATAAAGATACTAATACTGATAATAATCATTTATGTGGCTTATTCATCAAAATTAATTCCTTAATAGGTGGCCTGTAATGTAGAGATGTTTTAGCTAGACCTGTCTCCTGTTCAGAACTACAATAAAATCAAATGCATCAAAGCATTTCAGAGTTAAAGTGATACATTCAGAAGAAGCTTTGTGATAATGTCTTTCTCCCCGGCTGGTGTTATCCTTAGAGATGGGGCAGGCCCGTAGCCAGGATTTCGTTTCGGGGGGGGGGGCTAAAAAAATTTCAGGGGGATTTCGGGGGGGCTGGGTTTCGGGGGGGGGCTGAGTCTGAGTGAAAGAGGGTCTACCCTAGCAAACCTTTTGTATCATTACCCCAATACCCCCATGCATATGGGATATATTGAGTATGGTGATCAGATCATGATATGAATAAACATAACAGTTTAAATAATGCACCAGTAAGGCCTTTTCGTGAACCACCATGAGAATTTCGGGGGGGGGGCTAAAGCCCCTCAAGCCCCCCCCCCCCCGGGCTACATGCCTGGGATGGGGGAGTGCAACTGTCCTAATCTGCCACTGTCAGGGAAGATTGTGAAGAAGGACAAACTTTATTTCCTACTATTGACACCAGTGATAGAGAATTGTTCCCAGATCTGGTAAAGTTCTACATCACTTTGATGGATATGTCAAAGTAACAGAAGGGATGGGGATCCTTTAGTTCCACAAAATGCCCAGAATGCTCCATTTGACCAGGCTAACATACCTGTGCCCATAGAGCAGTGGTTCTCAACCTGTGGGTCCCCAGATGTTTTGACCTCCAACTCCCAGAAATCCTAACAGCTGGTAAACTGCCTGGGATTTTTGGGAGTTGTAGGCCAAAACACCAGGGGACTCACAGGTTGAGAACCACTGCTATAGAGCTTTCTACAAGCCAACTCCAAGGAAAATATAAGATTTTCCCCAAGCTAAAAGTTAAAACTCTGTTGAGTATATTAATCCTCTCATTTTTCTTGCCTCTTTGATGTACCCCCCCCCCCCTTTCAATGCATATACCATGGATCTTTTTTCAATTCCTTAGTACCAGGGTCTGGTACCAAGGAAGGGAAATTCAAAAAGTTATCATGGGTAAAAGGTACCTCCACTGAAGCTTTATCACCAATCCTTGATTCCGCAGCAAGCCAATTTTTTTCAACATCCAATGATCACAGAAACAGAAAGTGAGGTGAAATCTTCTGAACAGGGGCACAGGAAGCAAAAGAAACACCATGGGGGTGTTCATCTTTCCCAATGCTAGTCAAATGTGTGTATGAGTGTGTGTGTGTGTCACACTTAAAATGTATCTGCTCTGACCTACATACAAATTCAACTTAAGAACAAACCTACAGAACTTTTTCGTAATTTGAGGACTGCCTGTACTTCCCAAATGAGAGCCAGTGTGATGCAGATGAGAATCCCAATGTTATGCTTCCAAAAGAGATCCATGTCTGTTCAAAATGATTTGTAGCTTATCTGCCATTTTCCCATAAATTAGATATGCATGCAAGTCAAATTTTAAGTCTGTTCCTTCAAGAACTGTGAAGCTTTATTTATCAAGATGAATCCATTCCTTTAACCAATTCAGCATAGCTGCTTCTCAGTGGAGTTTTAAGTTTGAGAGGGCAAATCCTCCTCTTTGTTTACCATCTTGTATATTTTTCATTTTTATTCTGGGTTTTTTCACCCCAAAACTTTAATAAACACTCAATTACAAAAATTCTGATGAGAACTTGGAACAAGCACAAAAGAAATTTTTATACAAAAATACAACCATGGACTTTGATTCAGGAAGCCTTTAAGGAAAGTGGAAATCCCAAGGCGAACAGAAGCTGGTTAAACTATGCGGATTTACTCAAGAATATAGGAGGCAATCTCCAACTAAAAGCAAGGATGGATATGAACCAACAAGGCTACAACCTGAACTGGTTTGGATTTACAGAAATGCACCATCAATATCAACAGGGCATACACATAGGATTTATTATTAAATTATTATTATTAACTTTATTTGTACCCCGCTAACATCTCCTGAAGGACTCGGATTTGAGGGGGAAAAGACCAATTGAGGTTCATAAACTATAGAAAAAGTATTAAAACTAAATTATCCTTGAATACAGAGGCATTCTTACTAAGCATAACAGATTACTTCTGAAGACATATGACAGACTTTTCATTCTGATGACAATTGCAGCAAAAATTGTGTATGTGTGGACGTGGAAACTAGAAGAAACACCCAAAAATGGAATAATTGATAGTAAAAATAGCTGAAATAGCAGAAATTGACATTTTGATAAGATATCTTCAGACAAAAGACCCTTCAATATTCAAGAAAAATTGGGAACCTTCAAAAATTTCTTAGAACAGTGGTTTTCAGCCTGTGGGTCACCAGATGTTTTGGCTTTCAATTCCCAGAAATCCTAACAGCTCGTAAACTGACTGGGATTTCTGGGAGTTGTAGGCCAAAACACCTGGGGACCCAACATAGGAATTTCATATTTAAAATGTTAATCTATTGTATTATATTGTACACAATCAACTATATAATACAGAAACAACAAAATTCTTATGTGTATGAGAGAAATATATGTAAAAATGTGACAATATATTTCATTTTTTTAGAAAAGGTTTTTTTAAAAAATGTCTATTTGGAGGACTGGGCTGGCTTCACGTTAAGCACAGAAAATAAAAATGATGATGATGATGATGATGATGATTTTGTGTGATTGATGGAAACTTGGTTCGGACTCTTAGGTGGACATAGTGACAGTGATAATGATTTTTTTTCATGTCAGGAGTGACTTGAGAAACTGCAAGTCAATTCTGGTGTGAGAGAATTGGTCGTCTGCAAGGACATTTCCTAGGGGACGCTTGGATGTTTTGATGTTTTACCATCTTTGTGGGAGGCTTCTCTCATGTCCCCACACGGGGAGCTGGAGCTGATAGAGGGAGCCCATCCTCGCTCTCCCCAAATTCGAACCTCCGACTGGTTGGTTTCAGTCCTGCTGGCACAAGGGTTTAACCCATTGCATCACCAGGGGCTCATATAATGATAATAATAATAACTGTTGTTATAGTTATTACCATTATAAAATCAAACAGGCAAATTCTCTGGTGAAATATAATGGTTGAAGCAGGTATCCACCAGCATGAAAACTAACATTTTGCACTCTATTTTTTTTTTACTTTCAAATGCGTAATTTTCTTTCTCTTCCCAAGACAGATTTTGCCCTTCTTAAATGGAAATTATGCAAGGATTCTAACCCAGATCCATAACAGAACAACTATGCCTCAGATTTTGCAATGTAACCATCTCTGCTTTCAATTCTAGTGGTTTCTTTTCTTATGTAGGCAGGACAGACAACATATATATCGTCAGGTTTTCAATGGATTTAATTTGTCTGTCAATTGTGCTATCTTTTGTTTGTTTTAGGGCACTTATGGAAGAAGTGCTCAAAGGAAATATGTAAATATATTTATAAATAAACACTTAATTTAAAAAAATGATTTGTAGTTAATCTGTTTTAATTTTATTACCAAACTTGAGTCAAGATTTGGAAATCTTAAGGTCTAGTCTCCCACTTATCAGTAGGCTAAGAAAAAGAACATTTTTATATCATAGTTGGATTACAAGAGTTCAACTGGATTCAGGTTCACCTTTGCTGACTTATTTATGCTTAAGTTATATCTAACTTGTCTGAAGTGGCCCACTTCCACTCGATTTTAAAGTTTTACAGCATTCAATGCACAAGTTGCCCCAACTCTTCCTGGATCTTAGTAAATAATTAACAATAAATCAAAGGATGTCACAGTAATGGCTGAAGTCCAGTTTCAGGATAACCTAAAGATTAAAGTGGCTCTGCATCCCTAGAAAGTACCTTTTAAAACCAGGAATAGATAAAAGGGACAAATGGATGAACTATATCAAGACAGCCATGGCTTTGAGTCTATGGGACCTGAGCAGACTCTTGATGAAAGGATTACTTTAATGTCTCTCAAGTATAGGGTTGCCATAAGTCAAGGCCAACGTGTTGGCACTTAACAACAAAAGTAAGAGGCTGCCTTCCCTTGGTTCCAGTTTACCTCCCAGTTCTAGAACTGGATCTCAACACTATTTGTATGCCGTGACTTTGGAACTGTAGTAATATTTGAACTCTAGCATTTGATATTTTGGGACCTCTTTGCCAACAGCACAGTGGACCATAAGAATGCTTTCCTGAACTGAATTACTCTTATCCAGTAAGATGTTTTATCAGTAAGAGGTTTTGTGTTATGTATCCCTATAATGAAAATAATTACTTGTGGTACAAGGAAGGTTTTTGGAAAGAAACACTAATGGTGAGAACAACATACTTTATCCTGATATCAGTTTCTTACAAACATAAATGTCAAAGATCATTCCTCATCTTTGGGGTACACTGGAATTTCAGTATCTGATGGGATTTAGTTCCAGACCCCCATCCCCCAAATCCAACAGATACCTACACTCATAAATGCCCAAGTTCTATTATATACAATGTCATGGCATCCTTTACATAAAATGGAAAAATTAACATTTGCTTTTTAGATTTTAAAAAATATATATGTTCAAGTCATGGATGTTGGAATTCACGAATGTAGAATCCACGGATACAGAGAGCCAACAATATTATTCTCACAAAAGAAATCCTGTATCCACTAGCCCAAAATCATGCATTCACTAGCAGAGCATGTGAAGAGATATGCCAGCTGGACAGACTTTACTGGTGGTTCTTTTTCACCATATTGACCTAGAGCAGTTTTTGAAGACTGCTGCCAAAATCAAAAATGCTGCTCAGAATTTTCCTTTGGCAAATATTTTCAAACATTTTCATGTAGTTCTTATTTTTTTAAAGAGAGCTGTTAAATTACTCTGAACAAGCCTGAACAATTCAACTAATTCGAATTTCACTTGGAGAAATGTCTGACATGTCACACTGTATCATCTCTGCACTTCTTCCTGCAAGCTGCTCAAAACAGAAAACATCATGTATTGTAGGTGATTTCCAGATTCTCAGCAAATATAAAATATTCACAAAAAATTCCATTATCAAGACTGTTCCAAATATTTCAATAGTTTTGACTCTGAAACAACCACATGCTGAGAATATTTACTTTTTTCCAATCCAGTTCAGTACAGTTGCTGATGGCTCAGCACAGCTTCCTCTGCCAAAGCACTTCCTTCTTGCATTATTCACGTATCTTATTCTAGCCAATCACAGAAAATAATCACATCTCAAAGTGTTGACAAGTGCAAATAATGAGGAATAGTTGTGCTTCAGTCTGCATGTTAACTGTAGAAGTGAGAATTTGGTAAAATGCAAACTGGATTTAGGCACAATGTAGACAATATGTAAGAAACAAAGAGATACAAATTGTTACCAAAGTCTCACTGAGGAAAATATTTATATTTGTAATTATTTGTATTTAGTCCTGAGATTTGGATACAATGTTTGGTGGATGTTGACAACAGTTTTAAGCAACTACTTAGTAACAAACAAATTGAAAATTGGCATTGGGTTCGCCTGACTATGAGACAAAAAGATATACCTTCAAAAGAAGATTGGATAGAGAAAATGCTAGAAATTATGAGCATGGACAAGTTTACCTCACTAGTTTTTAAATCACAAGACAGACATATTAAAACAACAGACTGGACTCCATTCACAGAATGGCTGAAAGAAAACAAAATAAAAATACTAATTTAAATAGAAGAAAATAAAAGGTTGAAGAGAAGTAGAAATTAGAAAAAGAATAAAGAACAATACCAAACCTTACAATAGCATTATAGAGAAGAATGGAAGTACAAATTCCCCCCTCCCATCACTCCCTTATTTTTCCATCCCCTTTTTTCCTTATACTCAAACCGCTCAGACCCTCTCCCCCACTTTTAAACTTATTCCTTGCCCTTTTTCATATAATTCATCCCAATGTTACCCCTTCTTCTTTTTCTTATGTAAATTTGCACATGTGGAAAATATAATAAAATTATTACAAAAAAAGAAAGAAAATAGGCATTGGGTTTAAAACAGAGAAGGATGCTTTGAATCCGATCTCTTCCTATTCTATACTCCCATATCCTCCTTTCTGAGGTGACCCTAGGATATTTTGGAGGGGAATCATGGCCCAATGATAAAATCAAACCAGTAGAGATTAATCTATGGGATATACCATAGGAAGAGGAGGTGTTGCCTTCCTCAGTAGAAGTATACAATCTGGAAAGGAACAGACATTTCAATATATCTATCATAACACATTGAGTGTTTTGCGACATCAAAGTTTTCTGCAGCAAGCCACCATGTATTCTAGCCAGGATTTGATTTCTACTCTTTATTTCTGTTTCACTCCCATGGCCCAGTTATATGTTGTCTTCTCCAATTATATAGACAACCCCATTTTCTCATTATAATTCCAGTATTCCCTTACTAACCTTTGACTCAATTGATTGGAGTGTTCTGGCTGATTATGAATGAGAAAGCCCAGAAGGAGTGACTATCTTTCTCAACTCTCTGACTCATATCCAAGTTCAGAAGGAATGCAGAACTTCTCTACTAATGGTCTTGATTAAAAATGCAGTAGTTGGAATATCGGTTGCTACATGTTTTGTAAAAAAAAAAAGTGGTTTGTCTAGACCTAGTACTATCATAATTGACTGAAACAATTCAAGCACCTTTCTATAATCATCTTTTGACATTTTAATTTCTTTGTCTGATATGTCTGTCTGTGTGTGTGTGTGTGTGTATGTGTGTGCACCTTCCAGATCACCTGTTAACTTATAGCAACCCCATGAATTTCATAGGGTTTTCTTAGAATACAGCCTAAAGGCTACAACAGCACTATTCAGTGGCAATTCCCCATCCAAGTACTAACCAGAGCTGATCCTGCTTAGCTTTCAAGTCCAGACTCCATTACTTTTAATAGGACTTCTTACCAAATCAGATTTCTGAGGAATACAAGCCATGATCAGTTTAATGTATGCAAAACCTTCAAAATAAATTGCTTGACCGAGTTCGATATCTCAGAGATTATGACTTTTCTGCTGACAGAATTTATAGAGATGCAGTGATTCAATATTAAGAGCCTTCTGTTAACAGGCTGCGTTCTCTATGACCTTGCTCTTTGCTCTTTCATTATTTACATTTTCTTCTACAGTATGTCGCTAATTCCCAAAGTGTCCCCGAGGGAATTTCACTGTTTTTCAAGTTAGATTGGCCTGTTGAACTTTACAAAACATTATCTGAACTAGCAAAATGGGTTAGTCTGATTTTAATCTAGTCTTTTAAAAATAATTTACAATAACATGAAAAAGTACTCAATGGGAAGTAGAATTTTCTTTTTTGTTGAAAGTTTAAGATAGCAGCACCTTTATAGTATCCCCAATCTTCTATCCTGTGCACTCATTGTCATTCATTGTCATGTTGCTTAGGAATCCTATGCAAAGACAATGCAAAGATTGGATTATGTATAGAACACTATGCAAAGATAATACTTAGAATACTATGCTATTTCTTTAATAGCACCCCCCTCCCCCATCAAAAATACAAAAAGTGAATGGGCCAGCTGGCAAAGTACTCAAGATTTCATAAACCTCATTCAAGGGCAAACAGTCTTGTAGATGTCTGCTCTCTGCTTGTTTTCAGACTTTCTGTCTACTATTTATCTTCAAGACTGTGTAGAGTGAAGACAGGCAAACGTTGCTTTGTTCCTTCTCCTATTCCTCCAAATGAGGCCCAGTAATATAATTACAAAGGCTGGGTTTTGCATGACATGGCCATAAAAACAGAAAGAGAGAGAACCGAAGAACTTAACTCTAAGAGGACTCTTTATTGCCTTTTTACAACTCCTTTAGAATATCAGTCAGATTGTATACTACCAGCCTTCCTCCAGAAATATCACAATACACTTGCATTAAGTAAGAAAAGTCAAAAGATTGGCAGTAATCAATGCAAGATCACCCACGGAACTGGATGTATGTGCTGGTGTTTGAACCTGGATCCAACTGTACATGCAGCGTCTCTCATAAACAGCATGTTCAGAGCTGTACAGAATTGTCCACTGGAAAAGCATGAACAAGATGCAACTGAGGATGGAGGGGGTCACTACGCAGTGTAGTATAAACAGCACTGGGAATAGGTATTTTTATTACAATGCCTAGAAGCCATAATTGCCCGTGATGATTAGTGAGTTTTGGAAGCTGTAGTCCAAAAACTCTAGGTCTAATTAATAAAGATTTTGACAAGATTGGCTGAGCAAAAAGAACAGATAGTAGTTTAGGGAACTACATAGAAAGGAACACACCATGTATGTGTGGAACTACACAACAGTTGTACTGCTACAGGCATATTAATAGAAAAGGCAATTTCAGTAGTGCTATGCTTTCATCAATAACCATGTGTCACATGGATTGGATCCACACATTGCTAACTTTTCCTGGTCACTCTGGATGAATCCAGTACAACGTCACAAAAATGAGTTTGACTACAGCAAATTGAGAACATGAGTCATTCAGATATGTGTCGACACCCCTACATGTATGTTTATATATGAATGTCTAAATTGGCTAGATATCTATGTTAAGTAGTCCCTGCTGTAATTTCCTTGATTTGAACTTTAACATACCAGGAATTAATTTGGCCCCGAACATTCACTATATGCATTGTGAAATGTTTATAGCCATGTCTCCTATATGGAATATGCAGAATCATAAAACAATCTTCCTTTTTATCTGGCCAAGCCTCTCCCTTCTTTGGGAATTGTGCACTATAAATCATGGTGCTTTTTCATCAGTTTCTTATTCACAACAAAATCTTCATCAGAGAATTCAGTGTCCCAGCCTGACAGTATAAAATGTTCATACCCGATGAAAAGTGGCTGAAATTCACCTTTTACTGAAAATTTTATTAACTGTTTTTTTAATCTAACTCTATAATGAATGGGAAAATATAGACCCACATGAATGAAGTGGTATCTGTACTTTCAGAACCAGGAGTTAATGCATATAGTTAAAGTTAATAAGCCTTCAAAATCTAGCTCAATTGCATTCAAACAAAGATAGGAAATTTTTAAACAACTGAATTTATCATAATTTGCCATTTATACATCTGGAAATCTGTGTTGCCAGCCAGGGCCATAGCCAGAAATTTTTTTTTGGGAGGGTTTAAAATTTGGGGGGGGGGGAGTTTTGAAAATTGGGGGGGGGAGTTTTGAAAATTTGGGGGGGGGGGAGTTGAAACCTGCCTCTTAGCTCACGCTGAAGCAAAGAGCACAGCAGGGGCAGAGCAGCCTTCAATAGCCTGCAGCTCCGCCCCTGCCAACCACCTCCACCAAGTCTGGCCTCCTTAATGAGAGCATTCAACACCCCCCCCCCCAACTTGATTGCTTCGCTACATTGGCTATTGCTGTAAGTAATGACAGTGTGAATAAACTGTCAATATTTGCTTGAGATAGTGCTTGCAGTTCTGGAGGGACTCTTAATTTTTTGCATGGGGATTTGGTTAACCAGTTAAAATTCATGAGTAAACCAGGGATTTTTTTTAACCTGAAACATTTCGGGGGGGGGGGAGGGGTTGAACCCCTACCCCCCCCCCTCGCTACAGGCCTGTTGCCAGTGTCTGAAAACTTACAGAAGACTCTCTGTGCTAGTAAAGCTCCACTATGAATTCGGCTGAACTCCTCCAAGATATATGATGCAAATTTGTCTAAAACTTGCTCTTTTCCCACCACTACTTCAGAATCTTTGAAATAATTTCTTCTTTTTTTGCTAGCTTACAAACAGTTTGTGCATTTTTCATATCTATGCATATAGATAAGAAATTGGGCACACCCCAGCCTTTACTGCCATAAACAACATTCATTTCTTGGAGTTGTGAATGTGATGAATGCATTTTTTAAACCCTGCCAATTACCCACTAAAATACACCTGCCAGATTATGAAAGCTAGTCTGGGTCTGTACTTAGATAAGAGAAGTCTTTAGGTAGGACTACTGCTAGCCAAATAGACAGACCCCATGGCTTGACTCAGTATAAAGCAGTTTCCTATGTTCTCCACTTGGATATATGTAAACAAGCAATAGGGAAAGGGAGACGGGTGAGATAAAGTGATAGCTTTTTAAGAATGTCCTAGCAGAAAGAAGTATTATTCACAATATGTCATTAAAGTATGGCAAGGAAGTTTGGGGCCCATTTTTGAAATCTCATGACCTTCAGGGGCACATATGCCCCTTGACGCAAACCCAGAAATGAATTGAAGCATACTGCAGAATGGGTCATCTTAATAATGCCCCTTTTGTGGTATTCTTTAGATATAGTTTGCCTTGTCTTAGAATATAACTAGTCTAATAATGCCATCTAAGTCTATACGGTACCATTGGGAAGAGTAAGAGAAAGGAAATAACTGTAGAGAAGAAAATTGTGTATAGAAGCAGCCCAAGGTATAAGGAGCTCAAACGTAAGCATCTATAGAGAAACAGAGATTATATCACTTCACATTGCATCTGTTTGTGGGAGCAACTATGCCAGGTCTTAGGGACACTTTCTTTCCATAGGAGTTACACAAACCCAAAAACTCCAAGGTGAAAAAGAAAGAAAGAAAAACCTGTCCAATTTTTGGAGTGGACCTGGTTTGAAATTGTCCTTTTTTTACTGCTACTGCTGTTCAACCTGTTGTGACAGTCTCTTCAACTTATTTCCAAGAACTAAAATGTATACTTTGTGCCAGAAGAAAAATGGGGGGGGGGGGGTGCAATAACAACATTGCAGGATCAAATGGAAGACCACTTTGTCCATTTGTACTAGGATTTTAAAAGCACTGATTTGTGCAAAAGACTATCAAATTCTGTAATGTGTTATCCTAAGATTGGACCTATGCTCAGTTTAACTGACTCAGGAATATTATGTCTTTGTAACAGCTGTGGGAGTGAGGTCATTCTTCCTTTGGAAATGGAAGATAATGCCTCCCAACAGAGCAATCAGTCCACTAGTGGAAAGCTCCACTAGTTAACATCAAATCTCAGACACCTTCTATCTAAGCTCAATATGTACTTATGCCAAAAATCCAGGTGATGAACCTGGATGGACCATTGTGTCAAAAGCAAAAAAAAAAAAGGCTTAATAAAAAGAATAAATTGAATCCTCAACATCATATTTGAGAAGGCAGAAAAGGACAAAAGCTATAGGAATAATTACTTAGCTAAGAAGTAATGAGTGACCTTTGGTGTGGGCCTGGTTTGAAATGGAAATTGTTCCACTACTGCCTCAGCCCTGCCCACTGGGCCAATTCCTCTAACCCATTCCAAAGCAGAAACATGTGTATTTTTGAGGCATTTAACAAGCAACAAGGAGGCCTTCCTAGGAAAACAAGCGGCTTTGCTGGGCTTCTTTTAATGGAAACATCCCCTCTCACTTTTATGACCACCCTGTACTGATGAATTACTCTCTACATCATGAAATTTCAGCTTCATGACAACACTGAAACACTCCTACAATGTCAGTTTTAAATAAGGTGCATAGGGAATGTACATGCTATTTTGAAATCAAGATCACATTTCTCACAGCATGACTGTGGTGCTATCTGGTTGAAAACATTGTGTATGTTCCCTGCCTGTCTTGTTTTAAAGTGACACGTCATTGAGTTGCTGCCACTGTATGTGTGCATGTGCTCAAGTCACCTGTAGACCTATGGTGCCCCTTCCTATGAAATAAATTCTACAACATTGGCATTTCTTAACTGTCTTCCATACAAATGCCTTTCATGTACTGAGAAACAAGGACCACTGTTCAATTGAAGTGTAGTCATGTGGTGGCCACAGCAGTGGTGGCAACAGCAGAATGTAGTCCTGCTTGGGACTGCAGCCTCCATCATCACTAGAAGTTGCCCTCTCCTGCCTTAAGTGGAAATGATTGTTAGAGATATTGGTTCTTTGTTGTCCTAGGAATAAGATAAAATTCTCTGGTAGGAACTAATAGGCAGAAAACACTGGATTTTAAATCTATTTCCCAATTAATTTTGGGAAACAGTGGAAACTACGGAATATGTTCTCAGTGAATGCTTTCAAGATTAGGAAAAGTCAACATGAAAAAAATCACAATTGGTGATAAACCTTGTCTCATTTCATACATATTTTTGGACACTTGGAGAGAAGTAGGAAATGCTTACCTTCCATCTCTGCCCCTCCAGATATAGGGAGAAAGAGAGATAAAAAGCAAGTGCATAGGCAGAAATGTGAGCACAGAAACTATTATAAACCAAGGAAACGCTGTCTGAACAAACTGATATCACCCAGTCCTCTCTGCTATCACATCCCCATTGGTGCAATGTGTCTCTTTCTATCCTTCTCCCCTTCTCTCCCCGTCTCACCATAATGGGTACAGTGACCTTCCTGATTCTGAACCTCCTTATGGGGCTGCTGAGTGGAAGAAGTGGGTAAAAAGTCAAAGTAGTGGCTGATCCTATAGCTATGGCTTCCGATTACTCTGGATCTATCCCTGTCATGTGCTGCTCTTTCTGCCATCACATGACAAAAAAAGGAAGAAAGTGTGGATAGCTCTGTGGTAGCTACCCAAACAAGACTTCCACCCCACTTTGGGAGGAATGTGGGTGGGGCCTCTCGTGCATCGTGTGATGGCACATAGCAGGCCGCATCCAAGCTGGGCATAAAAGTGGCAAAATGGGGCAAAAATGCCCAGTGTGAAGAGGTCCTAAGATGGGAAAAGTTATTAATGAGGAACTGGAAGAGGTTGCAACAGTTTGCTTGGACTTGAGAGCAAGATTCTCCCCCTCTACTCCCTGCTGAGTGTAAACTATTTTTGAACTTCCAATTCAGTTTGCAGCATTTTAATTAATCTGCAAACATTGAACTTTATTGAAAGAAACCATTATCCCACAGTAGTCGTGCGCTCATGGATAGCAGCAATATACCAGGATCATCACCCTCACTACTACATTTCTCAGCATTTGTGCAACTGGGATGATTCACCACTCCATGATCTTGTGGCCACACTTCTGCTTAGCCTCATCCCCCCTGCAGTTCAATTGCTCCATATTTTTTTTAAAGTAATTACAGCAAATGTTAGAAAAACATAAAACCTGAACTTCAAATGTATGAATTCCTGCCTAGAGAACAGCTATTGTGTGTTGGGGGCATGGGGGTGGGAAAGAAGGAGAATTCTGTTCTCTGAAGTCACTTCAGTGACAGCAAGGTTATCACGCCAGTCAAGTGACAGAAAACATGGCAAAATCTGGAAATATTGATTAGTTTTCTTGTCAATAGCAGAGGACAGGTTTATCACGGGAAGGTGGCAAACTAGCAACAAGATGTACAGAGCAATGTAAAAAAGGACTTCCATTCAAGTTTGCAACCACTGTGTGATGAAGTCCAATGGAAAAAAAAGTGAAGAAGAAAAACTGGGACATTTCGGAAACATTTCAAGAGTGGGATGAATTAAGATTAATCAGACAGTTTGTACTGAATCAGAACAGTTGGAGGGTATGCACAGTTATTTGGGCAATGCAGAGCAATACCACAGAGTTTAACCTGTGTTCCTATACAGTTGACAAGAACGAACAGGTGAAGAAGATGCACCTAGTTCACAATACCTATCTGTGCAACTAATTCTCACATTTTCTTTCTAAATAAGCTGTCAAGAAAGAAGGAAAGGGGAAACAAAGAAGTGCATAAGAAGTGGAAAAAGGGAGAAATCACCAATGCTTCCTCTTCATCCTGGAAAGAAGTGATGAGCAGAGTGCCACAAGGTTCCTGGGTACTGGTACTGGTCCTGTTCAACATCTTTATTAATGACTTAGATGAAGGGTTAGAAGGCATGATCATCAAGTTTGCAGACAACACCAAATTAGGAAGAATAGTGAATAACCCAGAAGACAGGAGCAGAATTCAAAATGATCTTAACAGATTAGAAAGATGGACCAAAGTTAACAAAATGAAGTTCAATAGGGACAAATGCAAGATACTCCAATTAGGAAGAAAAAAATTAAATGCAAAGATACAGAATGGGGGATGCCTAGCTGAACAGTAGTAGGTGTGAAAAAGATCTTGGAGTCCTCGTGGACAACAAGTTAAACATGAGCCAATGATGTGATGCGGCAGCTAAAAAGGCCAATGGGATTTTGGCCTGCATAAATAGTAGTATAGTGTTTAGATCCAGGGAAGTCATGCTACCCCTCTATTCTGCCTTGGTCTCATAATAGCTGGCAATACAGGAAACATTTGTTTAGACAGATACCTCTAATTTGCTTGAAGAATATGCCAACCATGCAGCTGTACCATTAAAAAAGAAATAAACTTTTTTGCCAAAGTTAAAGGCTACAAGAAAAAGGTTTTGCTGTTTTAATTACAGAGAATTAGAAACACATCTGTACATCACCATGTTAGTCCATGTGTTGGTTTGTTTGTTTTGTAAAACAGGATGATCAATGAGAAAACGTTATATGGGTAAGTAAAAGTTTATGTACTTCTTCATGCTTCTTCATGGCAAGAGGTTCATGGGAATTCTTATCAATTTAGTCAATAAAATATTTACTTTGGCTAGAAAAGTTGTAGTATAGAAAGAGAAACTTAAAGTCCATTTTGTATATGTTTTTAAATGAACCGTGACACATATTTGGACAAAGCCAAAAATGTATGTAAAAAGACAGAACTTTACTCTTTGCTTATTTCTTCCCTGATCAAGATATAGTATTGCAATTTATTTTTCATAAGGCTTATTCTGTATGTTGTAGTTTAAGGTCACCATTTCACTGGATGAAGTTTCCCTAGGGAGAGATTATTTTAACTCTAGTTTGTCAGGCTTTCCCCTTTCATTCATCAATATATAATCATTTACAAAGATATATTTGCAAGGCGTGGAAGAAAAGAACAAGTTTGTTACATATGAACCTGCGTATCACTCTGAACTTGATCGTGCAACCATTTCATGCATGATGAATTACTGCCGTCTCCACAATCTGTTCAGTGTTTAAAGAGCATGAACACCGAGTTTGGCTTTTTCTTTCATTCTTTAAAACCTGAAACACTTACATAACATACTGAAATTACCAAGAGCAGAAATTAAATTAATTTTGCAAGCCTATTCATTATCATAGATATTTACAATATTTTATTTTCTTTGATTTAGTAGTTCTGGGAAATGAACTTTCTAAAGTGTTCTTACAGTGCTATGTTCCCTGTGTTTGCCAAAGACTGTGTATAAAAGTTCACCATACATATCTTGGAGGAAGATCTACCTTTTCAGGAAGCACAGCTGTTTTGTGTCTTTAAGGAAGAAGATGCCAATGAAGTCCAGGGCTGATATACATAGAAGTATTTTAAAATGATTCATACAAATACAGTCTCAGGACCTGCAATTAATCAACAGCTGGAATGCCTAATTCTTCCCACTTCTGCTATGGAATTACAGAATCACAGAGTGGGTAGAGACTCCAAGGGCATCTCTTCCGGTTGCCAAATGAAGTGCTCATGCATCAAATGAATCAAAATATGGGATAAGATGTTTATATTAAAGTTCAGCAGGATCGGGTCCAAATAATACGCTCAACCTTTGTTTAGTGTGAAAAATCTTAATTTGCAATCTCATCAGACAAGATCTCAAAGGCAGAACAGGGAACAAAACTGCCCTTTTTATAGTTTTGTGGAACATTTTCTCAAATCTTTTTTTATCATTGTAATTCTATACTGTATTTTTAAAAAAGAGTTTGCCTTTTAAAATTTTCATGTACCCCAACATTATACACTTTTTGTACACAATATTTTCCAAATGCAGATGATACTCAGGAACATTTTTCTGGTGCATCCAGGTTGGTCACAGCTGTGCACAACTTGGATCTGGGTATAGATGCAGTGGTGGGCTGGATGAAGACTGGACCTGTAGCCTGAAAAGACAAGAGTGCCTGAAGGTAGAGGGTTTGTGTTTTTCACTCTCCTTTAGAAGCACAGTTTGGAATACTGTTGCATTCATCTCTGTCTCTAGAAGCCCAAATGGTATCATTTGCAAAGAACAGCTAGAGCCAAATTTAACTGAGGTATCAGCTATGACCATTCCTGAATACAAGTTAACATGACCAAAGTGCTTGAAACATCAAGACTGGCCTATAACAACATTCCTTGTGTGAATATTGGTTTGGAAGCTACAACAAATGAAAAACATGTTTTAACTACTTAGCAAGGCACATGCAACTGCCATACTAAAAGATCTGCAATCAGCTACCAGTGTGTTACTATTGATTTATAAAAGCCTTATACATCTCAGCATCAGGTTCTCTCAGAGACTGCTTTCTCCTTTATGAAATGATTCCATTGAAATTTTGGGGAATTTCAGTGTTGCGTGTCTTTGTCCTCAATTGAAAATGTTGACTTTCCCAAGCATTTTTTATTCTTTTTTACTTAGTCTAGTTTCCAATGAATTGTTCTAGAATATGACCCTTTTACTTTGTGATACACAAAACCATAGATAATATCAAACCGTATTGAACTAAAGGACTTACGTCTCAAAAAGAGCATAGAATTGTGATGGTAGACCTAGAAATGCCCAGAGAGGACAACATTTGTCAGACATGGAAAAATTAAACCACAGACAGATACCAATCCTGCAGACACAGAGGTTATACTGTTGAGTTTTTTCATTGTTTCATTATTTTTAGGATATGGGTTCCTCTTATCCTTCCTTGCTAAAAGCACTAAGACTTATAATAAAAAATACTAAAACTATTTAAAAAATAAGCAAAGTATACATTCTGCAAACAATGTTCCCCAATATATGTCCTTTGTACTTTGATTTCCATAATATATACGTTTTTGAAACCAACTTTCACAAAGTTGTTTCTGTACTCATTTGGATAGCCACATCACAAAAATTGAGAGAGAGGGATAAATCAAAGAATAATTACACTTCAATTAGAATATTAGTGGAGGGATCACAACAAAGGCTGCTTCATATTAAAATATGAACCAAATGTCTTTCTTTCCTGTTATCAGAAACAAACTGAGAAGCAGCTTTGTCAATCAGCTATAAAAGGCTTTCCCTGTGCCAAGAATAATAAATTTAAGGGCAGACAGTATTAGTTTAAAATGCCTAGAAAATATAATATAGCATGCGTAAACTAATGCAAGTAACAACTGTCATTTGGTTTGTCCTTACAATTTAATGCTGCCTCTATGGAAAGGAGGGAGAAATCAATAAATTAATAGAACAAAAATGCCCTCCATTTCCTCCTCAGGACAGTGTTGTATTTTTTTTCAAGCTCCTCGCCCACAATTGTGTACCTTACACATCCATGCACAGGGAAGATATAAAATACATGTCAAACACAGAAAAGTAAATTATTAAGTAGGAAGAGGCACTAAATTTTAGTGGAAGTCAACAGATAAACATACTGCTTCTATCACAGAGGAAATACACAGTGCATAACTCAAATGAATTGAGTTTACATCTTTGTGCTCTATGTTTTTCCTATAACAGTCAGGTTTATTAAATCTTTGTACAGTTACATGTGAACTCTACAAAAAAATTCAACTTAAAAGGGCATTTTAAAAACCTGAAGACTGGTGTCTCTCAGGTTCAATTAGTTTGAGAGAAAAATGATAGAATTTGATTTTCTACTAAAATGTGGCCAAAAATTTTGTCACTTTTTATGGGTTCAAATGTTAATGCAAATACTAATTATCTTTATTGTGTAAATTATTTTGCAATGTAATATTCAATGAACCTGTCTTTTTGGGAATATTCTGATGTAAGATGGAGTCAAGAGCAATAGCAATATTGTCAGTTCTTGAAAGTCTTGAACAAATTATGCTTGGTGTTTAACAAGGATGAAAAATACCAAATTCCATTAGGTATCAATCTGGTCCTCTGGGGTTCCCATCTTTGTGGTTTCCCAGCTTTTATATAAGGTTTCCCCATTATAAATGGTTGAAATGTCACTTCTACAACATATTTACTCACAATAGAATCTTTATGCTAAAATATGTCCCACTCTTTTGCATTTGATTTATTTATTTATTTACCATATTTATATACCACCTTTCTCAGCCCAGAGATGACTCATTGATCCCACCCATCATTGGAATATGACCTGAAAGAGATTTTCTGAAACCAAATTTGACCCTTTGTCTGAGAGATGTTTATCATCCTTGTTCTAAGGATACCATACACACTGTAGCAGAGCATGCTATGGATTTGGATGAATCTCTGACCTAGATTAATTCAGGGAAATTTGGGAGATGTATGGTTGGATTTGGGGCACCTCCAACTAGGACTGTATCAAAATCTAGGTTTTGTTGATGATCCAGATTCAGAAGAACACACAGAAACCTACAGTGCATCTTCACTGCTACATGATATTGCTAAATTTCTGTTAGGTCCACTTTATTTATTTATTTATTTATTTATTTATTTATTGTATTTGTATACTGCCTTTATCAGCCCGTAGGCAACTCAATGTGGTTAACAGGGTAAAATTCAATGCTTATAATATCATAAATATAATTAAAAACATAACATATAATAAAGACTAAACAAATCAATAAAATATAAATTCATAGTGTCTCCTTGTTAAAAATGTTGCCCGGGCACATTGTCTAGTCATTCCAGTTTCCTATGTCAGTTACTCTGCATTTGGAAATGCTTGTTCAAAAAGACATACCTTGACTTTTTTCTGGAATGTTAAAAGGGAGGTGGCCCATCTAATACCTATAGGGAGGGTGTTCCATAGCAGAGGGGCCACCACCAAGAAGGCTCTGTCTCTCGTCTCTGCCAAATGTACTTGTGACGAAGGCGGTAATGAGAGCAGGGTCTCCCCAGATGATCTTAAGGTTCTAGATGATTCATAAGGAGAAATGCGTTTGGACATGTAAGTTGGGCCAGAACTGTTTAGGGCTTTATAGGCTAAAGACAAGACAACACTAAACAAGACAAACAACAGGAGGAGAGATGGGAAGAGGGAAAGTAGGATGCAATTTATGACTGATAGCTCTAGTTTCTAATTACATTAAGTGGTTTTATTAGGGTTTTCAAATTCCTGTACTTGGGGGTAGGGATTGTGCCGTCGCTGCCTGGGAATCTATAGTTCTTAATTTAAAAAAAAGGACGTGGCAACTATTTCCCAGGGGATTGCTTCTTGCCTTCCTTTAGGGAAACTGGAACTCCCGAGGATCAACAAAACACCATAGATAATTCGAAATAGGCTTTATTGTTCAAAGAGTTATCTTTCTGAGGTAAAATGGGGGTAAAGAAAAAAATACATAACAGTCTTTGGTTGTCTTTGTGCCCAAGGAGTTTTTTAGTTGGGAAGCCTTCCAAATTCCCTCTCTCTCAATGGCTATGAGGCCGAAACACTCACAACCCCAAGTCCCAATGGTCTATATTTGAAGGACAAGGCCTTCCTCTGGTGCCAAAGGAAATTGTATGAAGGCGCCTAAGACTTCCCAATGTCGTTCAGGTTTGTCTGAACATAAAGCATAAGTCTCAGGGGTAAAAAACCTAAGAATTGGTGGTAAGAAATGACTTGACCAGGGGCTTTGGGCCAAGCTTTACACATGTCCATCTAATGAGCCTTTTTTGTGAGGTAAAAAAGGCAAGAGAGAGATACCTTTCTTTCTCCCTTGGAAGGGGTGGAGCCTAAACAAATGAGCTGGGGAAGCAAGCCAATTGGTGTACAACAACATAGATTGACAGATGTAAATAACCAATGAAATTCAACTATACATATACAAGATAGACAGGCATAATACAACAGTTTAAATCTTGCAACTAACAATTCTACATATAGGTGTTGCCACACACGCCGTCACAGGGATGCTGCAATGATATATCAGGGATACTTTGTGATTTGCCTGCATGGCAAGGAGTTGAACTATATGTGTGGGGAAATAGTCTTGGGGTACCTTTAAGACTAATTATATCAGTATAAGATTTCATGGATGCCATCCAGGCCCGTAGCCAGGATTTTATTTCGGGGGGGGGGGGGCTGAGTTTGATTCGGGAGTTCGGGAGGGCTGAGTCTGAGTGAAAGAGGGTCTACCCTAGCAAACCTTTTGTATCGTTACCCCAATACCCCCATGCATATGGGATATATTGAGCATGGTGATCAGATCATGATATGAATAAACATAACAGTTTAAATAATGTACCAGTAAGGCCTTCTCGTGGACCACCCTGAGAATTTGGGGGGGGGGGCTGAAGCCCCCCAAGCCCCCCCCCCCTGGCTACATGCCTGATGCCAACAGTCTTAAAGGACTCATAAGATTCCTTCCTTCTTCCAGCAGTGAGGTTCCTTTATGTTCAGAAATGAAAAAATCTAAATGTCCCAGAAAAAGAAGAATGCATTTTGAAGATGTTTGAGAAGGCAGAAATAGACAAATTATCTAAAATGATTAAAGAGAAGTTTTTAAATAATTTGTTACGGTCTGAGAACCCTTCTTAACTTACTTAGAGAAAAAGAAAATCTGAGGATGCCTGTGAGTTTCGAAGATTATGTTTAATTTTCTTCTCTATTAGGTAGAAAATATGATTATGAATGTTAAGTAGTATTAAGATGATAGTTTTTTTTATACAAATCTTTGATCTAGAGGGTGAGAATTTTTAATTTTCTCTTATGCGTATAGTAAAGGGGGTAAGTAAAGGGGGTTAAATATTATGTGTGACCAATTGTTTGAGGTTATGTTAAATTGTTACCAGTGATTTAGAGTTTTGTTTGTTTATATTAATTGTTATGCAATAAAAACATATTTTAAAAAGATGCTTTCTCTCTTATTTGTATTCAAAGACACTAGCTATATTCAGACTGTACTTATTTCAATGTCTATTAAATGCACAGTCTCAAGTTTCACAAGATTCAAGTTGTACATTACAGAGGAGTCACATATGAGATCAAATGTAGGCCTGCAACTAACATCATCACTTTTCTACTGTATGATTTTAACATCTTTGCCTGACGAAAAAGTCATTGAAGTTTCCCAAGCCAAGCAAAGATGTTAAAAATTGTACAATAGAAGAAAAATGACAATGTTACAGTCTAAGATGTTGCTTCTGTTGTCGGATAAGATAGTCTGGGGGGAATCAAGACAAATAGAAGCCACTTCCCTTCTTGTTCAGGTTGGAATCAGCAACAAAGGGCTAGCAAAGTAGTTTCCAATGAGATCTAGGCAAGCTCTATCCCATGCAAGGCTAACCACCCCTTTCTTAGCAAGGAAACACTGAAATTCTAAATTAAGATAGTCTACATCTCAAACCAGCCACCCCTTAAACAATTCTTGCTAATGCTGTCATGGTGTGCTTCAGGGCCAAAATGACTTGAAGACATAGTATTACAACACAGACCTCAAGAGTGTTTTGTCAAAGGCTGCTGGTAGCTTTTATGTCATTGGTGTAGTGAATCCATCCTTATTTTAATTTCAAATGAATTATTAATGGCACTGAATTAAGTTCAGTGCCTTGGATATTTCCTTCAAACTAAAACTCAGAATGGCCTAACTTGGTCCAGTGGCAATTACATTCACCTTCCTGCCTACCACAAATTCTTCTTTTACTCCAACTTGATATTAACAGGGTGCTTCAGTTGACTCACTCAAGAGTCCTGAATTTTTAGGACACTGAATGGTTTCTGCAGCATTTGTAAAAATAACACCTGTTGATTTTGGGTGTCAACATTATTTAATTGATGACAAAACTCTCAAAGTTTTCCAACCATACATGACACATTGTAGCATTATTTTAGTTCTGTCTGTATTTCCAAAGCTTAAAAAATTCTAGGATACTCTCTTTCGGGCAACTTACTATGAGACTAGGCTATCTTTAAGACAGTCACATTAATATCCAATGATGTCAATTCGGTTGATGATGATTTGACATTAATTTGGGTTATTACTGAACTTAGCAATGGCAATTGAAACCTCTTAAATACTGGCATTTTGACTGTGTAGCAAGCCCAGTATTTGTATTGTTACAGGATAGACCAGCAATCTCTTCTTTAACATGAAAATTATATATAATGAATCATTTCCTGAGTGAAAGATTGAATAATGGTTCTATTTCTCTATTATAACAACTTATTCTTAATGATTAATTTATGTGAAATTGCAAAAAGAAAAAATAATCAGAACCATTCAACATGGCAAAGTCTTTTACGTAATTATGTATTAGAGAGTATAAAGTCCATGAAGTTAGGCACCTTTATATTTCATTGATTTAAACTTCTCACATCCATTGAAATAATGACAGAAAATAATGTTAAAATTTAGACAGACTGTAGCCTATGCCAGGATAATGCATTTAAAAAATCCTGTATCCACTGCTCTTGCTGGAAATGTGACAATTCTCACACTAATAGACTCTCTAAATGTATGAATGGTATTTAAAAGATCATAATAGCAAATGTCTGGCTTTCATAATGTCTCATGGTTACAACAATTTTGCCTTTGTTGCTGGTATCATTTAAGATTATTCCTTTGAGCTTTTAGATTAATACAAAGAATGTAGCTGAACTGTGAAATGGGGGGGGGGGGGAGGGAAAAAATAAACAGGAAACTTAAACACAGCCACATGGTCCAAGATGAATCTTTTAACTTGCACTAAATAAAATGGTTGAAATAACTTCCTTTACTTATTAGCTAATTAAGTCCTTTTAGCATCGACTACAATGGCTATCATAAAAGTGTGTTTAGCCATAACCTCCAGGCATCTTCCATTAAAGACTCACATTCCACACCACCTTACTATATAGTCTGCAACTGCTTTCTCAACATCTGCACAGCCCCACCACCAAATTATCCCCCAAAAGGGAAAAAAGAAACTGTTTCATTTTAAAAAAGTATACCTTAAGAAAGAAGACTAAAGTGATGAACAGATATTTTTACCTACTGAAAATACCCGCATGTATTCAATACTCTAGATATTTTCCCATTGACAATATACTCTCTTCTGTTGATTGGTACTATGACCTACCAATACAATTCATTGTTGTTCCTGTTGTATGCTTTCACGTCATTTCAGAAATATGACAATTCTATAGTAAACCTATCACCAGGTTTTCTTGGCAAGTTTTGATCAGAAAGGGCTTGTGTTTGCCTTCCTCTGAGGCTTAGAGAATGTGACTTGCCCAAGGCTACCCAGTGGCCTAGCAAGGAGTTGAACTCTGTTCTCAAGAATCCTAATTCAATGCTCAAACCACTACACCATGCTGATTGTAATCTACGTTTCCCAAGACATGAAACCAAATTACACATAAAATTAAATAACTAACTACTTACTTTAACTACCTTTTGCTTTTTTTTTTTTTTTGCTTTTTTTTTTTGTCGTGTCAGGAGCAAGTCGCTTCTGGTGTGAGAGAATTGGCCGTCTGCAAGGACGTTGCCCAGGGGATGCCTGGATGATTTGATGTTTTTATCATCCTTGTGGGAGGCTTCTCTCATGTCCCCGCATGAAGAGCTGGAGCTGATAGAGGGAGCTCATCCGCCTCTCCCCGGATTCGAATCTGCGACCTGTCGGTCTTCAGTGTTGCTGGCACAGGGGTTTAACCCACTGTGCCACTGGGGGCTCCCTTTTGCTACAATTAGCACATAACTGGATCACTATGATTGTGAGTTAACAAGGGATAACACTACTGTAGCGAAACAAAAGGTTTATATGAATGCTATAGTTACAGAAATGTGAGCTCATGAAATGAAGTAGGAATATAATCTGCTTCCAATTGAGTCCTTTGCTGTGCTTCATGCCAGGTTGCGTGAAATGAAGTGAAAATTTCATATAAGGGAACCAAATGGCAGGTAACATAGGTTTTTTAAAAAGTAACTAAAGGTAAGTTGTTGGTAACATTTAAGCATGGGAGCACCCCCTCCACTGCCATTTTTCTGAAAAGCCTCTAGGAGCATTGCTTTAGCTTTTTAAATTTGAAAGTCTTCCTACATTGCTTAACATTAAACAATACTTAGGTTTTAAAAAACAGATGTGGACTACCGGTAACTTTGATTTCTTCCTTTGTTTTGGGCATAAAGTTCACTGAGGTTCCCAGAGACAGGAAAAAATCCTCTAAGGTTGCCCATATCGGTTTTTGAAAACATGAAAGGAAAGGGTAAAATGAATATATTATAAAACAAAATGAAAACTATTTTGGGGCCTTGGAACTATAATGGGATCTAATTACTTTTAAAGTAACTTTTAAAAATGAAGATATGTCTTTAAAAGTTCTCTGAGAAATAGTTTATTGTTGGGCTCATCAACAAATCATTCATCCACTGAACGTATTGGGATGCATTTCTGGTTCTTGTCTGCTAGTTTTATTGAGTGTTTCCCTGTTTTTGCTTCCTTCTTTTAAAGAAAAAAAAGCCCGGAGAAGGTCTGGAAAATGCACTTTCCAGGATAGATAGATAAATTGAAACATACATTTTTATTATGGTCCTAAGACCCTTATTACACTGTAGCATACAAGTGATACAGGTAATGGGATTAAGAACATCCAGTTGGATAAAATCTGCAAACAGTAAAAACTGCTTAAAATACATGTTGGTTAAAAACATAGGTAAAAGACTACAGTGCCAGTGTGTGTCAGCCTGTGTCTAAAATTGGGAAATGTCTAATTCTGGCTACCTCAGAAAGAAGCTTGGCAACCGTCAAGGTCATGTAGGGAAGGTTGTCACTAAGAGGCTTCACATAAAATTTCACTGAACATGTTGGTAAATCCCTTAGTAGGGGGTTGATTATGTCTGCTCGGGCCTGTTCATAGAAACTGCATGAAGAATGTGGTAGATGCACTCTACTTCCTGTTTGTTACATGGGCAGAGTCTTTCATTATATGGGGACTTGTAAATCTCCCACACAGCAATTCAGATGGGAGCACACTGCACCTTGCTTTGGAAAATAGGCAGCAATATTTGGCTACTGTCAAGTTCTTTAGAAAGTTTCCTGCATGAAAAGACCTAACATAATGTATGGACAGGGCACTAGGAGAGCAACATGCATAAGAGCAAGAGCACAGTTCACAAAAGGCAATGTCCTACAGTCTCTGATTGATTTGAGGGCCATGTTCAAACTCAGATGAGTTAGGAGGGTTGCAGAATGGTCGATGGAGGAAGCTTTCTTAGAATTGATCTTAAACCAACAGCTTATGTACTCATCCTGAGCTAAGTGGTGCATCAAACCTGACATCAAACTAAAAACTCTAATCTTGATCCAATATTTAAGTGCCGCCCTCGATAAACTGTCACCTTGTTGTGGTGAGGGGGCTTGTGTGTTCCAATGAACCTGTGGGCACAACAACAGTTCGGCAGCTGTATCCATGACTAAGCAGCCCTTTTTAAGACACACTCTGCTCACCCCACATGGGGAAGGGACTAGAAAAGGTGCCCTAAACATAGTCTGCCTCTCTTATCCCTGACTGGACTGCCGCGTCCAGTGGGGTCACCACCCTGCGGCCAAAAAAGAAAAATGAACTTCGGTACATGGAACGTACAGACACTGATGGACAACATGGACAGTGAACACCCCGAATGCAGAACTGCTATCATTGCAAGGGAGCTGGGGAGCTTTAACATCGACATAGCAGCCCTTCAGGAGACCCAGAGAGCAGGAGAAGGACAGCTGAAGGAAGAAAAAGGAGGCTACACCTTCTTCTGGAAGGGACTGCCTGAAGAAGGCCAAAGAATGCACAGAGTTGGCTTTGCTATCAGAAATGATCTGGTGAAACATCTGACCGAAGCACCCATTGGCTTCAACAAATGACTCTCAACCCCCCAAATTGATCTTGCCAAAAACCAACAGGCAACCATCATAAGTGCCTATGCACCAACACTAGATGCTGGTGAAGACATCAAGGAAAAATTTTACTGTCAGCTGGACACCGTCCTATCGGAGATACCTAAGGAGGACAACTCAAATGGCATCCTGCTTCTCACCAAATGTGTGAAACACAACCTTGTCATCACCAACATGCTCTTCTGCCAGAAAAACAAGTTCAAGACATCATGGAAGCACCCCCAGTCAAAGCATTGGCACCTCTTAGACTACGTAATCACACGGGCCAGAGACCACCGTGATGTGCTCCTCACAAGAGCCATGACAGGTGCTGACGACTGCTGGACAGACGACAGGCTAATCTGATCCACAATGGCTATCAAGATCGCCCCCAAGCGCAGACTCCAAGAAAGAAAGACAAGGCGCAAAATAAACACCCAAGCCCTTCCGGAGCACTCCAGATGAGCCCTTCTCCAAAAAGCACTCAAGGACCATCTACCCACAGAACACCCCGAAAATGTTGAGGAACATTGGAACAAACTGATGACCCCCATCATCACAGCTGTGAAGAAACTATTGGATATCAAACCAAGAAACATCAAGATTGGTTTGACGAAAATGACAACGAGATCCAACAACTAATTGACAAGAAAAGGAAAGCCTTCCAAACATGGGAGAGATGTCAACTGTGCTGCTAAGAAAAAGATCTACGCCAGTGCAAAAGCTGAGGTCCAAAGAAGGACAAGAGAACTCAAGAACATCTGGTGGACAAAGAAGGCTGAAGAAATCAAACACCTGGCAGATACCCATGATGCTCAGGGATTTTTCAAAGCCACAAAGGTCATCTATGGACCAAGAAACCATGGCACACAGCCTCTACGCTCATCAGATGGAACCAAACTCCTGAAAGACCAAAAATCAATTGCACTACGTTGGAAAGAACACTGCCAAAGCCTCCTGAACCACAGCTCCAATGTGGCTGAAGAGGTTCTTTCACAAATCCCACAACAACAAACCAGGGACGAGCTTGCAGCACTGCCTAGTTTTGAAGAAGTTAGCAATGCCATCAGCCAACAAAAGAATAACAAAGCCAGCGGACCGTATGGGATCCCTGCTGAAATCTTTAAAGAGGGAGGACCTCAGCTGACACAACAACTCCACCAGCTCATAGAAAAAGTGTGGGTGACCGGGAAAATCCCAGCAAATTTCAAGGATGCCACCATCATCACCCTCTTCAAAAAAGGGGAAAGAACAGACTACGGGAACTATCAAGGTATCTCCCTTCTAACTTCAGCTGGGAAATTCCTCGCAAGAATCCTTGGAAACTAACTTCTACCCCTCTCATAAGACACCCTCCCAGAATCCCAGAACGGCTTCCGCCCCTCCAGAGGAACAGTGGACATGATCTTTACTGTACGACAGTTCCAAGAAAAATGCAGGGAACAAAATCAACCTCTATACATGGAATTCATTGACCTTGCAAAGGCATTTGATACAGTGAATCGCAGAGCTCTCTGGACCATCCTCCAAAAAATCGGGTGCCCTAACAAATTTGTGAACATCCTGTGGCTTCTCCGTGATGACATGATGGCAACAGTCTTGAACAGCAATGGCTCCCAAAGTGACCCATTTAAGGTGGAATCAGGTGTCAAACAGGGATGTGTTATTGCCCCAACTTTATTCTCCATCTTCATCACTATGATACTTCATCTTGTTGATGGGAAGCTTCCCATTGGAGTAGAAATCATCTATCGGACAGATGGCAAGCTATTTAACCTCAGCAGACTGAAAGCCAAAACCAAGGTTACAACAACATCTGTTATAGAACTCCAGTATGCTGATGACAATGTCATCTGTGCGCATTCAGAAGATCTACAAGCCACTCTAAACACCTTTACAGAAACATACGAGAAGCTCAGCTTGTCATTGAACATCGAGAAAACCAACGTTCTGTTCCAGTAGTCACCAGGCAATCCTTCTCCAATGCCAGAGATACAGCTTAATGGTGTAACATTAGAAAAAAACAAATACATTAAATCCAAACTCTTCCTAGAAGCTAAATAAAACATACCACTACTTTTGACATACCATGACTTATCATAATTTGTAGGGCAATAGGATAATGCTCAGAAAAGTCGAAGGTGGTAGGAAAAGAGGAAGACCACATTACAGTGGATAAACGCAATCAAGAAAGCCACAACCCTGAGTTTGCAGGCCTTTAGCAGAGTTGTTAATAACAGAGTGCCTTGGTGATCTTTCATCCACAAGGTTGCCGTAAGTCAAAGATGACTTGACAGCAACTAACAACAAACAAAAACAGGTTTTGGGCTATTATTCCCAACTTCACTTACTGTTGACCATACTAGATCAGGTTGATGAAATCTGAGGCATCAGGTTTGGAAGGGCTGACATGATAGAAATACAGGAACATAGAGCTGGAAGAAACCACAAGGGCCATCCTGTGCACACACCCTCACCATGCAGTTTGACATAATCAAAGCACTCCTGACAGATGCAGTAATCCAAATGAAACTCCACCACAGTTCAAAGCAGTGTATTCCATTGTTGAACAGTTCTTACCATCAGGAAATTATTCCTAATATTCAGGTGACATCTCTGTGTCCTAGTCTCTAGAGAAGCAGAAAAAAGCCTGCTGCATCTTCAATATGACAACCTTTCAATACGACATCTTCTCCAGATTAAACATATCCAGCCTCCTAAACTGCTCCTCATAAGGCATGGTTTTCAGATCTTTTACCATTTTGGTTACTTTCTACTGAACACATTCCAGCTTCTTAAAAACTTTTTATAAATTTATGGTGCCTATTACAAGACACATTATTTCATGTGAAGTCCAGGAGAATATTCCAGATGAGGTAAAATAAACTACAGATTTAAAGATCTACTTGATGATATATCTTAATTCTGGGTTGTTGTTGTAGGTTTTCCGGGCTATATGGCCATGTTCTAGAGTCATTTTCTCCTGACATTTCGCCTGCATCTATGGCAAGCATCCTCAGAGGTAGTGAGGTCTGTTGGAAGTAGAAAAATGGGTTTATATATCTGTGGAAAGACCAGGGTGGGACAAAGGACGTTTGTCTGCTGGAGCTATCACAACTCAATGTTTTGAAACCATGGGAGTTACCGTTTAGTGAACCCCCGGCACTAATTGACAGAGCAAACTAAAGATCTTGTGAAATTACAACTCCCACAATGCCACAGAATTGAGCCATGACAGTTAAAATGGTTTCATACTGCATTTATTCTACAGTATAGAACACCCTTTATCTTTAAAAATCTATTTCCCAATCATCATTTGTGATTGGATATCTTTCTGTGCATTCTGCTTCTATGTTCTTGTTTTATGTGTATTATATCCCACCACTATCCCTCTCCACCTCCAACGAGGAGAAGCAGGACAATGGGAAAAAAATTTGTCTCAGCTTCCCTATTGCGATAAGCATGTTTTTATATCACAGACTTATGTCACTATATGAAACACCTCTCTTGGCACAGTGCTAAATCTTAGCAAATTTAGATCAGGCAGCTTTTGGAAGGCTTTTTTTTGGAACATATTTTCAATACTTTATTCTATACATTTAATAGAGACACATTTGAAGTGTTTTCAAATAAACACTATTCAGGGCAGGAACTGCCAAAGGCACATATTTCTCTTCCAGTGTTCCCGGGAAGTGGTTTGTTAAGCTATTGTTCTCAATGAAAAACTCATGTGTTTGTTCAGCACAATATGGGTCGTTGCTTTGAGTGAAAGATTCCCTTGACACGGCAAAACTTTCAACTGAAGCAAGTCTTTGCCAAGTATATTTTAACCAGATGCAGCTCAGCTTTGATTAGCGGCCACTGGATTCCATGTATGACAGATAATGATGGTTTTGCTCCTCTTTAGTGAGGAAACATCTTCAGCGTTTAATCAAGAAATATACTTATCTACATTCACATGCACACACATACACACACAAGCTAATTTAGAACTGTGGTTCATGTCAATTTTCCTGACCTTTGACTGTTTAATCTTAGGAGGACATATGCAATACCAACTAAAAATAAATGTAATAAAATATTTATTTTGGCAGATACATTATAGACATTGCAGAGGGACATGTGGTGCATGGAAATTTTCTACCGCACATACAGAGAGCAGAAAGGACTCCAGATGCATTCCTGATTTCCCACTTGTGGGAAAGTATCTATTGAATAATGATAATGGCAAAACGGCAAAGACGCGTGCCATTCGAGAATGTTGTTCCAGTCCTCTCATCTGTCCCGGAGGAGGCAATTGTGAGTGTTGTCATTGATTGGATATAGTAAGGAACCAAAGTTGACATCTGGCAACACACTGAATGTAATAAGATTCCTTTTGGTTTGTCTTAGTATTTTTCTACATGGTCACAAATCTACATACAAGAATTCAGCTTTTTGGAAAAAGAAGTTATATTTAGAAGGATATATTTATTCATATCTGTCTCTTTCTATATCCTAGGGAAGAGTGGACATGATCCTGCCAAAAGTAATTATGGTTATTTTGCATTAGTTATGGTTATTTTACATTAGCTAAAATCAGTTCTCCCACCAAAATGACACACAATTAAAACAATTGGTTCCAATTGTGCCCAATGATTTTATGATGGCTCCCTCTTCCAGAGGTGATATTTAAATGAACACAATAATTAAAAGGGAAATGAAATAAAATAACTATAGAAAACACACTGAATAATTAAATAAGTCAATCATTAAGAATTAATTAATTATTACTTTGGCTGAAGGATATGATATCAGAAGGAGGAATAAAACTATTTATTTGGGTTGTTGTAGGTTTTCTGGCTGTATGGCCATGTTCTAAAAGCATTCTCTCCTGACATTTCACCTGCATCTGTGGCAAGCATCCTCAGAGGTTGTGAGGTGTGTTTATAAGAGCACTATCTCTAATACTAAGAAATATGGGTAATGAAATAATGAATTATTCAGTCTAAACAGAGATTTTAAAAGAAATTGAATTAAATCTTCTATGTTCTAGCAATCATAAGGACAAATATCTACCCACCTGACATCAGCCGTTATGGATCCATTCACCCTTTGTCACCTGCAGAGCATTTAATCTACATTTAGTTAAGCGCTTATTGAGGCCATACAGGCAAACAAAAGGGGGACGGGTTCACAGAGGAGAAAGTAAAATATTTGCACAGTGTATTAGAGCAAAAGTTAGACAAAAAGTGTGTTACTACCTTGGAAGCCAATGCCATTAAAACTGCTTGTCACTTCCCAGTGACTCCATGTAATTGATCAGCCAGCGGAGAAAAACAGCAGTCCAAATCTTTTGGTTCCACATCTTCACATGGACTAGGATTAGGGGATAGGGGTGAATTTTTTTTGTTAAGACAACAGGCTACTTTCATTTGTACCTGGGGAAAATTCTGAGAGGGCCTTGGACCGCAAGAAGATCAAACCAGTCCATACTCTAGGAAATAAAGCTCCAACTGCTCAGTGAAGGGAAGGATATTAGAGGCAAAGATAAAGTACTTGGGCCAAATAAAGCAAAGACAGGAAAGCTTGGAGAAGATAATGATGATGAGGAAAATGGAAGGAAAAAGGGAGAGGGGCCGATCAAGGGCAAGATGGATGGATGTTATCCTTGAAGTGAGTAGTTTGATCTTGAAGGAGCTGGAGGTAGTGCGGGCTGACAGAGAGCTCTGGCGTGGGCTGATCAATGAGATCATGAAGTGTCGGAAGCAACTGAATGAATAAACAACAAACTAAAAGTCCTTCCTTTTGATTGGACCATGTCTAAGCACTTTCTTGGACCTAGTCATGTAGCACATCTCATTTAACAAGAAATAGACATCTGCTAAAAATTAAAATCCCACATTAGTATCTCAATAGTTAAATATGCTTTCATATTTCAATAAATTAAACCTCATATTGTTCCAGTCAAATGTTTTAGTAAGTAGAATGGGGCTCCCTTTTTTGTGGTTATATACAATATTGCACTGTATAAGATATTTTGCACTGTATAAGATATATTTAATTTAAATATTAAAAATGTCTTTCAAATACATTAAGTACTCTGCAATAAGTCCAATAAGTTGAGAATGTGAGGCAAATGCATTTTTTCTACTTGCGACCACAGCAAATAGAAAAACTAGAAAAGTTCCTTATATCAGATACTGAGGATATGAGGCTAGCTCATTTCAGTGAATACTGACCTGTCCTGTCAATGTTCAAAACAGAAAGAGAAGAAAAAAAAACATTTATTTTTAAAATATGAAACAATGCAATTAATGAAACAGGTTGAAAAAGTAGAGTATACAGTAATTGATTGAAAGTTATATTGTTCTAAAAGAATAGGGGAACAGTTTATTTCATAACTTTTTTGGGGAAGGAGGGAAGCTATGCTCTGAGTGTGCCTTTTTCCATGCTCACGTTATGCATGTTTGGGTCTGTCATGAAAATAGAAAAACTGCAGCTGCAGTGTAGACAATAACAAACATGACTAGTCTCCTAAAATGTCTGGGAACTGAGATCTATGATTAGGTGAGAGGCAATCACAAGCAGTCCAGCCATAAAAGAGATTCGGCTTCTGCTGATGGAAAACTGAGGATTACAGCCATAGTAAGTAAACAGATAACAGTAAAAGATAAAATTGCCACAAAGTCAAATGGGTATCTCCTAAAGATGCAATTCAGAACATGGCCTGTACTTTTGTAACAAATTATAGACATTGTTCTTCTTTTTTAAAGCTACTTAGTAAAAGGAGCTGAATTATGTAACACAGGTAACAATAATTTAGCCTATATCTTATTACTAGTCTCAACAACAGTGGGCCATTTGGCCCGAATTTTGCTGGTATTTCCAATTAAAATAGACCCATGGAATCAGAGGGATTTAGATACATTTTGTTCACCATTCAAAAATTGAATCTGTCTTTTCTGTTTGGACTAATAAGATTGAAGTCTTTGACTCAATGAAGTATGCACAAATCCTGTCCTACTGAGCAATGTGTCTACTGTAGTTGGGACTAACAACTGAATTCAAGCTTTTGTGCTCTTTGCTAACCTGAATAGGGCTCCTTTCTTTTTACTATTTTGAAAATGGGAAGTCTCAGCACAGGTAATATTATCACTGTTTTGCAAATACCTTTCTGAGTTATATAGCTATCAAAAACACAAAAATGAATTGATCAAATATGGTTTTATGCCCTTCAAGGTTACAAGTTTATTAGTATGCAGATTTTTAACAGAACACCAATAACAAATATGAATTACAAAACGTTTCTCCTCCAGTTTTGCCAGATTCCTGCTGTAAATTTTGACTTCAAAATCATAATATTAACATTTAAATCTTCCTTTATGCACATGGAGAGATAATTAGTAAAGGAATATTTTATGCAATGTATGATGTCTCCATTCAGCATAATAGATCTTGATGCTGTAATTGCAAATGTGTTTAAAATAAGGGAGCGAGACATAATGGATGATTTCATACACTACATAGCAACGCCAAACCAAAACAAACAACAACAACACCCCTTCCCCCCCCCACACACACACACACACCAAATTTCCCATCAGGCACTGAGTCAACAGAAAGACAAATTAGCATCTAAAAAGATGGGAAACTATATGAAGTCTCATTCAGAATTCCAATATCATAAAATCATGTTGGAGGAAACCACATGGGCCATCCAGTCCAATCCCCTTCCAAGCAGGAAAAGTACTCCTGACAGGTGGCCATCCAGCCTCTATTTAAAAGTGTCCAAAGAAGCTTCCACATTAAGCAAACCAATCCTATGCTTGTCCCTCAGTGCTTAAGGGACTGCAGTATATTCCTAGAAAAGTATATTCCTAACTGCAGTATATTCCTAGAAAAAAGACAACAGGATATGGACACACTTCACTCAACAATGACACACTTCACTCTCTTCTACTATACATACTGATGCTTCTCATATCAGTGCCTTCCATCTCCATGATCTATCACCAAAATTATGCCTGTTAGAGCAGACCAAAAACCAAAATCAGTCCTCTTGGCTAGTGCAACTGACAAAATACATCAGGAGTTGTGGACTTCCAATTCTATACCCAAATCTCCTAAAAGAATTAGATACAAAAATAGTGGCACAACGAATACAGGATATAGAGGCTCAGAAAGACATTGCCACCCTTAGTAAAGCCAGCTCACTGAAATGGTTAAGTCGCTTCAAACATACTTTTCAAACAGCCGAATACCTAAAGACAGAAATGCCTTAACATCTAAGGAGGGTATTCACTAGAACCCGATTCGAACAGACAGATACAATGGTTAAACATAGAAGGTTTAACCAAGTTCCATATAATGAACATTTCTGTATCTGTGGGGTGACAGAGGTAGAGGATATTACACATGTACTGTTTAATTGCATTTTGTACAACAAGGAGAGAAATCAATACCTCGGACCATTCATCATACAGAAGACTCACTGGGATCCCCATATCAAAACTACATTCTTAATGGCTAGCCAGAATGTGAAGATAACACACCAAACAGCCCTTTTCCTTCATAAAGCAATGCAGCGGAGAACTGCGTATCTGGAGGCGATTGGGGTAAACTGTAGGGGTGACGCAGATATCTGAAGTGGCTTGGGAATAGCTGGTCTATTTTAACCTTCATTTTAACCTTCGTTTTTTATTTTTGTGGTGTGAAATTTAACCTTGGCATTTTAATGATGATATTTTTAATTATCTTTTAACTTAACCAAGTTTGAAGGTATGTTAGTTCACTATTATGGGAGTCTTAGGATAGTGATTATTGTCTATTTGTGCACGTTTCTGTTTTTGTTTTTAATGTTGATATGGTCAATGGACTAATCAATAAACTTTGCTTGCATGATCTATCTGTTCGGGGGGCGGGGGTTTGTTGGAAAGCTCTAGCATGTGGCAAACCATGAAGCATGTGAAGCATGTGTCAAGCATTATCTGTCCCCCTGCACCAGAAGTTAATGCTAACATGGAGCATTGTACAGTAAGCCCTTGGTATCTCTTTGGGTTTGTTTCCAGGACTCCAGTGGATATTAAAATTTGTTGATGCTCAATTCCCATTATATATGATGGCATATACAAAATGGCAAAATCATACTTTGTTTTTTGATTTTTTTGAAAATATTTTCAAGTTGTAGATGGTGCAATGTCTGGATACAAAATTGGTGGCTACATGTGGCTGATTGTACAGCCTTCTTCTTTCCCCAGTTCTATCAGCAGTGAAGGAAGATTGGGGAAGTAACTTCACAATCAGTACTTGAAGCAACATTAACAACATTCAACCTCAGTATAAGCACATGCTCCAAAGCCCTAGACACTGACCACATGACATACAAGACCAGAAGTGCTGGTATCTGGCACAGCACTGGGCAATGCTGGGTTGGCTGCAATCCCCAAGGAAAATATTCTCTCTGGGAACGGAAATATCTCTTGTCCTGTGCCCTAAGGATAAAGCTGTGTCAGTCTTGTAAAATCACCGTGGGAAACGAGTTCTGTAATCATGTGCCCTCACTAACAATATCCTGCCACCAGATGTGCAAGCCAAGAAGTTGTGCTAGCACACCAGATGATGGCAATTGCTGTGAAAGTACAGGATGTAGTTGGGGCTTTGTTGTTTGAAGACAGCAACTGTCTTCTTCTCTGATGGCTGTCAGCTTATTAAACTGTGTCTAAGTAGGAGGCAAAAGTTTGCTCTTTAAAATGAGTGAAGGAAGTTAGGGAATAGTGCTTTAAATTAGTATATTGGCACTGCTAATGTATTTATAATCAATATAAAAATATCACACACAATGGCTGTGATGTAAAGAAAAGAGTTCTTTATAGATGCAATAGCCTGGCAAGGAGCAACAACTAAAAGGAAAATTACACTGAGGCATTCACCATTCATATTGGAAGCTAAGCAGGGTTAGCTCCTGTTAGTACTTGGATGGAAGACTATCAATGGATACCAGGTGCTCTGGGCTATATTTCAGACAAAGGAACTGGAAAAACCATCTCGGAGAATTCCTTGCCTAAGAAAATCCTTGAAAATTCATGGGTTTGCCAGGTGACTTAAAGGCATACACGTATCAACACTGCAGTGGAGAGTGCAGCATCTTTTCCAAAATCTGTCAAAGGAAGAAAAGACCATGTTGCCAACAGAGAGAAAGAGAGCACCCACTACCTTGTAATCTAATGTCTCAAAAACGATCACATGCTGAGTAATCTCAGTGAGAGTTTGCTGAATTAATTACTTTCAGTGCAATGTCACTACAATCAGCATAAAATTTAATGTATGCCAAAAATATTGGAAGTACACTCACAATGTTAGTAGATCGTTAGCTTGGGACTTTGGATCAACTGGAAGGAGGAGGAAGGAAAGATTTATTCTAATGGTCATAATGTCTCTGTTTACCTGAGTTTTAAGCACTGTTACTCAAAGCAGTCGTCTATGGTCTATGGACTGCTGACAGTTCCGAAGACATTAGATGCCAGTCCCTTGATAGTGACCAGGAAAGAAAGAAACAACTGTAGCCAGTGGGCACTAACATGATAGCAGACCATGGCACAATGGAAAAACAAAATTGCTTGTCCCTCACATAAGATATCTTGCAATGCATTGGTTAAGAACTTTAGAGCATACCTTGTTAAACCATAAACATGCATTAGTGATATAAGCAGGTCTTGTAGAAGTGAGCGGAAACATTGGGCCTCAAGGGGTTCAGAAAGCAAGAAAAGAGAATAAGAATGAAGATAAAAGGATAATTATTCTATGTAGGTTCTAGGCCTCTTCCTCATTTAGAGATGTATTTCAAGAACAGATTTTGATGTTGATTTGATCCAATTCTTATCTTTCAAAGCTCAATTATTTACGGTATGTCTTGTCATTTTTCTTGTAGTAGGATGAATAGTTGCTGTTTGCAAATTATAATGTATATTATAATATAAACAACCTGCATTTATAGCATTTAAAGCCTAGTTGAACATAGGTCCAGCTCTGTAGAACTAAGATTAGTTATATAATAATTCCTTGAATGGTTCAAAACACCTTCCAAAATACCATACAGTGGGCTCATGGTATCCACTGGGATATAGTTCCAGGATCCCATCCCTGTGGATTCCAAAATCAGTGAAAACTCATATACAATGGCATAAAATGGTTTTCTTTTCAGATTTTTTTTACTTGGAATATTTTCAAGCTGTGGCTGAATGAATTTGTGGATGTAGAATCTGCCAACACAGCAGGTTGACTGTATTTAAGAATGAGTAATGTTATCACTTCACTTATTTTAAAATTAAAACATTTAAAACTAAAAAATATTGGAATTGGATTGGTCTTCCTCTCTGACCTTTGGATGACCAATCACCACCAATCCCAAATCCAGAAAAAAGAGACATGGCCTTCTTTAACAATGCCTACTTCACTCAAGGTGGGGGAAATGTGTGTGTGTGTTAGCAGACACCCTCTATAAATGTGTGTTAGCAGACATCCTCTATAAATTCTTCCCCAAAATTGTACACTGTGAGGTATTCAGCAACAGCAGTTTAAAAGTCAAGCGATGACTTCTTCCTAGGCTGCCATTACTTCAAACTGCTGTAGGCATTATTAATATGCTTAATTTGAACAATATGCACATTAGAGTATGCAAAGTAGCATTATGTACAAATCAGACATCTGGATGTGAGGGCTTGAATGTAGCTGAATGTAGTATTTAACATCTTTTATTAGTATTTAGCTGCTATGTTAACTGGCTTAACCTGCGTAACCTGCCCAATATTTAATTTTGTGTCTGTGTTGTTTTTAAGTTGCACTAATAGAATAGTGATTACATTCTATAATTATGCAAGTAAACTCTATGGTTATTTTGACTTCATTTCAGTAAGCCTTTGAAATCTAACCAGTATTTACAGCAAAATGGGGTTTGCATAGACTCTAACATTTCACAGATGGAGATAAGGACACATGTGGCTAAGCTACATCATAGTATGTCCAAAATGGTGTGGGCGAGCAGCAAGGGGGCAAAAATATTAATAAGGAAGAACACATACAACAAATATTTGAAGTCATTTAAACAGCAAAACCTTAGGATTTATGTCCTGACTTTAGAAAAGTTTGAATAAAAGAAAACAAACACAATATTCTGTGCATGTGCACAGCATGATTCATAATAAATACAACACATTATAAAATGAAAATTATTGCTTTATCTCAGATCTATGGTCACTGCATGACATTACATTCACACCTGCTTCCACTGCCCATTGCACAACTTTCCCATAACATTCAAGTGGTCACTTTGAACCATTCATTACCTCCTACTTAACTGTTGTTGAGATATTAATGCATGTGGGTGGGTGGTATTGGTGTGCCACATTTTTAGCTAGAGATAAATGAGAACAAATTAGTTGAAGATGTAGATGGGGAAAAACAATTTGTGGAGTCTTTTGGCAGCTTTTGGGGTTGTCTCTCTTCTGTTACAGTCTTGTACACATTTACCTTTGAGTAAGGTACCCTGCACGCCCTCCCTCCTTCCCCAATCATATTGGGGGGACAGGATAAGGGGCATTAGCACCCTGTCCATCAGACTCCCTCCATCAGATGGGTGAAAGGGTGGCAACGCATGTTGCCATGTTGCCCTTTTCTCCATCAGATGGAGGAAAAGGCAAAAAAAAAATGGATAGTTCCATTGGAGCTACAGAAAACACACTTTCCTCTCTGCCGTGGCAATGCTTCCCCTCCATTTTGGAAGGAATGGGAGCAGGGCCAAGCCAGAGTCTTTTGATAGCACTCAGCAGGCTCCTTCCCAAAAAGGAAAAAAGGGGCCATAAAACCTCAAAGTGATGCCATCACAAGTCCATCTCAGCACACTCTCTCTCTTTCTCTCTTTCTCTCTCTCCCTCTCTCTCTCTCACACACACACAAAGCTATCCATTAGAAACAGTAGGAACCATGGCATCTTCTACTTCTGCTGGGAAGGGAAAGACCACCCCTGCTCTTCTGTTACTCGATCAGGAACACAGATACCATTCTGCTAAACTAACTGAGTACAAAGCTCTTTGAAGTCTGTTTACAGGCTCTATCAAGATAAAGGTTAAATAAGGATGTCATAAGGAAGAAGGAACAGGCTTGTTTTCTGCAGCCCTGGAGACTAGGACTCGGAACAATGGGTTCAAATTACAGGAAAGAAAATTTCATTTTCAACATTAGGAAGAACATTGTGACTGTAAGATCTTTTTAATGGTGAAACTCTGTCTCAGTGTGTGGTGGAAGCTCCTTCTTTGGAGGCTTTTAAACAGAGGTTGAATGGCCATCTGTTCAGGATGCTTTGGCTGTGCTTTTCCTCAATTGCAGATTAGATGGCCCATGTGGAATGAGATACTCAGAGCAATGGGTTCAAATTACAGGAAAGGAAATTCCATTTTCAACATTAGGAAGAACATTGTGACTGTAAGAGCTTTTTAATGGTGAAACTCTGTCTCAGTGTGTGGTGGAAGCTCCTTCTTTGGAGGCTTTTAAACAGAGGTTGAATGGACATTTGTTCGGGATGCTTTGGCTGTGCTTGTCCTGAATTGTAGACTAGATGGCCCATGTGGAATGAGATATCTTGGAAATGGGACCCAAGTGTAAACAAGAAATTCACTAATGTTTCCAATAGACCTGATAAACATAGCCTGTAAGAAATTTTATGCACAATATTTTTATTTGTGCATGAAAAAAGTATGTGTACATTGAATGAATAGAAAGCAAGGGAATCATTATCTCAGTCACCATGTGGACACAATCCTTGGAGTATTTTAGATTTTTAAATTCTGGAAATGAATACTCAACCCTACACATAGTTCAACCTCTACACATAACAGACAGAAGGAAGGTAAAATCCAGCAGATGAGAATCCAAAACTACAGATGACTTTCTTTCCATTGCAGTTACAGCTGAGATCCATGGCTATTGGAGACAATAGATTTGGCAAATACATACTTAGGGCTTTATCAAATTATCTCTTTAAGAGGGCAGCCCCACATTTTCACATCTTCTGCAACTTGCAGAATTCTGGGAAATGTAGTTTAGGGTGGGGGCTTTGGAATTCTCAGCTACAGAGGTCCTCACCTTCCCAAATTACATTTCCCAGAATTCTGCAGGCAAAAGAAGACACCAAAAATGTGGGGCTGCCCGCTTTAAAGAGCTAATCTGATAAAGCACTAATAATATATTTGTCAGACCCGTTGTCTCCAATAGCCATAGATCTATCTCAGCTATAGCTGAGGTCTATGTAAGGTGTGATTAGGATATCTTGCCCTCTTTCGTTCTTGCGGATTACTTGAATATCCATGTACCCCTATAAAGTTGTGCAATAGGGCAAGTGATGAATGCTACTTATATCAAAAAAAAAATACTTTTGCATTCCTTTTAAGGTATGATGGCTTTTTCAAAACATTTTAACAAAGATTTTAAACATTTATACAACATGTGCATATCTGTGAAGCTATAGCACCACATTAAATTGAGCTTTCCTCTTTATTTGTGGATTTTAATTATAATTTAAAGCATATTATGGATTTATTTAAAATAATAAAGAAACCCCATGACAATTTCAGATGTGGTGACATTGAGAAAACCAATAGTGCAAATTTCAAAAACAGCATTTCTTGACACTTTTGTATCCAAATATTCTCTTCAATGCAGAAAAAAACCTAAACTAGGGCATTTTACTTATAGAACTGATATTCTTGATCTCACTGACATCACTGTCTGACGTCATATACATTTGAAAAAAGTATTTTGGAAATATATCATTTTTAAGATATATGTCAAATATCAGAAGAATAAAATGAATGACCATATTGTTTATAACACTTAACAAACACTGTAGAAGAATTAAGTTAAAGTACAACTTGTCCAAGAGGGCTTAATCCATGAAAGACATAGGAAACCAGGTTAATTTGTCAAGATGGCAGCCATTAGCTCTGAAAGGTTATGCAAATAGAGAAGATGGATGATAAAGTGCAGGCCACCCCCATTGTGTCAAACATAAATAAACTCTGTACAAAACTGACAGGAAGCTAATTTGTTTTGCAGAGAAGACAGGTAATGGGACACCTCTGTATGCCACAAGAGACTATATTATGTTTTAATGCAAACAGCTTTAGATAAAAGTCACTATTTGGAGAAAATTAATTATCTGAAACTGTCATAAATAGTTATTTAATGCTAAACATAAACTTGACAGCAATTTTGGATTAATATTTCAATAAAATAGAACACATCAATTGTCATTTACAGTGTTTTAGATTATAGGAATAAGGACTTGCGACATTTAAAACAGCCCATTTTCGTTACTATTTGTGGTCTATGGGAGCTTGGTGGTAGTAATGGAAAACATCCATGCCTCCTCTTAAAAAACTACAATCATTGCTTTTTTCTTCAGGTTGCTATTTTCTTCCTTCAACAACTACACAAATCATACAAAGTCACCAGGTGAAGATTTGCAGTTCAGCATAAAAGTTACCATAAGAGAGTCAGAAAAACACATCCCATAATCTATTTTGAGTAAACAAGACCACAACTTTATTGATAATAAGTGTATAGGGTTGGTTTGGCATGATGTATTGATCAGACAATCTAGCTTTGACCAACATGCCTGCTCCAGCCTGACTGCTGTAGGAAAACAAATTACATGGGTTTCCTACCACCTAATGGTGTGTAGCATGTACCTTGCCCCAGACCAGGTCCACTACCCTATCCCAAAGTTCCTTAATACAAATCCGCCATTAACTGGGGGGGGGGGGGAGTACCAAATACTCCAACCATGCCCCTTAATGCATTAGATCCAATTCTCATGCCACACCAATCCAATCAAACCATTTTCTATAATAATTTTCAACATGCCAACACAACATGGGTGAGTGGGAAGACTGACCAAGCCAGACTGAGTAGTCAGGTTGAATAAGTATCCTTTAAGCAGACCAGAAAACTCTGGCCCCTTTCCACTTCAAGAAGTTCCTGCCTCCATCCCAGTTGGCTGTGCACCTACAAGCCCACACAAACTGCATTGGCTTCTGGAATAAAAACAGGTAACTACAAAGGGCAATGTACCTGTGTCTCTTTCTACATAGTACTAATCTGCCAGAAGAGACTTTGTCTCTTTTCTTCCCACAAGTGTATCAGCTCATAAAAATCTCTCAGAGAAATCCTCCACCAGTATCACCTTCAATACAACTTCTACCCCATAGCTGCCCCCTACTGCACTGTGTTTGACACATTGAGTTTGGCTCCTTAGCAAAAGCATCTTTGACTTGGGAGGAGTAGAAATGCTTCCAGCCACATAGCCTCTTGCCACAGAGAAGCACCATAGAGTACTATAAAACATGATCACATGATGTTGCTTTCCCAGGTGGCAAAATTAGCACACACACCAGGGAAAAATTGGAAAAATATTCCTGTGTTATTAGGAGAAAACAACAATTTGTGATGATTTCTTAGCAGGAAGCACTGAAGGGGGGGGGGAGGGGGGAGAATAAAGAAACAATAATTTCTGTGCTGAACCTTCCTCACTCATAACACTTTTTGCTCTGGAAATATATGTCGAAATTCAAATTGATTAATCATTTCAAAAACTAATTAAAATAAGCCAAGTACTAAGCAGGATGCCAGTGTCTTCCTATGAACTTCTGGTGCCTAGTACTTCCTAAAATACTTGTAAGAAAAGGATACGGTACCTCAGGAAATGTGTCTCTGAAGTTTCACTAATGAGGAGGGGGCTTACTAGGCTCTTGCTGCTGTTATGTTCAATTGTATTTTTATGAGCTGATACACTTGTGGGAAGAAAAGAGACAGACTCTCTTCTGGCAGATTAGTTAGCCCTTTATGGGGTCTGCTGTTAATTTTGATTATTCATCTCCACATCTGTCTTTGCCCAACTGTGACATGAATACAGCTCCTTACTGCTAACTCCATTTAATCAGAAGCTTGTCTCCAATGAAATCTGTCAGCTTGTTTGACCTCTTAACAGATCTGCATCTAGAGTTACAATCTAGTTCAAAGTCAGATCTCACATTTCCAACAGCTCGGACAAAGGAAGAACTCTGGCATGCAGCTATCTGGAGCGGATAGCTCTTGATCCCCACCCCCCACCCTCATTCACCACCCTCTGATACTTTGCTCTTGAAATACTGAATGTTGAACTACAAGGCTGCCATAGTTTTAGTGCTCAGGATGTTATCAGAGGAAAGCTGCATATTGCATTGATAGCAAATGCCATCCTCTTCACAAACATTTAATATTTCATTGTACCTTCAACAATTTCCTCAGTTCTAGTTGTTCTGGACTATTTACCAGAGTAAGCTGGAATGTTTTACCATTCCTTTCATTTTTCTGTGGAAATGAAATTTGTGTGTGTACTTCCCAGGTTATATTAAACCACCAAACTAACATGTAATAGTATTTAATATTCTATGAGCTTCTGGTTTTGTTTTTGCTTTTTCCAGAGGAAGGGGTTATTTTTTGTTTATTAATCTCCCTAGTTTTAGTAATGAGGCAAATATCATGTGCCCCATTATTATATTCAGATCAGAATATGCTTCCTCAATTACTGTGTTCCACCACATCACATCTGAGCATTTCCTTATCTACGGCCTGGGAAAGAAAGACTCACAGGGGCTGAAAATCTCAAGCAAAGTATCTAAGCAAGAGCTCACATTGTGGAAATATCTTGTGACACTTTGGCAGGCGTGCCAGGATTTAGAACCAACCATTTTGGTTCCTATTTCTCAGTTACATGTTGGTGTTCAGGTTGCTGGTTGCCCATGGAGCAGGCAGGAAGGAATTATCTTACTGAGTGCAGTTTTGATTCATTTTTCATGTCTCTTGTCTACTAATATTTCCAATATGTCACTTTTCAGAAACTCCCATGACGAATGGGAGTTTCTATAAAGTGAGAATTTGAGGAACAGTTTTAAACAGTTCCAATAAGGAGGAAAAATAGGAGCGATCTAAAGAAACCAGAATGGATGTCTAAGGAACTTTCAGTTAAGCCAAGATTTAAAAAAGGACATGTACAAGAAATGGAAAAGGGGAGAAATCGCCTAAGAGGAACTAAAACAAATAGCCAACATATGTAGCAATAATATCAAAAAGCCAAAGATCAGAACAAGCTCAGCTTGCTAAAGAGGTTAAATCCATTTTAAAAGGCTTAGAGCGAACATATAGCCATATTTAAATTTTGAAAGGATGTCACATTATTTATCATGTCAGAAGCAAATTGAGGGTACAGTTAAAATGTATTTAAAACATAAATGAAGTAAAAAAACTTGGCATTTTACTAAATGTTCTTTTATAACTAGCTGGCCACTTGGAGTGCTTCAGGTGTCGTTGTGAGGAAGTCCTCCATCGTGCATGTGGCAGGGCACAGGTTGCATTGTAGTAGGTGTCTGTGGTTTGCTCTCCACACTCGCATGTTGTGCACTCCACTTTGTAGCCCCATTTCTTAAGATTGGCTCTGCATCTTGTGGTGCCAGAGCGCAGCCTATTCAGCACCTTCCAGGTCGCCTAGTCTTCTGTGTGCCCAGAAGGGAGTCTCTCATTGGGTATCAGCCATAGATAGAGGTTCCGGGTTTTAGCCTACCACTTTTGGACTCTTGCTTACTGAGGTGTCCCTGCGAGTATCTCTGTAGATCTTAGAAAACTGTTTCTTGACTTAAGACATTGGCATGCTGGCTGATATCCAAACAGAGGATGGTCTGGAGATGGACTGTGTTGGTCCTTTCATTACTACTTCCCGGCAGATGCCAGGTGGTGCAATACCAGCTAACCAGTATTTCTCCAATGGTGTAGACATCCTGTGATAATGCGGCATGTCTCGTTAAGAGCCACATTCACTGTTTTAACATGGTGAGATGTATTCCACACTGGGCACATGTACTCAGCAGCAGAGTAGCAAGCGCAAGGGCAGATGTCTTCACTGTGTTTGGTTGTGATCCCCAGGGGGACATGAGAGAAGCCTCCCCTCAGGATCGTAACACATTGCCTAGGCATCATCTCTGTAGAGGGCTGATTCCCTCACACCAGAAGCAACTTGCAGCATGAAACCAAACAAAAAAACAGACCTTTTCAGAACCAACCATGACAATAATCTCAATCATCAGCTGTCAAAGGACAACACACTGAAGAGGGGGCAAGCTTGTTTTCTGTTGCTCTGGAGGGGAGATTAGAACATGGAACAATTCAAATTGCAGGAAAAAAAGATTCCATGTTAACATTAGGAAAAAAACTTCCTGACAGTGAAAGCTATTCAGCAGTGGAATATAATGCCTCATTGGAGTGTGGTAGAGTCTCCTTCTCTGGAGGTTTTCAAGCAGAGGCCAGATAGTCATCAGTCAGTGGAGCTTTAATTGTTTTCCTGCATGGCAGGGAATTGGACTGAATGGCCCTTGTGGTCTTTTCCAGCTCTATGATCCTACCATCTCCTAGGCACTGCCATGCCAAAAACTAAAATTTGGGCACAACATAATAGGAAAGGAGAAATTGCCATGCAAGTTGAAAAAGTCATATTCCATCTTTACCATTGCAGGTTCATTTCCTGTATGTATACTTTTAATTTTAAACAATCTGTTTTTTTGAGGAAAAATGAGTAACAAAATGGAGGGTTCAATCAAATCTACCTCTGCTGCTGGCAGATACGTTTGCATAGCTGAATTCAGGGTTGGGATTACTGCAGATATCTTTTCAGAGTTCTGTTTCATTTTCAACAGTTTATTTTAAAGAATGTCCACCTCTTATTCAATGATAAAACTGGCAATAAAGGTGCAATACAAGGGCTTTAATTTATCTAAAGAATCTTAGAAGAAGAGCCAACCCAGAAGAGTCTTCTACAAGTTCGGTTAGACTAAAAATGAGCTTCTTCATCAGAGGCTTTATTCTATGAGGTATGCCTGTATTATAATTCAAACCAATGTTGAAAAATGTAGAAAAATGTACACTAAAATAGTTTTTAAAGTGATAGCCATGTTAGTCTTTCGTAGCTTACAAAGGTGTAATTTTTTTTCTTGCAGGAAAAATTGGTCACTGGCCCAAATATAGGGGCCATGCCCAATATCAACCGTACTGGTTACTTGTTCTTTCCTGTTGAATGTAACCAATGAAAAAAAAAAGCAGAGAGCATAATCATTCCATCTCTAATAAGAACAAGCCATACTTAGCATTGCCAGGTTAAGAGTATATAATAGTAACTAATAAAAAAATTCATCAAAGTAAAGCTTGATGCGCCCTAAGGCTGGGAACCACATATGGTCACATGCTGACATGCTGGCTGTCAGGACATTATTTGCATACACATACACACTCAGTTTTTCTCATTCTAAATGGTGGGAAGTAAAAACAGAGGACAAATAAGTTACAATAGAGTAGTACCTGTGTTACAACTCGAAGCCCTAAAAGAAAATCTGTAGAGATTCTTGCTACCACATCATACTATAAAATGAATCCACTTTAAATCTGGTTTCTGCCTTCTGCAGAATTCTGGGGTTTGTAGTTTAGTGAGGCTGTTAAAGGTTTCTCCCTAAACTACAAACCTCAGAATTCTGCAGAAGGCAGCAACCAAATTTTAAGTGAATTCATTCTCCAGTGTGATGAAGTACTTAGAGATATCCAGGGCAACTCTATGATCTGATAATTCAGTGGGTACAAAATAAATTCATTCCAGATGAACACATCACCATATAATATTCCAACTGTAAATGACTTGATCTATGCATATCAGGTTAGTCAACTTAATTTTAACCTGCCTCTTTTTAAAGTACTGCTACAATGATGTACTTTTATTGTACTCTACTTTAAAACCTTTACTTCTTAGCTCCCTGACAGCAGAACTTGGGAACATTGCCCTAAATAGTAATGTAATGCAGGTTAGCATTAAAAGTTAACACAGTAGCACAGCAAATTCCTAAACACCTGCTGGTATAGGAAAGTCTTCACCAGTGAGTAAAAGGGGAGCAAGAAGGGACAGAAATGCCACACGTTGCTTCCTTAGGAAGGAAGTTCTAATATCTGGGAGCAGCAGAAGAGAAGGCCTTCTTCTGCTTTTCCACCAAACATGCCTGGTAAGATGGGTGATTAACACTGTAGATCTTCCCTTGGGCAGGCTCATATGGCAAAAGTCTCATCCCCGTGGCCAAAAAAAGGATCAGACAATCTATAAGGAGGAATGGAGATGCTACAGATCTTATGAAAAATAATGCTGGAGATAACACGCTTCTTTTCTCTGCTGCTTTATATACCCTTAGTTACCATCCCATATGAGCCCTTGATCAAACTGCTTTCTTCTTCTAAGGAAATGGAACATCTTAAATGCAAACACAGCCGATGGAATTGGGAAATATTGTAAACCAAAGTGTCCTGAAGAACTTGCTTCCTTAGAGAATGTTTAGTCTTTCTAAAAAAAATGTTCCAACACAATATGATTTGCCTTGAAATCCTGTATTGCAATAAAGGTAGAATACATAGATTTCTACTTCAATGTTTGGAAAGTCACTCCTATTACTATGATATCTATGGCATATTTAAATGTTGATTGTTAAGATTATCTGTTCATTTAAACGCTGTATCAGAATCAACAATACAGTAATCTAAATAATAATCTAAATCATATTTATATTATACCTGTTTCTCAGACCACAGACTCAATGAAATAGATAAAGATAAAAGTTTACATCACTAAAAAAAATACCAGAGTTAAAATATGATTGATTTATGTCAATAGAAAAAGTGCTATTTAAAAATATGCCTACTAAAAAGCAATAGATACAGCCTGTTAAAAAATATTGTGTATGACACTCATTCTGCAATGCTGAAATGTGTGGAAATGTAAAAACTGTTAAAAATCATCATCATGATTTAATAACTTATTAATCACCCTCCATCCGAGAATGCTCCAGGCGATTTACAGCTAAATTACAAAAAGATAAAATACATACATACAAAAATTAAAAATCAACAGAGATCGAATTAGTTGTTGCCTGTGTTGCTAAGGTATTAGTATAAATTACCTTACGTTTAAGAGCACCCCATGAAGGGAGAACAGCAATCTTGTCCACTGCTCCTAATGAATAACAAATGGGCCTTCACAATTTATTTAGTTCAGTGCAAGCCGCCATTACAACTCACTCTGGTGTGTGTTTTTTAACTTTGTGGTAATGCATCATCTTGCCTGACTGTATGTCATCTTCGAGAAGGTCACCAGAGGTATGTAACCCTCCTCCCCATGTTTGAGTTATGAGAAGCTTTGACAAAGCATGGAACAGCATGCTCTGTTTTAGTCTACCCTACTTCTTCGACCCATGTTCTGCAGACATAAAATATCCAGTGTCACCATAAATAGGTCTAAAGTACCACAAAGAAAAATACAAAACTACAAAATACTCAATTAAATACTTCCTTGTTTAAATATACCCTAAAACATTGTAATTTCAACCCAAAGCTTTAAATGAGCATGATGAAGACCACTATTATTTATCTTCATTTCACAGGTATAGAGGACTATGTATTATGTTGCTGTGGACAATTAGCCTTTTATCCAATTTTGCTTGATAACTTAAACTCTTCCACCCCTAAGGTTTTAATTATCCCTCTCAGCCAGCGCTCTTAGGCCTCAGTTCATGCAGCTGGAAATCTGCCCCAGTGATGTTATAACCTTGTTAACGTAACAAAAGAGGAGTTTACTTAAAACTGTACTGACTATGGACTTAAGCCAAATTTACTTGAAAGAGGAAAGAGACTGTCAAAAATCCTACAGTAAACACAGAAAAGCAGTTCTTTCATAACCTTCACCCTAATTCATATAGACAAGTAATTTACATGTAAGTGGATTCATATGGTTTGTAAGGGGGCCTCCCTCCAGAGCCAGACAGGGTTTCAGGACCCTTCCCCCTATTCGTGCGCTCTCTTTTTAAAGAATAGCTATGCTTAGCAGAAGACAGAGCATCTGCAGAGTTTGAATCACAATAAATTATAAGGTAAACATTTATAAAATGAGTCAGCATCAATATGAACAGGACAAATTTCACAAAGCCATTTTCAAATCCAGGCGGTCCTCTGTCAAAATCATTGTTTACATTCAGTAAAGACTTTTATGTCGGGAGTGTAAAGTTGCACCTTTAATGAAGTAATGGTTACATTACCCGTACGTGTAAGTGGCTTGTCAAATACTGATATCCCCCATTCATTTAATGAACACATTACAGTTGGAATTTCCTAAATCTGTCTGTTAATTAAAATCATTTTAGGTCATACACCAACAGATCTTTACATCAGTTAGACTAAACAAAACTTTTCTGTTTCAATATGGAAATCTTCATGATACTAGGATCATAAGAACATTTATCTGAAACAAAATTCTACTGAAATTCCAGGTATTTGTTTAGAATGGTATAAAACAAACAAACAAACCGAAGAACAAAGTAGAAATCAGGCACAAACTTGAACCACAACAATGAATGAGAACTTCCCATCTTCAGTGGCAAATCTGAATTCTCATGTGAATGAAAGCTACAACAAACATTTTCAAGTAATGGAGATGAAGCACAAAACAACAGAATCTAAAATATGAATTCATCCAGTTTGAATGTATCAAACCAGTTCTGAATCCTTCCACAGTCAGCCCTTCACATTTGAGGGGGTTAGAGTCTTAGCCTCCACATGAATACTCCTCCATATTGCTACTTCTTGAAAAAAAAGGGGGGGGGCTAGAAAACATTCCAATGATGCTCCCAATCACAGAAGAGGACTGCTGGGGGCCATGGATCCCTCCCACACCGCTACTTTCTGAGGAGCCTTTGAAATGATCTGAAGATGCCACCATCCTCAGATGGCATTATGTATTTTGCGGGGGGGGGGGGGGAGGGGGATCCCTGCCTCTCCCCCCCCCCCACATTCACTCCTCAATAGATGAAACATCATCAGAACATTCCAATGATGCTGCCATCCACAGTAGATGGCAGAGGGGAATCTATTACCCTTGGCAGTCATCACCCATAGATGGGGGTATCTTTGGAACGTACTGAAGATGTTGTTATGCTAAGGAGATGGCAGAGTGGGTGGAAATCTATCACCTCCCAATAGTCATCCCCCATGAGTGGGGGAACCTTTACAATATTCCAAAAGTGCCACCATCTTTGGGAGTTGGCAATGTGGGAGGGATCCATGGCCCCCTCAGTAGCCATTTGTTGTGGGTAGAGATATCTTTAGAACATTAAGAAAATGCCACCATCCCCAGGAGATAGCGACATAGAAAGACTTTATCACTTTCCCCAACAGTGATCTCCTGTGAGTGGGAGTATCTTTGGAATATTCTCAAGATCCTCCTATCCTTGGGAGATGGTGCCAAGAGGGAGATTCATCATCACCATCACATATTGATCACATGATGGTTGTAGCAAAATATGGTGCGGGCATCGAATTGTGCCTTGCTTTTGTAAGCTGCCCTGAGTCCCCCCCGGGGTGAGAAGGGCGGGGTAGAAGCAACCGAAATAAATAAATAATAAATAGTACTTTCGGAAAATTCCCCACATTTTCCTACTCTGGGAGGTGGCTAAGGGATGATCATTGCCCTCCCACTTCCAACTTCCAGGGAGCCTTGCCAATTTGTGAATAGTCAAAATGTGAAACCCACAAATGTAGAGGGTCAACTGTATTGATACCAGAGAGGAAAGTTTCAAACAGATGAGATGTATCATTCTCTTGGTTCCTAAACACATTTTACTATGGCAGAATCCAGAATACAATTTACAGAATAGTTGTGCTGCCATAAAAACAAATAATATTTCTAAAGTTTTCAGGAAACTGCTTCATTCTTGGTTCACTAGCCAGATTGATAAGCTTGATTAATATTGCTGGACTGGCGAGATCTGTGACTGCCATGCAACTTGATCTACAAATATAATAGAGTGAGGCTAAAAAGGATTGTGATATTTTATATTGCCAATGGATATAAATAAGCCCTTCGCATAAAATAATATTCATACCCACCCATCAGTATCACCCAGCACACGAGATACTGAGATGATTTGGCCACTTTGTCCCTGGTGTGCTAGTTTTCTTCTTTTAAGGATTTTTTTTAATGGGATAGTCAAATGAGTGTGAAGTGGCTCATGTAAATTAGGCAAAAACCCAAGATACGCCCAAGCCATCACTGTGCTGTCCATGTTTTACTGTATAAAAATTCAGAGGGTTCAACAATGACTTCTGACACCCAGGACAAGAAGTAGTTCTGGAGCTTCAGCCCAGAACAAGTAAAGAAGTAATAAAGGAATATTAACTACTCTAAATAAATGTAAGTCTTCTTGAATGGATGAATCTGAGGTCTGAGAAAAAGGAACTTTCAGATGCAACCTCAGAGCCACTTTCAATTATCTTTGGAAATTCTTGGAAAACAGGAGTAATCCCAGGAAATTGAAAGAGGGAAAATGCTGTTCCCATCTTCAAAATGTATTAAAAAGAGGACATGGGCAACTACTAGTCATTCAACTCAATGGTGGTAAGAGGAAAGGCTCAAAAACATGATATTGAATAATCTGTGTGCATTTGGAATGTTGTTATTAATAAGAGCCAGAATGACTTCCTCAAGAACATGTCATGTCAAACTAAGCTTATCTCTTTTTCTGGTAGGATTAAAACTTGGTGGATCAGCGAGCACTGTGGATGCAATATGTCTTGATTTTGTTGTGGCTTTTGACTAGGAACCTCGTGATATGGACAGTGGTTTAATAAGATAGATTTGTAATTAACTGAGAAAGAGAACTCACCAACAGTTGTTCTTCCTGGAGAGAAGAAATTAGTAGGGTGCCTCATGGTTCTGTCCCTGCCTTGGTGTTATTTAGTAGCCAAGGGCCCAGTATTTGTGTCATCTGTTTGTTTTGTGTTTCCATTTCATACTGTCCATTTGGATGGCCCGAAACTGTACATCCCCTCTGGTATGGAAATATCAGTGAAATGAAAGGAAAGAGGGAATGGTAACCATTTGGTCACCTGGTTTTTTTCCCATTGGTAGCAATGGGCAGACTTCTCATGCTCCCCTTTCCCTCAGTTTTAGGGCTAGAGGGTCTCACCATTTCACTGATCATCAGGTTCTCTCCATCATTCATTTGAGTTGTCAGGGTTGGTGGGATAAACCCCTGTCTCTGAATCTGAATATGCAAAATGCAGTCTGTGATTTACTGATACTATTTTGCAGCCCTTGGCTCTTCTTCAGGCTCCATCATCTTTTTAAATGGGTAGCAAGCCCCCCCCCCCCCCCCCCGGTACTTTTCAACACACACTACTTGGAAAAATACTCTCTTTAAGAGAGTGTGTGTGTGGCCTGCAGGCCCAAAGCGCCCGTGACTGCCCGGGGTTGCAGCCGAGCACTGAGTGCCTAGTAAAAGGCAGTTCATGAGGCAAAATAATTTCACAATCTGTCCCATCACCCTACAGTTTATAATTTGAAGGAATCTTTATTGTGACCTTGCATAGAGTGAATACCCTTTTCCAGTACATCTTCAGAATTTACCATTTTATATTAGTTTTGAATCAAGTCAGTCTAATTTCATTGTCTATAGCTGTTATGTAACTTGAACCAAGTTGGCTCTGACTCAAGGTGACCCTATCACATGAATTTCCTTGCAAGTTTTATTGTGAGGACATTTGTTATTACCATCTTTTGAGACTGAAAGAATAGCACTCGCCCAAGATTAACTAGTGAGTTTTCATAACTGTGAAGGGATTAAAATCCTGGTCTCCAAAATTCAGCACCCAAAGCACTAAAACATCTGGGACCTCAATAATAAAAACAAACCAAAACCACACACCTGTTCTTTTAGAGTATAACCCCATCCAGACAAGTGAACATGCCATTCCCAGGCTTAGGAACAACCAACCTCCAGAATATCTGCCTTATCAGGATTCAGCCAGTTCATTCACTGTTGTTCAGCTCATAATTACATCAGGACACTGATGTCATGATTTAGATGTTACAGAAAAATAAAAAGTTTAGTGTATCGCTGACATTTGTTCAATCTAAAATAAAGCTGGAAGATATCTGTTTCAAAAATTGCAGAGTTTCACTACATGATATTGTTATGACTACATTAAATTAAAACCAATGGAGCAACATAACCACAATTATCTCAAGTCATCCCGGGATTGTTGTGTCATCCTTCCCACCCCCAACCTGGTTATCCTCCAGCTGGATTGGCAACACTATTTACACTATGGTGACTGAATAACAGGCTATGATGCTACTATGAAAAGAAGAGAACTGCATGGGGATTTTGAGCACTTCCAGAGACAGAAGGAAAAGAGTGCTGTCCCTTTAGGTTAAAAGGAGTACAAGGTTCTGCAGATGTCCTGTATTAATTCAGAATCAAATTCTAGGACTACAGTGAACTTACAAAAAAAGAAAACAAATATCTAGATAGGATACTTTAAGCCCTTGGATAATTTCTGCATTGATATTTCTAGTATCATAGCCAAGTGGTTTGCCAAAAACCAACAAGAAGAAGTCACAAGGTGACAATTTAATTTCACTCAGATGAAATCAGTCTTTTTCACTTGTTTGGCTATTCTGTCTTATAAATCTCAGTGTGTAACATATCCAGTAATATCCCACAGGAGAGAGCTCCATTCTGTTATAAAACTGTAATGCTGTAAGCCTTAAACATGAAGCATTTACTATTTTAGAAAGGGGAAAGACTGGCCTATTCTATTTTGTAACATCTGCTAAAATCATAATCAGTTTGTTGGCTGGGGTTAGCAATGTAGGAGCCTGCAGTTGATCAGGGCTGCCCTAGGTGTCACTGAGCCCTATGGGAATTAAACTAAGAGGGTTTCCGTAGACAAGAGTGTAATTCAGTCAGCCTCAAAAATGGGGGCGAGGGTCAGGGGGAGAAAGATATTCCTAAAAACAGAAGCTTAGCTTTCCTTTCCAGTCGGCCACTCCCTCACTGTGGCTGCTGTCTTTTGAACCATTCCTATTCCTGACTATCATATCAGCCAAGGGGCCCCACACACTCCCTTCCTGGCTCCACTTCAGTATAAATATCATCCTATTTCATCATTTTGATCATTACTATTTCTTCAGTTAATAAAACTTAGAGAAAGCATGTTTCCAATGAGCCTAAATAAAGGACAATTTTCACTGAGATCAGTCTTGGCAGAATACTTCCATTTCCTCGTTTGTGTGTGTGTGTGTGTACACAGCTAACACAATGAAAAACAATTTTAAAACATTTGTTTTTATTTTTAATAGAATTGTAATTACTATATATTTTTCCTCATGAAACTTGTAGAAATTTAGTTTCCTTTAAAAATTCATACGCAGGTAATGAGATTGAACGACATAAGCTACTCTTTCTTAGGTATGTGCAAATGCCTTTAAGTTGCCTGTTGACAACTGTGAACCTAGTGCCCTGACATACGGTGAATCCAGTACGCTAAAGACATCAGATTCTATCTGCTCTTGAAAGCTAAGCAGAATCCATCTTAGTAAGTACTTGGATTGGAGACTGCTATAGGTTATATTTCAGGGGAAGGAACTGGCAAAACCACCCCTAAGGAGTCCTTGCCTAAGAAAACCCAGTTAAATTCATGGTGATGCCATGGATCCACAGGCAACTTGAACACACACGCATGTCTGCACTCATACAAATTTCATAAAGTTTTCAGAGGTTAATTTGCCAGTTCTTTCCTCTGAATAATAGCCTATATAATCTAGTATTTGTTGGTTGTCTCCCATTCATTTACTAACCTGCAAGATCAGATCTTTGGTGACCCTAAGCCGACCTGTATAGGTGGTGATATGGGTGGAATGAGATGGAAGGGGATGTCAATGACCAGTAGAACAGGTGTACTGTTCATCAGCCCCATATATATCAGCATATATTGTGGTCAGGATTGACATGCTGTTTGGAATTCATCAGAGGTTGGGATTCAGGAAGAAACACTAAATGATCTATGAGCAATGTGTTATACCTTTTCCAGACAGATACTCTCTCCTTATGCTGCTCCAGGAATTGTGATAATCTTGGCAGAGGACACCAAGTGATTTGTCTGCAAATGGGTTGCTTCTTTTTCTTTAGATTTCTTTTTGACTGAGAAATCATAGAATCATAGAGTTAGAGGAGATCACAAGAGCCATCCAGTCCAATCCTCTGCCTGGAGGGAGTGTCAAGAGGATAAAGCAGTATTCCTTAGTTTGAGACAACTGGGTTGAAATAAGCAGAGGTATTCCTTCAAATTTAGATACCAGCTCAACTTTATGAAACCTAGAAATGTACAAATCATTGTGATTTGTAAGCCACTATGAGTCCCAATTTGAGAGGAGGGTGGGGTGTTCTATACTCCATTCTTTGTAATTTCCAGAATTTTGCAGTCTACATAACAACACCGAAATGATACCCATGTGCAGACAGGAATATTTGGCTGGAGGTAAAATATTTTTATCTACCTGCAAGAGTTTTGTACAAGTAGCCCAAACTTATTTTAGTACACTTGCTCGCGGTCAGCCACTAAACTGAAATATGAAGTGTTTGTTAGTATATATTCTGATCTTGTTTTTTCTTGCTTTACTTATGTAATGAAAATTAAAACCTAATTCTGCTTCACAAAAAATAGTGTAACCATTTTAATTTTACAATAATGTTAAATTTGCACTATGCTGGCATATTTTTTTCAATAATTAAAGACATATTTTCAATTACTATAGAATATATCTAAATAAATGCTTTACCTACACTATTCTAAAAAGAGTTTGTTGCCTTATTTCAGTGTTTTTAAAAACAAAAATCTTAATTTACTTTTTTTTAAAAAAAAACTTCATTTGGATTCTTCTATTTTTTTGTGGCACTATGAAGTCAGTGTCAAAAAAGCTAATCAAAATTTGCTGTTTAAAGGGCAGAAACAAAAGTCATAGTAAAATTTTCACCCATATTCCAAGAAGGCCACATTACCATCCTAACTACTTCCTGTGGAAGTCACAGTTGTATCAACATCCTGCTGTTTTGTTTGTATTTAATTTAGGATATGACTCTCTATGCTCTCAGCATGAATTCTACAATTAAATGAAAGCACACCATGGGCTGTAAAACACCAACCAAGTGTTCTACTTTTCAAAGGATATATTTTGTTGAGACAATAAATATGCTCCCTATTTGCTGAATATAATACAAAATACATGAAAATATAACTATAATGAGAAGAAAAATAACTCCTGTGTCATAAATATTGGTGCAATCTTTTTCACAATTAATTTGTCAACTGACCGAGTTATCATTCCCATGTGATAAATTATATACAGACACACATACAATCAATGCCTTCAAACATTCCACTTCACAAAACATTACTATTACAACCTCTAGCATACCGAATGACCTTCTTACCAGGGAGCATTAGCTTGCTCCCATCTGTAGCCACACTATTAATTTGATTCAAAGACTCCATTCTGTCCTGAAATAGTAATTGGTAAAGGCTAATTGGAGCAGGGGATATTTTGGCAGTCCCACCAATGCCCAACCCTCTATACATTAGCCTAGAAACCTTTAAATCCCAAGCCCTCTCAGTTTTCCACTGAGATGGCTTAGGATCAGTAGCCACATAGTTGAGGCCAATGAATTGCCTATCTTCCACTTCTTTCCAAAGAACTGCATATCCTCCACTTCTGGAGTTTTCAATTCCCTGTGAAAAGCCACTACAATCAGCCCCATTCACATGGTTTTGGGGGGCATTTAGATACTATACCCATACTGCCGGATGAGTGCAAAGAAAACCACACATCATTTTACCAAAACAAAGTCCATCCTTGAACTACTAGTGACTTTCTAGGGATTAGAAGGGCACATCATCCGCATTCCCCTAAAATGTTGAGCAGGAACACTTAGCACATTCAAATTTCTAATTCCAAAAAAAAATCCCAGAGGAAAATTACAATGCACATTTAAGACAATACAGTAAAAATGATAGATTTGAGCTTTTATGACACTGTTCAATCACAGAGAGAATAAGTACCGTTCAAATGACTTGATTTAATGTGTTCACTGTCAAAACTATACAATACACTCTGGTCTAACTGTCTTTTTATCATATTGAATATTTGTCATTGACTTAAGGATATTTTAGTTAAGGATTTAAATCATGCTAGGTTTTTTTCCATTTACCAAAAGCATCATTTTAATGTCAAAAGTGCAAATCTCATAATCTGTTTTCATTCAAAATTTGTGTAATTTTGGAACATTCCAGAGTTTGTGGGTGTGTTAGGGATTTTGTACCAATTCAATGTTTCCATTACTATTTGGAATTGCAGGTACAGTTATTGCTTAGCAAAAGAGGCATTTCAGAAGTGCTGGTGGACCTTTAAAGCCCTAGATGGTTCAGGTCCAGGCTATTTAACCGACCCCTTGTATGAACCTGCCTGGGCACAAAGATCTTCAGGAGAGGGCCTTCTCTCGGTTCCACCTCCACCTCAAGCTCAGTTGGTGGGAACGAGAGAGCGGGCCTCCCTTCTAGGTAGCTGCCCCTCAACTCTGGATCTCTCTGCCCAGGGAAGCCAGGATGGCCCCCTCCCTGATTTCCTTCCAACAGCAGGCTAAAACCTATTTATTCAGATAGGCTTTCAAAGAAGAAGGTTTTTAAGATCAATTCAGAGGGTGCTGTGGTTATTTGGATATTTTTGGATGGTTTTTACTGAGAATTTTAATGCTGTTTATATTTACTTCTGTTTTAATGTTTGTATATCTCTATATTTTAAATTGTGTATTAATGCTTTTATGTTAAGCTGCTTTGAGTCCCCTTCGGGAGACATAAAGTGAGATTTAAAAAATTATTATTATTATTATTATTATTAATTATTAGCTGACAGGGGGAGTTCATCCGCCTCTCCCCAGATTCGAACCTGCAACCTGTCTGTCTTCAGTCCTGCCGGCACAGGGATTTAACCCACTGCGCCACCTTGAGCAAGTGACACTCTTTGAGACACCAGTCATCAACATGACATATCTATACAATGTACAATTTGTCCTTTTCTTTCAGATTGTGTTCAAAATCCAAAAAACATAGAACTCTCCCTTGACCTTCTCTATTGATGAATGCATACAAAATATCTCTCCTTTCAAACATATAAGAAATGACAACTAGTCATTCCTGAATTAAATTATCATTCTTTTTCATTCTAAGCCTAAAATAAAGCTGTATTCTTAAGAAGAATTCATTTAAAAAACCTGAAGTAGTCCACTGATTATACATCATAAATTAAGGTACATCTTGGCAATGTGAGCCAGAGGAGGGTAGATGACAAAATGTTAACATAATATAAGCATAGGAAATCATCATGAAAGCTCTTAAATATACAATTCATGTAGATTTGGCTACTAGCCAAGAGTTACAAAAGCCAAAAGTCACACAATTTATTCTGTCAGCACTATTTAAATAATTAAATGGTAAATATCTAAAATGTTTACCTTCAGTAATTAAATTAATTTTCCAAAATATTAAAATATAGCCAATCAAATTAGCCCTGTAATGTATTGACAGTATAACAACCCACTTATCAGTGCCACAGAACATATTTGAATTTTAGTGACAAAATAGTATGTGCTTTATCATTTCTTCTCTTGTTTTTGACTATATTTACTATGCACATATTGAATTCAGTAAGAACACTGCTCTCTTCTATCACGAGCATTATATTGGGAGCTGCTGTAGTTTTTAGTTAAAATTAGGTAATTATACAACAACAGGCTATTCATTTAAAAAAATACTTATAAATTACAAATATCAAAACAGGAGATAACCTACCCTATTCCTAAAACTACTGACATTTTGAAAATATTTGATGTATTCAAATATTTAGTAACTGGTATATCATAACCATAATAATTTTAACTGGTGCATTATCGAGTCCCTATGCAAGAGAGTTTTTAAAAAATGAAAATAATTTTCACCATCTATTCTTTTCTACTGCTGTTACTACCCCAACTGAGATGATTTGTGTTAATGATTTGAAAGAAAGTCTGTGCATCAGACTATGTTAGAAAGGAGGATGTAGAGAGAGGGTACACATATGTGCCCATTAACAAAACATTAAAGCAGTGCCTTATGGCAATTGGGTCATACTTGGGGGTACCGTGCTGAATTCCTACTCCTCTTCACATCATTAGACAAAGCTCAGGATTTCCTGAAATCGATGCCCAGGCATTGCTTCCAGCTGCCTCACTTCAATTTTTATCAGTAGCTCAAAGTATGAAGAAACTCTGGGGAAACTGGCATAATGAAGTTCAGTAGATTCTACAGGAAATGGAAGTGAAGATTATTAAACCAATCCAAACTACACTGAGATTCTAGTAATTAGGGAAATGACTTCAAGGGATAGGCAAGATGCTATTCTAACAGAAGCCTAGGCTATAACAAACCAAACTTCACAACTGTGGAAAGTATACTTAGCAAAGAAAAGAAATAAAGCATGCTTAATTATCACAGGGGTTTGTCAACAAAGTTTGTTCAGAGCGGGTTTGCCATGGTCTGAGGACCCTTCTACATGGGTCCACATGGAATCCACACAGCGATTCCCTCAGATGCCTCAGAGGTGGGAGGGAGTCTTTACTGCCCAGATGCACTAAATATGGTTCAGCACTACATGTCAGTCACCCTAGATATTTCCTCCATTCCCCATGTCATGGCAGTCCACAGTCCCAATATGCCACCAGGAGAGTGTCCCTCATGTCATACAATGCCAAGGCATGCAAGGTGACACTCAGGAGAGTTGTGGCAGGTTCCAGTTAGAAACTGGCACAACTGTCCTGACAGCTCCTAAGTCAGGGGAAAGTCTAAATCCTGGGATAGGATTCAGGCTTCCCCCCAACCTAGGTTAACCTAGGGAAAGGCCTTTACTCTAGGTTAACTCAGATCAGCCTTGTGTGCTGTTTAGATCCATTTGTACAGCCACTTAAGTGGTCAATGCACAGATGCCCTGGGAGAGCGTGACTTGCCCATTATACCTCAGTGGGTTTCTATGGCCAAACGTGGATCCTAGCCTAATCCTAATGGTCTCCCAGAATCCTAGCCTGACACTCAAATTACAACACCATGACACAATTTTTCCATAATGATTTCATTCTTGAAATCATTTTTTCAAACTCTGTTTCAAATTCAAAAGCTTAAGATAGAACTAAAAAGTCAGTATTGCCTAATAAGGTTGGGATGGATTACACAAAAATGGATTGGTTATACTACATAAGTTTTGTGTGATGCAAAAAGAGAGGAAGTATGATAAGGATATTATGATATACAGTAATTTTCTCTTTATACAGTATAATACTAATCTACTAATTGTTTAAATGAAATCTGTAGAATTTTCGTTTTAGATAATGATTAATATGAGAAAATGTTTAAAAGAAATAAGAAGAATCAATTCTAAGCAGAAACAATCAAGATCAATTTTCAATAAGAGAAAATAAGAGGAATATATGACAATATAAGAAGGAATATAAGAACGAACAAGAAGATACGAGTATTAGATTTAAAATTAAATTTGTTATAGATGCTATATAGACTCTCCAATATCTTTTGTATGTTACTGAAATAGAGATGAAGATTTAGTTGTAACAAAGATAACTTTGTATAAGAAACCCCGTCATCCCAACAAACTCCACTTTTTTGTTCACTCTTTGCAACACATTAGATATTTGTAAAGGGTTAACCAATTTATAACAACTGTATTATTCTCATATTATTCCTTTCCCCCTTTTCCCTCATCCCCATTCCCTCAGTATGAAATTCTTTTACTTTAAAATGGTTAATAAAATTACTTAAGCTCTTCTCTCACTCCCATCACTGTCTCAAGCGCGGTTGCTGGGCCTTCTCTGTGGTGGGCCCTCGGCTCTGGAACTCTCTTCCTAGGGAGATCAGACAAGCCCCTGCTTTCTCCATTTTCCACAAGGAATTAAAAACTTGGTTGTTCTGTTGTGCCTTTGACTAGGCAGTTCACTTGAGAATTACCCTGACTTTATCTAAGCTCCGGCACTTTAGTTGGTCCCTTTCTTGTACTATTGCATTTTCCCTTGGCTCTCCCAAGGAATCACTGCACTTACTCAGAGTCTGGACCCAGTTTCAAATTGGCCAGCCAGGGTATTGTTTTTATTATGTTAATTGATTGTAATGGTTTTTATTATTTATTGTTATTTATTGTTTTTACTGTGTCTGTTTTATTTGTAATCCTTGGACTTGTCTCTCTGTAAGCTGCCCCAAGTCCTTCGGGGAGATGGAGGTGAGGTATAAAAATAAAGTTATTATTATTAAACAAAAAAGAGAAGAATAGAGCACTAAAAGATGATTAAGACATAATAAAATAAAAATACCAAACCAATACTTCCGATGAAAAGCCTTGTCGGTCACAACACACTAAAATCTTCCCAAAATAAAAAGGTTTTTCCCAACCAGGGGAAAGACAGCAGGGAGACAGTCAACTGGATCTTCCAGAGACGGAAGATCCATAACTTGAGAGGATTTTATGACCTGTTTCCTTTTTCCTTCCTCTCATATTGCCAAGAAAAGTCTGAAAAGAGGTTCTAACTACACACAATTTATATTATAATCCATTAAATTTTATTTATATGCCAACAGCACAATATCTAACGCAGCTTACAAAGGCAACAAACAAGATTTAATTAATGATTAAACAAGTGACACAATAAAACACAATTAATTTTTAAAAATTAAAAAAGCAGAATTTACTTTATTTACTTATTTATGTACTTTATTTGTATACCGCTCTTCTCAGCCCTTAGGCGACTCAGAGTGGTTTACAACAGTTTAGATATACAGGAATAAAGTACAAAATACAGCCAAAACCTCCCATACAAGTCTCCTTGCCATCAATTAATATTTAAAAATCCAGCTGAATGCCACAGAAAGAGAACAGAGAGGAGATCTGTCTCAATTCCTACAGACACTGATTAGGTCCCATCCTGTGGTTCCATCAGACAAGTCCATGACGATGGCAGAACCATGGGAAAGTCCTTCCCTTAAGAACTTTAAGATTCTAGCAGGTTCAAAATAAGAAGATAACAGACAGTCTGGACCTATGCTAATTGGGACTTTTGAGGACTAGCACTTTGCATTGTGTCCAAAAATGAACTGATAACTATCTTCTCTGTAACTGGCCACAGGCAGCATTCTCATTTAAAGCCATTTGTTCTAGTTGAAGTTTCCGAACAATTACTAAACGTGACCCCATGCAGAGTACAAGAACGTTACATTGCAGAGCTTCACTCCACGCAGCTTTGGGCCCCCGCAAAGAGAAAGAGTATAAAAAATTAGCAGTCCATATTCAAGAAATCATCCAATAAAAATGAAGAATAAAATGGCAATCCATGTCCCCTTCAGCCTTATCAAAATCTTAAGATATAAATGTACTTACTTCATCTCCAGGATCTCTTCTAACTGTTTTCTCCGTTCTATTCTTAAATTGGCCAGATGTGCTTCTTTTTCACCCAAAGACTGTTGGGTTGAGGCAAGGCGTGCTTTGGTGGCATCCAGTTCTTGTCTGGTCTTATCCAGTGCATTCCTTAGTTCTTCTAGCTGAAAGGTATAAATTAATAAAGTGGTCACTGTTAATCTGAAATGAAGAATTAAGTTTTGCTTTGATTTCCCCACATTTGCTAATTATCCATTACCTTTAGAAGATTATAACAGGGGACGTTTGTCTGGTACGAATGCTACTGTCCTTCCTTGTATTTGTGAACTTTTTTTTTTTAGATAAATAGCCTATCTGACTGAAATAGAAAGTAGAGTACTTCAAATGACACACCTGTATATTTGCCTAGATGGAACTGGAACTTCCTGCTTGGAAAACATATCTATGTATGAGGCCTTACAAAAAACCTATATATAGAAGAGATAAATTGACACTATGATAGGAAATTCTGTCCATCCTTTGCTGCATTGGTCTATACAGAATCCTTTTCAGGGGGAGATAAAATGGGGTATAAATAAATAAACAAATAAATAACATTTTTCTGCCTGTAAAAACATGTACAATCTGGGTTTATTTTGCATTTCAACAAGACTATGAATACCTATCTATAGGGAACCTTATAGGATGTGGATGAATATGGCAGTTCCTGAGTTCCAATACAGTGGGCTTCCACAGCAGTGGTTTGTGTGTGTGTGTGTGTGAGGAGCGACTTGAGAAACTGCAAGTTGCTTCTGGTGTGAGAGAATTAGCCATGTGCAAGATGCCCAGATGTGTTATCATCCTGTGGAATGCTTCTCTCACGTTCCTGCATGAGAAGCTGAAGCTGACAGACATGAACTCACCCCGTTCTCCGGATTTGAACACCTGACCTTTCAGTCAGGTGCTCTGCCAGCACCCATTGCATGACTACTGTGGGTTTCACTGTGCCATCTCTGTTGCTTTTCAAGGTGTGTCTGTGGTTCATGTCCTGATACTACTAGGATTAGATCTCTTCATATACTGTAAAGGCAGGAAACACTGATATTTCCCTGGAGATATAACCTCATAATTCAAGAGTGTCTTCTGAGGTTATATCTCATTGTGAAAAAAACATTATTTTTAACTTTCCTGCTTGGAATGTGTATATAATAAAATATTATAGTATACATCACTTTTGCAGTACTGAAGTCCAGCCGCCACTGGTTTACACTCTGGCAGCCAAAACCAAAGCACTATAGATTATCTGCTCATAGCAAATACTTGTAGTAAAAATGGACCTTAACCAATGTATATTACAGTAGCTACATATTTGTGTAAAACCTTATTTCTTTAATTATAAAAATATGTTTTTAAATACTTCTGAAGCCGAAGGTTTCATTTTGTACTCAGTATGCTTCCCACATTAATTCCACAGCCAGAGACAATTCTGGTTTAAATTCACAGATTACCAATGTTCATGTTGGATCTCTTAGTTCTGAAGATCAACATATCTCCAAAATAAATTTAATTTACTAATTGCAAAAAATAATCTAAGTTTTCAGAGGTAGAAGGCTTAGACTACTCTAGCAAAAAGGAGGGAAAATGCTGTGATTAAGTCTAATTGGTTTATCTGCCGCAAGCTTTGATAGATCCACAGTCTATGTCTCATGAGATATCTCTTGTGGTCCCTTCCAACTCTATGATTCTAAGTAGTCTCTTTGTATAAAACCTAGCATAAACAAGAAGTAGTATTTTTTTTGTTCTAGCTCAATATTTTTTAAAAAAGCTGATGAAAGCATTTCACATAAGTGTTAAAAAAGGTTATGCCAAGAGGAAAATGTTTTCCTCCATTTCTGTTTATCTCATTTTATATACTTCTAAACTCCATGAAGCTGGTTCTACGAATGGTCCAGAATTTCCCTGCTTAGCTAGAATGGGTAAATCGGATTTCTCAGACTCACTTCCATTACGTCTCTAGGCAGAGGACATTGTCCTAAGGCTCAAAGACATGGTGCCCTAGGGTCAACCTCCAGGCTTTATTAGCTCAAGATCTAGCTGCAAAACTCTATGGAGCAGCCGGGCAAAAAGTTCTAGTTGGTTGATGCCAAACCACTTGTAAATCAGTATCTTGCATATTGAGTTCTCAATTCATCAGACCTGGAGAGGGCTTGGGAGAAATAACTGCTGCCATACCACAATTTCCCAGGATATTTCAGAAGTATGAATGACCCAACCTCATCAACCTGTTCTCCATTTTCTCTTTCAGTGCAACTCTACTGGGGAAATTCACTTCAAAATTAGGGAAAGATATTCATTTTTATATTATGCTTTCAAAACTTGTGACAATTTCAACCTTCGAAGTAACTCTGTTACTTTACAGTATAGTCTGCTTGGAAAAGAATTCTCTTTGATGGAAAACAATTAGGCACACGATTTCCACCCCCATCTTCCTTCTCTCTAAGGCACTTTAGATAAACCATGCAAGGAGTGCAGAGCAAGTATTTAGCTGGTGTTAAAGTACAGCGCTGTCAAACTGGCCTCTCTGGTTAATGTCAATAGCACTACATATAAAAGGTGACTAAAGTGTGTACAAATGTTGATCTTTGGAAAAGGCATGCCTAGAATCATATACATATCTATTCTTTCATCCACCAGGGCAATTGTGGAGAGAGAGGGTGAACTGGGGGGGGGGGGGGAGGAGACTCCCATTACACTTGCTGGGTTTTATTCCACAATATAACTTCTTAAATATGATGTGTAGCAGTTTTGGATGCCCATCCCATTTATTTTTGTGAGGCAGCAGAGAGACAGTAGGTGTTTCCAGACCATCAGTCAACACATTCAAAAAGCACTATCATATTACATGATTTATTTTATTTTTAATTCATTACAGAGCACTTCATGGTTATAGATGTATAGCTAAAATAATATAATATGTAGGAAAGTAATATGATTTCAAATAACATGATTTCAGTAAAGATACCATGCAATACTATGCTACACCCCTTTTTTCTTATACCAATTTTGGTATGATGTTTGGATTTTATCACGAGGCTACTATCTGCGTGACCGTATTTCCATCTACGAATCCACACAATCCCTTCGATCCTCCGGAGAGGCCCTTTTTGTTGGCATTTTGAATATGAACTCAACAGGAGCAGAGGAGAAAGGATAGTAAAAGAGGAGCTGATGTATTTATTTGTATTTCCAGCAATCATAATTGTAGCTAAGATAATCATGAAGAAAAATTTCCTTTTTTAAAAAAACAACTGACCATAACCTTTCTGAAACTATAACTGACACCACAAAACACAAAAAGCAATCCAAGGTTTCAGTAGCATCTTTGATATTAACAGTAAAGAAATAATTCCTACCAAAAGCTAGTTGGGAAAAGGTGAAGCACTGTTATTTTTAATACAGCTTTGTACAAAAAGACCAGGACTATCTTAAAGGAGACATCTCACTTCCACTTATAAATTGGGATATTTCTTTTTGATGAAAAGTATATGCACAGTTTAAAAGAATGTTTGTTTTTTGGGGCAAAATCACTTAAAATGTCATTAACACTAATATTATCAATTGATGACTTATTCATGAAGCATTAACTGCATTAATACTAAATCCACTGATTTTTTCCATAACCAGCACTGCCATTATTTTCAGATCTATTTAGCTTTGATAAGATATTGAGATATGCCTTCTCCCTGGGACCTATGTCAATCAACTTTGGAAAAAGTCCTATGAAGAGTATTGGACCAATAATTGTAACAGAGGCTTCCGGATACTAGATTTCATTCCATATTTGAGGAAAAGGTGAGACGCAGATGGAGGTATAGTGACTCACTGCTAGACAGCTTTTCCTCCCTGGTTTCTACCAAAGATCCCCAAACACAGCCAGTAGGAAATTTCATAGATAATGTCCTTGTGGGAAACATGTCAGGCATGTCCAAACACTGTAAAACATTTTAACACTCAGAAGACTCCAAGAACTTTAAAACTGAGGATAAAAACCTGTTAAACAGAATATCCTGCTTCTCATGGTGTAAATGCACGATATTCTCCTGAATATATAGAGCACATAATTATATTCAGAAAACAAGGCTATATCGTCCTCCTTGAACATAATTAAGCTTAAGCCAAATTGAAATGACTGTGACTTAGTCTCAACCATGGTAAATGGAGGATAGTAGCCTAAGGGGGGAAAGACTTAAATGTTATGTCAGAATTTGTAGTTTGATGAAACAGAAGCAAAAAGTATAAATGGTGTTAATTACTAGCCTTCAGCCAGGCTAAGCAAAGACTGTAATTGCCAAATTATGATTCTAGGAATTATTCTCAGACTCAGTTCCTCATTTGTAGAATAGATATAAATATGGTGGTTCATGATAAGTTTACTTCAAGGATGAATGGGCAAAACATTGCAGTGTAGCTAGCACACAGTTTTAAATGTTCCATATAATTATAAAATCAGCATAACTGAAGAATATAACTGAAGATTTATATGTCACAATTCACACCTGATTGTGTAGGCAAAGACACAAAGGCTTATTGTGTAGGCAAAGATATTAAGGCTGAATCTACACTGCCATATAATCCAGTTCAAAGCAGATAATCTGTATTTTATATGACTGTGTAGATGGGACCCAACATCACTACATAAGGCTCTAGGTATGATTCCAGCCCGCCTCACAGTTTATCATCCGGGGAGAATCTGCTCTCAGTCCTACCAGCTTCACAAATGTGTTTGGTGGGGATGAGAGACAGGGCCTTCTCTGTGATGGCTCCCCACTTGTGGAACTCGCTTCCCAGCAAGATAAGGTCGGCTTTATCCCTCCTGTCTTTCAGGAAGAATTTGAAATCATGGTTCTGGGACCAGGCTTTTGGACAGCAGGCATAACAGCACCTTGGATGTAGAATTGGACTTGAATGGTTATATGGCTGACAATAATGTTTTAGTTGTTTTAATTAATGTTCTATCTATTCTTTTAAATTGTTGTTATATTGTTGTATTTGTTTGTATGTTGCAGCATCAAATTGTTGCCGAGTGTAAGCTGTCCTGAGTCCCCCTCCAGGGGTTGAGAAGGATGGGATAGAAATGCTGGAAATAAATAAATAAATACAGGAGATGCTGAGCAGCAGTAAGATAGGCCTGTTCTTTGATCAGTGTGGTATCAGTGTGGTATTACTTGGGATCTCTTATTGTCCTTCACTTGCCCACCCACAATGAAATAATGAGACATGACAATTGTGTTAGGATAACTATGGGCAACTTTTTATTAATTGTTACCTATTTAAACTTTCTTCATGAACTGCATCCAACTGAAAGTGAGTTTGAACTTTATGTTGGATAAGCTGAGACAGTGGCCCTTCCAGACATACTCCTCAGCTAACTTGGGCAAGACACCTGAGTTCCCCACACAACTCAACCTGAATCGTAATCAGGGAAACTGCTTAGAGTATTCTAAACCCCCAGTTGAGAGACTTCCAGGATTAGAATTCCCACGCTGGGAAGAAATCCCTACATGGAAGTTCTGTTGGTTAATATGAGAGACATTCAATAAGATAGCTGTTGTGGCTTTAAAAAAAGCCCTTTTTTGTCAAAACTTTTTTTAAAATCCCTAAAATGAGTAGATGTATGAATATTTGAAAGCTAGGAGGAAATGATCCCATTATCCTGCGTCACTGTATATAAAATTCAAGGTGATAGGTCTCATAGATTTTTTTTTTGAACTGTTGTTCATAAAAAAATTGAAAATTCCTCCAAAATTTGTGGATAAGTGAGATCTTCTGAAATTTGATGGGCTAACACTGGAAAATGTGTTCTACCACTGTAGCAAGTTTCACCCCATAGCTGTAAAAATAAGGGAGAAAGGAGCCCCTGAAGTTTACCCACTTGCAGAATTACTAGAAAAGAAAAAGTAATGAAATGTCATTACTCTCGGTACAGTAATGAAATTTTTACTAACAATACCTAAAAATACTTTAGAAACAAACACTAAATAAACACTAATTTTGTAATGACTTTTGAAACATTTTTTAAATCGATCAAACAGCCCTAATAAGAACTGTATATACATGAATAGGGTTGCACTCTCCCTGAAAGAACAAGGAAATACTGTGCCTAGGCAGACTCCATGGCTTGGAGTACATGGTACCAGCTTGAGTTAGTTCACAAGTAATGGCATTTTCTTTGATAGGCTAGTCTGGATCCACTAGTTCATGTGACTATTGAATTATACTTTACTTGGAGCTGCCTTGAAGAAGATTCAGAAGCTGCCTCTATTGCAAAAACTCTATTGTGTAGCAGAACGTCATGTAAACAAACTTATATGAATAAAACTTATAACTTTTAATGATGTAATGTGGATGTGTTATGAGACTATGATATCTTTCTCAGCATGCAGAAAAAGTGGTTTTCTATCGCATATCAATATACAACATAGAAGGTACATTTTTTCATGGATGTAGACATTTAAAGTTACTAACTGCTTAGAATCAGTTACCACAAGAATGTTAACACTTGACATTGGTCTGTATATATTCTAATAATAAGAACTGGTATAATATTCACCAGGTAGGTAATTTTTTACATTCAGACTTAATCCCAGTTTAAGAGTTGTAAGACGAATTGTAAAAACATTTTAGGTTTTGATTGGCTGATAAAGTGAAACTATTTCCATTTCACATGGATTTCCTTACAGCAAGATATAAATTCTGTCTGAGAAACTGTACATTGTAATGCCTTGTGAATTATTATGTTTTCGTAAAGAAAACTCCAACTATATTCATACACAAGGAAAGAAATATTGGCATAATAACCATTATTTGATTGTAACTAAATCATAGTGTCAGAAACCATGAACAGCTGCATGACCTGAGTATCTGCTTGAGGCTACAGCTGCATTTTTCTCAACCCAATACCACCTGTCTCCTCTACTGTTACTAGAGGTAGGTAGGTATCAACCCCCAGTGGGATCTTTAACTATCATAATGATGAAGACCATTCCACACTACCCTAAATATCGTCTTGACACTTTCCATAAACACACACTTGTACAGTGTGGGAGGTGGCATAATCACATGCAGTTGGAAGGCTGATTTTATTCTTTAATCAAAAATTCAAAACCAAAGCAGATACCAATAGAAACATAGCATTTTGAAATAGCATTTAGAAGAATGTTAGATACCTCAGAATAGTTTGTTCAATGCATGTGCAAGATTGGAAAATACAATTAAGTGTAATACTAGATTCAATTAGATAGTTGTGTTTGCCTAATGCAGCCAGAGCTTTTCCAGTTAAACTCCAGGAAAAGGGCAGCATGGAAATGAAATGAAATAATGAAAATGAGCTTGCTTTTTGTTTCCTGGGAGAGAAGAACCATCTAAAACAGAAATAAATATCTATTTTTAAAAAATATCTCAGAATTTCACCCCGAAAAAGGCACTATAGTAAGAGAAAGGATAACACGGAACTGTTCCTCTTTACAAGTTTTAAAAAGTAATGACCACTTATCAGATGTTACATTATTTATGAAATGACTGACATTATGCTTTTATTTATCCCAAAAGTAAAATTTTACAGTCAATACTATTATTGTAAAGGCATTATATTCTAGCTCTGGTTATAATAAAAATAAACACAGTTCTTTAAAACCCAACAACTGGAACATACTTTCATGGAAAGTCTTCCTAAGGATCCTGTTGTACAATTGTTGCACTGGGCAAGCCTTTTTCATTAATAAATGATATGCAAAGGACCTAAAACAATGTTATCAAATAAAATAAATTGAAATGTACCAAGTACTAGTTTAAAGTACTGATCTTGTTCCAAGACAGGATCTTATCTTCCACTGCTTGTGTGTATAAATAAGTCTACAGTCCCAAAAACAAGGGAGTAGGATCCATTAAATTTCAGAAAAACATGTTTAGGATTTCAGTGGAAGTAATGTAACACATTGGCTAAAATCACAGCATTCTTCCTCCATTTCTGCAGGCAAGTTTAGGAGAAAGAGTCCACAGGACATTCATTAACTCAGGCTGTATTTATTTCTGGAAAATATCATCAATATATATTCTCTCTGGTACCTTCTACACTGCCAAATAATCCAAATTATCAAAGCAGATAATCCACAGTATCTGCTTTGAACTGGAATATATGAGTCTACACTGCCACATAATCTAGTTCAAAGCAGATAACCTGGATTTTAAATAGCAGTGTAGAAGGGCCCTTACTTCCCAGATCCAAGCACTATCCACCCAGAATAGTGAAAGGTGACATACCTTTCAGTACTAAGAAGCTGAGAAATGATAGGACTCTGTATGTGTGTGATCTGCTTGTATGAGATTCCATAATTACATTGTACATCTTACAACAGTCATATGTAGAAATGAGATGTTAAACTACATTAATACAGCACCACAACAGCCCTCCACCATCATCACTGATTTATCCTAAAATAAATAAGCTTCTGATGAAAAAAAAATAACATCACTGGATTTGTATCAGGCAAGACGTTCAATAGAGCTGAGCAGATTGATCAGTTAAGGCAGAAAAAACAACTGGACAATTCCCACATACAAGTTACAACTAAAGATCATTGCCCACTTTTACCTCCTGGATATTTCACATAGATCTCTCCAGAAGAGAGCTAGTACAAACCTAACTACTATGTAAATGTTAGGAAGGTGAAAAGGCAAAGGCTAAATGGCATGTTTTATACAGGCTACTCAAGCGCAAATAAATTCTGCCAGAGATTCCTGAGGGAAAGGCTGAATAGATAAAAGGCACAGAGTTCCTCAAATGAAACATTCCATAATATTTGCTTTATTGTGATGGAGACAGAGTATGTGAAAATGCACACAAATAGTCAAAAGACAGTCTGACTTTTGTAGGTACATATTTTCATCAGATAGGTATTGTAGCAAGCCAAAGATACAGGAAGTAAATATCAATCCCAAGCCAGTACTTTCAGATCGCCAACCAAGACCTTGCTACCTATGGGCCCTGAGTATTTCTTACCCATGTGGTAAAGCACCATATGGTGGTCTAAGGCAAAATGTTTTTAAGACTACTCATACATCTCAGGGTAAAGCCCATGAGATCAGAAAATCATTCAGTTGGAGCTAGGTTATTTTAGAGCCCCACCAAAGCAGTCTATAGACTAATGGATATATAGGTTCCAGAGCCATTTAGCTGAATAAAATTGCCCCTGTACAGTTAGTCATTATAAAAAAAGCATTGTGTGTGTGTGTCAGGAATGACTTGAGAAACTGCAAGTCACTTCTGCTGTGAGAGAATTGGCCGACTGCAAGGCCGTTTCCCAGGGGACGCCTGGATGTTCTGATGTTTTGCCATCCTTGTGGGGGGCTTCTCTCATGTCCCCACATGGGGAACTGGAGCTGACAGAAAGACCTCATCAGTGCTCTCCCTGGATTTGAACCTCCCACCTGTCATCTTAAGTCCTGCCAGCACAAGGGCAAAACCCATTGCGCCACCGGGGCCTCCTCACAACCAGTGCTGATTTGATAAAGTATGCTCAGGAAGAATGTAGTCAACCTCAGGGGTCTTTGCTGACTTTAACTGGCTAATAAAAGAAAATACTTCTTTTTCAGATCCACAAAAGTAAGTCCTGAGATATATAGTAATCAATTCATTAGGAATGCAAAACGAATGCATCATTCATTCTCCTAAACTTCAGCGGGAATATAACAATTAGGACTCTTAGTACCAAGTCCATTAATTGCCAGGAGGCTCCAGAATAATGGTTAAAAGTGATGTTTGAAAGAAGCAACCCATGTCTCATAGAATCATAGAATCATAGAATCAAAGAGTTGGAAGAGACCTCATAGGCCATCCAGTTCAACCCCCTGCCAAGAAGCAGGAATATTGCACTCAGATCGCCCCTGTCAGATGGCCATCCAGCCCCTGTTTAAAAGCTTCCAAAGAAGGAGCCACTACATTCCGGGGCAGAGAGTTCCACTGCTGAACGGCTCTCACAGTCAGGAAGTTCTTCCTCATGTTCAGATGGAATCTCCTCTCTTGTAGTTTGAAGCCATTGTTCCGCGTCCTAGTCTCCAAGGAAGCAGAAAACAAGCTTGCTCCCTCCTCCCTGTGACTTCCTCTCACATATTTATACATGGCTATCATATCTCCTCTCAGCCTTCTCTTCTTCAGGCTAAACATGCCCAGCTCATTAAGCCGCTCCTCACAGGGCTTGTTCTCCAGACCCTTGATTATTTTAGTCGCCCTCCTCTGGACACATTCCAGCTTGTCAATATCTCTCTTGAATTATGGTGCCCAGAATTGGACACAATATTCCAGGTGTGATCTAACCAGAGCAGAATAGAGGGGTAGCAAGTCTCCATTTCCTATTGAAGCTTTCCCCAGAAGAACAGAGCTTTAGAGAGCAACCTTTGAAAAGTATTAAATAGTTAACGTAAAGGTTATTCATTCCTGATGTTCTGATTCCTTGGGCAACTATCAAGGGTTAGGGACCAGACTGAACCTGAAGGGGACCTGAAAAGCTGCCGTTCTATACCCACAGTAACTATGCTCCTAGATGCCCCAAAGCCACAGAGGACATGGTGGAAATTTTTCATGTTTTTCAAACTCTTTAATGTATTTTATGTCTCTCCAACAACAAGAAATGACATCAAATTCCATTTCTGGAGCACTTTTTGCTGGATAAGAAATATTTCTCCTGGCTCTAAAACAGCACAGGATGGACAAAAATGTGATGAAATGTCTCTGCATCTTATAGGTCATATTCATGTGCATTCTGTATTTTTTAAAAACCTTCCCCAAAGATGCTTGGGGCGGGGAGAACTGGGAGCCACAAAATGGCCCTGGGGTAATATGTGCCTCAGTTATTGTTTTGTGCCTTCAAATCGTTTCCAACTTATGATGATCCTAATGTGACCCTACCATGGGGGTTTTCTTGGCAATATTTGTTCAGAGGAGGTTTGCTGCTTCAAGTCCCTTTTGGGAGAAATAAAGTAAAGTAAAGTATAAATAAATAAATACCCTTCCTCTGAGGTTTAGAATGTGAATTACTGAGAGTCACCCAGTGGGATTCCAGAGGAATTTGCACCCCAGTCTCCAGAGTCATAATCCAATTCCCAGACCACTTCATCAATATGGCTCTCAAATGTGCCTTATGGGCTACACTTTACCTACCCTTGATGTAGAGATGTTTGAAGCAGAATTCTGTACAAGATTAACATTTGGCCTTTACAGTACCTATAAAGTCCAGATTATTTCTCAGAAATTCTAAAGGGATACAACATGGGGAAATAAATTTGAATCGACTCAGCTTCCAAGTCCTTTAGGATACCAGAGGTGAAGTTAAACAATGAAAACAGTGAGCCAGCAATACACAAAAAGCAACTACAATTTATAGCAGACCAGGAATAATTTCAGGATTCGGATAACAACAGGACAAATAATAAATGCATTTAGGATGAACAAGACATAGACAGTTATAATTCTATTTGACTTGCAGAGGCACTAAAACCAGACATCACATATCTGGGATTAGGAGCAAGACATTCGTTACCTGCTGTCAGTCTGCTTCCAAAAGCATAAATGGGTCTTAAGCCATTTTAAAAACGAAGCCATCTGATAAAAAGTCTTATGTTTCAAGGAATACAGCAAAGAAAGTAGACCCCCGATATACAGTAAACTCTCAGTTAATTGGAATGCAAGCAGCTGGAACTCTCAACCAAATGGCAAAAAAAAAATCAAAGAAATAAATTATTAACCAGGTGCTTTCAATCCCCTTGTGTTAAATGAGGCCCAATCTACACTGACTATCTAATGCAGTTTGAAGCTAGATTCAACCTCTAGTAGCTAGGCAATAAATGCCCACAAAAGTACACAAAAGAACCCCTCAATGTGAATCAGTGTTTTGTGGTTTATGTAACCATGATCCAATCCTCAGTGGTCTCAGGATTTCCTATGTAATCATTTGTACAACAGAATCAATTTCTTCAATACTGTTTTGAAATTGCATTAAACTATCAGTGTAGATGGGGGCCTAAGAATCTACTGTAGCTGCCTCAAGCAGCTGCACTAATATTATAGCATCAACAACTCTCTCCATAAATCAGATTTGTGACTTAATGATATGAACTGTGTCTGCATTTGGTATCTTTAACATTACCTTCTGGAAATAACAGAGAACCACTTGGATCTGTGAAACACACAGCATGATGAGGGCTTGTTTCAATATAGTGCCTGCATTATATCAATTCATCTTCTCCCATGTAAAAAAATGTTGTGATAGCTAAATGTGAGTTAATTTTTCCAGTGGGGTAATATACTACCATGGAGCAATGGCAAAAATAACCAGGTACAGTATATTCTGATGTATAAGACTACTTTTTAACCCAAGAAAATCTTCTCAAAAGTCAGGGGTCGTCTTATACGCGGGAGTAGTCTTATACATGGGAGCAGTCTTATATGCGAGAGTAGTCTTATACGTGAGAGTAGTCTTATTTGCAGGAGTAGTCTTATATGCAGGAGTAGTCTTATACACTGGAGTCATCTTATAGGGTGTGTGCTGAAACTTCCAATTGGATTGGAGAATCTCTGGTTGCCGCATATGGTGGGGGGAGCTCAAAAGTGGCAATGGCTGTGTCTCTGCCATATGCAACGATTGTATGAAAGCATTAAGGACGACGCTGTACAAGTACGGTAGAAGAAAATCCATTCATCAGTATTCGTGGACTTAATGCGGTCCTGATGGTGAGGTGAAGGGGCACCTCACCGGGAAGGTGTAAGTGAAGGGCGGAGCAAGCTGCAGGCTTCTGGGGCGCCCGAGGTATGGAAAACAGAGATAGAGTGGCTCTGGGCCCAGAAAAACACAACTCTTTTACATGTCTGGCCCTTCCTTGTATCCTATTATCATACCTTCTCCTCTGCCTCTCAGATCTCACTCCGGAAGAGGCACATGTGATCAGGTGCGCATGTGCAAGATCGGAGAGGCAGAGAAGAAGGTACAGTAATAGGAAAATTACCATATTGAAATCAAATCTGATGCTTTTAAAAAAATTATTTGGTGTGTGTTGGAAGAGGGGTAGTCTTATACGACAAATATATCCCAAACTCTATATTTTAACTGGAAAAGTTGGGGGTCGTCTTATACGGCCAGTCGTCTTATAGGTCGGAATATACAGTACTTCTACACAATGCGAATTAGTGTTGGATTTCATGGATTGGTAGGTATGTTAAAATAAGTTTTCTGCCAGTGCATCATGTCAGATGAAAAGTCATGGGAATACTAGTCCTATGTTAACTCATATTTTTCATAGAAGACCAGTGTAGGAGTCTTCAAGAGAAATGCTCTTCATTCACATCCTCAGGGTTTCAGGGATAAAGAAGTAAAAGAAGCCTCATACTTCATCTCTTTTCTGGAACAGACTCTAAACCAACACGGATAACACCAGCAATATCAGTTTGCTTCAGCCGAATATATAAAACAGATTGTGCATGCAAACCATATCCCCATCCCACCCTATGATATTGTGTAACCTAGGGGATTTTACTGGCTTTAAAATACATACCACAAACTAGCCTTTTGCCTCAACACCCCATGATACATAGCTGATAAATTCTACTTATCATCCAACTGAAATGCAACTCATTCTAGGCCAGATTCATCAGCTGTTTAGCTTTACATACCAACGTACCACAAATGCTTAGGCCAGGAAGGGAAGAATTAAGCAGTATTGAATTGAAACTGAAGAGGGAATTTTGGAAGGTAGACTGCAGAGCAATTACAGGAGTTGGAATTAATCCAGAACACTGAGATTAACATTCTTACTGTAAAGGGGGAAAATAACAGAGATTGTTAATGACCACATGTGGTCTTTCAATCACCTCTGAAAGATAGCACCTCCAGTAATTCAAAACCTGTGATCCAACACTCCATCGCTGCTTCCCCGTGGTCTCCTTGAACAAGTTTACCAATCAGATCCTGCCCCAAACTGACCCTGCTTAGTTTGAGAAATGTAAGAGGAATACAGCAGACAGAGATGCAGTTCCAAGAAGAAAGAAACAGGTGGCAGGGCAATAACTGTTCTGGTGGGAGCTCTTTGTGAAGTTACTTGAATGCTCCACTGCCATCACAATGCCAAGCATGTCACCAGCATTTTACTGAAAATCATCATCATCATTTTTCTTAAAGTAAAACAAATAAAAGCAATAACTGAAGAAAGTAATCCAAGAGGAAGAAATTCTGGCATTCATTAAAATTCAACAAACTCGCTAAAATATGCTTGCATTCAAAAAGTATACTTTTAAAAGAAGTTAACATTAAAATACCATTATTTCCATATAATGGCCGCACAAACATAGTTACTGACTCTGATTCATAGAATCATTGAATCATAGAGTTGGAAGAGACCTTGTGAGCCATCAAGTCCAACCCCCTGCCAATCATTTAAAGCATTCCCAACAGATGGCCATCCAGCCTTTGCTTAAAAGCCTCCAAAGAAGGAGTGTCCACCACACTCCAGGGCAGAAAATTCCACTGCTGAACAGCTCTCACAGTCAGGAAGTTCTTCCTCATGTTCAGGTGGAAGTCATTGTTCTGCATCCTAGTCTCCAGTACAGCAGAAAACAAGCTTGCTCCCTCTTCCCCATGACATCCCCTCACATATTTATACGTGGGCATCATGTCTCCTCACAGCCATCTCTTCTGAAGGCTAAACATACCCAGCTCTTTCAGTCGCTCCTCATAGGGCTTGTCCTCCAGACCCTTGATCATTTTAGTCACCCTCCTCTGGATACATTCCAGCTTGTCAACATCTGCCTTCAATTGCGGTGCCCAGAACTAGACACCGTATTCCAGGGGTGCTCTGACCAAGGCAGAATAGAAGGGTAGCATGACTTCCCTGGATCTAGACACTAGACTCCTATTTATGCAGACTAACATCCATTCCGCTTTTTTTGTTGCTGCTAACATTGTTGGGTCATGTTTAACTTCTTGTCCATGAGGACACCATGATCTTTTTTACACATACTGCTGTCGAGCCAGACGTCCCCCATTTTGTATCTTTATATTTCATTTTTTCTGTTTAAGTGGAGTATCTTGCATTTGTCAAGGTTGAACATCATTTTGTTAGTTTTGGCCCATCTCTCTATTCCTGAATATTCAAAGTGCATGTGACAGGCAAAAATATCCACAAAGGAAAATCAGTCTGATTTCTGTCAGACTATCTCAAGTACTGAAAAATACTTCCTTATATAAAGATAATCAATAACACTGTGGTGACAAAGGTTAAAGACAATCTGGAACCAGGATGAATTTGAAAATACCCAAACAGATTTTGAAGAAACACAAAACTAAACCTCCATTTCAGTTCTGAAAACCTCTATTTTCCAAGCCAAGGAATTCTTTGTTGTGTGCATACTAACCTTCCGAGTCTGATTTTGCTTCGTTGTTCAATTCAAAATAGAGCACATGAAATGAAACCCAAAACGTGGAAATAAACACTGACTCTATATTTACAGGGTGAGGGTTATGTTCTTTGTGTCTTCCACTGAATTATAAAATAATAGTGAAAATAGCATGTAGTTCTGGACACACTGAGAACGTCAATTACAAAATATGATAACGGAGGAAAAGGATTAAGATGAATAACACCAAATATTCAATAGTCTTACTGCAACCTTTTACTTTCTTTTATGTAAGTCATTTGAACTAAGATACTCATATGAGAAAATAGTATGTTGAACTTGGAGACAATGGTCCAATTTGGGTATCTGAGTCTCTCACATACTTTAGCCATGATATATGTTTCTAGAAGTTGTTAAATAAAAGTTTCCTTTTTTATCCAAATCATAAAATGAATGGGTTGTTGTAGGTTTTTCTGGGTTATATGGCCATGTTCTAGAGGCATTTTCTCCTGACGTTTCGTCTGCATCTATGGCAAGCATCCTCAGAGGTAGTGAGGTCTGTTGGAAGTAGGAAAATGGGTTTATATATCTGTGGAATGATGTAGTTTAATCTGAAACCATGTTTTTGTTGTTCATTCGTTCAGTCGTCTCCGACTCTTCGTGACCTCATGGACCAGCCCACGCCAGAGCTCCCTGTCGGCCGTTACCACCCCCAGCTCCCTCAAGGTCAGTCCAGTCACTTCAAGGATGCCATCCATCCATCTTGCCCTTGGTCGGCCCCTCTTCCTTTTGCCTTCCACTTTCCCCAGCACAATTGTCTTCTCTAGGCTTTCCTGTCTCCTCATGATGTGGCCAAAGTACTTCAACTTTGTCTCTAGTATCTTTCCCTCCAGTGAGTAGTCGGGCTTTATTTCCTGGAGGATGGACTGGTTGGATCTTCTCGCAGTCCAAGGCACTCTCAGCACTTTCCTCCAACACCACAGTTCAAAAGCATCGATCTTCCTTCGCTCAGCCTTCCCTAAGGTCCAGCTCTCACATCCGTAGGTTACTACAGGGAATACCATGGCTTTGACTAGGCGGATCTTGGTTGCCAGTCTGATGTCTCTACTCTTTACTATTTTATCGAGATTGGACATTGCTCTCCTCCCAAGAAGTAAGCGTCTTCTGATTTCCTGGCCACAGTCTGCATCTGCAGTAATCTTTGCACCTAGAAATACAAAGTCTGTCACGGCCTCCACGGTTTCTCCCTCTATTTTCCAGTTGTCAATCATTTTTGTTGCCATAATCTTGGTTTTTTTGACGTTTAGCTGCAACCCAGCTTTTGCACTTTCTTCTTTCACCTTGACTAGAAGGCTCCTCAGCTCCTCCTCGCTTTCGGCCATCAGAGTGGTGTCATCTGCATATCTGAGGTTGTTAATGTTTCTTCCAGCAATTTTCACCCCAGCTTTGCATTCATCCAGCCCCGCACATCGCATGATGTGTTCTGCATACAAGTTAAAAAGGTTGGGTGAGAGTATGCAGCCTTGCCGTACGCCTTTCCCAATCTTGAACCAGTCTGTTGTTCCGTGGTCAATTCTGACTGTTGCTACTTGGTCCTTGTACAGATTCCTCAGGAGAGAGACAAGGTGGCTTGGGATGCTCATCCCACTAAGAACTTGCCACAATTTATTATGATCCACGCAGTCAAAGGCTTTAGAATAGTCAATGAAGCAGAAGTAGATGTTTTTCTGAAACTCCCTGCTTTTCTCCATTATCCAGCGGATATTGGCAATTTGGTCTCTCGTTCCTCTACCTTTTCTAAACCCAGCCTGAACATCTGGCAACTCTCGTTCCATGTATTGCTGGAGTCTTCCTTGCAGGATCTTGAGCATTACCTTACTGGCATGAGAAATAAGGGCCACTGTACGGAAGTTGGAGCAGTCTTTTGCATTTCCCTTTTTTGGTATGGGGATATAAGTTGATTTTTTCCAGTCTGATGGCCATTCTTGTGTTTTCCATATTTGCTGGCATATGGCATGCATCACCTTGACAGCATCATCTTTTAAGATTTTAAACAGTTCAGCTGGAATCCCATCGTCTCCTGCTGCCTTGTTGTTAGCAATGCTTCTTAAGGCCCATTCAACCTCACTCCTCAGGATGTCTGGTTCTAATTCATTCACCACACCGTCAAAGCTATCTTCGATATTGTTATCCTTCCTATACAGATCTTCTGTATAGTCTCGCCACCTTCTCTTGATCTCTTCAGCTTCTGTTAGGTCCCTGCCATCTTTGTTTCTTATCATACCAATTTTTGCCTGAAATTTACCTCCAATGTTTCTAATTTTCTGGAAGAGGTCTCGTGTCCTTCCTATTCTGTTGTCTTCTTCCACTTCCATGCATTGCTTATTTAAAAATAGTTCCTTATCTCTTCTGGCTAACCTCTGGAATTGCGCATTTAACTGGGCATATCTCCCCTTATCCCTGTTTCCTTTTGCTTTCCTCCTTTCTTGGGCTACTTCCAGTGTCTCAGCAGACAACCATTTTGCCTTCTTGGTTTTCTTTTTCTTTGGGACGTACTTTGTTGCCGCCTCCTGAACAATGTCTCGGACTTCTGTCCATAGTTCTTCTGGGACTCTGTTTACTAAATCTAGTCCTTCAAATCTGTTCTTCACTTCCACTGTATATTCACTAGGAATGTTAGTGAGATCATATCTAACTGGTCTGCATATTTTTCCTGATCTCTTTAGTTTTATTCTAAATTGGGCAATAAGAAGTTCGTGATCTGAGCTACAGTCAGCCCCAGGTCTTGTTTTCACCGACTGGATGGATGTCCGCCACCTTTGGCTGCAAAGGATGTAGTCAATCTGATTTCGGTGCTGACCATCTGGTGAAGTCCATGTATAAAGCCGTCTTTTAGGTTGTTGGAAGAGAGTGTTTGTTATACACAGCGAGTTTTCCTGGCAAAATTCTATCAGCCTGCGTCCCGCTTCATTTTGTTCTCCCAGACCATGCTTGCCTGTGATCCCAGTTGTCATTTGACTTCCCACCTTGGCATTCCAGTCTCCTGTAATGAAAATAATGTCTCTTTTTGGTGTATTATCCAGTAGGTCCTGCAGATCCTCATAGAACTGATCTACTTCTGCTTCTTCAGCAGCTGTGGTTGGGGCGTATATTTGGATCACTGTAATGTTGAAAGGCTTTCCTTGCACTCGAATTGAGATCATTCTGTCATTTTTTGGGTTGTATCCAAGCACCGCTTTAGCGAATTTCTTATTAATTATGAAGGCTACTCCATTTCTTCGATGTTCCTCTTGTCCGCAGTAGTAGATCTGGTGGTCATCTGATGTGAAGTGGCCCATTCCATTCCATTTCAGTTCGCTGACCCCCAGAATGTCTATCTTTAGTCTTGACATCTCACTAATAACAACATCCAATTTGCCCTGGCTCATAGATCTTACATTCCAGGTTCCTATGGTGTGTTGATCTTTAGAGCATCGGATTCGTCGTTCACCTCCAGTACCGTCGGCCGCTAGCCTTCCTTTCGGCTTTGAGCTAGCTGCGTCATCACATCTGGGGCTAGTTGAACTTATCCTCTGCTCCTCCCCAGTAGCATTTTGGCCATCTTCCGACCTGGGAGTCCCATCTTCCAATGGCATACCGACATATCTCTGGTTGTACTGGTCCATTTAGTTTTCTTGGCAAGGATACTGGAGTGGTTTGCCATTGCCTTCCCCAGGGATCACGCTTGGTCTGACCTCTCTGCCACGACCGTCCCGTCTTGGGTGTTCCTTCACGGTTTCGCTCATGACATCATTGAGGTGCTCAAGCTCCAGCGCCCCGACAAGGCGGTGATCCTTTGCTGGAGGAAACCATGTTTATTTGGGTAAAATAATTTATCTGAACTGTGCCAATGTTAAATGTTGGTTTTGAATCCATGGGTCACATGCTAGTGTGTAGGGAAAAGAGAGATTAAAAACTGAAGTATTTGTTGTAAGATCAACTGAGATCTCATAGTATGCTATAACAAATCCACACAAGTAGTAGAGAGAGAGAGATTTTAAATTGAATATCTTTGACGGGGAAATATATATAAAATAATCCTAACACTGCTCAACCAATTATAACAATCAGCACCAATGCTCTCCCAAATTATAACCACTACAGACTAGCTCACCAAAATCTAGAGCTCACTAAAATATAGAGAAGTGGTTCTCAACCTTTGGATCCCCAGATATTTTGGCCTTCAACTCCCAGAAATCCTTATAACTGGTAAACTGGCTGAGATTTCTGGGAGTTGTAGGCCAAAACACCTGGGGACTCACAGGTTGAGAACCACTGATATAGAGGGAGAATAGTTGTTGAATCAACTAAATATTTAGAAGCTAGGAACTGTGACCCACTGGAACTGAAAGGCTTAAAAGGATTCTTTAGTAGATTTTCACTGCCACCAAATTAAGAGTAAACGGGCTGTGGTATTTTTGAGAGGTTGTTCAGTAACACACTCTGCGTTACTATAATGTTCTTAGAGGCTGTGTAAAGTTATCTTGAATAATGCTTTCACCACAATGATAGTCACACAGAGGTGTGCTTAAGTTAATAAAAAACACCAGAACGTTTATTTAACAGGCTTTAAATATTCAGGTACAAAAGCGTGATGGTTTCATTAAAATACTGGCACATACAAGGTTGTGGTTATGTAGAGTAAAGATCTTAAAACTTCTGGGTACAAGTCTTTAAAAAGGATCAACACAGAAGATTACCTCAGGAAATGAAACTCTGAGAGTAACTCCCAAAAATCCCCCCTATAGGAAACTAGCCAAATCCCTGAACCATCTTTCCTTAGGAATTGAACAGACCACAGCGGGGTCCTGTTCCACTCAGTATTCTAGCTATCTATTTCAATAGCTATTCCTGAATACCACTCCAGAGATTGTCCCAAAGTTCATCCTCACAAACCCAAACTACGCTAGCTAACACCCAAAACTCCTTCTCTCTACCCTTCCAAACTCCCAACTCACACCAACTGGCAAACTGGAACCTCAAACCTCCCTTTAAAAGTCATTTTTTCCCCTTCAGATCACTTGGGCTCCGCCCCATCTTCTTAACCAATCCTAGCCTTCTAGCTTTCCCTCTAAGACTAGAACACGCCCCCTCAAGGCAAACCTAACCTAAGATGGCATCTCCCTGTCTCCCTTCTCCTAAAATGGATGCTGTGGCTTCGCCAGGCCTAGCTCCTTATGCTCTTACCAGCTAGATAAGGTAATGGATTCATTACATATGCCAAACAAAAATAAATATAGTATACTAACACTAGTATAAATCATGATGCAGCTTTGTATGTGCAAAATATCTTTATCAATATGCCAAATGGGGCAGGGGAGACTCCTCAGTAGAACATTTTATGCCACAGAACAGTGCATCCTAGAATATCTTTCAGTTAGAAATGGAAAGAGACGAATATTGTTTGGACTGAGGTAAAATGTATTTAAGTCCTGGCACTTCATAAAAATAAAACAGGTTGATATGCAACGTTGCTGAGCAGCTCTGTCACCCATTGGCTTCAATGAGATTCATGGGTTCTCAGCACTTCTGAAATTACTTTTCAATGAAAACCCATTTCCTTTTTGAATATAGACTTGCATCTGTTTTCCTATATTCACTTATAGACAATCTTTATAGACTTCCTCTGAGCAGTAAATCTACATTACATGCTTTATTCATTTGGTTGCTAGACAAACTGCCCTTGAGGGTTGTCCTGAATCTAAGTTCTTCCATTGTTGGTCGTAAAATATTTCAGTGCCTCAAAGCAACCAAAAGAGTCAGGGCAGAGAAAACGGAGTTTGCATAAGTTGTTGTTATTCACTACTGGAGATTATAAAAAACAAAATGTCAAGAAGTTATTAGAATGGAGGGAAGACAGGGAAATTGTAGGTAATGGCCCACAATTTTACCAATATTCAGCTGACAGATGGAAAGGAGCATGAAGGAGAGGTTTTGTTGAAGACTTCAGAGTTTGTGGTAAGCTTTCCTGAAGTAAAGTCCTCAACTATCAAGTTGTATATTCTGCTTGCTAATGATTCCAGATTTTTCCGTTTCCATTCTCTAGACATTTCAGTCTTCACTGCCTCAGTTCTTTATAGGAATAAAAAAGCAATCAATTTCACTTCACGTTTTGACCAAATTTTATCCAATTTGCACCTCTGGGAACTGAACCCAGGCCAACCAAGTCGGAGCAACATTTGGGATTGAAATCCAAGATCCCCAATGAGCTGGAGTTTGGCTCCATTGTACAACCTTAGTTCTTGTAGGTTGCACAAGAATTGCAATTGCATTGGCTTTTCATTGCCAGCATAACTGATGATAATAACAGAAGCACAACCGTTAATCAAATGACAGCCTTTTAGTGAAAAGGATAGATCACCCCCTACTACATTTACTACATAAAGCTGATGTTGAAAGATGATGAAATTTGGAGATTGTTCACATGACATACTTCAAGTAAAATAACAATGTTTATATGACAAAGTAAATCTATAGGGGTAGTTCTAAAATCTTCCAGTGAAAAATAAATACTTGCAAATTCTCAAACCCTTTCTACTGCCTTCCTTCCACTGGAGTATGTAAGTACATTCCTAGCCCTTCTGGGAGCTTCCAAATCTATCTTCTGCTGAGATAAGTATAAATAAAGGAAAACCAAATGCTGGTTCCAAGCAGACAGACTTGACCCATCTGTGTGCATTCAGAAGAAGACCTACAAGCCACTCTAAACTCCTTCACAGAAGCATATGAGATGCTCGGCCTGTCATTGAACATCGAGAAAACCAAAGTGCTCTTCCAGTAGTCACCAGCCAATCCCTCTCCAATCTCAGAAATACAGCTTAATGGTGCAACATTAGAAAATGTTAACCAGTTCTGCTACCTTGGCAGCCACCTCTCCACAAAAGTCAAAATTGACACTGAAATACAACACAGCCTGAGCTCTGCAAGTGCAGCATTTTTTCCGAATAAGGCAGAGAGTGTTTGAGGACCAGGACACCTGTAGGGATACCAAGGTGTTTGTTTATAAAGCTATTGTCCTCCCAACCCTGCTATATGCCTGCGAGACATAGACTATCTATAGATGTCACATTCAACTTCTAGAATGATTCCATCAGCGTTGCCTCTGAAAAATCCTGCAAATCTCTTGGGAAGACAAGCGGAAAAATGTCAGCGTGCTGGAAGAAGCAAAGACAACCAGCATTGAAGTGTTGGTCCTTCGCCATCAACTCCGCTGGACTGGCCACATTGTCCGGTTGCCCAATCACCGTCTCCCAAAGCAGTTGCTCTACTCCGAACTCAAGAACTGAAAACAGAATGTTGGTGGGCAGGAAAAAGGATTTAAAGATGGGCTCGAAGCCAACTTTACAACCTCTGGCATAGACACTAGGAACTGGGAAGCCCTGGCCCTTGAGCACTCCAGCTGGAGGTCAGCTGTTACCAGCAGTGCTGTAGAATTTGAAGAGGCATGAATGGAGGACAAAAGAGAGAAACGTGGCAAGAGGAATACGCATCAAGCCAACCATGACCAGGACTGCCTTCCACCTGGAAACCAATGCCCTCACTGCGGGAGAACATCAAATCAAGAATAGGGCTCCACAGTCACCTACAGACCCACCGCTAGTACATTGATCTTGGAAGACAATCCTACTAAGTAAAAAAGTATATATGTATGTTGACTTGGATTGGTTTTATAATGTTGTGAGCCACTTTGGTCCCATGTAAAAAAGCGGGATACACATAAAAAAAGTTGTTGTTGTTGTTGTCTCAGGTCTCATGTTAGGCTTTAAATCTTGCCGTTATATTGAAAGGCATCCATCTTGTTTTAGGCTTCACGTTCAGCTTTATAGCCTTTGCCAGTATATTAGGAAGCCTTCATTTGGAGGTCTCAATTTTGTTCAGACCTCATGTTGGACTACATGCCTTTGGGCTGTTGTTACCTCAGGCTGGGACCATTCTGGAGGGAGCCCTGTATCTGAGAGGCCCTTCAGCTTCTGCCTGCTCAGGCACATGTCCTAACAAACTAGGGGGCATCAGATCTGGTCTGTTCTGGAAGCGGTGCAGTCATACTCTCTTGGCCTCAGAGCAAGGCACAGACATACTATTGGAGGTATAAATCTTCATTATTTGGCCAACTGCCTGGTTTGGGGTGGGATTTGCACCTCATGCTGTGTTTCATATTTATATATTCATAGTTAATATTTCACTGTATTTTCATCTCATGCTAGGCTGTATGTTGGACCCTTCTTGGAAGAAGCTGTTTTTGCTTTGCTGCCACAAGAGTTGCCATTTTCTACAGTGTTTTTGAGGACTTGGCAGGTCCTACTTGTTCAGGCTCATAGTCTAACCCCCTGAAAAATAAAGTCAAATTCTCTCTCAGCTATAGCATAAGATACATGAACTCAGATTAAATATAAATCTTCATTATATCACTTATATTCATTGTGGTGAATATCCTGGCAGTGTCTTTTCGGGCTGTGCTTTTGTCTTATGCCAAGCCTCATTCATTTGGGGGATTGTAATCCCAAAAAAACTCCATAAGAAAAAAAAGTTTAAATACACTTTATGATTCAGTTCTTGTGGGTTTTTTCGGGCTATATGGCCATGTTCTAGAGGCATTTCTCCTGACGTTTCGCCTGCATCTATGGCAAGCATCCTCAGAGGTCTGCTGGAGCTGGGAAAAAGGGGTTTATATATCTGTGGAATGACCAGGGTGAGACAAAAGGCTTTTGTAAGTTGGGCTAGGTGTGAATCTTTTCAACTGACCACCTTGATTAGCATACAATGGGCTGACAGTGCCTGGAGCATACACTTTATGATGTTTCCAGGTATATAACAACTGTGATAATTTGTGCTTGCTTCTATTGGAAATAGCAATTTTCCAAGCCTCCACTAAAAGTTAGTTAATATTTTGTCAAATGCTTTCGTGGCCAGAATCACTGGGTTGTTGTAGGGTTTTTCAGGCTATATGGCCATATTCTAGAGGCATTCTCTCCTAGGAGAGAATGCATCTAGAACATGGCCATATAGCCCGAAAAACCGTACAACAACGCACTTTGTTAATATACAATTGTAAGCCTACATTCTATGTGTATGTTGATTTGCCAGTTTGATTTACCCCTTTGTGGGGTAAGTTATGGATGTGGGAGGAGTTATGGATGTGATTGTTCTGAGCATGTGCAAACTCAGGACTCCATTTTGTGTTCAGTTTGCTTTTGGACTTCAATGACATAAGTTGGTTTCAGACCTCTTTGGAGGTAGATGTGTGCTCATTGACTTGAGTGAGTACAGACATGCTTAAAGACACTTAAAAGACTATGTGCCTGTATACTAAATATGTGCAAGTTTGTTAGTAAACAAAATATGTTATTTTTCAAGGAAGACTACTTTGTTTTGTCTCTTGAGTGCATGTTTTAAGGGAGTGTGTATCTTTTGGGCAACTGCAAATTCTATTTCGAAAAACCATCCTCAGCTAACCAGATATATTTTTGTAGTGGTCTGTCTTTATCCTTGGCCATTTAAAGACATTGTTCTCAGTATAACAGCTGAGCTAGCTGTGTGCTATTACATTAATGTTTTATGAATATCACTTGTATTAAGGTTTGACTTCTAACAGGGTCATACCATGCTTTTGACTAGTGATTTTCAGATGGTCTCTATGTTCATAGGTGGTCTCTATGTTCATAGGTGGTCTCTTATGTTTCAGGTGGTCTCTATGTTCTGCTTTGAGTCCCCCCAGGGGTGAGAAAGGCGGTATATAAATACTGTAAATAAATACATTCATAGAGATTCACATTTTGTCAAACAAAAGTGATATCATTGTTACCTTTTCAATAAGGTTATGGTGCACTGGGATTTTAATTTCTCCTAAACTATCAAGTAATTTTTGAATAATTAGGTACCAGATTAAAGGTATTTTATGTAGTTTTAATAATATAATACGTATGGGTCATTGATTTTGATTTTTAGATATGCCAATTTAAAGTGTGTGTGTGTGTGTCGTTTACAACTCTTAAACATTTGAAATATATACATAAGAAGCATAATGGTGCAAGAAAGACTGATTGGACTTTCACCTTTGAGTGTCCACTGAAGTTTATCAATGGAGCCTGGTTTCTGTCAAAATGTATTGACACAGTTTTCACGTGTTTCCAACAGATGTTGTGGTATTCTTTCTGGAATGTCGAGTTTGTGGCCCTCACAGCTTGTGACACACTCTTGGAGAATTGATATCAGCAACTGCTGATCACAGCCATCTTTCTCAGAGAGAGTTGGCTTCGGGGGAAAAACACAAAAAACTTAGTATTTGGGAAAGAGGCAACACAAAGCTAGCAGCCTTTGGTATCATCTACACTGATCATTTAATGCAGTTCTAAGTTAACTCAAAACTCCAGTATTTACAAAATGCACACAACATGCCCTTTCTCTTCCTTTTCTTGCTAACTACTTCAGTTACTTCTTGCATCTTTTTTCTTCTTCTCTTATTACAGCCAGTGTCGCCATTTCTGGCTGGCCTAGCCAATAGATTGGTTTTATTTTTAGTATGTTGTTAGCCACCTTTGATCCCACTTGGAAAAAAGAATAACAAAATAATAATAATAATAATAATAATAATAATAATAATATCTCAAGTATTTTGTGGGTTTTTGCCTGCCACATGGAGAGAGCAGTAGGATGGAAAACAGCTTTCATGTTCATGTGAAGAGATTTTTGCCAACCCCTTCCATACCTCTCTACCCCCTTATTCTTTGTCTAATAATTTTCTGGCACTCTACTTTCACACTCCCTTTTTGATACTCATTTCTCAACCCCCCCCCCCATTTTTGATCTTTCTTACCAGCAACCTGCTAGTAGAAGGACCAAGTGTTCTGGGTAGAGGTCTGATCACTCAAAAGTGGGGGGGGGGTCCGTTTTACCTTTTTTTTACCCTTACGGACTCCCCAGAATGAAATTAGCAGATCATCCAGTTATATTGGAACATTTCATATTAATGGTCAACTATATAACTTTCCATACCTAAGTAACATAAAATATATCAAGCTTGTGTAAAAAAATGTAAAGTTAAAACTTAAAATTGGCGGTCCTATCCTACTCTGGCTAAGATTACAAGTTAAATTTCTCTACCCCATAACTCAAATATAGTTGACTGATCTACTCTGAAACTTTACTTAAAATAAAAAACAGCTTGACAGTCTGAGCATAAGCAGGATACATTTTAATGCCAAAAAGAGGCTTAAAATGCTATCATTATACATACACACATGCATACAGATATTTCAATGACTATGGCTACATAACAACAGAAGTCATAACATTTCTTGTTGATTTTTAAAGGACAAAATAATAATCTGTAGAAAGTATGATCATTTCATGCTTGTAAGTAATTATCTTTGGGTCATTACTTAGGTTGCTCAGTTATTAAAAACTCCAAAGTAAATCAAATTCCTAATCCGTGATTTGAATGTAACTAGGCAGATCACCTCAATTTTGTCTGGATTCAGCTTCAATTTGATCTCCCTAATTCAGTCCATTACTGACATCTTTTACTAACTGAAAACAAGAACAGCTTCTTTATATTTAGGTAGAAAGGGAACACTTGGGTATTATCAAACCACTGGTGGCATCAAATCCCAATCTTCCAGGCACTTTCCCAGAAGTTTCATTTATATGTTAATTAGCATTTAGGACAAAGTGAAACCCTGAGGATACCAATGACCATTAGCCATGGCAGCAAAATGACATCCCAGCACTATTTTATGAAGCCACTCCTACAAGAAAGACCAGAGCATCATTTCTCAAACCAATCAGGTGATTTTGACTTGGTAAATCAATAGATAAATACTCATTCATGTTCAAATCGGAAAAATTCTAATATCTCTAGTTAAACAAAGGTTCTGGATTAATATTTTCTATTATTCATGACACACTCTCTATAAATAGATAGACAAATGAGCAGATGATAGATTTAATGCACTTATTCACAGACAAAAGAAATCAATATGAATTATCTGGCTGCTTTGTTGATGATGGAAATGAAAGTCTACATTACTATTTTTCCTGGCGTGCAACTGATTTCCAAGATTTATGCCTCTGCTTCTTAGCTTGCATGGCATCTATAGCAACTCTGCCATTTCAGTAGTCGTCTCAGGCAAGTAACCAAGAAAGATGGCTATGAGGTCACTTCTTCAGTGTACAACTCTCATTTCTCCAGGTTGTACTGTACAGCTTCAAACACAAAGAACCTCTAAAAACGAACCTTTTACCCTTCAACCACCCCCACCTTATGAACCATGAACCTCATATGCTCAGTATTTATTTATTTATATACTATATTTATATACTGCCCCTCTCAGCCCGCAGGCGACTCAGTACCATTTGGAGTTAGCATGAGTGGCAGCAGTTTGTTCATGCACAGAGACATCAACTGCTTATCCTCATCCACAATATCCCATTTGCAAATTTCTGTGTAAACATTTTCAAGTATTCATTATACAATTTACATAAATAAATAGATAAAAGGACAAAAATGGGTACTACATTTGTAGAATCATAGAATCAAAGAGTTGGAAGAGACCTCATGGGCCATCCAGTCCAACCCCCTGCCAAGAAGCAGGAATATTGCATTCAAATCACCCCTGACAGATGGCCATCCAGCCTCTGTTTAAAAGCTTCCAAAGAAGGAGCCTCCACCACACTCCGGGGCAGAGAGTTCCACTGCTGAATGGCTCTCACAGTCAGGAAGTTCTTCCTCATGTTCAGATGGAATCTCCTCTCTTGTAATTTGAAGCCATTGTTCCGCATCCTAGTCTCCAGGGAAGCAGAAAACAAACTTGCTCCATCCTCCCTGTGGCTTCCTCTCACATATTTATACATGGCTATCATATCCCCTCTCAGCCTTCTCTTCTTCAGCCTAAACATGCCCAGTTCCTTAAGCCGCTCCTCATAGTGCTTGTTCTCCAGACCCTTGATCATTTTAGTCGCCCTCCTCTGGATACATTCCAGCTTGTCAATATCTTTCTTGAATTGTGGTGCCCAGAATTGGACACAATATTCCAGGTGTGGTCTAACCAAGGCAGAATAGAGGGGTAGCATTACTTCCCTAGATCTAGACACTATGCTCCTATTGATGCAGGCCAAAATCCCATTGGCTTTTTTTGCCACCACATCACATTGTTGGCTCATGTTTAACTTGTTGTCCACGAGGATTCCAAGATCGTTTTCACACGTACTGCTCTCAAGCGAGGCATCCCCCATTTTGATTCTTTGCATTTTGTTTTTCCTGCCAAAGTGTAGTATCTTGCATTTGTCACTGTTGAACTTCATTTTGTTAGTTTTGGCCCATCTCTCTAATTTGTCAAGATCGTTTTGAATCCTGCTCCTGTCCTCTGGAGTATTGGCTATCCCTCCCAATTTGGTGTCATCTGCAAACTTGATGATCCTGCCTTCTAACCCTTCATCTAAGTCATTAATAAAGATGTTGAACAGGACCGGGCCCAGGACGGAACCCTGCGGCACTCCGCTTGTCACTTCTTTCCAGGATGAAGAGGAAGCATTGGTGAGCACCCTCTGGGTTCGTCCATTTAACCAATTACAGATCCACCTCACCGTAGTTTTGCCTAGCCCACATTGGACTAGTTTCCTTGCCAGAAGGTCATGGGGGACCTTGTCGAAGGCCTTACTGAAATCCAGGTACGTTACATCCACGGCGTTCTCTGCATCTATCTATTGTAACTCTATAGAGCTACCAATGACCTCAATTTTGCTTCCACAAAATATATGCATCTAATGAAGTTTAAGTGTCCATTGAGTTCATTTTCCTGAAAATATTAGTTTCACATCACTACTTGCTACTTTTTTTGTAGGTGACTGATTATACCTGCATAGTCATCCCTACATCTCCAAGATAACATGAAAAAAAAGGAAATAATTACCAGAATTGGAGTCAAGTTATGTTTTGCAGGGTTTTTGTAAAGGTTTGGCTGTTATTACTTGCTTCTTCATCCAAATCTTTTATTTGGCTTCCATTCTATTCCTAAATGTTGTTCTGACTTTTCAGCTTGAACAAAGCCAAAGTTCAAACTGAAACATAGCCAAAAACCAAACTGTTTTTCCAGAATTGGGGTCAAACTATGCAAAACGTTGAATTTTCTTGTCATAAATCAACCCAGCATTGCCAAAAGACCCATAAGCTTCTTGGTATATCTGGCTGGAACTTCATTTATCACAGTTTGCTAAAAGTCTAGTCATATTCATTTTTTACTTTAAATTCCCCCAATTTTCCCAGCAGAAACAAGTTAAAGTCGATGAGGGACTTGAACTTTTACTTCTGCTGATTTCAGTATAAAAACAGCAGGCACTAAGATGAGATCCTCACAACAAAATGAAGTCAGAGTCTCATGGACATTAAATGTCAGTAACTGCAGACAAACAGATCTCAAAGAGCAGGAGCCTTTTGCCAGTGCTAGACATCATTTGTATAAAGTTTCATTACAAAATCTAAAACCATTCCACAGTTGTGAAAATAACTGTTTGATGGCAAAAGATGTACTCATCACTTGCTACTTCTGCATGTGCTAAGAAGATGTGTATGAATGACACGGACTGGCAGAGAGAAAGCATGTGACATTTCTTGCTACTTTGCATACATCCAGAAGCCACGTTTGGAGCTGCATCACTATAGTGTTGCCCACATTGTGCCACCGCACTCTCGCTTCCCAGAATTCTGTAGCTGTCTTGAGAATGGGTTCAAAGAAATTCATCTACAAAAGGAAGACCATGTTTTCAGGAAGTTGGAGTCAGTGTGAGTGCGTGTTCAGATGAATGAAAGAATCCTTCTTTGATTTCTGTGAACAAGTTACTAGCTTCAGAATGAATTGCTAGATGAATCTGAAACAAAAATACTAATGGTGTTGATGAGGATGCCTTTTCCAAATAAAATAATGCTTCATTCAACTATCTAAAATGTAGCCTCTTCCAATCATCTTAAAAAGAGACACCATTAAAGCAATGTTTCATTGGTTTCATATGCCCAAAAGACAAGCAAGTATCACAGTGTGCTATGTTAAAACTCATTGACCAACAAGCCCATGAAACCATTGAAAGTGTGAAGATATCTTGATACCAAACATAAAGGACATGCCACATAAGCATTGCTTTAGTTTCTAAAAATAAAGAGTTTCAGAAAACTAACAAAACATTTTTTAAAAGACTGTAACTGGTTGTAACAATGGAAATGCAATGAGGGCCTCATTTAATGTGTTCTCAACAACAGCAAAAACTGGAAAATCTAACACAACTTGTATTACTAGCTATAAAAATTGTGGTGTTTGCACTAAACAAGAAAGCTACCAAGGATCTTCCCTTAATAGCTTTGTCTAATGACACAATTGAGGAGCAAACTGAAGTTTGTTAAATCCACATTCATTATTGAAATCCACAAGCATGTGGACAATTTCAACAGAAAGGAAAAAACCATGAAAATGAACAAAATCTGGCTACCAGTATTTAAAAAAACTCTAAAATTAGAACAGTAAATAAAGAACAAAACACAGTGGAACTCCAGACAAGAAACAATCAGGAACAACTAATCATATCTCAACAAAGATTCCCCCAGGCAGTAACATCTAAAAACTGTCAGGCCATCAAATGCTAATCAAGGTGGCCAACTGAAGCATTCATACCTGGCTCCAACAGACAAGAGTTCTTTCTCCCACCCTGGACTTTCCACAGATATATAAATCCAATTTTCCTAGTTTCCAACAGACCACACAAACTCTGAGGATGCCTGCCATAGATGCAGGCGAAACACCAGGAAAGAATGCTTCTAGAACATGGCCATACAGCCCAAATAACCTACAACAACCTACTGAAGTTTGTTACTCAATATCAAGGAAAAGTTATTAGAAAAAATGGTATGTCCCGCTATTTTGCTCTGCAACTGGATGACAGCACAGACACAAGCAACCACACTGTGCAAAAGGGAAATATTTATGATGTACTATTTATTTCCATGTTGGAACACAACACAGCTGAAAAAGTATTGAACAGCTTAAATGAATTTATAGGATCATGTCATGGACTGATAAAAATGCATTAGAATTAGCACAGACACGGCATGAGCTATATCTGGAAAGTTTACTGAACATACAGCATAAAGAAATCCTACTGTCTGTGACTTGGCAAAATTGCTGCATGCACAGGGAAGTCCTAGTTGCTGATAAGATACCAGAAAAACTAAAGCAGGCCTTAAACGAATCAGCCAAAACTGTCAATGTCATAAAAATCAAATCGCCAATTTTTTTTTAGAAGCTTTGCAAAGATATGGAAAGTGAAGACTATCAACTTTTGTAGAACATGGCCCTATAGCCCGAAAAAACCCACAAGAACCTAACTTTTGTAGTAGTTTTTTGTCTCATTTGGGGGGACTGAGAGATGAGAGAGTGAGCAGCAATATCCCCTCAACAAACATTTGATAGATTTTTCCTGGTTAGCAACATTAGCCTATTTGTCAAATTCCTTCACCCATTTAAATATGCCCAACTTAAATGTTCAGGTTGAACACCAGATCAAAACAGTGATCAAAAAGCTGGAATTGCAGAATCATTCTCTATCAGAATGATATTATTAAACAATTTTTCCATAACACTTATCACACAACATTATTTGCAACATAATTTCTGTGTCTATTTTCCTGCTTCTGATGCAGAAAGTGGATCACAGATCCACTTTCAGATAACATGTTTCAATCAGAGGGGCTCAAAGTACTGCACTCACTATTTGGCTTATCCATGACAGAATTTCATCACAGATCTCTGTACTTTTTGGCACATTCACTACATGTGATGCCAAACTTCTATTTCTCCACACTTTCTCCAACATAGAGATTCCATTATTAATTCTAAGTAGCTTGAGTGGGTAATAGTATCATCCATGCATAATTTTAAGAGTATTTTCTCTCTGTTGTGCTGAGATTGATTTATATGCATGGTTTTTCCAAACTGAGTCTCATTATTTTTCTTCTATTTTATTCATTCATGTGCTCTATTAGAGATTGTGAATGGATTTCCTGCACCAGATATATGGTTCACATGGTTCTCCATGTGGGTTGTTGTAGGTTTTTAGGCTGCATGGCCATATTATAGAAACATTCCCTCCTGATGTTTTGCCTGCATCTGTAGCCTGCCACAGATGCAGGTGAAATGTCAGGAGATAATGCTTCTAGAACATGGCCATACAGCCCAAAAAAAACCCTACAATAACCCAGTGATTTCAGCCATGAAAGCCTTCGATGATGCATTGGTTCTCCATGTGTTGGGGCTGTAACTTCCAGCATTTCTCTACATTAACAATGCTGCCTAGTGCTGCTAAGGGTTGCAGTTCAACAATATCAGGAGGGCTGTAAGATTTCCATTCCTATTCTACATAATGAAGAAAAAGATTGAATAAAGATCTGGAACCAGGAAAAGTATCTCTGTATTCTGTAACTGTCTGGCAAAGGATGTAAGTATGTTTGCAGTGAAAAAACATTTGGGGTTAAGCCAATCTATGTTTGAAATGACCAAATGTTTGGTACCTTTCCACTTTTCCTAATGAATATTTTCACATAAGAAAGCTGAAGGAGATTGTCCAATTTGTACTAATGTTAAAGACTGTTCCAAACGTTGCCTTAGCCACTGTTTTTTTCAGCATATTCAATGGGTGGAATTTGCAGGGATTTGCTCTTTTGAAATTCTAGTGATTTGCAGTCTGGCATAAATAGCAATCCTAGGAAATCCACAAAAAATTACTGGGGGAATAACTTCATGGCCCCAACTTTAGTTTCAAAGTTCAGTAGGAATTCCACCACTCAGCTTAATCTACATACACCAAGAATTCACCTAAAGCTTTAACCAAGGCAGGATATTTTAGTCCCACAAAGGTTTGTCTTGTTGCTGGATCCATAGAGGACCAAACCTACAGTGCAGACATTCTTTACAATTCTCATATTAAGTGTTTTAAACAGTCACTTCCCTTTTTTTTTTAGGAGACAAGACAAACAGGGCAAAAAAGTAGTTCATATCAAATTTACTATTTATGTTTTCAGTTTTGTTTTGCTATTAGATGCTTTCTACCGCAGTTAACATGGCACAAAAATTGGACACAAGGGTGAACAGTTGTAGCTCTCCAGATGTATTTGGCCCACAACATCCACCAGCTCTGTGCAACATAGCCAATGGTGAGGTATTATGGGAACTGCAATCCCAAAACATCCTGGGGGTCCAGAGCCCCAGTTGCTTACCCTTGATGAAATGGACTACTAATGCAATTCAAATACTACAGGAGACACATTTGTAATCTACAGAAGACCAACTGTTATCTTACTAAATAGGAATGCTTTTCTTTATAACTCTTTATTTGGGTTACAAGACAGATGTTCCCGGGGAATAAGTGGCATAACATGTGAAAGGAAACAGCACATTTCTAGACTAAACCACAGTGTACTTTAATCATCGAGTCCGAGCACAAATAAAAATCCCTGCTAAGTGACTAAATGTATAAACCAATAATTTAATCAGGTTAAGAGAGGAGCACTTCACTTAAAGAAATTATGAGACCTCATGGATGTTTAACTATTCAGCACAGTTTTGAAGATATTGTTCACCTGTTAGCATTTTAGAAATTGTGGCTTTCTGGATTTCTAGTTTTTCATAAGGCTTCTTTCATGATGAAAAAGTGCTACCAAAACAAAAACAATCCTGTGTAATGACATAGGGAAACTGTGTGCTTCGTTTTCAGCAGGCTTAATTGGCTTTGACAGCACACCAGTAATTTAGTGCACTAAAATCAACACTACATACTTCAACCGTCTGGTTGCAGACAGGACAAACAGGGTCCTCTATCTGGAATTTGACAAAGGAAGCTTTTGAAGAACCTTAATGGTGGGATCCTATGCTGAGGAAAAGCCAAGTGAGAAGCTTTGGATTTTGAAGCAATCTTGCTACTCAGGCAGAAAACCAGATATACAACAGATATAGCATGTGAACTGAAACAGGTAATAACAGTTCCTTTTTTTAGTACAACTCCCAGAATCTTCAACCAGCAAGTACGGGATTATGAGTTTCTCTCTTGTGTAGAAGACACTCCCATGGAACACAGAACAGTATTATGTATGATTAAAAGACATTGTAGCAGTTATAAACAATAGGCATAAGCGAAAAGAAGAAATACTACTTTTTTAAAACTACAGTTCCAAGAATCTCCAAGGAGCATGCTTACTCCAGTGTATAGACTGCCCCATAAACTGGTCCCTAGGGCAAACTGTTCCATTACCTAGGGATTTTTTCATAACTCTTGTGCTCCTGGTATCAGGAGTTGGCTTGTTGGGTCTGTTAGCAGGGTGAGGGAAGTAATGGCCAATAGTGTATCTTGCTGTTGTCTGCTGTGGATGCTAAGTAATTAGGGATAGGGAGAAGACAGCATGAATTTGTATCCAGGAAGCGTCATAGGAAAAATATGGAACACAAACATCCATTCCTTCTGTTGTAAGGATTGAAGCTCTTATTTCTAGCTTCCCATTTCTGTATCTAATTGACTTACTGGAATGGTGTCCCAAATGGAAAGGTATGCCAGTCATCCAAGGGTGTAGCTATAGGGAGGCGCAAAATGAAGGTACTGTCAAATAAGAACACTATCTTCTCAAATAAAAGTTTCAATAACTCCTCAAATTCAGAGCTAGAATCTTGAGCATTTAGAAACACTATTGAAATATCCAAAGAAAATAGTTCTGTATGTATGTGATTTTCAGCATTTTACTTTCTGCCGTGCTAGAAATTTGGAAACTAAAGAAAATTGTTATGGCGAAAGGGAAATGAAATTTATTTTGAGAAAGATTGCAAACATTTCTCTCTGGGTTGAGGTGAGTTTTTAAAGCTGCATGGCCATGTTCCAGAAGCATTCTCTCCTGCCATTTTGCCCACATCTACAGCAGGCATCTTCAGAGGTTGTGAGGTCTTTAGGAAACTAGATAAGTGAGGTTTATATATCTGTGGAATGGTGGGAGAAAGAGCTCTTGTCTGTTTGGGGCAGGTGTGAACGTTGCAATTGGCCACCTCGATTAGCATTGAATGGCCTTGCAGCTTTGAAACTTGGCTGGTTGCTGCCTGGGGGAATCCTTTGCTGGGAGGTGTTAGCTGGCCCTGATTGATTCTTGTCTCAATTTCCCTGTTTTTTGAGTGTTGCTCTTTATTTACTGTCCTGATTTTAGAGTTTTTTTTAATACTGGTAGCCAGATTTTGTTCATTTTCATGGTTTCCTCCTTTCTGTTGAAATTGTCCACATGCTTGTGGATTTCAATGGCTTCTCTGTGTAGTCTGACATGGCAGTTGTTAGTGTGATCCAGCATTTCTGTGTTCTCGAATAATATGCGGTGTCCAGGTTGGGTCATCAGATGTTTTGGTTGTTGTACTTGTACAGTCCTATACACATTGATGGTATTATAAAAGTAAACAATAACAAAACAATAAAAAAATATCAAAAACCAACTGAGAAAAACCAAAATAATGCAACTATGCCTTCTGCTGAGAGTAGAAATTTCCTTAACTTTGTGAATAAATTTTGAACTTAATGACTACTGAATAAACATTAGGAATTTTTCTGTCTTCCAAAATTAAATATCCCTTCAAGGAGAACAAAATCACTTTCATTGTTGAGTGTTATTTCATCGACTACAGCTTTCCTGGTTTCAGCCATTCTAGGCATGACCTAGTCAACTTATCTACTGCTCAAGACTGACACTGTGGATCTTTCTCCAGGCACAAAAAAGAGAGCTCAGACACAGAAGGCATCTGTCAACATCTGCTCATTAGCAAGATACTTTATTGTCTGTAGTAATAAAAATGAGTAATATAAAACATGATGCATCAGATATTTCCTTTTTTGTTTCCTGCCCTCTACATAGCTATGATTTTGAGACATATTTTTTTTTTACATCTAACTTATGATGGATGTATTAAAACAAGCACCTACCTGCAATCTTTCAATAATATCTTAAGTATTAAGAGTGTTAAGGCTTGCTCCACAGAACAAATGAGGAAATATGTAGAGGAAAATTGGGAGGGTGAATTAGGAGAAGAGGATAAAGAATTATTAGAGAAGCCCATTGAGAGATGTGAAATAAAAGAAACTATTTAAAAAATTAAAGATTGGAAAGGGCCCAGGTTTGGATGGACTAGGTCCAGAATATTATAAAACCTTTAAAGAAATGCCAATCCCTAAACTATTGGAGGTATATAATGGAATATTGTGTGGGGAGTAAATACCGGATTCATGGAGGAAATCCCTGATAATACTGATACCGAAACCAGATAAGAACTTGACAGATACAGGTTCATATAGACCTATATCGCTAATAAATCAAGGCGCAAAAATGTTATCAGTAACAATGGCCAACAGAATGAATAATTGTATGTATAAATATATAAAGAATGATCAGTGTGGTTTCATGAAAGGGAGACAAATGCCAAATTTAATAGGGTGAGTAATAAATAAAGTTTGGGTCATTCAACAGGGAAAAACAAAGGTAGGGATATTGATCCTAGATATATTTAAGGTATTTGGTTGCATAGAATGGAGGACACTAAAAATAATTATGAGTAAGTTTGGAATGGGGAATAAAATGGAAGGATTGATAGAACAATATTATTCAAACAACCCAGCGAAAGTAACAATAAACGATGGAGTAACAGGAGATATAAAGGTAATGAGGGGAACAAGACAAGGTTGCCCTTTGTCGCCAATATTGTTTGCCACAGTGATAGAATTACTTGCTAATGTAATAAGAAAGGATGAGAAATTAGAAAGGGTAGGAACAACAACAAAACAAAAAATCAGTTTATTTGCTGATGACACGTTATTGATAATTAAAAACATGTGTGGCAATGTGGATAGAACAAAGTCAGATATTTGGCAAAATAACAGGTTTACAAATCAATTGGAAAAAATCAGAAATGATGTTACTTAATTACACAAAAAAGGAAGAAGACGACTTTATGAAACAGGTTAACATGGGAATAAAGACGAAGAATAAAATAAAATATTTAGGAATAATTATAACTAAGAAATTACATGATTTTTTTTGGTCATGTCAGGAGCGACTTGAGAGACTGCAAGTTGCTTCTGGTGTGAGAGAATTGGCCATCTGCAAGGACGTTGCCCAGGGGACGCCCAGATGATTTGATGTTTTTATCATCCTTCTGGGAGGCTTCTCTCATGTCCCCGCATGAGGAGCTGGAGCTGATAGAGGGAGCTCATCTGCCTCTCCCCAGATTTGAACCTGCAACCTGTCAGTCTTCAGTCCTGCCGGCACAGGGGTTTAACCCACTGTGCCACTGGGGGCTCCTATTACATGAAATGGAAAAGGCAAATGTAACAATATTAAGGAAAGCAACTCAAAAAGAATTACGAGAATATGAAAATATAAAACTATAATGGTTTGGAAGGATAGCGCTAGTTAAAATGAAAATTCTTTCAAAGATAAATTTTATATTTAGAATGGTACCACTACAGATATCAGAGGAGGAATCAAACAAATGACCACAATTAATTAATTAATATTACAATGGCAATAAGAAAAACAGGTTAAATAAAAAAAAGTCACAAAAGGTTGGAGGTTTAGCTCCCCAACATTAAAAAAATATTATGAAGCAAACAGGATGGCACTAGTCATAGGAGGGGTGATAAATAAGGAGGATTTGGAATGGTTGGAGGAAGATTCAGAACAAGTAGAGGAAAAAAATTGGAATATGTACGCACATCCCAGAAATTTATGCTAAGCCAGCCTATGCCTTAGAAACATGTTGATCTGTTAATCTTATTTTTAGTAACTTTCTCGCATTTTGGCCACATTTTTCATGGGTTAAACTTTGAACTATTGAAGAGTATTTGCATATATTTTTAAATTGCATACTTGTTTCCCTCCTGAAACTTCTCAGCAATGTACAGATTTACAAGGCACAATGATGGAAAGTAAATGGGCATTCATAACTTCAATATAAACCCAGTGGTTTTATCACTAATCCCTGATTGAGGCTGATACTTGCCAGCAAACAAATTTTGACAATTATTATGTGAATTATCTCTCATGAAACCACTTCCTGCCTGGATATTATGTTGGCCGCTTGAATTCTATAGTATGAATGAGGCGAAAACATCCCATTTGTCTTAGGGGTCGTCTGCCACCAGAAAAAAAATGCTAGTGCTGTAAGAACACTGTTCTAACAGTAAGAACACTTTTAGGCTTTAATGTGTGTGTGTGTTTTAAAAAATCATTTCTTGCTACACACTTTCCAGGAAAATACATTTCTAGTCTTTTCATCTGAATCGGATATTGGGGAGGAAGAGGGGAGCAAACATCACCATTTTAAAAGATGTGTAGGTTGGGCCTCTATCTATTTATGGCTCAGCTCAAGGGCAAATGACAGCCCCAACCAGATTTTGGGCAGCAGAAATTCAGTACCACCAAGACAATATCTATATGGTGTATGATGTATTATGGATAAGTGTGGCACTAAAAGAGGAAGGAGCTGGGTAGATTTTGCTGGTAGAGTGTTAAAACCCCTTCGTTAAATTTTAAAAAAATCCTACTCCAACTGGTGCAAACCAAGTAATAGTAAATTCCATCTCTAGGGAGAGAGGGACTCACTGTATGATAGTTGTAAACAAGAACAAGTGTATCTTTTATCCCATTTATGAAAAAGTCTGTTAGAAGATAACTATATGACTGCATATGGATATAACAATTTATGATCCTTATTTTGTAGGTGTGTGTTCATGCTGATGCAATATTTTTATATTCCATCTATTTAATTCACTCAAAGTCTAGAACAGTGGTTCCCGACCTTTGGTCCTCCAGGTGTTTTGGACTTCAGCTCCCACAATTCCTAATAACTGGTAAAATGCCTGGGATTTCTGGGAGTTGAAGTCCAAAACACGTGGACAACCAAAGGTTGGAAACCACTAGTCTAGAAGTATCTTATATCTTCGTTTTTTAGATGAATCAAATAATAATATTTGGATGGCAAAAAGTAGGCCTATATTCCTTTGGGAGTGCTGTTCCATTCATTTGAATTTGCATTAGGCAAAAGCAAAATTCACAGCAAGATCGAAATGCTTACAACACCAGTACTAGGTACTGGGTGGATGTCTTTGTATTTGCTTTGAAAATATTGAGGTTTTTGTGGTCACGCTTTCCAAGTACTCAGAAATGTCTGAGGAATTTGAGGAAAGATTTTGAAAGAATGATTCCTAAATCTAGATAGGACTCTTAACTGATAATATTCAGGCTTGAATATGATGTGTGTATTTTATTACCTTATTACTTACACATATTTTTTTCACTCATATCTGAACAGTGTAATGATAAAATATAATTTCTAAACTAATACATTATATTAAATTGTTTTATCATTTTTTACAAACTCAATATTTAAAAACTAATTTTAATGTTTTAATTAGGCAAATGCTTTGGGCAAATATAGTAAATAAAAAGATAAAGTGTTGGCACTGAATGAACAGGAAGCACAAAAATACTTTTCATTTATCTACAACTATTGAAGCCTGTGGTAATTAAAACTTTGAAAAGTTAATACATAAAATACTACTGAAGTAGCAGGTACATTAAACTACTCAATTAGCTTGTAAAACTCTACTATTATATTGAACGGAGATGCACTTTTTTAGAAGACATGGGTGATTTACTGCTACTTAAGAGTGCTACATTTCTGTCTAACCTGTTGCCTTTGACATTGATTATACTTCATTATAATTTATATAATCTGGGGTGTTTAAATTTATAACTTGGTAAGATATTTGACAAGCTACAAATCAAACCTAACAGCAAAGAAATGAACTTCTTTTAGCTTTGTACATTAGGTTGTGATGTGCTGAAATGCTAACATCTTATTATAATGAGGTTATTGATGTAGAGTTGACATACAACTTGATTTGCAGATGCCCTGCTGACTAACCTTTTGCAACTATATCTCAGTGTAAACCTGTTGTAATTATTGCTGGATAGGGAGAGTTAGTGTACCCGAGCTACTGCTTTTGAAGCATGTTAAACGTGATTGCTCCCTTGAGATTATAGAAGTCCCACATGTGTGAGTTATTACATAAACTTTGAGCAAAGTAAGGAGGGAGAAAGCTGTATCACAGAAAACATTCCTGGACATTTTTTTCTGAGGACTGCGACTCTTGAACTCTATACTTATTTACAAATTAAGCATATTTTACAAAGCCCTCCTTAAAAGACGTAAGGCTATAAGCCTTGTATGAGTTAACTGTATCTAAATCAGAAAATCAGTGCTGCTTCATTATAGTCAGCCCCCTGTTTCCATAAATTATTCGTCCATAGATTCAATTGTCCATGGCTTGCTTATATATTCTGCCAAAATCACATTTTTATTTTACCATTTCATATAAAAGATCACATTTTACTACACAAATGTATATAATGGGATTTTCGCATCCACAGTTATGAGTATCCATGGGGTGGGGTGGGTGGGGGGTTCCTGGAACAAAATAGCAGCTGGTACCATGGACCCTCTAAAAAGTATATTGTTTTCTTCAGTGGTTACAACATTTGGCGTAGCTGAATTCCAAATGTTATATCTAATTTATTTATTTATTTATTTACTTACGTTATTTATATACCGCTTTTCTCAGCCCTCTGGCGACTCAAAGCGGTGAACAACATCAATACAAAACATCACGAGACAAGTATAGGGCAATTAAAAACAATTGTAACATAAATAATTAAACATCAGTATAGCAATCATTAGCGCCTCAACAGTAAAATCAGAATCCAGTCTCATCATCCATTATTCTGTATTCCTATGTTCAATTACACTAATTTTCCCTATACCCCACACCATCTCCTTGATAAAGAAGAACTCAACATTAACAATGCTACCAATATGAAAAGTATAGTAAGAACAAACAAAAATAATTCCTTGGGAATTGTTCTCCAGCTCTTGTAGAGGATTTCTGAAAGTAGCATTTTTGAGAGACACTTCAATTGAAGGACTGGGCTTCCATCTTGATATAAAGATTATGTGATCAACACTTCATGTCCCTGCTCTTTTCCTGCTCGCTGCTCTCTAGCAGCCTGTTTTCTGACTGCTCTGATTACCAGCCATGATGGCTAAATTTTGATCACAACAAATTTTGCCCAGCATTTGTGAAGTCTAACAAGTCATAACACCACATTGACTGCCTGTGAAACTTTGAACTAAATTTAAGCACAGTCTTACTTTTTTCAAAAAGAGCTTTTCTACCTCAAGATCATTGTAGAGATTGTTTCATCAATGTGTGTAAATTAGATTTTGGCACAGGAGATTATTTTTAATTAATTAATTTAGTGGCACTTGTTTGAAAATAAAATAAGCCCAGGTAGGTATGAGCTGATCTGTAAAGCTTTAGGCCAAAATCCAGAAACTGTAGTGGCCCTATGCTTTCCTCTCTTTTCTTCGATACTGCAGATCTTTCTGCAACCAAAAATCTGGCCCTGAAGATTTCTTGGTCATCAAGAATCAATCCAGAGGGCAAATGAAGGAGTACTGCAATGAGGAAAAAGAGTTACCCATTCCTCCCATTTTCCCTGAATTCCCATTTCATCAGGAAAAGTCTCTTTCTTCTGAAGCAAGGCATTTCAAATAACTTTCAACTGTAGAGATTTAAATAGATGTCCAATACACTAATCAGATGAATAATGTTATATATAAGGGCTGCAGTCCAGCACACACCGATGAGTGGGGTGTTTTTTTTGGGAGGGGGAGCAGTGCCAGATAACCATATTATTCATCCTTCAAAATCATCTGAAGTTGGATATTAAAGGTTTTAGATTCAAGAAGACTGTTTTGTTCATTGTACTGAATTAGCTCATTTCAATAGGTAAGCAATGTGATTGCATAAGCCCTAAAGAAAAAAGCATGCAAATTAATAAAACAATGAGCTTAAATGAAGGAATAAGACAAAAATGCCCACCCCCTTCAAACACCCCACCTGCCATGCTCAGCACTTTTTAATTTTAATTTTAATTATTACATTTGGCCCAGCCATTGTTTTTAACTGCGTCATTGTGTGTTGCTAATGTTATTGCTTGTTTTTTTGTTTTATTTTGCTGTATTATTGTTGTTGTTGTTTTATTGTTGTATTTTGGGCTCGGCCTCGTGTAAGCCGCACCGAGTCCTTCGAGAGATGGTAGCGGGGTACAAATAAAGGTTTTATTATTATTATTATTATTATTAAAAATGAAGATAAAATAATCTTACTTGGAAGACCTTAAATAACAGTTTAAAAAACCAGTGAATAATGCGAACACATACATGTCTACTCAAAAATATAACTCAATTAATACCACAGGGTTTATAATAGGGTTGTACACATCAAAGTGTAGCCTAAGATTCATTCAGTACACACTTAGCTGTTAATAAATCTCATTTGTTTAGGATTTAGAACTACATTATAACCTGTTCATGATACCAAGGATTTCTATAGAAATGCATTATAAGCTGTTCATGATAATAAGAGCCCTAAGATCATCTGGGGAGACTCTCCTCTCACTTTCACCTCTGTTTCAGCCACGGTTGGTGGGGATGAGGAAGAGGGCCTTCTCAGTGGTGCCCCCTTCCAGCTCTGGAATGCCCTCTCTAGGGAGATCAGACTGTCACCTACCGTGTCCTCTTTCCACAAGAACCTAAAAACATGGATGTTCCATTGTGCCTTTGATTAGGCAGTTCCAAAGAATTGGAATTCCAGCACTTTAGCATGGCCCTCCACTCTACAACCCTGACATTATAAAGCCCAAGCTCATTACTCTCCTATCCCTGCCACTGAATTTTTCCACTTTTCCTTAGCTCTATCTAGGAATTTTGCACAAACTCAGAAACCTCAGAACTCAGCACTTTTTTTGCTCCCATGGTACTGTTTTCATGATGTTATATTTTATTGTGATATGTTTCTATTTGGTTTTGTTTTGATTTGATTTTGTTGCATTATGTTTTAACCCTGTGCTCTTTGGGCTTATCCCTCTGTAAGCTGCCCCGAGTACCTTCAGGGAGTATAAAAATAAAGTTGTTGTTATTATTATTATTAGGCTTTTTTTTTTTGCAAGGATTGTGTCTTCAAGTCACTCACAAACCTATGGCCAACTCATTGATTTTGTAGGGTTTTCTTAGGTGAGAAATGAATAAAGGTCATTTTGTCAGTTCTTTCCTCTAAATAAAGCACACCGGACCTGGTATTCATTGGCAGTCTCCCATTCAAGTACTAACCAGATCTGACCTTGCTTAGCTTCCAAATTCAGCTGGGATCCAGTGCCTTTTGGATACCTAAGTCCTTTACATGGTTCCCCATGAAGAAAATATTTTAATGTAATGGCAAATGAAAGTTTAAAACCACCATCTACATTCAACAAAACTAGTTTTAATTTCTGAAGACAGCACTGTTCAATCAAAGTAAATATCACAACCCAAAATCTGTCACTGATCCTCAAATGTATCAATGAACCTATGTGATCTTGGTAAATTCAAAAAAAGTTGTTCCATTGAAATAACTGAAATATGTCTCTTCAGTACAATAATAAAACACTGGCAGAGTTTCAATACATATGGAATGTATCCACAGCCTAATGGATTCTTCTGCTGGCCGAAAAAGAAAATACTTAAAAGGTCATCCACAATAAAAAAAATCAGATTCATATCCAACACAGATTTCCTCATATATGAAAGCCATCACATTTATCAATCTTAAAATAAGCCTGTTGGCATCACAATAGTCTGTATTTTGCAATTCTTCTGAAACTTTAAAAACCTGGTGTAATTAATGAGTAACAAGGTTTTCTTTTCTAAATGCAGAACTTACCACAAAACTTTAGAACAGAAAAAAGAAAATCAATTCTAAGAGTAATTCACAAATGCATTTTTTTATGTAAAGAAAAGATGGAAGATACAGTAAATGCTTAAACACATGGAGATGGCTTAACCTGAAAAAGTCCACTGTCTAAAAAGAAAAAGAGGTTGGGGGAGAGATAAACTACATCGAAGTGTGTGAAATTAATAAAACACCATGCATTTTACTGAAAAGTGGACATTTTTGAGGTTTCAGTGATTAGGTACACTTCCTACCCTGGCAAAATCCATCTACAATTAAAGAAGCAGAGAACTAGCAAGGGAAGTACCCATGAAACAAAATCCCTTATATTCAGAGCTGTGTGATTTTCTTTACTGATCTTACACGGTTTTTATTTCCTATCTTTTGCTTTCTAAGGACACAAATATTTAATATGTATGAGTAACTCAATTTGTCAAAATGATCACACTTCAGCTTAACCACGGTAAAAGAAGAAACTTTACTATCCCAAAGGAAACTATAATTTAAAAACGGAAGCACACAAAATATATGTTAGTTTTCAAGCAATCAGTTGGAGAGAACTCAGTGGATATTTAACAGAACATTGGCATAAAACATCAGTTCTTGCATTTCTTCATATGTTAGTTCATTAATTTCATAGACTAGTGAGAGAAAGGAGGAGGAGGAAGAAAAGGAACCTGGCCAAAGATGACAAGTATTGTCCATTTGGATCCAGAATGAGGTTGCTGTTCCAAAAAGAATTTAGTAAAGAGTGAAACAGTGAATCTGGTTTCGGTAATGAACTCAGAGTGTGAAATCCAACCATTTGTTTTGAATATTGCTGTGTGGTCTGTAATATTACATGTAAAGCTGTGGTGTAAAATTAAAACTGCTCATTACTATAAATACTGCTGTACATTTATCAGAAGGGAGTCTTTCTAAATCAGTTTTCGCATGCACACACAATCTTAATAATGGGATTACTACTTTCAACAAGTAGTAATGTTATTTCAATTTCAATTGATTGTTTGCAGTTAGTTCCACTTAGACAATTAGCTGATCCGTTCCTCAGCTTTCGCATAGATTACAACATATTGTCTAATCTCTAAGCCTTCAACAATACATATTCTCTAATCACCTCCATTCATATCTATTTCAAGCACGGGTTGACAAGTGTACCATTGCACAAACATGTCTGTCTCTCACATTAAACGCCATGCAGAATAAATCAGACCATTGGATGAGAGGACAACCAAGAGGTCTTGTTCAACCTCACAGGTACCATGTTGTTGTGGCATTGCTCCAACACCCATCTGTTCTTTGCATCACATGGCAAGCAAAGTGATGTTTGAGTTGGGCAACGTGATATAGAGGATCTTTCATTTTTTGATATTTTTCAAACAATTAATTACAGCTACTGAAAATATATCACCTCTACCACTGCAACAATTAAACTCAATCAAGTATGAACTGCAGGGTCAGTGAATGAAGAAAAACAAAGATGTTTTTTTGTTTTCCATAAAGCTCTACGGAGAAGCAAATCTAGGGAGTATGTGGCATGGTAAGGAAACAAGAGAAAATGTGAGGGAAAGGAGAAAAAGTTTGACAACACAAAAGTGGGGAGACAACTAAAGAATAAAGACAAGTGGACCTTTCAAATCTGTTTTTAGATTGCTGCCCCAAATTTCCTAGAAAAAAATTCAAAAGGTTCAGAATGATATCACTTCCTGTTACTCCATCACTTCATATGCCCATTTCTACCATATCCTGCTTATTACTACACACAAATCCAAATAAACAGATCTACAACAAAACTGCTAATAATTATACCAAAAAGTAATAGCATCATCAAAATCCATCTGATTGTAAGAAATTTGTGAAATTATGATGCAACCCATCACAAATAATTTCTAATCCAACACAGCAATGAAACAAGAGGATCCCTTGGTTATTCCTCCCACTGGTTCACCGTAGGTTAATCAATTTTATTCAACTAGCTACTATTTCATTGTTTGGGTCAAAGCAAAGTTTTTGCTGCTTCCAATCTGATGTGCATGAGAAAGGTAATTTAATAGTCACAAGGATGGAGCTCTTATAGGGCTGAGCAAAAATCACTCTCCCCCACCACTTCTCTCCAGCATTAGCAAGTGGTAGGGAGAAGATTTCAATTTACTTTCCAGGCAAACTGAAAATCTCAAGATAATTGGGAGGGGGGTCAATAATAGTGACAAAAAACTCCTGTATGTACTAATTTTCTCTTGTTTTCGTGTGCCTTCATGTCATGTCTGACTTACAGCAACCCTAAGGTTGCTAAGAACATTATGGGATGTTCTTAACAACATTGTTTCAGAAGTGGTTTGCCATTGTCTTTCTCGGCGGCTAAATGACTGTGACTTGTCCAAGGTCATCTAGTGTGTTTCTATGGCTGAATAGGCATTCAAACCCTAGTCTCCAGAGTGACAGTCCAATGCTCAAAACCACTGCAACATACTGGCCTCTCAAATTACACTAGCAATTGTCCAAGGAATATCTACCATCACAAATCTGCAGAATTTACCATCACAGAATTTTAATTTTTTTCTCCTTCTCCCATTTTCCCCTTTTGTCCTAAGTTTACTTCAATTGTTACAAACTGAGTTCAATATGTAAAAGTAGTTTGTACTCATCTCAGCAGAAGGGAACAGATAGTAGTGGAACAGAATATTCTTAGTAGACGCAGACAACAGCAAACTCAGAGGAAGAATAGACCTTTGTCATCTTGACCACAGTCTGATGTTGCTCCTTCTATCTGCATTCTGACTGAAATAATACATCTGGGTCTTGCAGAATATGAATAGAAACATTTGAATGCGATATAGCATGAAAATGTTAGTGCTAAAAGGATTTTCAGAATACAATTTGGAATTTACAGTAATATACAGCTATATAAAGAGCTGAAGGACATATTGATCTTCATGCAAATATGGCAATACAACTTCTAAAATTACTAACTTGTTCCAATTGCTAGACCAGGTACAGCAGTGCAATTCAGTCCCGGGCACTCTCAGCATATCTCAAAAGAAGTCAGTAGGAGAAAAGTTTGTCCATACCTTCATGGCTACTTACCTTGTTAAAAGTCAAAACATTTTCCAGCCAAAGAAAAGGCTTCTGTCCAATCATCAAGTTTGCCATTACATGTGTTTGGATTTTCAACACTGCCCCTGCAGGATGTTCAGACAGATTAAAAAGTATTTTTCAAGCAAAAGTATGCTCACCTGCAAATGCTGAGAGTTATCTGTCATATTATCTTCACGTCTACGGACTTCTTCTAACAATTGGGCATTCTTCTTCTTTTCCATTTGTTGATTGTGCTTCAGGTTGGCCACTTTCTTGTTTTGATCCTTCATATGTCTAAGAATTGTATGTATATTCCTGTTAATTCTAATAGTTCTTTGTAACAACGCAAACATGTAAATAATGACAAAAATAATTTCCTTTGTAACAATGTAAGAATACAAACATATAAATAGAGAAATCATTTCCTTTTCATCAGGCAAATTGATCTAGCATTTTTCAAAACCCGAGGCAATACTGGTTTGAAAAGCCAGTAAGTTACATATAAAATGTAACTCTGGATGACACAAATTGCATTCATTTCTTTAAATAGTTCAGAATATATGTCTCACATAATGTAGATATATGAAAAAATGAAAAATATGTCACAATTTTATGCAAGTTTGATATAATAATTGCTTCCTTACTGGGGTTTTGTACAAAAACTTCAACTTCCAAATTTCTCTGTCTACACTTTTAAAATGTTATCAGATGGAACTGTGGTATTCAATGCAAACTATTTCTGTCTTCTTAACCCCTCTGTGTTGCATCATATACATGGATTATGGGCTTATTCTGATGAACCAGTTAATGAAACTCCAAATAAAAGGAAATAATTCACAGATATTTTTATCCACAGATTTTTATCTACATTTTAAAGCAAATTTTATATATTCTTTTAAAATAAACGATTAATATAGTAACACTCTCAACCGGAAAAAGCCCCATATTATTCATTAGAACAGTCCAAGCTTTAAGAAAGATCTATTTTTCAATTATTTGGTGTTATAAAGCAAGCCAATGTCATGAAAGACTAATGTTAAAATGCAGTTTCTACCTGCTTGGTCTCCTCGATATTAATTTAGTTGACTCTCTCGTGATTCTGAGGAATTTCTCTCTTTTTATCTATATAATAATAGTCATGTGCAAATTCCAAATAGGATCTATATACTAATCCCTTTTAGGCAAGGGATATTTTCTAATGCCCATATGATCACTGGAAAATTTTCCAGTTTCTTCTGCGATACATGTTGTGGTGAAAGAAAACTCAGATACACCAAGCTAGATTGGTTAGTCATACCTAAAGTAGGCCCAGTGAAATAACTGGAATTTAAAATAATCACAGGAAATGTAAGTCCCACTGAATTCAACAGCTTTGCTTTAAGTATGGCTTAAATATTAACTAGATATTGGTATGATGTATCAACTGGTCTATTTTCTTATATCCCCCAAATAAGGTGTAAATAGCATTTTCATTATTGTGAATATTCACTAAGTGAAAGAATTAGTAACTCTACAAACAGGTAGCACATAGCAAAGCTTCAGAGAATGGTAGTTAGGCATCATTAAATGGGATTTGTTTAACTGGACCTAACTATGACAGAAGTTCAGATTTTTTAATGATGCATTATTTATTTTATCTTATTTATTATTACCATTACTATTATTGTTGTTATATGAAAGTGCATAGCATTTATAATGAAGTATAAGCTCTATAAAAATCCAGTCGTAAACAATCTTTAAAAAAATCATATTAATATATGACTGCCTAAGATTGCAAACTAGTTGTTACTGCCATATCTACAATCAATTGCACATTATGTAATCAAAAACAGCATCTTTTTTAATATAAGAGGACGTTTCCATTAAGTAAAATGAATAGAGAAGGGCAGAATAGAAATACTGTAAATAAATACACTTTAAAATAATGACTTTTCTTCTTACTCAACATGATTAATTCACTAAAAACCTGCAAATTCATTTTGGGAATTTTAAAAACCTCTCTCTTTTGGCACCTTCATTATGTCACAATCTTTTAAAAACCTATTCATGAATTATGTTAAACTATTAAACACATAAGTAATTCTGACACCATTTTCTTTTTGTGCTCTTCCCATTTCTAATGTACTAAGAAATGTAGTGAAAGATTGCATCCTAAACGCAGACATATTCTGTCCCACAATGACATAGGCTCTTCTAGCCAATGGGTCACAGACCGCATTACACTGACCATTTAATACAGTTCAAAGTTAGCTTCAAACTGCAGCAGCCAGGCAACAAACTCCCATAAAAGGGCACTAAAGAAAGTTGTTAATATGCACTAGTGCTCATTGGTTTGTGTAACCATAATCCAAGCCTCAAATTGGTTTCAAGATTTCCTATGTAATTCCATTTCCTTACATAACAGCTTGAAACTGCATTAAATGGTCAGTACAGATGGCACCTCAATTTCATGCTTTGTTGAAAAATACCAAGATGTGAAGCATTATGATCTATTAAGTATGGCACAAAAGTACGTGAATTTAAAAAGAGTTTGGAAGCAACTTTTAAAAGTAATTAGTTACAATTACCTTCCCATTACTACCACACCATTCAAATTTCACAAAATCAAAATGTTCAATTTCTCAGTATTAAAAAACAAAAATAGTTACACTTAGTTGCCTTTTTTAAACAATCTGATATTATGAACTGTGGCAAACAAACAAAAAGAACCCCTAAATGAGTCCACACACTCCTTGTAACTATGATATGGTTCCAGTTATTCATCTCAGATGGAATATTCCTACTGAATCAATAGGCAGTAAACCAAAATTTCCACTGATGTATGTTACACTGATTCAAAGTGTCTACTCTACTTGGAATAAAAAATTGAATTCAAATCTATACAATTTACCAAAACAATAGAATAAACAGTTACAGTTACAGTTATGCAACACAAGGGGGTACTGCCTCTTCTTACGTTACAATCGTAATTATGCCAAAATTCCTTCAAAAAGGGTTACAAGAAGCATTACTGGCAGCCACTTGCATCTCAATTCTGTTCTGTCTCAGCTAAAACTTCATTTGTGTCACTATGATGAAAGGTACAGTACTGAAAACGATGGCACCAGTCATCCAAAAAGTATGAAATGTCAAAAGAAATGCAATACACATGAGAAATACTACCAGTAGTATGCCAGCAGGATCCATCACGTCAGAATTAAATCTTCTAATTCATCTTTCCATCGATGAACAAATAAAATCAAATGTTTTCTACTTTCCGGGCAAAACTGCATGTATTTTTATGTATTTCAGATGATTTGCACTTTGAATTTTTTGTTTATTTTTTTTTGAAAAAAAATGTTTCTACAAAAATGCTTCATTTTGTATAGACATGTACCGGTATATTTTGGGCAAAAAAACCTTTTTATTCAATATATCTCCTTCTCCCTCTCAAAGTCTCTAAATGTGGAAGATGTAACATTTTCTTAACAATGCATCTGAATGATGCTGCAAATCCTTTCTTACCAAGGATGGGAAAACATTATTATTCACATTCCTACTGACATCTGCTTTTTTAGGCCACTCTTTTCTGATGTTCCCCTGAGCATCATGATGACTTGGGGAAATTTCTAGATGCCTACAATTCCCCAAAATTCTGCTATGTCTGGATTGTTCTGGAACACTACGGGAGATTGAAATGTTTGGCTCTAAGCAGCACAGCAAATAAATAAACACTTTGTACTGCTTTTATTATGTTTTTAAATATTTTAATTTTCCACTGTAATGACCAGTTTTAAACACCATTAATTAACGAATTTCTTCTTAAATGTTTGTAATTTAATCTTTAAACTTGTTTTTTTTAGTGAGAATCATAGAATTATAGAGTTGAATGAGACCGCAAGGGCCATTCAGTCCAACCCCATTCTGCCATGCAGAAAAACAACCCAGACAGATGGCTATGCAGCCTCTGCTTAAAAATCTCCAAAGACGGAGACCCTACCACATTCAAAAGCATCCTATTCTACTGCTGAACCACTCTTACTGTCGGGAAATTCTTCCTAATTTTAAGTAAAATCTCTTTTCCTGCCATTTAAATCCATTCCTGCATGTCCTAGTCTCCAGAACAGCTGAAAACAAACTTGCCCCCTTACTCACTGTGACAGTCTTTCAAACTTTAAGGATGGCTCTCATGTCCCCTCTCAACTTTCTTTGATCCAAGTTGAACATACCCAGCTGTGAGCTGTTCCTTATAGGCTTCCAAACGTTTTATCATTTTAGTTATTTTACTCCTCTGTGCAATATCCTTCTTGAACTCCGGAGCCCAGAACTGGACACAGTATCCCAGATGTGGTGTGACCAAAGAAAAGCAGAGTGGGACCATGACTTCCCTCACTCTTGACACTATACTCCTATTGAGGCTGCCTAGAATCCCATTGGCTTTTTTAACTGTCACATCACACTGTTGACTCATGTTCATCTTGTGGTTCACTAAGACGCCAAGGTCCCTTTCACATGGATTGTTTTCAAGCCAGATGTCACTCATTCCATATCTATGCATTTCATTTTTATCGCCAAAGTGTAGTACCGTACATTTTTCCATGCTGTTATTCATTTTATTAGTTTTGGACCAGTTCTCTAATCTGTTTAGGTCATTTTAGATTCTGATCCTGTCCTCCCAATTTGGAGTCATCTGTAAATTCTAATCTGTCATCCAAGTCAATTTTCCAAGATGTTGAATAGCACTGGACAGACCCCTGCAGTAGCCCACTGGTCACTTCTCTCCAGCATGAGGAGCAGCCATTGGAATGCACCCTTTGGGTTTAGTCAGTCAAACAATTCGCAATCTATTATTTATTTATTTATTTATTTATTTCGAGGTTTTATATACCGACCCTCTCACCTTCAAAGAGGGATTCGGACCGGTTCACAACATGTGTTAACATACAAAAAATATACAATAACAACACAATGCCACTTCATTACACGATTAAAATATCAGCACCATACACATTAAAACATTATCATCCCAGTTAAAAGAGCCAAATCGTCCGACACCATCACAATCCCATTCATCATCCTCCTTTCATGTGGGCAAAGAATTAAATCAGTTGTCAAATGCCGCGTTCCACAACCAGGTCTTTGTTAGTTTCCTGAACGTCATGAGGGAGGGGGCAGTTCTGATCTCTAATGGCAGGGAGTTCCAAAGTCGAGGGGCCACCATCGAGAAGGCCCTGTCCCTCGTCCCCACCAGCCATGCTTGTGCACGCGGAGGGACCGAGAGCAGGTCTACCTACATTACTGTAGCGTTCTTGGATCTCACTGAGAAAGAATGATAGGACATACATGCGATAAATAAATAAATGCAATATAGCATTGCTACTCCTTATACCTCTTATCACAAAGGCCTAAAAACAAAACAAGTGGACAAAAGTTCCACCAAGGAACACAATGCTAGGGAGCCATTCAAATCTTGAGCCAGACCTCAAAATCACAATAGAATGTTTCAATATATGCTAATATTGTTCTGTCATTGTTTGTGCTCATGATCACATATTTCAATGTTGCCTCCATGATGGATATACCAGAATATTAATTTATAGAAATGCTGACTAAGGCAGTAAAGAAAGAAGAGTTTGATTGAATTCTGCAGTTGTCAACTGTGAAATAAGGTACTGCTTTCATTACGTAAACACTATGTGATCCTTGCATCTGAGCATACTGTTTGTCCATTAAGACTGATTGAACATAATTTAGAATCTTCCCCAATAACTTTTTCTTAATCAGAAGAGCAATGTGTTGTTTTAATAAAACTGGAAACTATTGTGATACAAATGGGATTCGGTAGGAAGGCCACCAGAAAGTACAATAGGCTTACATTTTATAAGGTACCCCAGGCAGCAATTTGTTAAGCTATCAGGAAACATGATATGGGTGAAATAATGCTGTAGGAATGCTATGTTTTCATCACCCAAGTTTCAGAGCAGAAGGTGAGTAGTTAACAGCTTCATACTTTTGAAAGACAAAAATATTTAGTAGAATGGAAGCTGAGCTAAGAATCATAATAAGGAATAATTCAGGGGGACATTACTATGAACCAAAAGCAGCACATGTGCAATTCAATTTCCCCATTAATTTCCTTTTCTGAAAGCCCGAGCCCCAGAGTGACTGCTCTCTGAGCAAACTGTTAAGATTTAATGTATCCTGCTAGAGTACTCCTGAATACACCACCATTAAAGAATGTTATTTATTAGTGGTTCAATGTGCAATGACAACTACAAATTTGGCTCATCTTCTGCAATTTTAAGGACACTCATTGAATCACAGATTTATGGAAGATGGAAAATGGGTCAAGATAGAGAGAGGATGATTTCATTAGCCAAAGGAAATAAATAAGAACTAGACAAAGATTAAAACAGACGAGAAAGAATAGATAAAACAGGATAAGCCAAATAAATTGGAATGTAAAGATGTAGAGCATGTTAGTCTTTTTATCAACTGGTATGTTGTTAAATTACTGGGACAAACTGATGAAATATCTTGATCCAGGGATTACTTACTGGTAGCCTTATATTATTATCTACCATGAACAGGGGAAGTGCTTTGTGTGCCAATGCACTAGTTTTCCCCCTGCTTTTCAAACCTTGAACCTCCAACCAACTGCCCATTTTTATAATGCTGTTTTTAAAAGAAAATCGTCCAATCAATTAACATAATCAATATATGTTATCTGAAATTGGAGATGGCAATGTTTTCAAATAAATAAACATACAATGCTTACCAGTAGGTAGAAATATGCTACAGGTGTACCATTTTATTTTCATTATAAATTTTGATTTTTATCTCTCTAGTAAACAGTTCACTATATTACCATCTGCCAAGTCCAACTCTTCTCTGACCTGTACCAGTTCATCACCCTGTTTCAGAAAAGCTCTGACCAGAGGTGAATCCACAGCACTCAGACCAAGGTTCTACTACTTTCAGCATAGTGTAAGTATACACCAATTACTTATAGTGGGTTTTACTGGATCTAAACATTTCCCCCTTAGCTGGAAAAGGAGGCTTTTTTATGCTACCATTCATACTATTTTAAAATTATTAAAAGATAACAGGAATCCAAATAGGGCTGTTGCTGTGTACTTTCAAGTACCATCTTTACTAAAATCTAATGGCCAAATTGCATTGCTAAAATTAGAGTGTGCATTCAGTTCAATGGTGACCTCTTCTTCCCATTTTTCAGCCCTCAGGTCATGACTGCAGGCCTTTTAAATGGAGGCACATCAGCAACTGGGAGTGTGCACTCCTGGCAAGGTTTGTGAGAGTGAGCACATGCACACATTCGGGCAGTCTCTCTTCCCATATCTCAGCAATGGCATCTGCAATGACTCTCAGACCTATGGGGAACCATGGGTACAGACAAAGTGCAGCCTGGAGAACTACAGGTGGCTGACTGACTGCTTGGTTGTAATAACTCGGTTGGTGTAATTGAAAGAAGAAGAGGGCAAAAGGATTTTAAAAAGGCTGGATGCATACAGACGGTGTATCCGTGGCTGGGCAGGAGATGGATGGATTCAATACCGTACTACAATTCAAGTAAATACAGTATTATCTGACTTATGGTAACTCCCTCATACAGCTTTTTGGTAAGATTTGTTTACTGTTTTTGCCTTTCTCCTGAGACTATGAGAGTGTGACTTGCCCAGTGTCACCAAGTGACTCTGGGGTCCTGTAGCTCTTATACTGGGGGTTGGACTGGATGGCCAATGAGGTCTCTTCCAACTTTTTGATTCTATGATTCTATCAGCATTCAAATCACTACACCATACTGGACCCATTAAGTTTATTTTTGTTTTCTAATTCTGTAAACATGCACCCTAAATGTGTTAGTATATATGGGATCCAAGGCAGGTGGGATCTGAGTTATTCAGTTCTAAATACAGTTTTGCACTTTTGTTCTCTGCCTTCTGATGCCATTTCAATTGATAAGATCAACTTTTTATTGATTTATACATTTTTCCTGAAGTATGCATTTTGCATGGATTTTCTAAGTGACTAAAGTATACTTTGTGCACATTTTCAACTGTATACATTTTTCTCTTTCACATTTTAAAATGTCTATATGGTTTTCTGCATATTTTAAATCTTCAAAATGCACTGTGAACATTGCAAATGCACAAATATGTAAGGCAAGGTGTGTTTTGTCTCACAGCATATCTCAGGAGATACAAAATGCTACTTTTGACTGAGAATCTCAACTCCAAAAAAACTCCTTTCCATCTTGAGAACTAAGTGGAATGCAAAATATAAAGGCAAATTCCTTTGTATAACAGAAAGAACTAAAAAATAAAACTACCAATATTGTACAGTCTTCACATATATCTGTGATGCAATCGCACCTGAAAAAATGTGTACAGTTCTGGTCACTTGCAACCCCAAAAGGATATTGTAGAGCTGACTTGATTCCCAGTTTTTAAAGGCAAGTATAACAATCTATATAAATAAAAATGTAATGTTCGTTTGTGGGATTAATAGAACTCAAAAACCACTGGGCAAATTGACACCAAATTTGGCAGCAAAACACATTCTAATCCAATCTATGTCTTTCAAACAAAAAACTGTAAAAAATGAAGGGAAAATAATTTAAAACTCCCCAAAAAGAAAAATGCCTTACAGATCATGCGCAAAATCCCCTTTCCCCCTTGTGCGAGAAGAATGAAGCACCAACCGTTGTGAGGGAAGAGAAGGCTTGCCATGGAGTCCTTTTCTATGCAGGAAGGCAGACTCCTTTTTCTTTTGGGGAGGGGATTGAGGGAAGGAAAGAGGGAAGGAAGGAGAAGGCCTGGCCCAACGGAGGGGTGGGGGCTTGGCGAGGCAAGCCCCAGCAGAAACTAGAGCCACCGCAGTGGCTCCATGAGGCCCACATGGTTACCAGGCAACTCTTCCCCCAAGACCAGAGGATTGCAAGGCAAGCCTGATTGCAGGAGCGGCTGCACCCCCCCCCCCCCCCGGTTGGGTGAAGGGAGGATGCAAACCATGAGAAGGCCAGCAACTCTCCCATTTGGGCTCCACCCCCCACCCCCAAAAAAACCCATTAAACACCCTTACAAGCTGTCCTGGAGGAAGGAGGGAAAGGAAAGGGAAAGGAGAGAAGAAAGGATGAAAATAATTGGTGAAGAGAAGATTATGAATGGAAGGAAAGGTAGAAGGAAAGAAAGAAGAAGGAAGGGAAAGGAGGCAGGGATGGGAGAGGAAAGGAAGGGAAGAAACAGGGAAGGAACAAAGAATGAAAGGAGGAAACTGGTGAAGGGAAGGGAAGAATATAGAACCAGAGAGTCCTAGAGTTGGGAGAGACCTGGTGGGCCATTCAGGCCAACCCTATTATGTCAAGAAGCAGGAAAATCACATTCAGCAATGCGTGGCCGGGTACAGCTAGTAAAATATAAGAAAGGTGAGGTATAAATTGAATGATGCAATATAAACTATTGAAAAAAGGGCAACCAAAATGTTAAAAGGACCAGAAAAAATTCCTCACAAGGAAGATTTATAACATTAGTGAGTTTATGTCTTTGGAAAAAATAGAATGAGAAATATGACAGAAGTACAGGTTGAATTTCCCTTATTGGATACCCAAAATCCAAAATATTCTTTAGTCACCACACACACACACACACACACACACAAATGCAGGTATTCTAAATTCTGAAATAATCCAAATAAATTTTGGTTCAATCATTTCAGATAAGGTAGACTCAACATGTATATACAATTATGTGTGGTGGAAAGAAAGTTTGTTTCCCTTGGTCACAAAGCTAGAACCTCACATCATCCACTGAGATTTTGGATATCAAGACAGAGTTAAAGAAAGTGACTGGGGGTGCTTCCAGACTATACTTGAACCCACTTTGGAGTGGGTTTATGTCCCCATGCCTCAAAAAATAAATGGGTCGTTTGGATGACTCAGGTAAAAATTTGATAGGACCCAGGATATGGGCCCTGTCTGGGAGGGCCCTGGGACAGCTTCAAAAGAGTGTTGTATGATTTCCTAGATAGTAGAGCCTTTGGTGGTGACCAGTAATAATGAATATATACTTCCTCTAATATTCTTCACAGACCGTATGTTTCTTTCTGTTGCTGGGGAGAACAAGATGCAAGGTGCTTTTACATTGGTGTTCTACTTGTCGGTTTTCCATGGGCTTCTGACTAGCCTCTTCATGAGCACAATGCTGCACTAAATAGTCTTTTGGTCTGACCCAGCATTGCTTTTCTTAAGTGATTACTGAGTTGAACTTCCACACCCACTTCTAATACATCAATCCTGGAAAACTTAAGATCAATATCTGTTACTATGAGAAATAACAGGGACATCTATATATTTTACAATTTTTCTTTACTTTATTTCTAGCTTCTTTGTTTGTCTTTTGCTCAATGTGAACTGAAATTCAAACTATTGTTAGGTTCCTAAATGTAATTAGGCACTCAATTATTCTTGCCAAAAGCTAAAGAATAATGTCCCAAAATAAATAATATTTCATGGCAAAAGTAGCATTTCTCCTTCTTACAAAATTAAAAATTGTTTCCCTAAAACTACTCTATCAAATGAAGATATGCAAGACTTCTGCACAAGAAAGAAGCAGAGTTTGTAATGGTCCCCAAAAGAATACTTCCTTCCAACACTTTTCATCACATTAAACATTATTATGGTGGGACTGAGAACCAGTTACAAAAATCTGAAACGTTTGAGCCTCAGTTACAAAAACTTACAAGTATGCCAGAAATCTTTGCATCTCTCTGCCAATTTCATAACAGAAATATGTAACACTGTCTTCTGGCTACATGATGGGTAATAAGTTTACTTATGCTCTGCTCTATAGCAATTAACACAAAATAAATCAACGAAGAACATTGTATCCATTTTTTAAAGTAAATTAAAACAAAACACTATTATTATAACAATTTTAATGGAAGCCATAATAATGGAAATGTTTAGAAAAATAATTCCAAGTTTTTTATTGATTTAAGAATGGGAAAAATACAATGCTGTAGACAGTGTGCCTTTTTTCTCAGGCTGTAGCTTGATTTGATTTTTCAAATAAAATCAGAACTATTTTAAGCAAATTATAAAAAGAATCACTGTGGTATGTGGCACACTTGTTGGCTACCTCACTATAATGTTAGAGGCCCATGTCTGCACTTGGCTTCTGACCGACAGAATAACATTTGAAGAAAAGGATGTAAAATCTCAGCCAATGTTCTGAGCAAGCTGGTTCACTGGCTTATGTTGGGTAACACGCTGTTGTAATTCATGTAACTGTCATAACATCATGCTGGAAAGCATTATGTTATGAGCTCTGGAAAGTCCTGAGGTGTATCAAAGAGCCTCCCTATTTTTATATTATCTCCTCCTACAAAGTCTTTTGTTTTTAATGTTGAGTCTAGATTTTTTTTATATGCTTATCAAGTTTCATTTTATGTGATGTATGATGGTAAAGGTATGAATACTAATTTTTATTCATCAAGCAGAAAGACCAAAATCTGTAACCAGCCCTCTGGACCACTTTCCTTATTCTATTTTATAGCAACATAAAGTGTGTCTGAACCCTAAACATGCAAACCACAGAGCTTGCTGTCTACTTTTAAGAGGAAGTGACTCAAATGGATCCAGCAGAAGCAAAAGAGTATGCTTAGTTCTTATAGGTCAACTGCAAGATTTCATTCAAAGGGAAGTCAACACTTTTTAAAAACGTTTTGTTACCCTATTAGGTAAAAAAAATCTTTGTTAAGCACTCCTATGAAAAAGCACAAAAGGTTCACCAATAACAAGTGATGAGCACCAAACTCCGCTTTCGGTTGGTTTCCTCTCCTGTTACACAAATATCAACAAGTTTTAAAAGAATTTGTCTGACTCCTAAAGGCACAAGAGTAGAATCTATAGATGAGATTGTTGGCCTTCCCTAAAACAAATTTTCTAAAATAAACAAGCAGCAGGAAGAGCCTTCCAGTTATACTTACTCTTAAAAATGGTTTTACAATATACCTGGTCAAAGGAATATTGAAAACAACATATAAGAATTCCTTGCCATATAATCCTATCTAATAATGGCACATACAAACCTGGGTGTTCACCATCTAAGTGTGCTAGAAGTCTTGTCTTACAGTTTGGGGCTACCACTGCTTCCAAGTTATGATAAGTAATGGCAGATGCAGAAGTGTCCAGAATACATGGTTCTGAAATCTAGTTATGTTTGCCCCATTTGTCTCTTTGGAGCTATATATTCTGATGAAATGGGTTTCATGCCATAAGTGGCAGTCAGAATATTCAACAATCCATAAATGAAATCCACATTACTCTCCACTCTACCTATAATTTGGGTAAATAGGGGCAACACAAAATATGGGTGGGATATTGAGATCTTGAGGGAACCCCTTGAGTGGTTCTCAAATGGTGGATCCCCAGATGTTTTGTCCTTCAATTCCCAGAAATCCCAACCGGCTGAGAATTCTGGAAGTTGTAGACCAAAACACCTGGGGACCCAAGGTTGAGAACCATTGCTTTAAAGGAACTGTACTGACTGACAGTGTGCTTCTGGTCTGAATCAAGCTTTGGACTTTCATGTATGAAGGAGCATCCCTCCATATACACAGCTGTTTGAGACCTGAGATGTGCTAGTATGGCCCTGCTCCATGTCCCACTCATAGAAAGGATGTATCTCTTAGATATTGCTGCAACTGTCTTTCACTTCTTTGAATACATAAAATTGTTATTACATAACTTTCAAACTTGTTTCTACTCTGTAAGGCCACTTTCTTCTCCTTTCAAAATATATTTCTCCCCAGCCTCCTGGCTGGCTAACTTAAGACTTTTAGTCAATCTCTTCTGTCAATATTTTGACTAAAAACTTATTCCCAAAGGAATCTCTGTCTCTCAGTTCTACTTCACTGATAATTTAGACTTATATTAGCTTTGTCTTTACTTCAGTACAACAATGGAAGCTACAAACTTAAATACTGATCCTCTTCCCCCAGCTCCTGGCTAGAAACTCTCTACTTTTTAAAATGTTCCCCACTATTTTATCTAGCTCCACCCCTTTTCTTGCTAGCCACTCTCAAATAGATACATTTCTACTGCAAAGGCTAAATATCCATGGTAACCAACCAGATTTAACCAACTCCTGACTTAATTAATGACTTAGATGAAGGGTTAGAAGGCATGATCATCAAGTTTGCAGACGATACCAAATGGGGAGGGATAGCCAATAGTCCAGAGGACAGGAGCAGAATTCAAAACGATCTTGACAGATTAGAGAGATGGGCCAAAACTAACAAAATGAAGTTCAACAGTGACAAATGCAAGATACTCCACTTTGGCAGAAAAAATGAAATGCAAAGATACAGAATGGGTGATGCCTGGCTCGAGAGCAGTACGTGTGAAAAAGATCTTGGAGTCCTCGTGGACAACAAGTTAAACATGAGCCAACAATGTGATGTGGCGGCAAAAAAGGCCAATGGGATTTTGGCCTGCATCAATAGGAGCATAGTGTCTAGATCTAGGGAAGTAATGCTACCCCTCTATTCCGCTTTGGTTAGACCACATCTGGAATATTGTGTCCAATTCTGGGCACCACAATTCAAGAGAGATATTGACAAGCTGGAATGTGTCCAGAGGAGGGCGACTAAAATGATCAAGGGTCTGGAGAACAAGCCCTATGAGGAGCGGCTTAGGGAACTGGGCATGTTTAGCCTGAAGAAGAGAAGGCTGAGAGGAGATATGATAGCCATGTATAAATATGTGAGAGGAAGCCACAGGGAGGAGGGAGCAAGCTTGTTTTCTGCTTCCTTGGAGACTAGGACGCGGAACAATGGCTTCAAACTACAAGAGAGGAGATTCCATCTGAACATTAGGAAGAACTTCCTGACTGTGAGAGCCGTTCAGCAGTGGAACTCTCTGCCCCGGAGTGTGGTGGAGGCTCCTTCTTTGGAAGCTTTTAAGCAGAGGCTGGATGGCCATTTGTCAGGGGTGATTTGAATGCCATATTCCTGCTTCTTGGCAGGGGGTTGGACTGGATGGCCCATGAGGTCTCTTCCAACTCTTTGATTCTATGATTCTATGACTGCCCTTGCCATGCTATCAACACTAATAAACATAGACAATAAAACTCAATTATAATTAACTTTTCCATTACACCCAGGAACTAAAATAATAATTTACTGAAACTCTGGCTGGCTACAGAGGGGCGAATCTCTCTGATGCTAAGCAATGCACTGCATTCTGGGAAATGTAGTGTAGGACAAGGCCCTTTGAATTCTCTGGCATAGGGCTCCTCCCTTCCCAAACTACATTTCCCAGAGTTCTGAACTGTTCCCAGTAAACACTGCTCCCTCTTTTCCCCGCTCCCAATGGTGAGACTCCATTAATTTACAGAGGAAAGGCAAGGCACTAATGCAGACTTTTTGGCTTTGCTTTCAGCTTTGCTTCCTTACACGGGATGTGAAACTGACTTTGGGAGCCTTTCAATATTTACAAAATGAAAAGTATGGATTAAGTTTTGATTCTTAATTTTTTGGTGCGGACCATGCCCACGTATTTGATATCACCTCCTAAGTACAAATTTAACGAATTTGATACAACTTACAAGGCCTAATGAAAAATGCACACCTGCATTGTGTGTATATATGTGTATGTATATTAACCTATTTCTTAGAAGTATATATTATACCTATTTCTCAACAATGAGACTCAAGATTGTTCACAACATATTTAAAAACAATACATATTAAAACTTTACAAAAGTTGCAATAAAATTATAAATATAAAAATTCAGAAAACAATTAAACCATTGATACATTAAAAATTAAACATTAAAATAATTACAAGACAACATACAAACCTGTTTTAAATTTTAAATTTCTTAGTTTAAATTTATTTTAATTGTGTACAGTGCTAAGAGCCTATGATATTAAAACGGATATAAATATTTTGATAAATAAATAAATCGAGGCTCTGAGGGCAATAGGAAATATATCTTGGTATTAATAAGCACACGGGAAGCTGCTTTTGACTTAGTTCATTTAACTCAGCATTATTTCCACTCAGTAGCAGGGGCTCCCAGCAGGATTTCAGACAGGAGTTCTTTCTAGCTCTACATGGGTTTGTCAAGAGTTTGAAACTGGATCCTTTTGCATTCAGAGCCTGTGCTAGACCACTGAGCAACGGCTCTTTTCTCGTTTGATTTATTTTAAAACTAAAGCTGTCTTGTAAAGACTTTCCGATTATGTTTTCATAGCATTACTGGTTGAAATATATGCAATTATTTTCATTTTAAAAACTTTGCTTGTCACCGTATGGAAGATGTGACTATTGTACCCAAATACAAACATTCCCTTTCCTCTTCTTAAAACGTTTTCTATCTAACATGCAAGATAGAATCATAGAATCAAAGAATCAAAGAGTTGGAAGAGACCTCATGGGCCATCCAGTCCAACCCCCTGCCAAGAAGCAGGAATATTGCATTCAAATCACCCCTGACAAATGGCCATCCAGCCTCTGCTTAAAAGCTTCCAAAGAAGGAGCCTCCACCACACTCCGGGGCAGAGAGTTCCACTGCTGAATGGCTCTCACAGTCAGGAAGTTCTTCCTAATGTTCAGATGGAATCTCCTCTCTTGTAGTTTGAAGCCATTGTTCCGCGTCCTAGTCTCCAAGGAAGCAGAAAACAAGCTTGCTCCCTCCTCCCTGTGGCTTCCTCTCACATATTTATACATGGCTATCATATCTCCTCTCAGCCTTCTCTTCTTCAGGCTAAACATGCCCAGTTCCCTAAGCCGCTCCTCATAGGGCTTGTTCTCCAGACCCTTGATCATTTTAGTCGCCCTCCTCTGGACACATTCCAGCTTGTCAATATCTCTCTTGAATTGTGGTGCCCACAATTGTGAAATTAAAGTATCACACTGTCCCCAAATTCTGCAATTAACTTCCTATTGATGTTTCTTTTTACACATGGAATTTCTCTGAGCATTTCTAGCTGCCTTTGAAATCTTCAGACTGATGTTTGACAACATGGTAGAAGCATTCAAAATTATTTTTAAAACTTCCTAACACCTTGGATTCATTTTATTGTGTTTTAATTTCCCAAGTGGAAGATTTTCCAAATGGAACCAACACAGGTTGATGGGAGTAGGACTTACACTTTATATTCTATTGAAACAAGTTTGTATACCACACATACCTATAGAAGAGTCCTAGTACAGAACTCTCACTACTTATTTTATTATTTACTGTATCCTGCATCTTAAGTGTGTGTGATGAAAAATAACCACAATTCAATTCTAACAACTTCACTGGAAAAATAAAGGAAGTAGCTAACAAAGCATTTATTAACATTTCTTAAACAAAGCACTGATATTCATGATTATACAAGCTGGGGAACTTTAACACATTGCTGAAATTCTCCAGTAAACTGAGTTATAAACTAGTAGTTTAGCTTAAGCCCTAGGGAGGTAATTGGCAGAATTAGGAAGACAGGTTTCTTTAATTAAGCCAGTTGTTTTGCTATACTACAAGAATAAAACAGTGGCTAGTGTGCTAGAATAATGAACAGTTAAATAAATATTTTTCAAAGAAGTAGCTACCTTATATTGGGGAAAGGAAAGGTAAAAATAAAGTAAATAAATAAATAGACATGTTGGCTATTTCTGGCATAAAAGGATGGGGGGATACTTCATTATGTGCATTTCCTTAAGTTTTTCTTAAAGATATATATGCCATAGGATACTCATTACAAATTACATTGTAAACACTAGCTTAGAATTGTCAGTTTCCCTTGTAGCTTCCACTTTTCTTGCTTTCTAATGTTATGCCTCTATCAGCTGGGTCTGTTACTGTTATTATTGTGTTACTCCTAAATATGAAACAGCAACTTAGACTCAAGCTTACAAGGCTCTTTCAAAAACGACCAGAATGGTAGTTTTTTTCAGAAAATGACTGGCTGTTAATGGGTGAACTGGACTTCTAAATATTTCAGTTTCAAATCACTTTTATTGTGGAGTACTAAACTGCTTTACATTTGTTTTAATATGTATGTCTGGCAACAAAGATCTGCATAGTCAAAGCAATGGTATTCCCCGTAGTAACCTATGGATGTGAGAGTTGGACCATATGGAAGGCTGAGTGAAGGAAGATAGATGCTTTTGAATTGTGGTGCTGGAGGAAAATTCTGAGACTGCCTTGGACCGTGAGAAGATCCAACTAGTCAATACTTCAGGACATAAAGCCTGACTGCTCATTGGAGGGAAGGATACTAGAGGCAAAGGTGAAGAACTTTGGCAATATCATGAGAAGACAATGATGCTGAGGAAAATGGAAGGAAAAAAGAAGAGGGACCGACCAAGAGCAAGATGGATAGATGGTATCCTTGAAGTGACTGGCTTGACTCTGAAGGAGCTGGGGGTGGTGACAGCCGACAGGGAGCTCTGGCATGGGCTGGTCCAGGGGGGTCACAAAGAGTCGGAATTGACTGAACGAATAAACAACATGTACAATTTATTCTCTTTTCCCAGGCAAGTAATAGTTGTTGAGGTTTTTAATTCCCACTGCTGGAAGAGACCACAAAGACTGTAGTACAATTCCTGATTATAGTTCATGATTTAGGCAACATTTGTCTACAGAGAAACAGATATTGTTTTTTTCAAAACAGAAACACATTTTCTGACCAGAAACCATATTTTCTGCATAGAAACACCATTTCTGTAAAGAAATACACATATTTATTCCTGATCAGAAATATACACATGGTTTTTCTGTGAAGCAAACATATTTCTATGCTGAAATAAATGTGTGTTTCTGCGCAAATGCATTTCAAAAGGCAAAATTTCTTCCAATAACCTTACAACTGCTTGCAGTTTTTATTTTTCTCAGTTGAAAATAAAATAAAAACAAGTACTTTTCTGATGGAAGTCATTTTACATCCCAGCCATGGAAGAAAACATATAGTAGAAATCAAATAAACAAATATGGTCTAAATAGGTCATAGTTACTTTGGTGGTGAAAAGTTACATCTGGCACAGCTAATTTGATATTACAAATGGATGTCCAGAAACAAGAATATTCACCTTCTAATCTGATGTAGTGAGAGATTCATATCCTTGTAGTAATAATGAACAGCTTATAAGATTGTTGGTGGTGAAAAGTAACAAACAGTATTTTTTCAATAAACTGAACATATGTGAAGGGAGTATGTGACAAATTTGATAGAATTATCATTATCATTATTACCCCATTTTATCCCTCCTGAAGGGGCCTCAAAGGGTCTTAACATAAAAACATCAGCCTTACCATTTAAAATATACAAATATACAAACATTAAATCAGGATTAAATATAAACAGTATTTAAAATTCCCAATTAAAAATCATTAAAACAAATTCAAATTTAAAAATCACAGGACCCCCTGAATTGATCTTCATCTTTAAAAGTCTGTCTAAATAAAAAGGTTTTAACCTATCACCTGAAGGACAGCAGGGAGGGGGCCATTCAGGCTTCCCTGGGTAGGGAGGAAGTTCCAGAGTTGAGGGTCAGCCACTGAAAAAGCCCACTCTTGTGTTCCCACCAAACAAGCTTGAGATGGAGGTGGAACTGAGAAAAGGATCTCTCAGGGCCCGGGCAGGTTCGTATAAGGGGATGTGGTCAGCCAAATAGGCTGGAACTGAACCGTCTAGGGTTTTAAAGGTCATGACCAGCACTTTGAATTGTGCCCAGAAACAGATTGGCAATCAGTGCAGCTGCTGTAACAGGAGGGTTGTCTGCTCCCTTTAGCCAGCCCCACTAAACGACCTGGCTGCAGCTCCTTGGGCCATCTTCTGAGCATTCTTCAGAGGCAGCCTCACATACAGCGCGTTACAGTAATTCAGGCAGGATTTAACTAAGGCGTGTACAACCATGGCCAGATCTGGCTTCTCAAAGAACAGGTATTAAGGGGATACTATTGATGTAGTAAATCTTAATTTCAGTAAGCCTGTCTTAAAAAGATGTTTTAGTCATTCTTATAGACAAGCTGGCAAAATGTAGCCAGTATGTAGTGATCTTGGTAACGTGCGTCAGTACTATGATTAAGGTGGCAAAAAGTCAATGCAATTCTCGGCAGCACCCATAAGAGTATAGTTTCTGAATAGAGAGAATCAATGGTCTGGAATACTGTGCCCAGTTCTCAGCAGTACAATTTAACAAGAAAATTGAAACACTAGAATGTTTGATTATCTAAACCAAATGATTCAAATTACAAAAAGGCAGCTTCAAATTACAAAACCTTGACACTCTGTCATTAGTGTGATTTTTTAAGGTGACAGGAGATCCCTATTCTCTCCCCCCCCCCCCCCCCCAGTGTAATGGCTGAGCTGGGACAGACAGTAAGTCTGAAAGCTCTACAGTTGAAACAGGGCCACAACTGTGGCAGAAGCACATATATAGCAAGTCAAAACTAGATACTCTTGTCTTCACAATCTAGTAGACTGGCATCAGTCTGCAGACCATGACTTTTGAGTAGAATGTCCTAGAAGATCTTGCCCACTGTTTCTGGCAGAATTTCAAGCAATGTTTAATGAAGCAGATAATTTTGAAATACACCGGAATTTTATAAGATGGACATTCCAGCTACATGAGTATTATGTACCATGATGTCTAGTACCATCAAAGTTCCTTTTTAGTACATTTCTCCAAGGCTTTCACACTTTCCCTATGTGTTTGGATTACTAAATACTCTTTTTTTTCCAAACAAATCAAGTGTCAGAATATGTTAGAGGCAATGTTTTTTTACCAAGGCATCATGCTATTTTGCGAAGAAGATACTGAACACTCCATTCTGAAAGTGCTTCAAGAACCCATTGTTCTCTTCTGTAGTTGACAAAATTCTGCAGAACTCAACTATTAAAGACTAGTCCAATAGAAAAGGAGAGAAAAACATGTACAGGCTGTTTCCAAATGAGCATCTGACACTGATCGCCACTGGGTAAATATATAACTCAGTTTTCTCTTAAATTATATTGAGAGACATCAAGATTTTTGCAATCATACAAATGTAGACTTGAAATTATGATAAAAGCTGTAATTCAAACAAATGTGCCCCTAGGCCCATCCAATACTTGGAACCCTGCCTGAAAATAAGAACATTAGATAAGCAAAATTATCTGCCTGAGAAACAGATGGAAAAAACATAGGTTAATCTTTTATATCATTACAAAGATTATAAAAACGTTGGGTGATTTGTAAAAATATGCTTTTGTCTAGCTCCTTCTGACAATGGAAGACAGCTGCTCCAGGTAAAAACCAGCAGACTGATGGAGGGATAGAACAAGTTCAGAAAGAAACTTGCAAAGCCTCCTATCTTGGAGAAGCACGCAATGTGCATACCATGCACGGGATGACCACAAATTATCATATTAATTAACTCATTTATATACATATCCTATGGATAATGTTATATCTTTCTATAGCATTTGATGACCTTAATCATGCAATCTTGGTACAGAATTTAAAAGAGAAAGAAAAGTAACTGGCCTAAAATTCCCAGTTAACATTTCCCATTGATGTTGATTTAGGCCAGTGTTTCTGAAACTTTAGTCCTCTAGATGTTTTGGACTTCAGCTCCTAATGGTCAAGAATTCTGAGTGCTGAAGTCTAAACCAACTGGAAAACAAAATTTGAGAACCACTGATTTAAGCTGCTTCAATGTGGTGATGGATTTTCAACCCCTCTCCCACCAAGCTTCCTTCCCTCCAAATGAGAATGAGACATGGGGAAAAGCTCAACATTTCCATAATTCACAGAAGCCTAACATCTCCCCCCTTTTAGATGCTAAGCAAACACAGCTAGCAAGCGAAAAAAGATACAAACACACTAGGTATTATTTCTAATCCTTCAAAATCCAGTCAAGAAAGCAACAGCCATATTTTGTATAACTACATTAATTTGCAGCACAAACTATCTTCCCCTCTTACAAGAGTGACATTAATGAATTCGGAGATGCTCTTAATCCTCATTTGTGAAGAAAAAAAGAAGTGAGGATTTACATTCCTGATTGATGGGACCTGCTCATATGAGCTGTGAGAAATGTATCGACAAATTGGAGAATGTCCAAAGAAGGACAACCACAATGGCGAGCAATCTAAAAATCTAATCCTATGGAAAAGGGAGCCTCTTGGCAAATTCAACAACGTGTAAAATACAGTCAAGAGTCTTACTAGATTTAATCAGGGCCAATGCATCCCAACTCATACCACTCCAGGAACTTCCCTATCTTTATTGTATCTGAATTTTGCATTCGAATCTAGTGTTAAACTGGGGGTGGGACTAAAATCCTCCACTTTGATGCTAATAATATTATGACTCTTAAAAATGCATTCACAAATAGTTGCAGAAACATCTTATTAAAAATGAAATTCTGGAAAATTAATATTTATTTTCACAAAAGGAACCACTGGAATCATTAGTTACATTGTCAACACACAAGACTATTCTATCACATCTGTTTTTAGTAAAACAAATACTAAAAAACATGGGTGATCGCATCCCATAGTATTAAATTGTGGTGACATGAATGTGGACACTTCAGCATGTTAATATTAATATTGCTGTTATTTAACAATATGGGGCATGACAATCCATGGTTGGTGGAAATCACAAATCTGGAGGTCATCAGTCTAGAAGGCTCGTTGTATGTGCATGCTGACAGACTCACACACTATGCATACATGCATGTGCGTCCACACTTATCATTTAGTACAGTATAAAATTCAGATGCTCATTCAGACTGGATTGAACAACATCCAATTCACCATGGAGAAAAAAAATGAAGGAAGACTGCCTTTTCTAAATGTCCTAGTCATCCGTAAACCAGATCAAGAATTGGGTCACACTGTTTACAGAAAACCCACACACAGAGATAGATATCTACATAAAAACTCCAACCATCACCCAAGTAAAAAAAAAGAAGCACCATTAAAGCCTTGGCAGACCGTGCAAAAAGAATCTGCGAACCCCACTTCCTCCAAGATGAACTGACCCACCTCAACTGGGCTCTACAGGCCAATGGATACTCCACCTCAGACATCAGAAGAGCTGCAAGACCGAGAACAAGCCACGAGAGTAAAGACGAAGATCAACCCAGAGGAAAAGTGTTCTTGCCATACATCAAGGGAACCACTGACTGCATAGGGAAGCTGATGAGGAAACACAACATACAAACTATCTACAAATCCACCAAGAAAATCCAACAAATGTTATGTTCAGCAAAGGACAAGAGGGATCCTCTCACTTCTGCAGGAGTCTACCGTATACCATGCAGCTGTGGACAAGTCTACATAGGGACCACCAAACACAGCGCCCAAACACGAATCAAGGAACATGAAAGGCACTGCAGACTACTTAAACCAGAGAAGTCAGCCATAGCAGAGCACCTGATGAACCAACCTGGACACAGCATATTATTTGGGAACACAGAAATGCTGGACCACTCTCACAACCACCATGTCAGACTACACAGAGAAGCCATTGAAATCCATGTGGACAATTTCAACAGAAAGCATGTGGACAATTTCAACAGAAAGGAGAAAACCATGAAAATGAATAAAATCTGGTTACCAGTATTAAAAAACTCTAAAATTACCACAGCAAAACAACAGAGGGGAAACTATCAGGCACATCTAATCACCTCTCAACAAAAGATTGCCCCAGGCACTGCCAGACCATCAAATGCTAATCAAGGTGGTCAGTTGAAACAGTCACACCTAGCTCCAACAGACAAGAGTTCTTTGCCCCACCCTGGTCATTCCACGGATATATAAACCCACTTTCCTAGTTCCAATAGACCTCACTACCTCTGAGGATGCTTGCCATAGATGCAGGCGAAACATCTGGAGAAAATGCCTCTAGAACATGGCCATATAGTCCAAAAAAACCTACAACAATGCAATTCCAGCTTTACTTTACCAAAATCTCCATTGAAGTTATTTACCATAGCAACTGTTCTAAAGAAACTATCTCACTTTAAAAAAAAACCCTTATTTTTCATATTCTAAATTGATTATCACTTTGGGCAGCAAGTTTGCTTACAACATTCTTCATGTTCTTCAGTTCCCTGATATGTATACAAAGTATTGCCAGGGTCTTTTCTGCAAATCACGTTAGGATTGTTTCATATTATTCATTTATATCATCATTATAGCTACTTAGCTACCCAAGTTTCTTTTATTGTACTTGGAAATAAATATATTTGAAGGTCGATAACTTGTGATAAAGCAAAAATACACATAATATTTCTTAAAAATCTAAATAACTTTCCTTATTTCCTGGTTGATGAACCGGGTTCAAGAAACATTTCAACCCTGTGATTTCTTTCCTGTTATTTTAAAAATGTGTCTTGGTACCTTTCTCACATGAGCTCCAAGGGCATAAGCATTTTATCCTCATAATACTTCTATGAGGTCAGTTAGGCTTAATGTTGATTATTAATTCATGAGTTGTATCTGAATGAGGACAAACTTGTGTGTTCTCAGGTACAGTGCCTTACACATAACTCTACCTGCTACAGAGTTCTTAGAAATAATGTGGGGGGGGGGGGCATATTTACTTTGTTGTTTTTTTCAGTTCTCTGTTTCATGGGTCCTTAAAACTTTACTGGCTCTCTATTTTGGAAACAATGGGTGGAAGAAGAATTGTGGATTACATTGTCTTTAACAAGCTCTATAGAACACAGATAAAAGACATGAATATCCAGGATATCACTAATCATTGGATATTTCAAAACAGTGAAATCAAGTTTTATCCATAATTTTTTGTTATACCTTTAGTTTGATTGGCAATTCAGCATGGCCAGTTTATTCTGATGTGTTGTTGTTGTTGTTTTTTGTTTCATCATAAAATAAATGTGTTCTCCCATCTGGACTAGTAAGTGACCAGTAATTTCTTAAGACTTGTCTTCCAAATCAAACAAAGAATAAGCAAACAAAACAAACCTGAAAACAAATTAGGGGTGCAGGACGCAAATAATTAAATGCAAATAGCATTTAAAGATCTAGCAGACCTGATTACATGAGTGGCATGAGAGAATAAGATACCAAAGGTACTGACCTGGAAGTCAAGCTGGTTGGAGCAGGGGTGAAAGCAGCCATTTGGAAAGTAAACCAAAACAAAGAAGGGAGATAGCAAGAGAATAAAGGGAGGGAAAACATTAGTTTTTTCAACATAAAAATAAGCAGATGTTATATCAGCAGTCTACTTTCAAAAAGGGAAATCAACAAATAACATTAGTGCAGAGTGTTTCATTGATGAGTGATGAGCAAAGCAACAGCTGGGGAGGAAGTACCATTGTTGCTTGTGTACTATGGAAAGGTTACTTTAGAATATGTATACATCCCTTTGGTATACACATACAAGTGGAACGTAATGAAGTAGATGGCAGTTGCTAAGCCATATGTTCAGCAGGAGGCATTTGTGTATTTTTAAGAAAACAAAAACACAAAAACAACATCAACCAACATGGATTTCAGGATGACTCATATGCAGCAAGTCATCTTCACCATGAAAAAGAAAAGAAGCTGAACGGCTTGGCTACATGTTCAAAGCATTTTATGTCAGAGATTCTCGAATACTGATCACTTCCACTGATCAAAGGCACTACTTTTTCCCATGGAAATATAGTCCGCTCTAAAGCTGAGAGCAATCTTTTTTCAGTTCCAAGCGTAAGAGTATTAGATCATCACTGAGAATGTCCAGATGCTTGATAACTTATTTTGTACAAAAATATTTAACATGTCCTTTCAATTAACCAAAACACACATGCATACCCTTATCTAATGCCAAACTAAAATAGACCCCAGAGCCATCACAGGTGTATGTTCTTGCAGTATTTTGCAAAAAGGTGATTTATTATTTTTTAAAACAGCAGAAACAGCTGCATAACTATTTTGGCATGCTGCTTTGTATAATTTCAATCCCTTTGCTTCCTTTATGCAGAATTATCTTCATGCATTTCAGGGGAAGGTGCTTCTGCAGTTACACAACCTGAAATGTCACTGAGACGAGCAGACATCACTTGCCTGTGATAGCAAGTAAATGTGAGGCAACTGAAAACTATAACCCATACTTCACAATTTAAATATAACAGTTGCAAAGGTCCATGACCCATTTGGCTTTGAAGAAGTGCAACTGCCTTCCCTTTTGGGGGAACACCTGATGCTGTGCAACTTTCTTTCTTCTTTTTCTTAATGGTTTGGGATTGATTTTGAGTTCTGTGTTCTCTTTAAGTCCGAAGGATCTAGACAGGTGAAGTATGATTACTGCTGAACCTATCTGGCTTGGTCAGTGTAAGAACAAACAAATTAAAAATTGGAGGGGGGGGGGGGTTCAGCTAGACCCAGAATCAGCACTCAATCTTCTCATGACAAGGACATGCAGGTGCTGATGCTGGGATTGTAAAACTAGTATTTTGCCAGAGGTCCCCTCTATCCTGTGGCAGACAGTACACATAATGGTGAAAGGCACCAAACATCTAAACACTAGGGATAGCAAGCTTCACTGTGACGATTCTTGCATGGAGGAATGAAAAATGTCAACAGTTTTCTCCTTCCTGGCTAAGATTATGGGAGTCTTTCTTTTTTTTCTTTTTTTTTTTCTTTTTTTTTGGTTTTCACATTTCTGGACTTTTATGCAGGCATTTCATTTGCATAGAAACCAGATTTCATACAAAAGATACATACACATATCTATATTATTTATGTGCACATAAATTAATTGTTAATATTTTTAATAAAAGTTATTTACAAAATACACTATTCTCTGCATGACAATGTTTGTGTACAAAACAATGTTTTTGAACAAATCACTTTTTCGAAAAGAAAGGTCTCAAAATGTGAAAAATCTTGCAGCGGTTGACTATTTTTCTCTCACTGATGAGGAGGAAATGTAAATGTTCCTTACATCTCAAAGGCACACACATAAATGGAGGCTAGTGGCGTAGTTTTCTTTCTTATATCTAGTAACTTTAATGGCTTCCACATCTCTGCAGGATGTTTTCACATAAACTAAGATTTACAGGGCATCTCTCTTACCTCCCCACCATTAGTATGTGGGTCCACAGCAGTTGAGTCTACAAACTTCTGCTCAACTTTGGAACAAATTGAGGTCGCTAATAAGCAGCACCTTCTCTCTACAACAAAGGAAAGCTCTGACACCCATCTCCTTACAGGGCTTTGCAGCTGTGCATAAAACAACTGAGGTCATTCAGCATGATTAGCAACTGTGCCCTTACTACAAATGCTCTAGTTGAGACTCATTAAAAAGAAACCGATCTTTTAAAAAATTGGTCTGCACATAGTTTCCCTTTACCTTGTGCATATAAAAGGAGAGCCAATTATTCTGTTAATCTCCAGTTTCGTGTCTGCAGGCCAACTCTGCTGTTTTCTATCTTCAATATTGTTTAAAGCCGGTAGTAACAGAACTCCATCAGTGATCAAATGACAATAAAACTTTGCTGTTTTAGCGTATGAGTGTAATGGAATACTTCTAAAAAGTATTTATAAACTAACATACATGTAGGAAAAATCTTGGATGCTCAGAAGTATACCACTTGTAATTTAGTTTAGCATTATATAAAATATACAGAACATTTCATTATATCTTGTGCCAAGAGAACCATATGACTCAAATGTGGCCCATCATAATCATGCCCAATAACGTCATTCTCCTATCACTCTGAAGAACTCATAAAGAAACAGTTTTAAAGTCTGAGGGTGATCCCAGGTGGGAGTCCAGTCACAAGACCTGGATGTTTAATATACCGGTATATACCTATAGTATATACATTATAGTATACAAATGTGTGGTTAAAGTTCTGGTAGTTCTATAATAATTGAGGTAAAACTGTCCAGGTAACCAAGAGAGTGCTGAGATTGCTTTGATTTGGGCTAATTACTAAATTGGTTCAAGAGCTATCAACTCTCATAAATGAACCAACACTTCATTATGTTTATTGCTGTTAAGTTCTGCTTATGGTGACCCGTGAATGATGGCTTAACTACCCTAAAGGATCTGGATCATGATTAATCATGGAAACTAAGCAGAGACAGCCCTGGGTAGTACTCAGATGGGAAACCAATAATGAATACCAGGTGTTGTCACTTATATTTCAGAGGAAGGAATTAGCAAAACTACCTCTGAGCATTCCTTACCTAACTAAACCCTAGGACTGCATAAGTTGAACCACACACCCAAATGAGAGGCCTGAGAGGTTCTGAGTTGATTTTCTTCAGTTTTCACCACTTTTGTTTTCACAACATAAAAATTGGAAATGTGATGACCTGGACAATCCTAACTTTAGAATTCAATTATAAATCATGACATTTCAGGAACTTTTCTATTTCCTCCATAACTGCCCTTCCAAGTCCTAATCTTCTTCAGATTATTTGACTCCATTCTTATTAGTGTCAGAACCAAGAGCAAAGCATCTTTGAGTTGTCCTTGCTGAAGAAAACCTTTTGAAATTCATGGGGCCGCTATAGGTTGGCAAAGGTATGGAAAATCTCAAAGCTATTTCAACATCATCGTTGTCTGTTTTCAAGTTCGGGACATGGAACTGAGACGGTCTTGGTCGCCTTAGTGGATGATCTGCGCCGGGAGCTAGACAGGGGGAGTGTGTCCCTGTTGGTGCTCCTGGACCTCTCAGCGGCCTTCGATACTGTCGACCACGGTATCCTTCTGGGGCGCCTTGCGGAAATGGGCCTCGGAGGCACTGTTTTGCAGTGGCTCCGGTCATTTCTGGAGGGCCGCACCCAGAAGGTGTTATTGGGGGACACCTGTTCAACACCACAGCCTTTGACTTGTGGGGTTCCACAGGGCTCTGTACTGTCCCCCATGCTGTTTAATATCTACATGAAGCCGCTGGGTGAGATCATCCGGAGTTTCAGGGTGCGGTGTCATCTGTACGCAGATGATGTCCAACTCTGTCACTCCTTCCCACCTGCTACTAAGGAGGCTGTCGAGGTCCTGAACTGGTGCCTGGCCGCTGTAATGGTCTGGATGAGGGCGAACAAATTGAAATTAAATCCAGACAAGACAGAGGTACTCCTGGTCAGTCGCAAGGCCGAACAGGGTATAGGGTTACAGCCTGTGCTGGACGGGGTCGCACTCCCCTTGAAGGCACAGGTTCGCAGCTTGGGTGTGATCCTGGATTCATCGTTGAGCCTGGATCCCCAGGTTTCAGCGGTGACCAGGGGAGCATTTGCACAGCTTAGGCTCGTGCGCCAGCTGCGCCCGTACCTCGGGAAGTCTGACTTGGCCACGGTAGTACACGCTCTGGTCACATCCCGCATTGACTACTGCAACGCTCTCTACGTGGGGCTGCCCTTGAAAACGGCCCGGAAGCTTCAGCTAGTCCAGCGCGCGGCAGCCATGTTACTAACAGGAGCGGGACACAGGGAGCATACAACGCCCTTGTTGTTCCAGCTCCACTGGCTGCCGATCTGCTACCGGGCCCAATTCAAGGTGCTGGTGTTGGCCTACAAAGCCCTAAACGGTTCCGGCCCAAAATACCTTTCTGACCGCATCTCGGCTTATGAGCCCACGAGGACCTTGAGATCGTCTGGGGAGGCCCTTCTCTCGATCCCGCCTGCCTCACAGGCACGTCTGGCGGGGACGAGAGATAGGGCCTTCTCGGTGGTGGCCCCCCCGGCTGTGGAACGCCCTCCCTGTAGATATCAGACAGGCGCCCTCCCTTATGGCATTCCGCAAGAGTCTAAAGACATGGTTATTTGAGAAGGCGTTTGACTAAGTGCTACAATTATTGGTAATGACGATCGGAACGGAATATGGATAACGAGTTTGGTTTATGATTCTACAATGAGACGGCACGGATGATTTAGTGTAATGGTATTATTGATTGTTATGTTGATTTTGTTGTGATATTGTCTATTGTAAACTGTTTTTATATGTTGTACACCGCCGTGAGTCGCCCTAGGGCTGAGAACGGCGGTCAACAAATGCAGTAAATAAATAAATAAATAAATAAGTTAGACAAAATTATCTGTGGTCATTATTTTTGCTTTCTTAATTATCAACTATAAGCCTGCCTTTTTTTCTTCCTTGGTTCTCTTCAGTAATCATTCCAAGTTTTTGCTATATTCTGCTAGTAGTATGGTGACATCTGCACATCTTAAACTCCTTCCTCAATTTTCATACCCCCTTCCTCCAAACCTTCTCCTGTTTTATGTGTTTTGCACATCAATTTGCTCACATGAGAAATCAATGCAATGATCTTGTAAAACCTGGTGTCTCCTTACTTGGGTAATTTAATGTATACTGAGCATTTCCAGTGTGAGCTATTGTATTATTTTCCATATTTGTTGACAAATTTTCATTAGAACTAGAATAGCTCTTTTCTCATTATATTAAGTAAGTAAAAATTAGAAAGAAGTATGTGTTGGCTTCTATCTTTATTACTTTGGACGCTTTTTGCAATTTACCAGTCACAGGAACAATATGTATGTATGTATTGATTTATATATCATTTCTTGCACAAGATCCAAGGTGGCTGTTGGAAGTGGAGTAAGTATCCTCTATGCTGCAAGGAATCACAGAATCAATTAGATATGAGTGCAGGGCCTGGTTTGGAAGTTCTAAAATTCAGCTGACTTTGCTTAGTCATATCAAGCTAGTTAGAGATATGGCTTACTAGGTCACTTGAGAGATGGATCACCAATTTTTAATATCTTCTGTATAACTTAGATTCATTTCTCAAAACTAAATGACTGCAGAAATTTCACAGAAATTGTGCAGAAGTCTCATATAAGACATCACATTCATATTCATGATGGAATATGTTTCTTTCCATATTGTGTCTCCAAGCATTTGATTATGTTCTTTAAGATATTCTTTTAAAACTTGTCCTCAGTAAAGCACTAGAAGTTCTGTTTTACTCTCAGATCAGAAGACTGGTTGGGAGGAATGTCCAGTTCCTGAATGTGTGGAACACGCCCTAACATTGCTTTACTATTACCAACAATGACTACAAGAATGTCAGAAGCAGGTCTTTATTATTACAATTCTAAGCTACAAGAGACTAGAATGAAAAAATTTTCAAGCATAAAATGCAAGATGCCATGATGTTCCTATTCCTCATTCTCCCTTTTATCAAACTTTATCCTTTCCATTCAGCAAACATCTTTGCTAGATGTTTCTGTGACAAATCACTTAGTGAAATGTATATTGCTTTTATATCCTGTAAAAATACAAAACTAAAACAAGAGGGTTATTTTGTCATTCTTAGAAGTTACATAAAATATTCACAAGGTGTGCTGTGATATTTGCGTAACTCACTTCTGATGAAAGCTAGGCTGGAACAATGTTTAGGAATTAATTGATTCCGCAAAAAGTTTTTCTTCAGAAAAGCACAAGGAATTAGAGCAAGAAACAGGAGTCTTATTCATATTTATTGTGCAATAGTCATAATGTGAAAAGGTCCCCAGATATATATGTAGGTCCTACACATCAGAAGGTTAGTAGGTTATCATAAATCAATTATCTATTTATTTCCTAGAAAAAAATCTAGTAAAAATGTGCAAATGAATACATGGACAATATATTGTACACACCATAAAAATGAAGTCCTTCATTATTTCTTATATGACATATATATCTGCACATTCATGGACAACAAATAAAAACTTCATGAAGGAGGTTCATTTGTAGATCTATTTTTCCAGTAAACTCACACATGTAAATAAAAATAAAAACATAATTTCTGATTCATCCTGCTAAATTCATAGTTTCAGTGCCCTCTTCTGAGAAAAAGTCCTAAAGTTGCAAATAGACAGGAAAGAAGAAAATATAGATGCTCTCTAGTGGATTTGAAAAAAAATGATTATGGCAATTCAAATGTTCAATTTTTGAGCAGCACTTTGTGAAATTATCCACATACAAAATAACAAGATTTTTAAAATAAAAAGAAACTAAATGTATTTATTTATTTACTATATTTATGTACTGCCTTTCTTTCCTTTGAAAGGGTCGCAAGCGGCTTACAGCAGAGGCAAAATTCAATGCCTTAAACAATTCAATAATTAAATAAAATTTAGTTAAAAATCTAAATGAGGTTAAAACGCAATTAAAACAGAAACAATACCACTTACAGCTATAAAATCATATTATCCACAATCAAGATCGGGCCATTCCAATGATCGTTACACATAAATCCAAGTCATCTATTGTATTGTATTAGTTGCCAAAAGGCTTGGTCACAAAGCCATGTTTTCACCTTTTTTCTGAAAGTCAGGAGGGAAGGGGCTGATCTAGTATCACTGGGGAGGGAGTTCCATAGGCGAGGAGCCACTACTGAAAAGAGCCTGTCTCTCATCCCCACCAACCGCACCTGTGAAGGAGACAGGACCGAGAGCAGGCCCTCTCCTGATGATCTCAATCTTTGAGATGGTTTGGACAGGAAAGCTGGGCCAGAACCACTCAGGGCTTTATAGGCTAAATCCAGCACTTTGAATTGTGTTCAGTAGCAGATTGGCAGGCAGTGGAGTTGATGCAACTCCACTGTGCATCACTCCGGTGAGCAATCTGGCTGCCACCCATTGGACCATTTGGAGCTTCCAAACAGTCTTCAAAGGCAATCCCAAATAGAGGGTGTTGCAGTAATCTATTCAGCATGTAACCAGAGCATGGACCGCCATGGCTAAGTCAGACTTCCCAAGGTTCAGGCACAGCTGGAGCACAAGTTTTAATTGAGCAAAAGCTCCCTTGACCACTGCTGGAACCTGGGGCTCCAGGCTCAGTGAACTCCCAGACTGCAAACCTGTGTCTTCAGGGGGAGTGTAACCCTATCCAACACAGACTGTAGATTTGGGTCTTTGAGGGGATGATATTGCTATCCCTCTCCAAATAATGTTAAGCATCCAAATGTGGGTTTTTTTCTCAGAAAGGAACACATAAAGCAGGAAATATTGAAAAACATTTTTGAAAACTCTGCAAGTTGAAACAAGTCTCATCACTAGTCCTCTAAGAGAACACCAAAACTTTTAAACAGATAATATATTTTACTCTTTCATATAAACTTCTGTTGTTAAAATGTATGAGTAGCTAGTAGCTTTTCTTAACCAAGAAACACTCAACAGGGGTACTCACATCTTGGAAGCAAGCTGCAAAAAGAAATCTCAAGATAGTAGACTTCATGGGAGGCACCAAATCATGAATTATAAAGCAGTAACAAGACTCCAAAAGCCATACCCTAAAGCCATAACCTGTACAACAAAGCATCCCTCCCTCACCAGCTTTCTCAAGAATGTTTTCTTTATGAACAAGCTTGTGGAAAGTCAAGAATAACTTATTTCCAAGATTTTTAAATACTACTCAAACATCCTTTGTTTTCTTTAAGTGAAAATAAAGGAAGTTAAACTTCATTTATTTTTCCATCCTCCGTTTGAGGTCTGCCCATCCCGTGCCCCCTGCAGTGCCTTTGAAGTGACTGACCATTTCCCAATTACTGTGCTACAGCTGGAGGGAAGGTAGGTTCCAGGTCTTGTATATGAGACGGTTCTCAGGTGATGTCTGATTCTTTTGGATACAAAGATGCCATGAGCATTGATACATAAAACACGAGGTGCCATACATTAGTAATAAGAAGGGATTTGGACCCTTCTCTGCTCCTCTCCCCCCCTCCCCCGGGTTCCACGGATTTCAAAATAGGCACACCGAGACACTGTATTCTTGAAAAGGGAAAGAGCAAGGAAAAGGAGAGGACATCATTCTGCTGGATGAAACTTTATTACATGGATTTGTGATCCAGAACCTGGTAACTTTTAAAGCTATGGGAGTCCTGATCTATACTCATCCTGGCAGCAGTATCTTTGCAGAACTTTGTATTCTCTCTTGAAATCACAGATATTTGGCAGGCTCTTGGTGAACACTGAGAAATGAAACAACTGCATCTGGCATCCACTAAAGGGGCTCCCTGATGAAGATAGAGGAAAGCCTTAACCCAAAGATATGAGGAGGGAGCCCCATTTTGGTGACTCTTTTACTGTGTATTAACTGAGTGTTTACAGAAGGGAAAACTGGCCTCCCTTTGGCATTGCTGTCCAGGCAGCAGCCAGTTACAAGGACCAGCTACATCATGACAAGCCTGGGAATATTGTGCTAGTTTGGCAACTTCTGTATTTTTGTTATTTCTCTTTTTATTTATTTTTTAAAATCAATCTGAGAGGCAACTTGGAAATCCTGGAGAAAATATGATGGTATGGAACCTGGAACTGTTATTAAGGGGGTGGGTCCATTTTGGCAGGACAGTTGTTATTAATTTTGGATATTTGCCACAGAGGGCAAATTACTTTCCCTACCCATTGTCATTCAAACATAATTAAACAAGAAAATTCTTACAAGAGCAATGCATATTTAGGTAACTCCCTTCCACATATTCAGTATGGATTGCTCTTCAGCAGGAATGCACTGAAAGGACTCAGGTGCAATAGCTGTCTTAATATTTGTTTTGTATGCACATATTAATTCCATACACTTCTGATTGATGCCTAGGGAGTCACAATCATATAAGAGTCCTGCTCTCAATTTTTGCCAAATAATTTTAGGATGATTAGCCAGCCAAGTCTTTTACCTTTACCTTAGGCAAAAGGACCCTAGCCCCTCTGGAAGTTACATGTACCTGATATAAACACGCAAGAATGAAGAGAACCCCTTTATCTTGATCAGTGCCTGTTTTTTTTTTTCAGTCAGCTGAAATCAGCCTCCATTTTTAAACTCAAAAAAGTATTCCAAATTAAGTCTTGCACACCTTGAGCAGAGCCACTTTATAATCCTAAGAGTCGAGCATAATACCTCTGTCAACACAGACAAACAAAAATAAATATAAGGTTTTTTTATTGTTCACAGATGTAATTCAATTATTTTTGCAAATTAGATATTCATCAAGGTTCATATTGTTCAGGGTATAATATTTACATTAAAATATATTTTATTGCTACCATTGCATTGCAATCCTCCTCTGCTTCAGTACCATAAAGAATATTGTCGTATTATTAATTTTTATTCCTCTTTTTTTTTTTTTAAAGGACTATTTCTTCTTTCCCAAAGTCATTGGTTGCTGGCAACCTTACCAAATCTGCCCCTGGCCTGCAAAGCAATCTGAATAAAGTGCAAACAGATACTTCTTTCTTTGGCACATCACACAAGCATGATCTGTTATTGTTTCATTGTCTTGTCTTGCTTGTATAGTTTAACTATATATGTATATATTGCCATTGTTTCAAGGTCAATGTAAAATGCATTTGTGAGAAACACAAACAATGAGTAATGTACCTTTCTAGCTCAGCAATTTTCTTATCTTTGTCATTTTTTTCATTTTCTACTTCCTTGAGGATTTCTAGAAGCCTGTCAACTTCAGCTTGAGCTTTGCCACATTCATCTCTATAGTATGCCGCCTCTTTGTCAAGCTGTTTCATTCTGTCAGCAAAGTCAGGGTTGATTCGTGCTTCTTCCTCAGCTTCATGAGCCTATTAAATGAAAAAGAAACCCACCGATATTTCAGATAGTTTGTAAACATTGCTCCTCAGTCCCAGACTCAATATGCTGAAAGGATTTTTGGGTATCCTGTTCGTTGGTGATTTTTCTCACTAATTTGCATAACTGGGCCATGGGGGGCCATGCCTTGGGAAGAACTACTGGAAGGAAAGACATAATTCCCTGCTTTAAAGAAATAACATATTAACTTTGGGTTTGAAGACCAAAGTTCTTACTATTACTCAGAAATGCAGTATTGAACCACTTAGTGTAGGTTAGCATTTCATAGGGTTTAATTCAGTAACTACATGAAATAATTTATAACTATGTTTTCTAGGTAAGATGATGATAAAGTCAACAGACAGTTTTACCCCAAATCCTTTTTTAAAATTCTTTTTTTCATACTACAAATACTTAACCTGAAACATAAGAAGAAACAAGCCCCTTGGTGAAACAGCACAAATAAATATACCTGGCAAACACATGCATGGGTGGGTGGTCAGTTCACAAACAAGAAAGACTGTGATGAACACAACAGAAAAACAAGAGTGCAAAGTCCAGTCTTGCTCCCATTAAAGCTAATGGCAAGACTCCATTAATGTCAATGAGAGCATGAATAGACCAAAGTGTTTAAAACGTTAGACTGAAATAATCACACACAGATGTAAACAAGAATGCACTGCAATGCTTAGCCTACCCCTTGTTTCCCATTATTCCTAATTGGCATCTTCAAAGAGCAGGCAGGGAGAAAACAAGTAGTTTAACGGCAGTGCACATTAAACACACATAATTCAGAGAATACTTCTTCAATGTACACAAATTCATTTTAAAAGATTCAGGACGCTCTGAAGAACTGCATATCTTCTTGCCATGTCCAACAGTACAGAACAGATGCTGGCTTTAATGATATACACACATACATATTTATTAGTTCAAGGAATGTAGTGCAAACAAGTAATGAAACATGTGTAGGTTAAAAGTGAAATATGCTTGTAGAGATAAAAGGTAACACTAATGGCTTCTTTTAGGAAGTTGACATTCTGCTTAATGATTTAATCCCTTTTGGTTTTCAACAAGGCTTGAACTGGAGTAAAACCTTTCTTAGGATGAAAAAATACATGAAAAATCAGGTGATTAAAAAACTGATGGCTGACTTTTTTCTGCATGTAACATATCATTTAAGCATGAGGATGATTAAGGAAAATGTTTGGTTTTAGTGGATTTTTTATTCCCAAAGATCTGTGGCTACTTCAAATGCAACAAATTTCCTACATGGACTTATAAGAAATGCATGCAAATCACATGTGCACCATTTCATTCACAGTGAAACACGCCAGTGTAGGATTATAGCACCTGATAATGTGCAAATGATTTGCCGAATATCTTTTTCTGATGTGAGGTGTTAGATATATAGGAAATTTACCATGTTTGAAGTAGCATCTCATTTAAACATGTGTGAGAAAAATGTTCTACCTACACACTAAAGGGCACAATTTTGAGGGCTCCCACCTGTGCACTCTCCATTAATTTCAATGGATCTTACAATTGTGCCCATAATGTATGGATAGCTCTGTTTAAATAAATAAAAATACCTTTGATCTGTGGCACAAAAGGTTATGTAAATTGGTTCCTTGATATTTATATGAAGGTTAGAATCCAAAAGCCCCCAAGCATCTCAGAAAGCTAATTGCAACTTCCCCAAATGACTCCTGAATGAGAAGCTACACAAAAGAGGATTCCTTGATTCAGGAGTGAATTTGAAGGCACCATGAATGGTAATGAAAAGTGTGTTTCTGGACTTTTCAAAAGTGGGTGGTCAGTTGATGCCATTCTATACTCTAGAGTCCTAGTAAAGCTTTCTTTCCATTGTTATCAGCTATGAAATAGCAAATTACTTTCCCCTTTCCCATAACGAGCAACAGAAAAGCTTTCACATCATAAACAAACCATCTTCAATATTTCACAGGCCAAGAAGAATCTTTACCAACACCACAAACTTCAAAAGAATAATGCAACAATATCATTTGACTGTAAGTCTACACAGAGGACCCTGAATTTCCTGACAAGACATGTTCCTTTAGGGCTTGAATTTCTCATATTCTTTTTGGTAAAATGGCTGTAGATATACATACAAGTCTCTAGAGACCTATCTATATTTAGTGCCTTTTCAAAATCTTCCAAATATATTTTATTTTTTGTAAAATAATAACATACATTTGGAAGTTTTTCGTGAGATATGTTAAATGTCCATACATTTTATTATTAAAATTCATGTATGTGTTTGTATCTCTTATAAGGATTGGTTTAGTTTACAGTTAACCTGAGTTACTAAGTTGCAGATCAATACATGTCTAAAAAGTGTATCATCAACATGAAATGTTTGGAAAACTTTGTAATAGAGACATACCCAAGAAGCTGCAAATATTTCCACAACAAATATATATATATATATTGCACTTTCACACTATTGAGTGTCTTGAGACTGTATCAAATGGCAACAATGATAACATCTATTTAAAACCACAAAATATGGAAAAGACGAAGGAAAGGGGTAAATAATACTGCAAAGCAAAGTTGTAGAATTTGCGCACCAAATTTTACCATCATGGTTTTCCTTAAAGAAACCTGGGAATATAACATTTTATGAGTAAACTCCAGAAAAATTGTTTCAAGGAAGCTGAAAACAGTAACATACCCATTTAACAATGGAGAGGTTGTAGAGCAGGACTAAATAATTATCCCAATTACTAGACCTGATTTTTCTTCAGAAGTAAATATGTACTATATGCCATTTAATGAAGTACTATATTATTTTTATTTATTTATTTGCTATATTTATATACCGCCGTTTCTCAGCCTAGCCGGCGACTCAACGCGGTTTACAACATAATATAACAATCAACAGTAAAAAAGTTAAAAGCATAAAAAACATAAAAAACATAAAAACACAATTCATACATCAATACCAATCCAGTTCGACTCTTAACTAAAAACGTGATCCAGTTCGTCATCCATATTGCCAGTCCTTTAGTCAGTTACCATTCGTTGCATTGGGTTAACCAAATGCCTGCCTAAACATCCAGGTCTTCAATCTTCTTCGGAATATCATCAATGAAGGGGCTGATCTTACCTCCAAGGGCAGGGCGTTCCATAGCCGCGGGGCCACCACAGAAAAGGCCCTGTCTCTCGTACCCGCCAGCCGCACCTGTGAAGCAGGCGGGATAGAGAGCAGGGCCTCCCCAGAAGATCTTAGGGTCCTGGCGGGCTGATAGGCTGAGATACGTTCGGATAGGTAAGTTGGGCCAGAACCGTTTAGGGCTTTAAAGGCCAACGCCAGCACTTTGAATTGAGCCCGGTAGCAGATCGGCAGCCAGTGGAGCTGGTGCAGCAGAGGAGTTGTATGCTCCCTGCGCTCCGTTCCCGTTAGTATCATTGCTGCCGAACGTTGGACTAGTTGGAGCTTCCGGGCCGTCTTCAAAGGCAACCCCACGTAGAGAGCGTTGCAGTAGTCCAAACGGGATGTAACCAGAGCGTGGACTACCGTGGCCAAGTCAGACTTCCCAAGGTACGGGCGCAGTTGGCGCACGAGTTTTAACTGTGCGAATGCTCCCCTGGTCACCGCCGAAACCTGGGGCTCCAGGCTCAGTGATGAGTCCAGGATCACACCCAAACTGCGAACCTGCGTCTTCAGGGGGAGTGCGACCCCATCCAACACAGGCTGTAACCCTATACCCTGTTCGGCCTTGCGACTGACCAGGAGTACCTCTGTCTTGTCTGGATTCAATTTCAATTTGTTCGCCCCCATCCAGACCGTCACAGCGGCCAAGCACCGGTTCAGGACCTCGACAGCCTCCTTAGTAGCAGGTGGAAAGGAGTGACAGAGTTGGACATCATCCGCGTACAGATGACATCGCACTCCGAAACTCCGGATGATCTCACCCAGCGGCTTCATGTAGATGTTAAACAACATGGGAGACAATATTGAGCCCTGAGGAACCCCACAAGACAAAGGTTGTGGGGTTGAACAGGAGTCTCCCAGTAACACCTTCTGAGACCGACCCTCGAGGAATGAGCGGAGCCACTGTAAAACAGTTCCTCCAAGACCCATTCCCGCGAGGCGTCTCAGAAGGATACCGTGGTCGACAGTATCGAAGGCCGCTGAGAGGTCCAGAAGCACCAACAGGGACACACTCCCCCTGTCGAGCTCCCGGCGCAGATCATCCACTAAGGCGACCAAGGCTGTCTCAGTACCGTGCCCCGGCCTGAAGCCAGACTGTGCCGGATCCAGATAATCCGTGTCTACCAAGAATGCCCGGAGTTGTGAGGCCACCACACGTTCCAGGACTTTGCCCAAAAAGGGGAGATTGGAAACAGGCCGGAAGTTGACGAATTGAGTGGGGTCCAGTGATGGTTTCTTCAACAGCGGTTTTATTACAGCTTGCTTTAAGCTGGCTGGAAAGATGCCTTCCCGGAGGGAGGCATTAACCACCACCTTCACCCACTCGGCCAATCCCCCTCTGGCCTCCTTCAGAAGCCAGGATGGGCAGGGGTCTAGGATGCATGTGGTAGCTCTCATTCCTCCAAGCACCTTGTCCACATCCTCGGATTGAACCAATTGAAATGAATCCATCAAAACCGGACAAGCAGATGCTCGTGTTACATCCTCAGAGACTGCCGTTAATATGGTGTCCAGACCAGAGCGGATCAAAGCGACTTTGTCTGCAAAGAACTGAGCAAAGGCTTCACAGCGAGCTGCCGAGTCATCAGGGCACCCATCCTGAATGGTGGGTTTTAACAGGCCTCTGACAACTCGGAACAGTTCAGCCGGACGGTTCTTTGCAGACGCAATAGTGGCCGCAAAGAAGGTCTTCTTTGCGGCTTTTATTGCCGCGGCATATGCCCTTAAGAAGGACATAAACCGTGTTCGATTTGGCTCGCTCGGATTCGAACGCCACACGCTCTCTAGTTCCCTCTTCTTTCGCTTCAACGCTGCCAGCTCCTCGGTGAACCAAGGAGCTGGTTTAGCTCGGCTACTTGAGAGGGGACGTTCTGGAGCGATCGTGTTTATTGCCCTAGTCATCTCCCCATTCCAGAGAGCGACCAGGGCATCAACAGGATCACCAACCGAGGCGGCGGGAAATTCCCCAAGAGCCGTCAGGAATCCATCCGGATCCATAAGCCTCCTGGGGCGGACCAACTTAATGGGTCCTCCACCCCTGCAGAGGTTAGGGGGTGCAGTTAATCTAAAGCTGACCAGGTGGTGGTCGGTCCATGGCAACGGAGAGATGGATAACTCCTCAACACCGCCACCTTCCTCCCATCCCATATTCCATTTAAAATAACCTGTAGGTTGATTTTGTAAAATTAAATAAACAGTGAACAAACTCAGAGCATATAAGTAAACAATCAGACTAACTAGTCATTTCCTATAGTGTAAAATAGTTACAGGGAATTCAGCTGGGATGCACTCAATTCATTGTATAAATGTATTCTTAGTAACTTTTATTGTATACGCAACCCTAGTTAATGACAGAAAGAGGATTATCACATATATTGTCGAAGGCTTTCACGACCAGAATCACTGGGGTGTTGTGCAGTTTCTGGGCTGTACAGCCATGTTCTAGCAGCATTTTCTTCGGATGTTTCACTATTTCCTCTGAAGATGCAAAGATGCTAGTCCCAAAACCACACAATACCCCACTAATTATCACATGCTTCACACTCAGGTTTGTGCTCCTGCCTCCTTCTCTGCTGTGAATGGTGAGGTAATAATCTATAGGAAAAGACAGTATTTGGTTCAGAAGTTTTAAAAGCAACTACAAGTAATAACTTTTATCACTTTTGAAACTCAGAAAATAGCTTCTTCAACTATAATGCAACTAACAGAGAAGAAAGGAAGTCTGGAATAAAATTTTCAAACTACTTTTTAAATAAATAATTTGCTGAGATCTGACTCATTAGTCGAAGAACAAACTCTTTTAAAAGTGATATTTTATTTTCACTTTCCATGGAAAATTGAAACATCTATTTCGCTGGGGCCGCATCTACACTTATTTAATGCTGTTTCAAACCAGTACTGAAAAAAATTGTTTTGCTGTGCAAATGATTATATAGGAAATCCTGGAACCAGCTTAAGGTGATTACATAAACTGGTACACATTAAGGGTCTTCTTTTGTGTGGTTTTGTGGGAGTTCATTGTTCAGCTAGCTTCAAACTATGTTAAATGGCCAATGTAGTTGTATCAACTGAGTGCATCCACTCAACTATAGGATCAAAGCTATTGGGTATGTAAACATATAGCATGGGCTATGAGAACCTGTATATATTAGTCTAAAGAGCAGTCTCCAAATATATGGACAACTGACCATAGAATAAAACCCATTGCTAGTCTCAACTAAATTGGACCCACTGAACCAAAGGGACATAGTCAACTGTTGACTTTGTTTTTGTTGTTAGATGCCTTCAAATCAACACCAACTTAGGGGGACCTTAATTCTTGGTAACATTTATTTAGAGGTTTTCCACTGCCTTCTTGTTAGGCTAAGAGCATTTAATTTGCCCAAGTTAGCTGAATGGTTTTCCATGGATGACCAGGCATTTGAATCCCAGTCTCCCTTAGTCCTTGTCCAGTACTGAAATCGTGATATCATGCTGCCTCTCTTAATACAGCATACCAGTAGATTTTAGCAAAACTTCAAATAATTATACAATAAATTTAAGTTAAAAATCAGTGGGAAAGATGTAAATGTGTCATTTCATCATCTCTTTATGTTCCGGTGGCTATTTTTATTGCATTACATTAATCACTTGTTTTTGCATCAAACATCAATCTTTTAATTATGTCTAGCCTCTCCTCACCAATGTTTAGCACAAAAACCCCAACAACTATCTGTTTTTCAAAACAAGAAAGGGATATCTGGCAGGTTCTTGGTGGGACATGTGGCCCCTTAAGTGTTCTGTGACAAAATACTGAATCTGTATCTGCTGCAGTTGCCCCTTCCTAATACAGAGCATGGGGCCTGCAATATCTAGTAAGCCCATAAGTCCAGGCATTACGGTCACAACTGATGAATTGTCACATGTAATGCTAAACTTAAAAGAAAAAATTGTTATGCCACTGATGCATGAAGATACAGACAGCTTCCTGCAAGTAAAATCCAGAATCATAGATTTACCAATTATGGAAAATATCTTCATGAGACATCATTTTAAACAGAGTATGATAATTGCACAGTAAATCTGAATACCAAAAGCTTACTAGTGAACATTTCTGAATAATATGTGTGGTTCACATGCATGCAATACTGACAACCTTTGCAATTTTCAGAATAGATTGTCTACATTGCTCTCTAACTTGCATTTCAACAAATATTTCATAGGCAGAAGCAGAAAAAGAAACTTGCCAGTTCTTATGAAAGAATAAGCTTTACTGGTTTCTGTATTATTTATGTTGTCTATATCATACAGACTTGCTACATATGACAGTGTCATACTATTCTGCTGAATATAAAGAAACTGAAAACATGATTATTCATAAGCATGCTGCAGGCACCCTTTCTTTAAATGATTGCCCATAATACATATATAAATATGATCAATACACCTTGACTTTAAAAAGAGCCAAAATATCACTATTGTGGTTAGTAACTAAAATGAGACAGTACCGAGATGCATGCAACAAAAATACTTTTCTTAGATCCTTCAAATTTTAAACATCCACAAAATGAAATTGAGACTGTTTTTAGATTCAAATCAAGTTATTGGGTTTTTCTGCAATTAAATGGAGAAAGTGATTGAAAATTTGCCTCCTTGGTATTTTTAAAGTGTTGATTTAGAAGCAGAATACCTTTAATTTTTATTATTTCTTAGCATCTACAAAGCCTTTTGAAAAAACAGAACCTATTAAATTGCTTTTTGTAAAACAAAAATGTTTTTGGAAAATAAGAATTTTCTTAGGACAAATTTAAGAATACTAAAGTGTACTATGCAAGTTCCTAATGTTACAGTTCCTAACATGAGAAATTACTAGTGTTAGAAACTGTGGCTAAATGCTGGAGATAGGTTGGAACACATGCTGTAGAGTCTGAAGTCAACAGCAAAGCTCCTTTAGCATTTCTAAAATAATGAGCATAATTTTCCACAAAAGCTGTGAAAAGAAAGTGGGTATTTCCCTTTCTTTTTGTGTATACAAGCAGTCCCCAAGTTACAAAGAAAATAGGTTCTGTAGGTTTGTTCTTAAGCTGAATCTGAATGTAAGTCACAACCAAGTACATTTTAAAATGTAAAGCCAGCCATAGATAGATAGAGATATATATGTATGTATGTAGCGAGAGAGATCTATTTTTAGTTTTGGATAGCTTAGCGAAGGGTTAACACCCCTGTGACATTTGTTTTGTTGTCTGTGACTGTTCAGAAGATTTCACCTTACTTTCTGTCCCTGTGAAAAATGTGGTCTGATTCATATCCAGCATGAGTTCTGTCCTTTTGGAAGAGGGCAGAAACATGTCTTTGTCTGGATATCTAAAATAAAGGAAAACCCACGTAAAGATTTGCTGTGATAACTGATTCTTGGCTAAGTTAAATATTTCTAGTTGCCCTGTGCATATACTTTGCCTTAATTCAAAAAGGAAGCAGGGTGCAGGAGTGGGGGAGAGTTAGTAAAGGGAAAGCATGCATTTACTTTTGTTCCCTATCTATCTCCCGCTGTTCTTACAAATGAAGCAGGCCAGAATATGAGGTTCTCATAGGCAGCTCTGTACCACCAATCCAACATGCAAAATAGTGTTCTCTCTATTGAGGAACCTTATTCATGGAACTCTTTCCAAATGAAGTCAGGCTGAACCCATCTCTACTGAGCTTTTAGCAGGTACCCGAGATTGCAACTGTTTTTCCATGGTTTGGGCCTGGATTGACTTTGCTGAGTTTTTTGATGTGGTCAAAACTGGGGGTTTTAATAGTTTTAATCTGCATATATATTTTTTTTAAATGTTATACATCACTTTGGGACCCTGGTGACTGAGAAGTGACTGGGTATAATGATAACATAATAAATACAAAAATTAAAGGGGATTATCATATAACATCGTCACAGTCCTGACTGGCAAAAATTTATCAAATTCATTTTTCCCTTTCTCTTTTTATCAAAGGGGCTGTCAATGCCAGATTTTCAATTTTGACTTCATAGTTGGATGAATCTAAACAGCAGTTTGAAATCTACTATTAGGAAATGCTGCGATAAACACTCCTCTAAATCAAAATTGGGCTGCACTGGCTTCAAACTTTATCCATATTCATAATTGGAATCAAATCATTACAGTGGTTTTGGCTTCAGTTGACCGAAACTCATTTGCAATGCTTAAATGGGGTTTTGGACAATGACTTTAGGCCAAAAAAATGGTTTAGGACCTATTCTCAAAACAGATAAAGGAATGGGACTGTGTCACCTTCTACGCTGCCCTCATGTCCCAGGATTTGATCCCAGATTATCTGATTATCCCAGATTATATGGCAGTGGAGACTCATATAATCCACTTCAAAGCAGATAACCTGGGATCAGATCCTGGGACATAAAGACAATATAGATAGGGCCTTAGATTTCTGCCAGCTGTTAGAAATTGTGGGGGTTGAAGTCCAAAACACCTGGAGGGCTGCCATTTGACTATGCCTGGACTACAAAAACAATCTCTACATTTTGTAAGCAGTTAGGGCATGGTCACTCTCTGCCACATAAAAAGGCATTAATACACCCTGTCCCCAGGTCCATTGTGTAAAGGTGAGTGTGCAAGCCTGAGAGTTATCCTCTTCAGTTGTTTCTTTGAGTCAACATGTGCATAATACTCTGCACTGCTGGGACATATTTGTAGGGGGGAAACTTAGTTTTGGAAGAGTAGCTACAAATACACTGTTGTTGTGTGCATTTGAGCCATTTTTCATAATGTATGGGTTTTTTTCATGTCAGGAGCAATTGAAAAATTGCAAGTCATTTCTGGTGTGAGAGAATTGGCCATCTGCAAGGACGATGCCCAAGAGACGCCCGGATGTTTGATGTTTTACCAACCTGTGAGAGGCTTCTCTCATGTCCCCGCATGGGGAGCTGGAGCTGTCAGAGGGATCTTAACCCGCTCTTCCAGATTTGAACCACTGAACTGTCGGTCAGCAGTCCAGCTGGTACAAGGGTTTAACCCATTGCACCACCAGAAGCTTCTATTTATGGTTACCCCAGATAAACCTATCACAGGGGTTTCTTGGCAGGATTTGGTAGAAGAGATTTGCCTGTGCCTTTGAGACTAAGAGAAGAGGGTGACTTGCCTAATGTTACTCAGCGGAGATTCAAGCCCTGGTCTCCAGAATTGTAGTCCAACACTTAAACCACTGTGCCATTTACAGCAAATATATTACAGATGTGTTTTAAAGGAAGATTCTCTGTATGAAATAAAAATATGAAAATTATTTCACGTAAATTCAACTAGTACTCAAAAACTGCTGCATAAAACTCCTTTCAAACCATGTATTGTTACACAAACATACAAGATGATAATGAAATGTTAAATGGGACTGAAAGCTCAGGAGAATAAACACCCATTTGCCATCCAGCCATATTAACTTACTCCGAAAGCATTTGCTGGAATCAAAAAATAAAATACATTTTAACCATAAAAAAGATTTGGTGGAAAGCAAATGAAATCCACTTATCCATTCAACATGTATACGAAAGTGGAAACACCCTTTGGTTCTATATATGAACTGGAAACCCACTGAATGTGATTCCAGAATTACCCAATGTAATTCAGAATGCAATTATTCCGAATTAATAAATGTGGTGTGCTTTTATAAGACTTATTTTCTCTGTCCTTCTGAAACTGTAATTAGTGAAAATCAAAGAACAGGAATGTAGCCTTATTTTTAAACTTCTCGCTTAGAGAAATGGCACACCTTCAAAATGAAATTACAAAACATTTGCACTATATAATTTTTCATTATAACATAATTTTATTGTCATTTATATGTTTAAGAGGTTCAAGAATGTTCATGTTCATATAAATCTGTCACTAATGATGTTTCATTTCTATACTATTTAGAGAAATTCTTGCTATTCCTTAAATGGCTTACAATGTCTGTAAAGCTATCTACATGGACCAATGTAGGCAAGGTGTCTTTTCTTGGGTTCTGCAACTGTTGAAGAAGTCTCCTGCTTGTGCCATAACTGAATTTGTTAGCACCGGATTTTTTTTTTTACATTTTGGAATATGTGGAAATTAAAATATTTAAGATTAAAACAATTATATCATATATTTCCTACTTTAAAAGGCATATTTATGTGCTTTGATTATTTTATACTAAGGCCAATATCCCATGTACTTACACAAGGGAGAAAATTTGGTTGATGGGAACAGCACATTATAACAGCATCTCTGAAGACTACTGTTTTACAAATATTGAACCTGGTGGCCTAAAAACAGTTGTTACTCCAACTAAGGCAGACCCCATTAAATCAAAAGACTTCCATAAGTGCTAACATACCAAGTTCCCATTGAAGTGCTCTAGCTGGGAATAAGAATTGAATCCGGGACCTTATCTTTATTATTCTTAAAGAGATATCCTCTAACTTACTGGTGAAAATGTGACATAACCATTTTTAGTCAATACATATGGTATCTGAGTTCGAGATATTCTGAAAAACATTCTAAAGCACAGCTTCAATTTGAAGGATCCAACAAAGTACTGTATGAGCATAGCATTAAAATAACAACAAAGCCTGGTATCTGCATGCTTTCTTACAGTTAAATAGTTGAGGACTTGAAGGCACTTAAAAACTGAATGAATGATTCATTCGTCCAATTTCTGAGAAGCAGCATTTTACACATGATTTTAAAACATAGAGCCTTAAAGTCCACAAAACTCGTGTCGTTTGACATAATGCAAATGAGGTCATCATAGTTTTGCAAAGCTCCACAGTGGAAGAGTACAACAATGGTGGTGGGTAGATGGATCCTCATGCTTTCATATGTTACAGCGGAGACTTTCTGAAATGACTTACTGGATTGTACATCTGATTGAACAATTGTTCAGCTTGCTACATTGCAAAGTTGGGAAGGAATGAAGCACAGACAGGAAAAGGAGGAAAGAGCCAGGAAAACAGGATTAGGTCAGCAAATCCAGCACATTTGCACAGAAGAACTTGGAATTTTAAAAAGGAGTCAAAATTTAAGTTTCTAAACATTCCTTAGTGAAAGCGAGAGGCACTGGGGAAAAATAAATGTTGACTTTGGCTCCTAAAAAAGAATAGCTGGAGTGAGAAATCTAAGTGTGTTACTTTCCCTTTCTAAAGTGAAATAACCCATGAAATACAGAAAGCTGTCCACTTTTGATGATACATTGAGTGCTAGACTCTAACAATGAATCACTAGAAGTGCTTTTGGCCAAGACTACAATTTATCACCAATGCTTCAAAGATGGTAATAATAAAAGATTAATTAAACTTTATCATTCAATGTATGGCCTTCTTCTCATATTAATACAAAACTGCATCTCAGGCTTATTTGAATGAACAGCATAGTTTGGCAAACAGTAGTCATGAGGAAATCTAAGAAGTGACAAACAAAAGGAAGTCATTGTGAAGTGAAATATCAGGGCAAACAAAGCAAATGATCCTGCAAATTATAAATCCCCTAATCCACTCTTCCTCTAGGTATGACTCAACTATATGACACACTGATGGGCTGAATAGGTTGCCCTGTGATTGATGCTTTCCCATCAGTGATATTTGCTGAAACCACTACAAGAGAAGCAAATTATGCATTATTGCCTTGTAAAGAAGTAAACTGACCTACCATACTTCTAAATTAGTGGTGGAAAATATACTAGAGAAAAACCTTCTGTTGTATCCTCATATTTTCCAATTTGCTACCAGTGTTTCACTAGCAAAGATGCAAGAGTCCTATGCAGGTGCCCTCCTTTTTTCATGGGTGCTCTGTGGTTATCCAGACTTGTTGAGTTGCTGCTTTTTATACTGCCTTGGAGGTGCGTCAGAGGGTCCTTTCAGAGTGTCCTTTCAGAGTAACTCCCTTTTTCAAAATAGCTCCTTCATCTTCATTGGGGAGGAAGGCCTCAGGGCTTCTAATGAAGCTCTTCCCAGGCACCACTAGAACTCATCCTGCACTAATTTAGATGTATAGTGTTATTTCATCCATCAAAAAGAAATTAATTTCTTATGTGTTCTCCTGCTCCTTGAAATATGAGCATTATGAAGTTGCAATATTGTGGCATAAATGCAATGCTGCTAGAATGAGACCTCTTTTCCTCCTTTCTGAAGACTTCATAGTGCAAAAAATGGTTTTGGGGGTTTTCAAATACTCTGGAGCAGGGGATTTGTGTATATTGGGGACTTTAGGAAAGAAGGGGTTTGTCCTCTTTTGATTCCATTGGGAAACTGGTTCTATCTATGGAAGTACCATGTGGGATCCCAGTCATTACATCTGAATATATTATTTAATGACTTCCATTTTTCAATGTGTCCATATATACTCAGACATGTCTGGAGCCCAAAACTGTGAATTTTGATAGGACCAATGGATCAAGTTGAGCCATTCCAAAGAGAAGAGAAAGTACCCATGTCACCTAAGTTGACCAGTAAACTCTGGCTATTGCTGCTATAGCCATTTTCTCAACCAGATATTCAAAAAGGTCATTCACCGCTCAGAGGAAGAGATTGTTTCTTTTTCATATAAGTTAAGGTATATTATTAACTCGTATAAAAATGAAACATCCCTTCTCCAAGCAGAAAGGTGAGAGCTTAAGAAGCGCCAACCCCCTCTATTCATTTAGTGCTCCTATGAGGGGAAGTGCCAAAGAGACACCACTGCTGCCATTTCCCACCCATGAATTCATAAAAGCTAGAAGCAGTGCCATGGACAAGAGAGTAGAGGGTTTGGTGCTATTAGATTCATCTGGGATAGATGAATCTCTCACCTTTCAGCACTCGATTCAGAGGAAGGAATGGTTTGTTTTTAGATTGGCTCACAAACAAGTCAACCCAGTTTTGGAGGGGTCAGTATTTTTAAATGAAATATCTACCTTGTTGATGAGTGCATACAGTAATTTGCTGATCAGATTTAAGTTTGGGTATTCATTTCCAAATACAAAGGTTGCTGATGGAAAATTATGCCAAAGTGAGCAGTGGTGAGGCATAAAAACATTTAAAAATAGAAATGGATTTCCATAAATATGATTTACTGATTTGTCAATTCCTGGCTCACCAATATGTAAAGAAATTAGACAGAAAAAAGAGAAAAGAAATGAAAGTGATAAGAAAAAATACTTATTTACAGCAAACTAACTCAGAGCATAGGACATTTTTCTGTGACTGAAAGGAAGAAAGTACCAAGTTACCACATTTTCTGTCATCATTTCGATTTATCACTAAATTTTTCACTGTGTTCTTGCAGAATGATACGTTACATGCAATTTTCAAAGGTTTTTTTTAAAAAAAGGGAAATACTGAAAAATGTGTTTTCAAGTTTTATTTGGAATTTCCTTCCCCACTTTTAAAATATTTCATTCCTCTCATTCACACAGTCCTGTCATTACATTCTGAACATTCAGATAATTCAATTTTATGATCTATCAGTACTGCTGAAAGCAGACATTTGAAAACAGCATATATAGGAATGAAGTATTTTGCACCTGTGTGATTTTCACTATCAGACAAATAAACTAACTTAATTTGATGATTGATGGTCATCATAAAAGATTAAAAGCTTAATTCTCAACCCTGCATATCTGGTATATGAGCTTTTCCACACATAATACCTTATGTTTTAGCAGAAATTAGAGGATGTAAAATGTAATTTAAAAAAAATTGCTTGAAGTCATTTATTAGAATCCTGTACATTTCTCATCATGACAAATCAAGAAATAAATGCTATATTTCTTATATTGAAAAACAATGTTTTTACTTTTGTTGCTGCTATTGTATGCATTCAAGTTGTTTCCAACTTTTGATAATCCTGCAGTGAACCTATTATGAGGTTTTCTTTCAGAGGAGATTTTATCACTGCCTCCTTCTGGAGCTGAGAGTGTGTGACTCTGATTTATTCAAGGTCACCCACTGGGTTTCCATGGCCAAGTGAAGATTCAAATCCTGGTCTCCAGGATCCTAGTCAAACCCTCAAACCACTACACGACACCATCTTTTTAATGTTTTTACTGTTTTCTTTGTTAAGTCTTTGTTTTCTAACTCACATGCTTTGTTAATGTTGACTAAATTATCTGTTTATATACCCAATAATAAAACACTAGTCTTGAACTTAAAACTGTTTTTAGTATTTACATGTTAAGTGACCATGAAGCTATGCAGTTGAAATCAAAATGCTTACCTTAAAAGTAATTATCTGATATATTTTTTACAATTCTCAGAGTCATTCTCAAGAACAATTGAAACTAAACTGGTGGACAAAATAATTTCTTTAAAAAACACCTACTTTGTATGAAACACAGAGATTCATTTCATCTGCATAATACAGCTCTGTCAAATGGCTGATGCTGGAGTATCTTCAGTGCAAGTGTTAAATAGCTAGTAACAAAATGGAAATGGATATCCAACTTCTGGAGTGTCATGTTGTGCCAAATCTGTACTAGCTTATTGTGTGTTACCTGCACTAGGATGGTTTTACCTCAATTTTTAGTCAGATGAGGACTTGTTATGGACTGCATCTTGATCTTTATAGTTAACTTTTAAAGAAAATAACTTGTAATTAAGTCAAGTGTCAATCGGGTCATGTAATACCTGTTCTTGTGTCCTCATAATTCTGGAACGTAAAACAAGTTTGCATAACTGCATGTCTTTTGGTTTATGCACTGTGTGTGGAACCTTGTAGAAATTACTCATATTCTTGTAGAAATGATTGCTTTGTTTTCTATCATTAACACTTTTATAAATGTCTGCCTGCAATGATGTATGAGCCATGTGACAAACGGAAGAATTCGTAAGTTCCCTTTTCAATTAAAATGAGACTTGCCCAGATTTGGCTACACTGTGCCCTCAGTCAAATGGTAACACATGTCTATTTGCAATGTGTGGAAGGCAAACATGATGCTTAAACCAAGAAGTATGTTATGAGTTTGTGTTTCAACAATGAACACACACAGTACTAACTGACATAGGAAAGAGAAATAATGCATGATAAAATGTATTAACATGGTTTCAAAAGTATTGGTGATAAAATTTGAGACCACATGCAATTAAATATGATTTAGACCCCATAAGTTTGTACAGTATGTATTTACAAGACTTTCTTGCTAGATACCATCTAATAACACATATTATTCATTATTATTATTATTATTATTATTATTATTATTACCACCAGAGTGCTGTTGTTATTCAAGCTATCCAAATAAATTAAGGCCATATAAAACACTTTTAGATTTCATATGAATCAGACATATTTTCAGAAATTTTAATAGACAAGCTATAAAGTACATTGTGAACATTTCCATCTCTAAAAAGTAATTAGGACTTGAAACCAGCAGGCAACATCTTTAATAGCAGAAATGCAAGCATGCATCCCGAACAAAAGTTCTTATCGGTGGTATTTACCTTTTTCAGCTGTGCTTCTAGCTTACTACACTCCTCCTTCTTTTGTTCTATGGCTATCTCTAAAGACTTTAACTTGGAGTCTCTTTTCAGCCCTGTAGAAGCCAATGATGATGCATGTTCTTTGAGGTCAATTAAGCTAGACTAAAAAAAGATATATATAAAAAAACAATTGAAAGAGAAGGTTACCAGAAAACACTGACCTGATTTTAATCCCTAGTAAACCTTTCACAGCAGACTTGACAACTGTGCAGAATGCAGTCCTTTCAGGAATATCTGCACTGACATTTCAGAGTCCAAAATAGTAAGGCTCATACTGTGTTCAGCCCTTGATGCAATCATATATATATTTTACATAGGAATAGATCATACCATATATAGGCAGTATGTACACTGTACTGCTTCTAGTCTAACCAAAAGTAAATGGATAATCACTGGCAACATAGAGATATTCTACATGTAGCTACATGTTTGGAAACTGAATTGTTGCCTTAAATTAAAAAAAATCATATAATGCTAATGTTTTAAAGTTTTCCAGGATGTTTAATTTGTAATCTCTAGTTTTCCATACATATAAGCCTCCTCAGCAAAGTAATATCCAGCTTGGAACTAAGTATGCTTTTTTTAGTATCTGCAATGTTTCCACTTAATGTATGGTTTTTATGACTAATTTCCAGGGTAGCCTCTCTCAGGCCATCATATCAGGTGACTCTGATCAAACATAGAAATGGCGCCAAATGCCATTACTGTATTGTGGATTTTGAAGTCTCACAATATTAAATCCAGCTGGGCTTTCCCATCACAATTCGTTTGTTTTGAAAAGACACAGAACTGTTAGAAGGGGTACACAATATCTTGGGGCAACAAGAGACTGTTGCTTCAAGTCTAGTCTGCAATTCTTGCTCCAGGATTTCTGAAGAGGTTTTTCTCTGGGCTGAATCCATAGTATAATATATTATTCAATATCATCATACTAGACATTTTCTCATTCCACCTCACATAATTAGCTACTCGTAAAATGGTGAAGAATTGCTCATTAAACATTGAGCTATACTGAACATCAGATGTCATACTGTGCATTGAACTCGTGCTGAGAAAAAGTGAAAATGAAAGGTGAAGAGGTGATGGCCTTCCTTTTTCCTTTTGACTTCAAGAAATGCCACTCTGATACCACTCTTTAGCCTTGTTTGTTTTATAAACCAATCCTTCCCTATTTAACAACTCAATCAGATTTGCCACATGGATGTTATCTGCAGCTAAGGAGAGTGCTACTGGATCAGTCCAAGCTAGTTCAGCAGCAATTTGACTGTAGCAAATGTTAAAAAGGAGCTGATGGCAGACCTAGAAGTGAGAGCCTTAGCAGCTTGGGTTCCACAGCAATTGACACTGAGGAGTAGAATTCCTCAAATTCTAGTAAAGCATCATGACTAGTTTTCACTTGATAGAACCACTTCAGCACCCTTTCAATGTGTTTGTGTGTGTGGAGAAATGAAAAGTGGAGCAACTGACCTACCCTCCAAAAAGCATCAAATATTGTTAATGCAGGGCAGAGGTCTACATTTTTTCATTATGTAAAGAAATGGGTATCAACCCCATCACTGGGCTGCTTGCTTGTATTTATCATTATATTAAGTTCAATGAACTATTTCTAATATTTTTTATTAGCACCTTTCATTTCACACATAAAACATAGTTATAAGACTATGGGATTAAGTTAGAAAACATCCATGTATGCAAGTCTGTTGTCGTTTATTCGTTCAGTCATTTCCAGCTCTTCGTGACCTCATGGACCAGCCCACACCACAGCTCCCGGTCGGCTGTGGTCACCCCCAGTTCCTTCAAAGTCAAGCCAGTCACTTCAAGGATACCATCCATCCATCTTGCCCTCGATTGGCCCCTCTTCCTTTTTCTTTCCATTTTCTAGATGTCTGTAACTCTGCACTAACACCTTGCAAGAGATAGTCAGCGGTAACAGCTGGCTATCATCATTGCCATCATCTTTAAGCAAAGCATAGAGTTGGAAATACAGTCATGGAGGAACCATGGATTTTGACATAATTAGTTTTCCATCAGTAATCATTTCCAATCATAAGACTATATAATTTTGATGCTCTCACAATAAGATGGCAACTTTATGACACCATCTTAGGCCCAATCAAGACTATGGCAAAACTTTAGACTTTTGTCAACATCACTTTTAATAAAAATTAGGTATGATATATAGAAAATATGTGCTATGACATTCTTGATTTTTTTTCACCTTCAAGTTCATAACTAATGCTAATTCCTGAAAGGTAAAGCATCACTACTCAACAGAAATGAAAGCATGATATTTTACTCATTATCATATCATTATGACCTATGTAGTACAGGCTTAAAAACTGCTTTGGCTGAGTTAATGAAATTTGGATCAGGGACTTCTTAGTACACAGTCAAGACTATTCATCCAACAAATCAATTTTTAGTTATTTCACAGCTTTCATTCTCTGGATGATGTGTGGAAGGGGAAGAAAATTTGTGGCCTCTTGACCAAGACTGGTATTTCCCAAACTTTGGTCTTCCTGTTGTTTTGGACTTCAGTTCCCAGAAATCCCAGCCAGCTTACCGGCTGTTAGGAATTGTGGGAACTAAGTCTAAAACACCTGGAAAACCAAAGATTGGGAACCATTTGTCTAGACAAATGCTGCCAAGATTGTGGAAGCCCCTAGTTTGTTGATTCCTCATGAATGAATGTACAGGAGTAGAACTGAAGAAGAGAATTTAAAAGCCCTATGAAAGTACAAATTAGCCTTTGAGTGTTACAGTATAAAAACTTTTCTGGGCAGTAAAGGACAAATGTGAAGCAAGAGCAGTCACTACTGAGAAGTTCTTTTTACTCCTTGCTACTTAAACCATTGCCATGTGAAAAAAGGTTTTCTGTAGATTATCTCAGAGCTTTGTTAGTGACACATGGGAACAGCCACTTGAGATGCTATGTTCCTAGCCTCAAAGGAGTTTAAAGGCCAGAGCCTACTTTTTAATTTTAGCTCTGAAATGAATGATGGCACAATACGATCATAAAGCTAAATCCCAGTTAGAACTCATCATAACATTCTGCAACTACATTTTCTGGGCTTGTCTCCAAACGCAGGTAGACATATAATATGATATAACAATTTAAACAGGCATAATTTACAAACTGGTAAAAATGGTAAAAATAATGGCAATTAAGTTTCATCCACTGAATGAGGGCCCTTCTATACAGGCCTGATTCCCCATAATAGATAATGGGTTTACCCAAGGCATCCAAACAACGTCTCAGGTAAACCCGGATTGATGTGGAATAAATTTGAATTTCCCAGTTTACTGAACATTAATGTGATTCCTGGAAAGATTAGAATATTAAGCTAAGGTCGGGAACTTGTCAAGTTCCAGGCCTATGGGCACTGGCTCCTAAGCCTGCTTCTGCAGTCTCAGGGGTCAATCCCCACAGCCTTCCCAGTTCTTTGGGGTCCTGGAGATTGAAGAAGCAAGAAGGTACACATCCATCCCCTCACCCCAGCTCCCCATTCCCCCCCCCAAAAAAAAAACCTTACTCGAGGGGCCTGCTGGCAGTCCAGTCCCCTCTGCAGGTCAGTCAAAGGTTGACTTAGGATGGCATCCAACCTCCTTGCACAGGCCCCTCTGCACTGTACTCCTGGCATGAAAAAATGACATGCAGGAGTACTCTTCAGAGGGGCCTGAGCTCCCATCAGCCTCCCTCCCCCCCCCCCCCAGTAAGTTTTTTTGAGAGAAATGGGGCATGGAGGGAGGCTGGATGCCATCCTGGGTCAACCGCGGCATCTAGCCAAGGGAAAGCCCTGGTTTGGGTTGAGGACAGAAACCAGGAGAAAGGGGGTTAAAATAACCCACTTCCTCCTGGGTTTCTGCCCTGTTTGGAAGGGTCCTCAGAATGGCCCTGAGAAGTTTCATATTGCAGTTTCCAATGGTCAAAATAATTGTGGTCCCTTCTGATACAGTAGGAAAAAGGAAACAAAGCAGAGGGCAAAACTGCAAAAATAGTCAGTTCCAAACAAAATTCTTTTTTTATATATATACAAAAATCCATTTGGAGTCCATCCATTATTTACCAATATGAATGTGTGGAGTGGGGGGGGGGGGGGCATCCTTCAGTATTCAGAATATGCTATTTTTCTGCTCTAACATTTAACTACACAATTCCATATGATAATTAAATAACATCAATCCAAATATTTAATTGCAAATACTGACCTCTTTTTCTGTTAGCTCTGCTTGTAAAGCATTCACCTTTTCCTTCAAGTCTTTGTTTTCTTTTTTAAAGGATTCAATTTCTTCAACCCTTTCACGGTCATCTCTCTCCCTTTGCTCCTTTAATCGCTCTATAATTCTCTCCTAAAAAGAGAAAGTACAGCTACAAATTATCATTTCAAGCAGCATATATTGCCTAAGAAGTTAAAATATATATTATTATTTTCCACAGAAACTCTGGATTTGCTCTCAATAGCAAAACATCAATACTGGGGTCATCCTCCCAGCAACTTAACTAGCTCTATGAATGGAGGTCAGGCCCTCAGCTTTGACCTGTCAAGCTGTGAAGTTCCCATGATTCAACATATTGTGATTCGCTAATTATACAAGAACACCCTTCTCTCTGCTTGAGCAGTCCAAGGCACAATGCAAAAAGAGAAAGAGAAGGTCAAACGGTTAGTAGATGTGTTATCCTTTAATCTTTTAAATCATTCTTTACATGTGTTAAAACTCTTTTAACGCATGTTAATTTTAATACAATTTTAATAAAAAAATTGGTTTTTAACAGTTGCACTATAAGAGTTTAACAGTACAGTACTTGTATTCATTTGTCAGAAGAAAGGCAAGACATTAATTAATTAAACACTTATGTACATGTGTACACAAAACAAGTCATCATGCAAGCTCTGTGAATTGCATTTAATTTGCTATAGTTTGTTATTGTACTGTATCCTATGTATATCCTATGTATTTTTGACTTTCCTGTTACCATCCTTCCATTATCACTTGATGAATTTAAACCATATCATTGAGAAAGTTGTTTTGTTTTGTTTTGGAATACATATTCCAGCATCTTCCCACTGGCATAGTAGTAGGCATACTATGTTGAGGTTTGTGGGAACCAATCCAAAAAGTAACATCTCCAAGATCTGATATAAACACTGGTTTCCAATGCAAATATCCACTTTTCCCTTTTTACTGGACAACCAGCTGTTGCCTATACTCTTGAGGCCTATATTCTTGAGCAGCATCATATTAAGTTAGAAAGCCAGGAGGACAGCAACAATCTCGTTCAACACAAAATGTATTCATGAGGTATAAATATGTGCCTCATTTCAAAAGGAAGCTGTTAGTGTACACCCTTAAAAGAGAGCGCAAATATTTGTGTTTCTTCAAAAACCTTAGTTCTTTTCTCTTGTAATACAATATAATACATCACACAAAAGAGCCTTATGTTTGATCAGTACTATAGCTGAGGCTATGTATTGTGCTAGATGGACAAATATATAACTAATGTTAATATTATTGTGAGATTTTTAACATTCAAGTGAAGACATTTATTTAACCAAGTAATAAGGCCTCAGTCAGGGGACCTTCCATGCATACACATTTGGAGCTTTTTGACATAGAAAAATAATCATCTCTAAGACCAATGATCTCAAAATAAGATTGTTGATACAGAACAGGCATTATTAGCTACTGCATTTTAAGAGCATTTTTTTAAAAAACCTGGAAGTGCTTAGATTGATTGCAGTACTAAAGAGCATCTAATCCTGTTTCACCTCCTAAAGGAAAGTAACTGTACAGCAGTGACAAATTTAGATATATTTGGGTATTTGCTAGAAGTCAAACAGAGTTTGAATGTATTCATTTAAAATGTGATTATTACTGGATATTACTGTAACACTAATCCACATGCTTTCCGGAGATTAAAACCATGCTGGGACACGTGCTGTGTTCAGACACACTTGAGACTGCATTGTTAGATTCCTCAAGATTCACAGATTTTGTAGAAAAATTATACAAAGCCTTGACATTAAACAAATAAATGTTTTTCATAGTTTGCTTTTCTTGTTTCTACTGCCCCTACTTTTGGATTTTGAAGGAAGCCCTGTTGAAAGCCCTGTGCATTTATTTCTAGACTTCTCATCCTTCAGGGTTTGTTTTGCTCTCCAGGGACTTGGCATGAGAAATAAATGCATCATCCCTGGAGCCAACATTAACACTGAGGAACTGTTCCACAGGCTACAGTCACTGAGGAATAAGATGAAATGAGGTCCTCAAAGGTTTCTGTGTCAGTGGGATAGTGAATCCCTGACTTTAAACAAGCTACTCAAAATATGCTGAACTTATTTTTGGCAGTAGGATTCAACATCTAATTTAGCTATTTTAATTTTAAAACCTGGAATAAAACCCAGTGCAGAGATAGCATTAATTTGGTTTTTAATATATCAATAATAAAAAATAAAAATAAAACTTTATTTATATACTGCCCTATCTCCCCTAGGGGACTCAGAGCAGTTTCCACATATGCAAAATAATACAAGAGACATACAATGTGAAACATAAAACATGGGCATAAACTATTAACACAACATATACATTAAAACCAATTTAAGAACCAGTTCCGCTCTCTCCTTTCGTGCAAGGTAAGCTATCAGGGGCCAAAATTTTGATAAAGGGTCTAAACTGTTGAGCGAGCTGGGCCAAGGCTAGTGCAGAAAAAAGGGAAGCATGGGACTGGCGGAATGCTACAGTGCAGGGACCAGTCTCAGCAATGGTCATACTGGGGGACCGGGGTGCTCATTTCCAGAGCCAATCAAAGGACTATACAAAAGGTCTGGGTTGGAAGAAAAAGTGCCCTCAGATGACAGGGGACTGGGTAATGGGTGGAGTACAAGGCCAAGTCCTAACAGTTGGCCAAGGGCTTGGAACTGGAGACTAGTCATTTTCAAAGGCCTGATGAAACCACCAAGTCTTTGAGTTCTTACGAAAAGAGGTGAGTGATGGAGCCTGCCTTATATCCTTGGGGATGGCATTCAAGAGGCAGGGGGCCACTGCTGAGAAGACTCTCTCCTTTGTCCCCACCATCTGGACTTGAGACGGTGGTGGGAGTGAGAGGAGGGCCTCCCCAGTGGATCTTAGAGTCCACGCCGATTCATTGAGGGAGATGCAATCACGGCGATAGGTGGGACCCGAACTGTTTAGGGCTTTATAAGTAATCACCTGCACCTTGAATTTGGCTTGGCAACTTATCGGCAGCCAGTGGAGCTGTTTTAATAGGGGCATTGTGCACTGCCTATAGCTAGCTCCAGTTAGGAGCCTGTGACAATGTCAAGTCCAAGAGGGCCACAAAGCTACAAACCTGTGTCCTCAGCAAGAATGTAACCCCATCGAGCACAGGTTGCCACCCAACTACCTGATCCCCCACCCCCAACTAACAATGAGGACCTCTGTCTTGTCTGGATTAAGTTTCAACTTGTTAGACTCCATCCAATCCATCATAGCTGCCAGACAATGGTTTAGAGCCTGAGAGGTTTCCTTGGAATTAGGTGGAAAGGAGTAGTAGAGTTGGGTGTCATCTGCATACAGATGGCACCAAACTCCAAAACTCTGGATGACCTCACCTAGTGGTTTCTTGTAGATATTAAAGAGCATAGGGGATAAGATGGAACCTTGTGGGACCCCACAGGACAAAGGCCAGGGGTCTGAGCAGGTGTTGCCCAGCTTCACCAACTGGTAGCGACCCTCCAAGAAAGAGCGGAGCCACTGCAAAGTGATGACCCAAGACCCACTCCGGAGAGCCGCCCCAGAAGGATACCATGGTCGATGGTATCGAAAGTCGCTGAGATGTCCAGGAGAACCAACAGGGACACACTTCCCCTGTCTAGTTCCCTTTGGAGGTCATCCACCAAGGCAACCAATGCTGTCTCCGTACTGTGGCCAGGCCTGAAACCAGACTGCGATGGATCAAGATAATAAATAAGATAAGGATATTTATAGCATTCTCTAACTGAACATCCTCCTGATTTTTATCTCTCTCCATTATAGCATAAAAGCATACCACACTCAGCATTGTAAATTAGGAGGACGGTCTTATTATGGGCTTTGAGAGCTTTCCCACAGAAGCTGAGGAAGCAAGAAGCCAGCATTGCTCCCTTTGCTTCAGGTAAGCCTTATCTTAGTGCATTAGAAATCTGAGTGTGTGCTTGACTTTTGTAGTTTAAGACTAGCTTTTCTGAGTGTTTGTTTTGTTTTGAAAGTGAGGTTAAATTCTTCAGCCAGCAGTGATTGACAGTTTCAGGACAGCAATTAGTGAGTGATTGTGGAGTGTGTGTTTGCTTCCTGTTTAAGCTATATAAGCCAGTGTTGCATGAGCAAACTCACACCTTCACTAACCCACACCTTTACTCCTTCATACAGAAAACAACATAAAACAAACAAACAAACAAAAGAGGGAGGTTATTAGCAGTGTGCAGATGGAGCAAACACAAAACCTTCCCAAGTATAAACAGATGACTCTCATGGAATAGAGGATCCAACAACTTGAGGACCGTATTAAGACACTGAGGGACATTCAGAAACTCAAACTATTCTTGAACACATCATCACACACTTTTCTATACACACAACCCACATCATACCAACACCAACATTATGGGGAAGCTTATGGGGAGATAACTTCAGATGTGGACAACCTTCAGGCTTGGAAGAACGTCACCCTTAGAAAGAGACACAGGATCAGGAAGCCTCCTCGGAATATTTCTGCCCAGCTGCTGTTACACAATAGATTCCAAATTGTTACACAACTAACACCTGATCAGGAAACAGGAAACGCATTGTCTTGGGAAAGACCATAATGACTTAGATACAGCTCAGTGGACTGTCCTTGATCAGTGTGCGGGGGACAGCCCTTACTATAACAACACTTCACCACATTCACATTTGCACAATCATGCAGATGTTCCATCCTCAGTCATAGACTAGGTGCAACAGGAACACACTCAGGAGAATGATGGGATCTTGGATGAATCTCAATAGATTGTCCTTGACGAATGCACCAGAGATGTCGAGGAGAAGAACAATACTTTACACCTACACAATCGACTTCAACAGGATTACTTTTGTGGGGACCTACACACTATCTTGCACAAAAGGGACCCTGTCAATCCTCAAAGGAAACAGGTTTTGGTAGTAGGAGACTCCCTCCTTAGAAGAATGGAAGCCGTCATTTCTTGACAGGATGGGATGGCTTGAGAAATATGCTGCCTCCCATGGGCAAAAACATACCATGTCACTCAGAGGCTCACCAGGCTCCTCAAGCCCCATCATCCCCCGCTCATGTTAATTCATATAGGAACCAATGATACTGCTAGGCATAGAATCAAGGGAACCGGGACTAAAAGAGATCTTATTGAGGGTGTCTACTACAGACCTCTGAGTCAGGGTGAAGAACTCAGTGAAGCCAACAGTTGACCAAACAGACACAAAGAAGGGATATAGTAGTCATGGGTGATTTCAACTATCCCAATATTTGCTGTAAAACAAACTTGGCCAAGAGTACAAAGTTCAACAAATTCCTTGCTTGCCTTGCAGATAATTTTATGGTCCAGAGGGTAAAAGAGGCAGCAAGGGGATTGGCTAATCTGGATCTCATCTAATAAACAAGGAGGACCTGATCAATGCAATCGCAGTGGTCGGATCCTTAGGGGCAAGTGATCATGTGCTCCTGCAGTTTGCGATACGAAGGAAAGCTGAAACTAAGACAAGTCAAACCCACGTTCTGGACTTTAGGAGAGCAGACTTCCAAAAAATGAAGGAAATACTGAGCAGCATTCCATGGATGCCAATACTAAAAAACCAAGGAAGTTCAGGATGAATTGGAGTTTTTAAAGAGTGAAATATTCAAGGTGCAATTCCAAACAGTGCCAACAAAGAGAAAAAATAAGACAAGTGCAAAGAAGCCAGAATGGATGTCTAACTGGGCTAAGACTCAAAAGAGATTCTATGATTCCTATTCTTATTTTGAAATATTTGGGGGGGGACCCCTCCTAAAGCCTCCCAAATTATCTCACTGGATTTCCACAGATTGTGACATGAAAAAGAGAGAAATTTATATTAGAACCAGCACAATTATCTACAAAACCTGCATGGTGAAATATTAATAACAAAATTAATTCCCACAGCACCCATAGCTAAATCTAGGGAATTTTGAAGACAAAGATGCAATGACATCCATAATCCTAGGAACTGACAAAAGTGCGTTAGAGAATTTCATTAAGAATTTGGCCATCAGTAGTTTCAAGTCATGACAGATAAATTCTATAATGATACTAATTTTATTATGGATGAATTGACTCTATACTTTGGTTCTTCAATAGCTAGAAAAGAATAAAATCTGTCAGTTTTCACTGAAATTGTGGATCTTTCCACTTTTTAAATAGAACTATTGTGGCTCAAAAACATTTATTTTGTAAAAAAAATGAAGCCTGTACGATTTATTTAAATTTTACTTTATTAATGATACCAGGATGAGTATAAACCATTTGTGCTTTTAATCACACTTGCACCTTTTATTTTTTATTTAAGACTGGATAATATCACTCTCCAGCAGAAAACAAAGATCAATTAAACTTTAATCTCCATGAACTAGATGTTGAAAAGGCATATTTAAATGTCCCGAGTTTTCATTGACTAACCACTAACATGATGAAGCCCCAACAACATATCTGTTCTAGTATTATTTATATTGGCAAATGGTCTGGCTGTATATATCAGGTCTAATCTACATATATTTTATCACTAAAGCAAGCAAGAACTAAATGGCAATGGTTGAAAGCTCTATATCAGACACATTCAAACTGCTTATTTGCAGTAAAAGTAACTGCAGATGTTGAGCGAACATGACTGAACTTGAAAGCTAGGATCTTTTGGGGACACTGTTGCTGTTAACTGTGATCAAGCTGACTGTGACGTATGTCAACCCTATGAATGAGAGGCCTCCAAGTCACCCTATCATCAGTCCTGTTCAGATTTTACAGACTTGGGACTGTGGCTTCCTTGATTGAGTTATCCATCTGCAACCTGATCTTCCTCTTTTCCTACTACCTTCTACCTTTCCAAACATTATTGTCTTTTCTAGGGACTCAAGCTGCCTACAAGAACTTCATCCCACAAGACAAATCAAGTAGTCTGGATTGATGGCTTCTGCAACACTCCATTTGTCTATGACACAGATGATTTTCTTACCTCCATCATGCCTCTTCATTTCTCCGCTTTATTCAGGAGTTCTTCATTTCGTTTACAATCACACAGTGGAGATTTGTCCCCGCCCACTGTGCCTCCCCCATTTTCTTCTCTCTTTGAAGTCTCCCTTAACCATTGTGCTTCTCCCTGCATCTTGCCCAGGTAACTGGTGACTTAAATGAATTGGACTGACTAATCAAGAGCACTTACATACCAACTACCTGCTCTCTCTTGCACCTTCTGATTTGTGTTCAGAACAGAAATCTTTGTTGTAGAATTCTCTTTGCTTTCACTTTGCTTTCATGCAAAGTTAATGCAATCCCTTTCTTGGGGACTGAAATATAGATTCATTTCCATTGTTTTGTTTTCTATATAGACTGATTTTAGCTTGAAGCAACTCCCTTGTTATACCATCTGTTGCTAATGATTTACAACTTCCAAGTGCCACATCTATTTTAATTTCGAAAACTTTATGTTCTTCTTCAAATGGTTTGTTTTTTATATGTACTTGTTCATGTAATGGTCATCTAGCATCTTGGTCTAAACTTCCCTTTGATTTGTCAGCCCTTATGGAAGTGGTCTCTTGTTCTTCATTTTTGTTGTCATCTCCTATTTTTCTGCATTGATCATTACTACACTGGTGTAAACATATGTAAGTAACTGTGTTTTCTCAGGGGTTACATAAATGCAATCCCAAGTGCAACCAATGGAACTGCAAGCACTCACAAACTTTTCTATCTCACTTTTGATTTGATGAGTGGAGAACAAATTAGCCATTGTACAAGTAGCTTCACAGTCATTTGAAGACCCATAAAAAAATGACAAGGCCAGACACAAATATATGGATAAATACTGGTCATTTTATTGACCTAACTTGTCAACCAAGCTATCCTGGGCAACAACTATTTAGGGAAGAGCAACTCAATGTGGGTCTTTTGCTGACCATCTCCTCTGAACCCTGAGTGAACCACCAGATTCTGAATGCAAACCCAACTCAAATGGGTTGCTACCTTTGGCATGATCATGATCATATTGAAAGGCCTTCCTGGGGTGTTGCCTCTCAAGTCCTATAAGAGGGATCCAATAACCCATTCAGACCTCAAGTAGTCTCTTTTTCAGCCCCCCCCCCCCGACCATACAACCTACAAGGCCCTTTCCAGGGATCCTCCCTTCACCAAAACTGAGTACCAAGATGAACACCAGCTGTTACTCCCTCTCCGTCCCCAGTCAATTTCAGCAAGATGAACCTAACTACCACACCACCACACTTATATATCTTCCTCCTTCAGATACAATGTGAGAAAGGCAAAATGAAAAACCTTTTCTTTTCCTTTTAAGGAGGAAATAGATTCCTACTGTCCCCTAAGACAACCAGTAATTGCTCATGTTGACTTAGGGTAGGTTATACTGAAGAAAAGTGAAGCTGTTAAGAGAGGCAGACTACCTACATAGGCTAAACCCTGCCCCTCTCACAAGCTGAGGCTGGCGGGCACACCAGCCTCATGGGGTCCCTGCCTGGCCTCTCTTCTCAGAGGCTTCAAAAAGCTCCCCTTTAGACTAGGCTTTACACCTTTGTCTCAAGGGAGCCTCACGTAACTGGTTGTGAAACTGTGGGATCTAACATAACTATTTTGGCATATATTTACTCTGTGCTAAATTTGTATATGATGGAGTGTTGTGTGGTTTCTGGGCTTTATATGATGGCTAAAATCTTCCATGAAAGGATACATGTGAAGCTGGAAGTTTTTGAGAGGACCAAGTGGTGCTTAAGTATACAGACATCTCCTCACTATCAAACTTGGCAGTGTTATTCCTGTAGTATTTTTGCAGTAACACTGTTCACATGAGGAAAGCACTTATGCAGAATTATTTGTACCCATAGTTCCAATGCCTGTGTCCACTCTGAAAAGAAATTTCTTTCCACAAAATAAAACAGCACCATACCTTCTCTGAGAGAGCTTCTTCCAACGTTGCTAGAGCAGTGTCTGTGTTACTTGAATCAGTCTGCAAGGATTTCACACGATCTTTCAAATTGGTTAATTGCTTGTCTTTATCTCTAAGTTGTTCTTGAAGGTTTTCAATCTTTAAAGTAAAATAGCAAGACGTTAGAATCATTACTATTGGCAATCAGTAGTTTAAAAATGCAATTTGTTAGTAGGATAGAAAGAATATTTATAATCACTGGAAGGTTGACATGTTTCCAAAGGACATTTGAAGTTTGGGCCTCATAAATCTCCCAGTGATCATGGAACTACAGGTGCTTAATAATATAACTGAGAATACAGCACAGTATAAATGCTTTCTGCCTTCTCCTTTAAAAATTTACCTGATACATGAGATAGCAGGAATGATACCTGTTACTGCTGCAAGGATCTGGAACAGCACACTGACCTACAAGGAATTATAGAAGCTGACCTTTGGGATTTCAGGAAGCAGAAGAACTAACTTCTTGGTACTGGGACTAAAGAGTGGGAATTCTGTGGCCCTGAAAATTTATTTATTTATTTACTTTACTTGTATACTGCAGTTTCTCAGCCTAACAGGCAACTCAACGCGGTTTACAACAAAGGTACAACAGTCAGTAATATACAATTTCAAACCATAAAAGCATAATACACAATATTAACATAACAATAACAACCCAGTGCATCTCCTGACTAAAATCGTGATCCAGTTTCATCGTCCATATTACCATTCCTGTAATCATCACATTCATTGCACCGAATTAACCAAATGCCTGTTCGAACATCCAGGTTTTTAATCTTCTTCGGAACACCATCAGCGAGGGGGCTGATCTTACCTCCATGGGAAGGGCGTTCCATAGCCGAGGGGCCACCACAGAAAAGGCCCTGTCTCTCGTCCCCGCCAGCCGCACCTGTGAAGCAGGCGGGATAGAGAGCAGGGCCTCCCCAGAAGATCTTAGGGTCCTGGTGGGCTGATAGGCCGAGATACGTTCGGATAGGTAGGTTGGGCCAGAACCGTTTAGGGCTTTAAAGGCCAACGCCAGCACTTTGAATTGAGCCTCGGCAGCCAGTGGAGCTGGTGCAGCAGAGGAGTTGTATGCTCCCTGCGCTCCGCTCCTGTTAGTATCATGGCTGCCGAACGTTGGACTAATTGGAGCTTCCGAGCCGTCTTCAAAGGCAACCCCACGTAGAGAGCGTTGCAGTAGTCTAAACGGGATGTAACCAGAGCGTGGACTACCATGGCCAAGTCAGACTTCCCAAGGTACGGGCGCAGTTGGCGCACGAGTTTTAACTGTGCGAATGCTCCCCTGGTCACCGCCGAAACCTGGGGTTCCAGGCTCAGCGATGAGTCCAGGATCACACCCAAACTGCGAACCTGCGTCTTCAGGGGGAGTGCGACCCCATCCAACACAGGCTGTAACCCTATACCCTGTTCGGCCAAAAAGGGGAGATTGGAAACAGGCCGATAGTTGACGAATTGAGTGGGGTCCAGTGATGGTTTTTTCAACAGCGGTTTTATTACAGCTTGCTTTAAGCTGGCTGGAATTTTGCCTTCCCGAAGGGAGGCATTAACCACCACCTTCACCCACTCAGCCAATCCCCCTCTGGCCTCCTTCAGAAGCCAGGATGGGCAGGGGTCTAGGATGCATGTGATAGCTCTCATTCCTCCAAGCACCTTGTCCACATCCTCAGGTTTCACCAATTGAAATGAATCCATCAAAACGGGACAAGCAGATGCTTGTGTTACATCCTCAGAGACTGCTGTTAATATGGTATCCAGACCAGAACAGATCAAAGCGACTTTTGTCTGCAAAGAACTGAGCAAAGGCTTCACAGCGAGCTGCCGAGTCATCAGGGCACCCATCCTGCATGGTGGGTTTTAAAAGGCCTCTAACAACTCGGAACAGTTCAGCCGGACGGTTCTTTGCAGACGCAATAGTGGCCGCAAAGAAAGTCTTCTTTGCGGCTTTTATTGCCGCGGCATATGACCTTTAAAAGAACACAAACCGTGTTCGATTTGGCTTGCTCGGATTCGAACACCACACGCTCTCTAGTTCCCTCTTCTTTCGCTTCAACGCTGCCAGCTCCTCAGTAAACCAAGGAGCTGGTTTAGCTCGGCTACTTGAGAGGGGACGTTCTGGAGCGATCGTGTCTATTGCCCTAGCCATCTCCCCATTCCAGAGAGCGACCAGGGCATCAACAGGATCACCAACCGAGGCAGCGGGAAATTCCCCAAGAGCCGTCAGGAATCCCTCCGGATCCATAAGCCTCCTGGGGCGGACCAACTTAATGGGTCCTCCACCTCTGCGGAGGTTAGGGGGTGCAGTGAGTCTAAAGCTGACCAGGTGGTGGTCGGTCCATGGCAACGGAGAGATGGACAACTCCTCAACACCACCGCCTTCCTCCCATCCCTGACAGAAAACCAAGTCCAATGTGTGTCCAGCACTGTGGGTGGGTCCAGATACCTGTTGGAAAATGCCATTGAACTGGAAGCTTCAGTCAATCTCATCCTTGTTTCTGCTGGCCAGGCTGCTGAGAATTGCAATCTTGCAACAACTACAGAGCGACACAATTTCTGCATGTGTGTACCAAGCACAGGTATTTCTTGCATGTGTTATGCAGAATTAACTATATAACGCTTAAAACACATACACAAATACACCACCCCTTGGTAATTAGCACTGAAAAAGTATATTATTTTTGCAGAGTCAGAGATATCTGTGTGTTCACACAGTTTTCCCAAGAGAAGGAATTTGATGGCTCCCATGTCAGTTGAGCGGTCAATATGTTGCTAATTCTTATCCTGATTTTAAAGATGCCACTCAAAGTATTGAATTGTATCCCTAAAAAAGAGTTGGGCACCTTGGGTAAGTCCTTTTAATTACAGGCCAAAGTCTGCAGCTCCACTAGTTCCTTCTCAGTGCATCCCTCAGAAATATCTTCAAGAGAAACTCTGTATAGTCTCAGCACACAAATAATCCACCTCCCAATCACACTGAATCACAACTTAATATTTTTTATTATTGGGAAACTGAATTAACTACAATTATCTAGTTATTTGTAATCAGTTTATCGCAATCTGAGGTTAACTTGTAGTTATAAAAATATTCAGTCATTCAGACAGTACAATCCTATTTATTTATTTTTTATTTAGTACACTTGTATACCGCTAATATCTCAGCCTAAAACGGCGACTCATTGCGGTTTACAACATTTAAAAACAACAATATTCCAATTAAAAATATAAAACACATACATATACAATACACAGTATTGGGCCACCAATACAGACCAATGCATCTCTTAAATTAAAATCATAATCCAATTTCGTTGTCTGTGATTGCCAGTCCTTGATCAGAGAATTCATCGCATCGGATTAGCCGAATGCTTGCTCAAACATCCATGTCTTGAGTTTTTTCCGAAATACTATCAGCGAGGAGGCTGATCTTATCTCTATAGGGAGGGCATTCCAAAGCCGCGGGGCCGCCACAGAAAAGGCCCTGTCTCTCGTTCCCGCCAGCCGCACCTGTGAAGGAGGCGGGATGGAGAGAAGGGCCTCTCCCGAAGATCTTAGGGTCCTGGTGGGCGGATAGGCCGAGATACGTTCAGATAGATATGTTGGGCCAGAACCGTTTAGGGCTTTAAAGGCCAATGCCAGCACTTTGAATTGGGCCCGGTAGCTAATCGGCAGCCAGTGGAGCTGGTACAGCAGAGGAGTTGTATGCTCCCTGTGCCCTGCTCCTGTTAGTACCATGGCTGCCGCCCGTTGGACTAGTTGGAGCTTCCGAGCCGTCTTCAAAGGCAACCCCACGTAGAGAGCGTTGCAGTAATCAAGGCGGGATGTAACCAGAGCGTGGACTACCGTGGCCAAGTCAGACTTCCCAAGGTACGGTCGCAGTTGGCGCACGAGTCTTAACTGTGCGAATGCTCCCCTGGTCACCGCCGAAACCTGGGGATCCAGGCTCAGCGATGAGTCCAGGATCACACCCAAACTGCGAACCTGTGTCTTCAGGGGGAGTGCGACCCCGTCTAACACAGGCTGTAACCCTATACCCTGTTCGGCCCTGCGACTGACCAGGAGTACCTCTGTCTTGTCTGGATTCAATTTCAATTTGTTCTCCCCCATCCAGACCGTCACAGCGGCCAAGCACCGGTTCAGGACCTTGACAGCCTCCTTAGTAGCAGGTGGGAAGGAGTGACAGAGTTGGACATCATCTGCGTACAGATGACACCGCACCCCGAAACTCCGGATGATCTCACCCAGCGGCTTCATGTAGATGTTAAACAACATGGGGGACAGTATTGAACCCTGAGGAACCCCACAAAACAAAGGTTGTGGGGTAGAACAGGAGTCCCCCAGTAACACCTTCTGAGACCGACCCTCGAGGAATGACCGGAGCCACTGCAAAGCAGTACCTCCGAGACCCATTCCCGCGAGGCGTCCCAGAAGGATACCGTGGTCGACGGTATCGAAGGCCGCTGAGAGGTCGAGTAGCACCAACAGGGACACACTCCCCCTGTCGAGCTCCCGACGGAGATCATCCACTAAGGCGACCAAGGCTGTCTCGGTACCATGCCCCGGCCTAAAGCCAGACTGTGCCGGATCCAGATAATCCGTGTCTACCAAGAATGCCTGGAGTTGTGAGGCCACCACACGTTCCATGACTTTGCCCAAAAAGGGGAGATTGGAAACAGGCCGATAGTTGACGAATTGAGTGGGGTCCAGTGATGGTTTCTTCAACAGCGGTTTTATCACAGCTTGCTTTAAGCTGGCTGGAAATATGCCTTCCCGAAGGGAGGCATTAACCACCACCTTGACCCACTCGGCCAATCCCCCTCTGGCCTCCTTTAGAAGCCAGGATGGGCAGGGGTCTAGGATGCATGTGGTAGCTCTCATTCCTCCAAGCACCTTGTCCACATCCTCGGTTTGAACTAATTGAAATGAATCCATCAAAATTGGACAAGCAGATGCTCGTGTTACATCCTCAAGAGACTGCCGTTAATATGGTATCCAGTCCAGAGCGGATCAAAGCGACTTTGTCTGCAAAGAACTGAGCAAAGGCTTCACAGCGAGCTGCCGAGTCATCAGGGCACCCATCCTGAATGGTGGGTTTTAACAGGCCTCTGACAACTTGGAACAGTTCAGCCGGACGGTTCTTTGCAGACGCAATAGTGGCCGCAAAGAAAGTTTTCTTTGCGGCTCTTATTGCCGCGGCATATGACCTTAAAAAGGACACAAACCGTGTTCGATTTGGCTCGCTCGGATCCGAACGCCACACGCCCTCTAGTTCCCTCTTCTTTCGCTTCAACGCTGCCAGCTCCTCAGTAAACCAAGGGGCTGGTTTAGTTCGGCTACTTGAGAGGGGACGTTCTGGAGCGATCGTGTCTATTGCCCTGGTCATCTCCCCATTCCAGAGAGCGACCAGGGCATCAACAGGATCACCAACCGAGGTGGCGGGGAATTCCCCAAGAGCCATCAGGAATCCCTCCGGATCCATAAGCCTCCTGGGGCGGACCAATTTAATAGGTCCTCCACCTCTGCGGAGGTTAGGGGGTGCAGTAAGTCTAAAGCTGACCAGGTGGTGGTCGGTTCATGGCAACGGAGAGATGGATAACTCCTCAACACCGCCGCCTTCCTCCCATCCCTGACAGAAAACCAAGTCCAATGTATGTCCAGCACTGTGGGTGGGGCCAGATACTTGTTGGGACAGCCCCATGGTCGCCTACACATGTCTATTCAAAAATAAGCTCTACTGAGTATAAGGAGACCTACTTCTAGGTTAAGATATATAGCAGCGAAAATAGTTGATGCAAGTTGGTGTCCAGTGTTTGAAAGACCACATATTTTCCACTGTCAGAATACTAGGTGAGGTTTATCTTTAAGTCTGAACATTTTATGTCAGCTATTTTTGTAAGAGGAAATATATAAATGAGTTCAAAGCTTGCTGTCTGATATTGTATACATTCTTCTTCCAAAGCTGCTATTTCTATTCAAAAGAGAATTCCTTTCATTTCTACAAAACTAATATTGGTTTTAACAACTACCTCATGACACCCAGTGGAATACTAAAGCCACTGCATGTCTCATATCCAGCAAACTAGAACCTTAAATACATGGAAGAGAAACAGCCAAAAGAATGAGCTGAAAAGCATTTATTTAATATTTAAAACTCTCTTATTAGAATTTGATTATATCATGTGCACTAGATACACTACATTAAAAGAAACTATTATCTCTCTGTTTAGGTGCTTACGTGAATTATAGTATATTTACATTATTGTGATATTATACAATGTGACTTTCAGACATCACCCAAGTTTTACCAAAAACAGCATACTTCAATTTTACTTGTATCTTGCTTTAAGTTACTTTGGGTCCCATGATGGGAGCATTAAAAGTTATAAACTAAATAAATAAAAATAAAATTATATAAAATTATATTTTCTCTGAAGGTAAGGATCAAGACAGCAAATAATACATGTGCCTTTAAATGTATTATTCTGATGACAGCTTGAAGACAGTGAGAAAGGGTCTTTTCCACATGTAAGGTTTAGTTAGACGGCAACAAAATGCACATCCAACAACTAAAGATGTGTGTTGTGGTAAGATGTGTGTTGTGGTCCTGATTTATTGTAACCTGTTGTCCTTTCTGTTCTATGTTCTGTACACCGCCACGAGTCGCCTTCGGGCTGAGAGTGGCGGTTAACAAGTGCAAATAATAAATAATAAATAAATAATAATAAAGGAATCACACGTACTTGGATCATGTGATTTTAATGTTTTTAATAGGTGTTTTAATTCTTATATTTAATGTTTTAAAAGTTTTTATCTTATTTTAAGATGAACTGTCTTATTGATTTTATGCTTAGTTACATGATGTTGATTGTGATTTGGTGTAAGGCACTGAATTTTGCCACTATTTCTGTGTAAACTGCTTTGAGTCCCCTCAGGGGTCAGAAAAGCGGTATATAAATACTGTAAATAAATAAATATTATAAATCAAATATACATTATAAGTCATATATATTTGTTCTTACATGGATTTCTATTTCATGATCAAGACAATGTATATTCACATATCCCTTTATATTCACATAAATGAAGTCAAAATAATACATCTTAATACTAAAAAAAATAAAAGTTTGGATGCTGAGTCTTTCCTAAAGCCATTGCCTCTAGGATGCAGTCTTGTGTATAGTCTCTAAGGAGGATTCCTCACTGATCACAAGGGGATTATTCCTACATCAGTGTGCAGATTACAGTCATAACCTGATAGCAGGTGCTCTTCTTTTCTTCTTAAAATAAATGTGCATGTACAAACCAGAGGATAATAATAATGTTCAATATGTTGTCGAAGGCTTTCATGTTCTAGAGGCATTTCTCCTGACGTTTCGCCTGCATCTATGGCAAACATCCTCAGAGGTAAGGTCTGCTGGAACTGGGGAAAAGGGGGTTTATATATCTGTGGAATGACCAGGGTGAGACAAAGGGCTTTTGTAAGTTGGGCTAGGTGTGAATCTTTCAACTGACCACCTTGATTAGCATACAATGGGCTGACTGTGCCTGGAGCAAACTCTTCTTGAAAGGTGATTAGATGTCGCTGCCTGTTTTTCTCTCTGCTGTTTTTGCTGTTGCAATTTTAGATTTTTTTAATACTGGTAGCCAGATTTTGTTCATTTTTATGGTTTTTTCCTTTCTGTTGAAATTGTCCACATGTTTGTGGATTTCAATGGCTTCTCTGTGTAGTCTGACATGGTGGTTGTGAGAGTGGTCCAGCATTTTTGTGTTCTCAAATAAAATGCTGTGTCCAGGTTGGTTCATCAGGTGCTCTGCTATGGCTGATTTCTCTGGTTAGAGTAGTCTGCAGTGCCTTTCATGTTCCTGGATTCTTGTTTGGGCGCTGCATTTGGTGGTCCCTATGTAGACTTGTCCACAGCTGCATGGTATACGGTAGACTCCTGCAGAGGTGAGGGGATCCCTCTTGTCCTTTGCTGAAGGTAGCATTTGTTGGATTTTCTTGGTGGGTTTGTAGATTTTCTTGGTGGGTTTGTGGAACCCCAGGTCTCAGCGGTGGCCGGGAGAGCTTTCGCACAATTAAAACTTGTGCGCCAGCTGCGCCCGTACCTTGGGAAGTCTGATCTGGCCACAGTGGTCCACGCTCTTGTCACATCCCGGTTGGCTTACTGCAACGCACTCTACGTGGGGTTGCCTTTGAAGAGTGATCGGAAACTTCAATTAGTCCAGCGAGAAGCAGCCAGATTGCTCACCGGAGCGGCGTACAGGGAGCATACCACCCCCCTGTTGCACTAGCTCCACTGGCTGCCGATCCAATTCCGAGCACAATTCAAAGTGCTGGTTTTGACCTACAAATCCCTATACGTTTCCGGCCCAGTGTATTTGTCCGAACGGATCTCCCTCTACATCCCATCTCGAAGCTTAAGATCTTCTGGGGAGGCCCTGCTCTCAACCCCGCCACTCTCACAAGTGAGGTTGGCGGGGACGAGGAGCAGGGCCTTCTCAGTGGTGGCCCCCCACCTGTGGAACTCACTCCCCGGGGAGATTAGATCGGCGACCTCCCTTCTGGCATTCAGGAAAAAACTGAAGACCTGGGTTTGGGACCAAGCCTTTGGACACACTGGCAGCTAAATTAAGGATATGACGATAGACAAGGACAAATGGAATGGAATGGATATATGGACTCTGAACTTAGCATGAGATTGTCTTAATATTTTATTATGCACTGATGTTTTTAATTCTAACTGTTGAATTGCTTTTTTGTATTTTGTATTACTGTCAATTGATTTAGGCATTTAATTGTGCCCCCACTGTAAGCCGCCCTGAGTCCCCCCCGGGGTGAGAAGGGCGGGGTATAAGTAAATGAAATAAATAAAAATAAAAATAGATTATTTGTATGTTGTGTTTCCTCATCAGCTTCCCTATGCGGTCAGTGGTTCCCTTGATGTATGGCAGGAACACTTTTCCTCTGAGTGGATCTTCATCTTGACTCTCGTGGCTTGTTCTTGGTCTTGCAGCTCTTCTGATGTCTGAGGTGGAGTATCCATTGGCCTGTAGAGCCCAGTTGAGGTGGTTCAGTTCATCTTGGAGGAGGTGGGGTTCACAGATTCTTTTTGCACGGTCTGCCAAGGCTTTAATGGTGCTTCTTTTTTGACTTGGGTGATGGTTGGAGTTTTTATGTAGATATCTATCTGTGTGTGTGGGTTTTCTGTAAACGGTGTGACCCAATTGTTGATCTGGTTTACGGATGACTAGGACATCTAGAAAAGGCAGTCTTCCTTCCTTTTCTTTTGCCATAGTGAACTGGATGTTTGGTTGGATGCTGTTAAGATGTTCCAGGAACCTGTTGAGTTCTTCTTCTCCATGGCTCCAAATGGTGAAAGTGTCATCCACATATCTGAACCATATAGTGGGCTTTTTGGTTGCTGTTTCAAGAGCTTGTTTTTCAAAGTGTTCCATGTAGAAGTTAGCTATGACTGGGCTGAGAGGGCTCCCCATAGCTACTCCATCTTTCTGTTCGTAGAATTCATTGTCCCACTGAAAATAGCTGGTGGTGAGGCAATGGTGAAACAGCACCATGATGTCTTCTGGGAACCTCTGGTTGATGAGTGCCATGGTGTCTGCAACTGGGACCATGGTAAATAGAGACACCACATTGAAGCTGATCAGTTTGTCTTTTGTATTTAGCTTGAGATTGCTGATTTTTTCAATGAAGTGGGCTGAGTCCTTGATGTAGTGTGTTGTGAGCCCAATGTGGCTTTGTAACTGTGCAGCAAGAAATTTGGCTAAGTCATATGTGGGGGATCCAATGGCACTCACGATGGGTCTGAGTGGGGTGGAGTCCTTATTTTTGGGAGTCCATAAAGCTTGGGTGGAAGGGCTTCCGATTTACATAGCTGCTGTCGTATGTCAAAGTTAATAATGTTATTTGAAGTTATAATGACAACATTAATATATACAAGAAATACTTTGAAAGAATTTCTCCTTTTCAGATTAAGTAATATGGGTATCATACTACTTAGAAGGAAAGAAACTAGACGAGGACTATTTAATCATTTACTGCAAAAAATAACACTAGTTTAAAATTGTTATATATGTTCACATATGCATTTTTTTTAAGATTTTAAAGAATTAACTGTGTTAATTTAAAAACAAAATGGAATTTAAAAAACTCTGTACTAGAACGTATTTTTCAAAATCCTGTAAGTAGATGTATGAAAGAGAGAGACCCAGATGCTAATAGCTAATATATGGTGCTACATTTCTATCTAACTAGCATGCAATCAACAAGACCAGACAAGCTGAACATCATATATGTTCTTAAAGGTGTAATCTCCTCCTGCTTTGGCTGCAGTAATATTGCACCATTACTATTAAATATGTCTTCAAATAATCCTTTGGTATTTCAATAAATAGGTATAATCACTGCACTTAAAGCTGCCACTATATCTATTAAAATCATTAAAACCTTTCACACGCAATCTTTTCAATTACATGTCCTGTCAATAAACTTTTAAGTGCTAATCTTGTCACTTTTTTGGCAAATGTTCCAGGAATGCTTCTTAAATACTCAAAAGATTTAACTAAATCTCACCTGAAGACAACTGATATTATTCTATAGAAATATTGAGTTTTAAGACAAACCATTATCATGGAAATAGAGGAATTAATGATAAATTAAAACCACTACCAATATTCGGAAGCATCCTTTGACCTTGTTCAGAAAAAAACACTTGCATTGTGGGATATTTTCTAACCATATTTGAATTCCAATGTGTTTCAATTCTGGTGTTCACTGACAGATTTCCTTTTCTGGGGGAAAATGTAACCAACCAGTTTTCTGTGTTTTGAAAATACAATCACCATTTTATCCAACTGGAAACAAAATAAAACAACCTTGTTATAAACCTCTCAGATTGGGAAATCTGAAGGAAAACAGTTGTTTTTATTTTCATGTAAACAGAGCATTAACCTTATCACTGAAGAATTTCAACCCCATTTACTAATAAATTACCATTCTTAGTGCCAACCACTCAAGAGGAGACTGAGAAACGTAACCTGGTGCAAAAATGGGCAAGGACATTTCCTATAAATAGCACATCATCTTCTCCATTGCCCTACTGAAGAAATAACAACTGGAGAAATTCATGTCTTATTTTGTCAAATGTATGTAGACTTCTGCTAGAATGGGCTTTCATTTCTTAACAGAACCAGTTAAACTGAACCAGTTCAGCTGCACTGTTTGAAGATGATCGACAAAGTTCACATGTTCTGAAAGGCATGAATCAGTCTTGCTTCTTTGTTTTCAAACATCAAAAATCTCCAGAAACCCCACTGCTCTGAAATGGCATTTTTCCAAGTCTTCCAATACACTCCTTGCCAGAAACAGTAGGGCAATGTGTGTCTTGCACTCAAGGATTCTGGCATATGTCCTTTTGTTCTGTGCCTGAATATATACTGTTCTTTTCTATTTGGTTTATGGCTTTCTGACCAGGTCAACTATTTGAGTACTGTTTCTTGATTTGCATTCTTCTTTGACTCTGGACACTCCTGGACAATGCCATTAGATCAATGGTTCATAACTTTTTTTGGACCAGGGACCACTTTGACCAGAGACCACTCTATATATTTAATCATCTAGAACTGATGTGGTCTATCCTATGCAATGTTCTGAATCAGCATCCCAAATAACTCAAGGAACAGGCCTAAAAACAAAGACACTAAGGTGCTCCGGCTTCCAGGTGCCACATGGAATGGCTCCGTTCAGGGGGAGGGAAGGGGAGGAGAAGCAGCAGTCAGGAGGCTTGTTGTCACACCTTTCATAGGTAGTTAGTCTCTCCCCTCCCAACATCCCCATTGCCTTAATACTGAGGGTTTCACGAGACCAGGTCAGTCTTATTGCAATGGTGTAGGAACGGTGAAGCTGAAGACCATATTTTAGTTCTTGGGGACCACTGATGGTCAAGTCAAAGATAATTTTCCATTACCCTTTTCGAGACTGAAAGAACATAACTTCCTCAAGAACAACCCTTGCTGCGCATGGGCTGTCCCTTTTCTATAAAGCCCTATTCCAAAACCCAAACCATGGGACTTCTTAGAAGGAACATGACAAATCACCATCCCTATATCTCTTAGGATCCTGCAATGAGGAGTGTGTTTGCCTTGAATATAGCTGTCACCAAGAGTTGAGACTAGGGACACGTTTCCTCTGAAACAAAGGGAGATCCATGTATTTTTAAAAAATGGTTCCTGGTGACAAAATCATCACTTCAGTAGCACCCAATCATGGGTGCAGTGAGGTGTAACTGGGAATGATGATGAGAATCTGCCAAGCAACATTAGTCCAACACTCATACTTTTACACCATGGGACTTCAAGTTAGCTCAAGACCCAGCCCTATAAGCATTCTCTTGTGGTGAGGAGGGTGCTTCACAGTTATCACTGGTCATTGCAAGTTGTAATTAGCACCAAGTTTTCTCTGAATCTTTTTTTCTTCCCTAAAAGAGCCTTGAAAATAAAATCAAAGCTATTTTTCCTACATTCTTTTAAGAAAACATAAATATTTAAAAGGCCTTAAGTTTTGTGTGTCAAAATTCACCTTTCCTATCATGAGCTGAACTTGCTAATTTCTTTATGAACATATATTTAGCAATCACTCCCAACAGTGAAAGCAGACAATGCATGGTCATGCAGCCCATGGATCATTCTATAGTAAACTACATTTCTTCACTTATGACTTTGTGAATCAGTTGGTCAAGATGACATTCAAAATAAGAATTCTCAAGATTAGGGAACCTCAAAAATCTAACTTATCAAAATAATACTAAGAAACAGTAGTACAGGTTGATTATCCCTTATCCAGACATCAAAAATCCAAAATTGTCCACATGCATGGCTCAGATACCTTTGCTCTCTTCTGATGGTTCAGACTATGTGTATCAGGTGTATTTGAAACAAATGAAATTTGTGTTTAGACTTAGGCCCAACTCCAAGATATGTGCATATATGCAAATTCCAAAATGTGGGGCAGGGGGAAAATCCAAAATCTAAAACACTTCTAATCCCAAAAACTCCTGGTCCTAAGCTATGCTCAATCTGTATCATTCTTTTTCAATGTCTATTTTTCCCAAAGAAGAGTATGTGCCCACAATATAATTGTGATGTTCATTTATTATTTATTTACTGCATTTATATACCACCCTTCTCACTCCTTAGGGGTAGCACGCAAAAAGGCACAATTTGATTCCATATACACATACATAGCATAAAACACATATACTTTAAAAACACATACTTAAAACATAGAAATCTTAAAACAATGAATTAAAATCACACAATTCAAAGGCATTCCAGGAGCCATTCCAGATGTCAACTATATTATTCATTATTGCACTGGGTGATCATTACTGCACTGGGAAATCATTGTCCAAAGGTTGGTCCCACAACCATGTCTTCACTTTCTTTCTGAAGGTCGGGGGGGGGGGGGAGGGACTGATTTGATTTTGCTGGGGAGGGAGTTTCATAGCCAAGGGACCACCACTGAAAAGACCTTGTCTCTTGTCCCCACGGACACAACTGGCAAACAAGTTTTAATTCTTCAAAAGCTCTCCTGGCCACTGCTGAAATCTGGGGTTCCAGACTCAGTGAGGAATTCAGGAAACTCCCAAGCTGCAAACCTGTGTCTTCAGGGGGAGTTTAATCTAACAAATATGCACTAAGCAGGAATTATGGATTTTAAGACCATGTTCTCTTGGTAATAATGCTGTACAATTTTCTCACATTTCTGCAAAAAATGTATATTTTCACTGACACATGCTGTTCCAACAAAAGGTAACAACATACCTACTTTGTTTTACTAAAAGTAAAATAACCAATCCAATTAAATAATTTCAGATAATTAAACCACAGCAATTTTATATAAACATGTCAATTGAAGCCTGTATTAATATAGGTACATGAACTGTGATTCAAGTGAAATGTTGCTTCTATGAAAACGCCTCTCCTAAAGAGATCTGGTCTTATATGTTTCTGCAATCAGCCAAACATCAAAAACAATCAATCTGAACAAATGTAGGGCACATTGGACAATTATCAATCTATCAATATTTATCAATATTCATTTCCTGTCTCTCAAGTTCTATTTGGAAATTTGGTTTTCAAATAGAACTCAAGAGACAGGAAATTAATATGACATACCACATTAAGGTTTGCTCTGTTGGAGTTAAATTTGTATTTATATAACCCTCCTCCAAGATATTCACAGTTTAAGTGTGTAAATTGAACAAGGGCCTAATAAAAATCTATCAAGTGTTTTTAACATCAGACAGAGATATAATGTAATTGAATGCTGATGTGATTGTTGCCTCCACAGATATTTCCATTCTTAACTTTCCAGTAGAAGAAAAATGCTTGAGTTGAAATAGCCACATTACCTACAGTGAAACTCATAACATACTTTACTGGAAAACAGCTACTGTACTGTACATTGTAGAAAGGTGACTAATTACTGGTACTCCCATTCCACTGAAAATAAAGCGACAACCATATACGTAATAACAGAACTCAAAGAAGACTTTATCTGTATTCCACCCTCTCTTCTCAGGGGGACTGAGGGTGGAACTCCAATGTCCAATATTTAATCAATTGTTGCACAACACCAGATTTCTCCACCCACAATGCTAGAGTATGGTATGAATCTCTTTTGAGTGGAGATGTAAGGTGTGTGTAAAAAGAAAAAGAAAAAAGCTGGATTTGTCCTCAAAGTTTCATCTTATTGTAGTTATAATATCGATTTATTCAAAGTTACAAATGTATTTATTTTGTGTCAGGAGTAACTTGAGAAACTGCAGGTCGCTTCTGGTGTGAAAGAATTGGCCATTTGAAAGGATGTTGCCCAGGGAATGCTCGGATGTTTTGATGTTTTACCATCCTTGTGGGAGGCTTCTTTTATGTCCCCGCGTGGGGAGCTGGAGCTGACAGAGGGAGCTCATCTGCGCTCTCTCTGGATTCGAACCTATGACCTGTTGGTCTTCAGTCCTGCCAGCACAAGGGTTTAACCCATTGCACCACCGGGGGCTCCGGTAAGGTTACAAATGATAAAACGAAGAATGCAACCAGGAAAGGGGCTTGAAATGTGATAAGAGGAGCACCGGTTTAAACAAATCTCATAGCATAATGGAGTGCTCCATAATGTGGACATACCCAAGTGGTGTCTTGTGCTCTTTGTATTCTTTTTAAAAAAAACAAACAAACACACACCAATATTCTGGATATCAAACACACCCATCTCCGCATAAATATGCATTCTCCCAGTACCATACTACTGAATTAAAACATCTTTTAAAATCATAAATGAATACCTGATCTCAACATGAGTCTGAAGAAATGCCAGGGGGAAATGTTACTACTGCAAGTACATTCTGTACTCACTCATTTTGTACATTTGGTAGCCACTTACTCTCTTGACTAGTTTTGTGACAATAAAAGCAACATGAATGTGCTATGATAACTCACACAGAGGACATAAGCTAATAAATATGTTAAACATCATTTAAAGCAGAACTACAATTTTAAGAACTAGTCGAATGGGAAAATAACAGAAGCACTGTATATGAAATATATGAAAATAAAGGATAAAACAATTAGTACTGAGAAACTGGTAAGTTCTTTGGGATACTTTTCTTACACAAACAAAAATAGGTGTTAGCCAAATGGGAATCACATTGTCAAATGGCGGTAGCAAAACACACCACTGAATTTCAGTAATAAACTAGAAAAATTGAGCTGAAACAAATGTTTTTGATTTGTTATAGTTTGCCCCAATTTTTTAGTTAGAAGCAAGTAAAAGCATATTCAAAGCATTCATTTGCCTGCTATAAATAACTTGTAATTCTTATCTGTTCAAATTTTGCTGCTGAATTTTCCTGGCAGAAACAGCACCAATGAAGGATGCAGTCTATGGCAGGAACCAAGGTACAAATCTTGCCCCCAGACCCACCAAAGTGGTATATTTCCACTCTAAGGAACCCAACAATAAACTAGAAAAAAAATCTTACTAAACCATGGCAGCAGTGGGCAATGCACAGCCAGAAGGTGCCAGACTGCAACTGTCATCATAACTTATCTTTAGCTACACTATGAAGGACTGGTGGAAGTTTTCTGTCCAGCAACATCTGGAGGACTACATCTTCCCTTCCATCACTGATAAGCAGGTGGTAGTAAAGCAGAAGTTCAATGTACCTACAAGGTATACCTGTGACTACAAGGTATACCTGTGACTACCCCCACGTCATATTTATGTGACTGTTTCCAGATTCAGTTTACAATCTGAGGCCATCACAAGATTCTAGGACAAGTAGAAAGCATTATATATAACCTTGACTCCCATCCTTCCCAGCGGACAAGAATCATGATAGTAAAGTACCTTGTTCGATTAGGCTTTTCTGGGAATGACTGGCTATAATTATGTCTACATTGGATTGCAAAAAAAAAATCCATGCACATTTAACAATAATTTCTCTAGTGTTGACTTATAAATATACAAAGTGATGTTCATTTATTATTTATGGGAGGATGACATGCCCAAGTTCCTGGCAGGAAGGTATTGTAGATAGCATACCCATAATTAGAGCAAAAGACCTGACTACTGATTGCACTCAAAGCGGTGAGGAAAGACATTAAAAGAATGCCAGAATCACACTAACCTCAGGGAGGGAGCCGCCCTCAAGCCAGCTGACATTTTTACAAGGTTTTACAAGGTTCTGGGGCAAGCAGTGTCAAAAGAGAAGAAGAAAGTCAAAAGGTGGAAGAGCTCTTGTCCCGGGGACCTGGATTCTGTTGCCAGACTTTGGATGAGGAAGAGCAGGAACATAACAGGGAGGGGGTGAATTGCTGTAAGGATGTTGGCCAAAAGAGGCCCAGCTGATAACATCACTGTGTATCTGGGAATACTCATCCTCTCCTCACACCCCAATGCTGGCCACCTTTATCTGTAAGTCATTATTCTCTCTGCTATCAGTGGAGCTTACTCCCAAGTAAATGTGCTTAGGACCTAAATAGGAAAAGATCTACAGTTCTATTTAAAATGCTGGCAGTTTTTTGTTTTACAATTATGAGAGGGGGATCCAAAAACACATACTTCACAACCAAATAAACACAATTTACAATGTATCACACAATTTTGGGGCCAAGTAAAGATATGAACACTTCTATAATTGCAGCAAAACATGAAAAAAATGCATTCACCCATTTTTGAGGTTGAATATAGGACAGCCAAAACTATTTTTCTCAACTGTCAGAACCGAATTGGAAAAATGAGATGTTTGAATGTAGCCAAACACACTTTGATCTTAGAACTATATCCTGTTAAGTATTTAAATTATATTCAGGTGTATTCAAGGGAAATGAGTAACTCTCCATTTCTCTTCTGAAAATGGCCTTCTCTTCAGTATCTCTTCAAATATACCATCTTCAGTTCTATAGTCACATACACATACATTAACTTGGCAATAAAGAAATTATCAAAGCAATCTGTCCAAACTAGACTAGGTTTTGTCTACATCTGGCAACCATAATGTAAAGGAAGGAATACATAGATAATAAAATAGTCTCATTTATCATTACAGCTAACATCTAAAATGTGCATTCTTCTTAAGTCTTTGTACATCCAGCCCTTGTGACAATAATTACTTTGCAGAGATGTAAAAAGTAATGCTTTTTCAAGAATAACTCCAAAAAAAAAAGATTTAAAGTGTTAGGTAAATGGAGACTTGGAATAACGCAATGAAGTGAGTGTATATTACTAATATTAAGACATTGGATATTACAATTAATGGGAAAGGCTTTTATCTGTGTTACACAAGAAACTTTAAAGTCCAATTAATATAATTATTATTATTATTATTATTATTATTATTATTATTATTATTTATACCCCGCCACCATCTCCCCGGTGGGGACTTGGAACGGCTTACATGGGGCCAAGCCTGGACAACATATTACAGCAATAAAATCAAAACATAAACAACAAACAACTACAACATCATCAGAATTACATAAGAGAAAAAAGGCAATCATAAAATAACATTCTAATAAAGACAATCACAGTAACTATAACAATGGGCAGGCTGCATATACAGGATAAAACAATTAAAAGACTGTAATGAGATAAAATAGGAGCAGGACATTTACGAGGAACTCATAAAAACACGGAGTTGTTAGGCTAAACTTCCCATTTGGAAGGTGTGTGATCCAGTAGCAGAAAACGATGGGGGGGGGGTGCAAAATGTCATGGTGTGCACCTACTCACCAAAGGCACAGTGGAAGAGCCAGGTTTTAAGGTTCTTTTTGAACGTTTCTAGTGAAGGGGCTTTCCTAATCTCAGCAGATAAAGAGTTCCAAAGTCAGGGAGCCACAGAGGAGAAGGCTCTCTCCCTTGTACCCACAAGACGAGCTTGTGAGATTGGTAGGGATGAAAGGAGGACCTCTCCCGAAGATCGAAGGGCCCGGGTTGGTACATGGAGCGAGATGTAGTCACGAAGGTAGGTGGGGCCCAAACCGTTTAGGGCTTTATAGGTGATGACCTGTACCTTGTATTGGGACCAGAAAATAAATGGCAGCCAGTGGAGCTCCTTAAACATGGGGGTTGAGCGCTCCATATAATATACCACTGTTGGCCTTCACAAAATGAAGCTGGTGTGTCCCCATGTGCCTTATTTTAGCATTAATGGTGGTTTCCTACCGACTCTTATTTGCTGCCCCACCACTAATGTTCATCAGCACAGGGAGGGCATGGGGCCCATGACAGGTTCCAGGGACCTGAATCGTACAGAACCCATGATGTTTTTCATCCCTGCATAAGCCAGGGCACCACAGACCTTACTTTAGTAAAACAAATCAATTAGGCTAAAATATGGCACCAAACATTTTAAATAAGATAATAATGATTGGGCTGCCATATTTTCCCCAATTTGGCTATTGCTGTAGTTTTGTCTATGCATCCTACTAAATGAGAATCCAGTAGGAATCCATATTTTAAGGAGTAACAAACTAAAATACTTGATACTCATGGCTTATTTGTGAGGACATTTTTGTTAATTCCTATCCTACCCTATCCAATTTGTCATCAACCCACTCCTTTGAGCTTCATGCAAATCTATCATTTTCCAATTTACATGATCCTGTGCTTTTCTTTTCCATTTCTGGCCCACAGGCCACTAGTGATCTCTTGGTATCTAGTTTATTAGTCAATATGTCAATCAGTTGTCTTTTGTCAACCCTATTCGAATGTGTCCACCTGAAATTATGAGATCGGGACAGATTAGGGATTCTGTTAGTGTACCGACCCGCTGCACTACAGTCTCCCTACCTGAGCTAGCAGGGGTGGTCTCAGGCCTGGCATTGGAGTCCCAGTGGCTTTTAGTGCTGGGGGATTTCAATGTCCATACAGAGTCCACCCTCTCAGGAGCGGCTCAGGACTTCATGGCCGCCATGACAACTAGTATCTGGCCCTACCCACTGTGCTGGACACACATTAGATTTGGTTTTCTGCCAGGGATGGGAGAATGGTGGCATTGTGGAGGAGCTTTTTATCATTCCATTGCCATGGACCGACCATCACCTGACCAGGTTTAGGCTTTTTGCACCTCCTAACCTCCGCAGGGGTGGGGGACCCATTAGGATGGTCCGCCCCAGGATCCAGAGGGATTCCTAGTGGCTCTTGGGGAATTTCCCATCTCCTCAGTAGGTGATTCTGTCAATGCTCTGGTCTCTCTTTGGAATAAGGAGTTGACCAGGGCAATAAACATGATACCCTTGGTTCAACGAGGAGTTGGCAGCGATGAAGCAAACAAAGAGGAGGCAGAAAAAGTCTAGCGAGTCAAACCGAACACGTCTGTGCCTTTATCTAAGGACGTATGGCGCGGCAATAGAAGCCGCACAAAATTCCTTCTACTCGGCCAATATTGCGTCTGCAAGGAACTGTCCGGCTGAGCTGTTTCGAGTAGTCTGAGGGATGTTGAATCCCACCTCCCAGGACGGGTCCCCTGATGACTCGGCAACCCGCTGTGAAGCATTTGCTCAGTTCTTTGCAGACAAAGTCACTTTGATCCATTCAGGCTTTGACACCATGTTAACGGCAGTCTCTGAGGATGTAACACAAGCACCTGCTTGTCCAGTTTTGATGGATTTGTTTCTATCTGTGCAGCTCGAGGATGTGGACAAGGTTCTTGGAGAGGCGAGAGTGACCACATGCATCCTAGACCCCTGCCCATCCTGGCTTGTAAAGGAAGCCAGAGAGGGTTTGGCAGAGTGGGTAAAGGTGGCGGTTAATTCCTCCCTTACTCTTTTACTTTTATCTCTCACTAGTTAGCAGTAAACAAATCTAACATTAAGCAGAAAAGTTTGAAAGCTAAGCTAAACCCTTCATAGTGTTCTTGGTCCTTTGATAAATGCTTTTGAAACCCCTTAGTAGTTATAAAACCTGAACTTTTATAGCGATAAAATTCACAAAACAGATTATGTGTTGTATTTGTACCCAGAAAATATCAACAGAAACAAATTGTTCTTGTAACTGCAACCCTTACTTGGCATATTTATTACTAGAAAAGTCACAAATATGATCATGCTTTTTCCTTCCCATTCTTTAAACTATTGAAATGGAAAAAATAAAGGATGACACAGAAAAGGTAACAGCAATGAAGACACTGTTTTTGCCTCTTAGACAAGATTGTCATTGTATTGGAAATGACTTAAATACGTAGTTATGAGAAACCCTACAAAAAGTAGACTAGCTTTAAGAACTATCTAATTAGTAACCTGGAAATACTTTAATATCTATTGTTAGAAACCATCATTGGAAGCACTGAATTCCGGTAAGTGAGAGAGCAATCATGAAATATCATATAATAGGTTATAGGAAAGAAGCTTTACATTATTTAGAATTTTATATTAAGTGATTCCCACTGCATATCCTGATTTGACTTTTATTCCACTGGAAGAATTTTCAGTGATAAGATACTTGTTATTAAAAGCTTGGTAGCAGTAAGGACCTTGTGTCTCAGTGAGTTGGATAACCAGATAAGAAATACAATTTAGAGTGATATCTGCCTTGCTTTGTTTCTTTCTTCCTCTAATAACTTAAAGCAACTCTTATATATAGAAACAGGAAAGATGTTCCAATCATTAGCCTGGGAAAATAAAGAAAACTCAGATTCTCTTGTACATGATAATAATAATAATAAAAAAGTCTGAATATGTTCAAACATCCCCCTCCCCCTTCGACAAAACACCCATCCATGGATTTTATTCCCCTATGTGGCAGTAAAAAAAGCCCTTTTCTTCAGGATTAGCAACAGCAAAAAGAAAAAGAAAGAAAAGGAAGGAAGGCAAGAAGGGAGGGAGGGAGGGAGATTTTTTGTGTAAAGTTTTGTGCAGAAAAGCACAGGGATTTTGTTTTTACTAAAGCGATTCCCAATATGCAAAAAATCATCCAAAATGTATACTATTTTGCATACAAATGCTGTGGTGAAATGTAGTAACTGACTTTCATTGCCCTCAAGTGTGAGACTTGAAATAGCCAAAGATTTACATTACAAAATTGAACCCACATTTCATATCCCAATGGCTCTAAGGTGAATCAGGCCATTTCCTTTCCTTGTGTGGTGTTTGACAGTCACTAATTTAACATTTTCCATTGAAATTAGCATATTTAATGCAAGTAAAAATATGCTCATCTTATTCTACTTCCTCTCAACCCTAAATCCAATTATTAGTCCCAGATAAACTTGCTGAATCAATAAGACATTGATAAGTCAACTTCTATGTAAGTTTCATCAATTCTATATGTTATCTCTCTGGCTCAAATTAGCTATTGCTTTGCTTCTACAAAAGTGCAGAATTGAACTTTCTTCTTGTTAGCTCTGACTAACAATTAAAAGGACTCACATGTTGTCATATTTTGCTTCCTTCTTATGATAGATAATGATCATTATGTGGATGCACAGGTGTAGGCATATGACATCGTTATTTCAAAAAGAACAGGAGAAAGGCAACAATTAATCTACTGAATTAGCATAATCAAAAAGGAAATTCCATTAATTTTCATACCTAGATGTCCAGTTTTGAGGAAATGGAATACAACAATCCTGCGCATATTAATACCATGCCTGTATTGCCTTTTTGTCTAAGTGTTAAGTAAAATCTCAGCTACGCAGAACAGTTTTACTGCTTCTGCTTCAACTCTTCTTATTGAGACTCAATACACATAGGAGATTTTATCTCCTCTATTTCCTTCCTTCCTGAGATACACTTAGTTTAAATTTTAAATCTTGAGCAGGAGCATTTAATTTTTGAGTCTTTCACCTAGTAAATATCAGTTTCCACCACATGGGGGTGCATTCATAAGAAATATCCATCATGAAATTAACGACCAAGAATAATCCTAGGATGTTTTTTAAGTTAAAAATCAACACGAAATGGTTATAATTAGAACCCCAAATGTACACACTTTTAATGTTGCTTCTCATTATAGTTGATGGCATTGGCATGGAATATGGATTGTTTAGCAGTCCTCAAACTGAAATTAACGTTGCTGGAAATTATTCAGCAATTTAATCCATGTTTAGGAACTACAGGTTGTCTTGCATATAATTTTACTACATTTATAATACCACTAAAACTCAAAACAAAAGCATGCTATAGTCTGGGCCCATGCTTCTAATTTTAATCTGAGTGGTATCTGAGTGGTACAGTGAGTGAGCATTGCACAGACTTGTATACCAGCTCCAAAATGTGTAACTGCAGTTTTATGGCACCTACTGCTAGGTCTAATTGGCTTGTAAGTCAGGGCAATATGTCATATAGCACTTCATTAGTTATGAGCCTCTAGCCATTAAATATGGGAACTATAATCATTTTACGTGGAACGCTTTGTAGGTGAAAGCAAGTACTATTTTAATCCTTTTTATTATCACATTCCTATCCTATACTAAACAAAAAAAAACCATACCTCCAGCTATTTCCACACATATCTTACGTTCTTAAGAATTAAGTGGCACCTCCTCTCCTTTCAGACATTTCCACAAGTATACACACCTACTTCAAAATATGTATCTTTCCTTAGATAAATATATAGAGAAATGTCCCAAAATCTAGGAACAATAAGAAAAATGTCATTGCTGAGACTGAAAGTCTTATTTCAAAAAGGAATTGCTTTCCTGTATTGTCTCCGCCTGCATTACGATCACACCAAAAGCACAGGTGGCTCCCATAGAAATATCAAATTCATAGTAAAAGGGTTAATTCTAAGATTAAGATGTTATAAAGCAATGAGTACCTTAAAATACCCTTGAAGAGGTTTATTTTATATACTAACTAGAAGAGTGAGTTGATACAAATTACGACCATTTCAATCAGTGATCTAAAGTATCTGTTGGGAGTGCTTTGATTGTGTGTTCCTGCATGGCATTAGACTGGATGGCACTTATAGTCTCTACCAATTCTATGATTCTGTATTTGGAATCTGAGCACTGCTAGTGTAGTTCCCTTAGTTTCTGCTGGATTAGGCTGGAAAACTGAGAGCAATAGCACATTTTTATTTACCTAACTTCTCTACCTCACATAAATATTTTGCACCTTCAAAGTGCTGAGTATCTTGTCTACATCAAGTACCAATTTTGTTTTGTTGTTTATTTGTTCAGTCACTTCAGACTCTTTGTGACCTCGTGGTCCAGCCCACCCCAGAGCTCCCTGTCAGCCGTCATGCCAATTAAATCCATTTTAGTTCCTGGTTTTTACACAATGATGTTTATCAATATTTAAAAAAATATCAAAACATCTACAAGCCACTTCATGTGATAAATGAAAATATGTCATAAAATAAGAGGGGCAAGTGATGAAGAAAGTTTAAAACTGCACTTGTGAAGAACTAATCTGGCAAAAACCTCTAACAAGGTGAAAGTATTGTTTGGAGTTTTTATTAAAATACTGAGTCAAATTAACTAGTGTTATAGGAAAGAAAGAAAAAACAGAAACTGGCCTTATAGTGAGGCATCCAGGCCCTAATTCTCTCCAAGCTTCCAAGTAGCAGTTTTTCCATTATCTACAACTTGATTATTTTACTCTGAATGCAAACCATGTAACATTTAATCAGGTGTTGAATAGCAAGTCCCAGCAGCCCTAGGCAGCACTGCCAATGGAGGTGCACTCTAATACAATCTATTGGACTGCATGATTCCCATTTGTGATTTAATTACAAATGCCAATGACTGATAGTTTTGCATGAAAAATGCTGTATTCCACTACTGATCTATTTATTTATTTATTTAGGGGATTTATATCCTGTCCTATCTCAACCTCTGCAGAGGGATTCAGCGTGGCTAACAACCGGCATAGCACAGTGCCAACAACAGAGAAAAAAACAGCATAAATATACATATTATAATAAAAACAATATAAAAACATTAAAACAGATTGCTGATTTAAGTCATCATGCTTATGATGTTTCATAATGAACTGTTACAGTTGCTGCAGTTAGTTGTGACCAGGACTTGAGATAGGTCAGAAGGTAAAGGCATGGGATTGTCTTGAAAATCTCCAAATATGGTACAATAAGTAACTGAGGTATTAGTACAATTATAACTGTGGGGTATACTGGATTTTCTAAAGTACGTACTGTATATGTCATAACATTAAATAGACAAGGAAGCCACTGTGCCACGATATGAAATGACTAAAGTGCAGAATAATTTACTGGGTGCTTGGGAATGGGTGAGACAGCCCTCTACATAAAGCCAAGAGGAAACAGCTTTCGAGAAGGAAGGCATACTCTATAATCAGTCCAAATACTGATTGGCTCCTTTTCCAAAACATAGACTGCAGTTTAAATGGAAAACTACTGAATGTCTAATTTGGGGACTGCACACCACACCTAAAACAAATAAACACTGAAGGTTTCCTTTCTAGTCTAATGATATGAATTTACTTAAACAATTGGAGGGATAAGAGGATAATGTTTCAGTTAAAACTTTCTTCAGACAAATCATCTGTGAATGAATTTATCACACCATCTGTTGGAAATAAATCATATACTCCTGAAGGCCACATAGGAAACTACAGTCATAACCTGGGAGGGGACCCCCCCCCCTTGCAAAAAAAACCCCATGTTTTTCAAATATTTCATTCTTATTGTACCATTTAAAGCATTACAATTGTGGGAATATTCTATTTGAACATGTGAATGAAAGCATGGATTAACTAAAACTTACAATTTCAATTTTTAAAATTATTATTATCATTACTAATTTCACTTCAGGAAATGAGGCGAGGTTTGAAAACCCTTAACTGCAATCATATACAACTGTACAAAATGGTTTTTCATTGTGCAACAGAGAACACACAAAATCATCTGTTGGAATTTATTTGGGACAAATTTTAGCATGAAACCAGAACGCTATGAGAAATATCCACACATTCTGGGGTATAGCACTGAGTTTCTCCCACATGGCTCCTCCTGTCAGAAGGAGCAGATAAATAAACCAGGGAATTTCTGTGCAAGTTTTTCTTACTATTATGTTTGAAATGGGATCTACAATCCATTGTCCTCTTAAAAAATGCCAGAATCATACGCTGGGGCTTGTTTTGGTCTTATGATTCTAGCTTGTTAGGAGAAAATAAGCAAGAATTCCTGGTGCAGATGTAATGGTAGAAACAAACCATGTATAGATATTTCTTGGTTTCTTTAATTATGCCATTGGCCAAAGAGGGCAGTGCACAGCAGTACACAAGCATCTTTGTGGTAAGCCGCAGTTCTCAGCAATTCTACCCTATTGTGATATGTAATGTTTAATGGATATACGTTGGAATATCCATTAAATATTAAAACACTGTGCTTTTAACACACTCTACATATTCCTGTATAAGTTTAGAAATTTTAGTCACAAAATCAACCAAAAAACCCTGGGTCAACATAGTCACAGGACAATATGAATACTTCATCTTAAATCTTCTTTTAAAAAAAGAAATATCCCCATCTCTATATAAACTACCAAAAGAGGCAATGAACCCCTCCTGGCACTGTTTCTGGCTTTTTTGAATGCCTAGATGGAGAAATGGCAGTGATGCCCAGGAACCCCCCTGAGATGGCATTGGTGCTTTCCCCTCTCCATGGAATAACACTAGATTTATCCACAGATCACATCAAAATCCTTAATTTTGGGTCCAAAACGTGCCCTCAACTTATACATGAGGCCTACTTATACATGAGTATAAACAGTATATTCAAATTGATATTTAAGCATAACTGATTTTGGGAAAATGCATACTAAAGAACATAACCTAAATCTAAACCGAGAGGACATGCAGCTGAAAGAACTATTTGGTTCTATTTAAATAAGAAAAAATGCCAGTCATCCTCACATATTTGAATTAAAGATGAATATGTGAGGAAAAAATGTATTAGGAACAAAGTAAAAAAAAACATAATTACTCTCTGATGATGATGAGAGTACATGTTGACCTGCGGAGGTCTGATTCAGATATGCAGGTGCAATTTATCTTATTTATTGGATTTAAACACCATCTTTCTTCCAGAATGGAATCTCTTTTTTAACCTTGGATAAACTACTCTCAGTAGAATTTGCAGTAAATTAGTTTTTTGCACTGGATAAAGGGTACCGTTCTTTACACTAACCCATCTATACATAAAAAAATTCATGGGTGTACAATATGCAAATAAAATCTGAGTGCAAAATCAAGACTATAAAATTTACTTTCTGACTATTCACAATTCCATTTTGCCTGTTTATTTTGTCACCTGTCTGTTCTCAAGATGAAAAAAAAATCCTATTCTCCAAGTTTGCCCCCCCCCCCCCAATGAATTTGTCATCCCTGCTAGAAATAAAAACATAACATTTCTACAGATGTCTAATGTCTCTGAATCATTGGACACTTACCTTTTTTTGAAGAACATTAATTTTTCTTTCTTTGACTTCTAACATATCTTTCATATCTCGGATTTCTCCAGCCAGAGTTCCCTTTTCTTCTGTGAGGTCTTGCAGTTGTTTGGTTTTTTTATTAAGAAAACTTTCTTTCTCTTCTAAACGTAATCTCAAGGCATCAACCTATAATAAATGTGAAGACATAGGAGTCTTACTGAATGGAATAATGGAAAAACAGAGTAGTTAAGCTTCTTGAACACATTTTCCATTCCATTGCTGTTATTATGGTGTTTTCATATTAAATCACATTTAATTTGATTGTAAGTCTCAGATTTTTCAAATCAGAGTATAGTTATTACAGAAATAATAAAGAAAAAAGGCATCACTTTTGGAAGCACCAGGCAGGTCACACAGTATTTGTAAAAGAGGTTAAAGTAGTTCACCATGACCTTTCTTCCCTTCACTCTATCTACTGAAGATGCCATAGTGTTATTGAATCTATTCAGATTCATAGCTATACAATCTTCTGCAGGAGTCTACCGTATACCATGCAGCTGTGGATAAGTCTACATAGGGACTACCAAATGCAGCATTGCACAAACACGACTCAAGAAACATGAAAGGCACTGCAGACTACTTCAACCAGAGAAGTCAGCCATGGCAGAGCATCTGATGAACCAACCTGGACGCAGCATATTATTTGAGAACACAGAAATGCTGGACCACACCAACAACCACCATGTCAGACTACACAGAGAGGCCATTGAAATCCATCAGCATGTGGACAATTTCAACAGAAAGGAGGAAACCATGAAAATGAACAAAATCTGGATACCAGTATTAAAAAAAACCTCTAAAACTATAATAGTAAAACAACACGCAAACTCAGGGAAACTCCAGAGAGGAAACAATCAGGAACAGCTAATCACCTCTCAACAAAAGATTCCCCCAGGCACTAACAAACCACACCAAAAAACTGCCAGGCCCTCAAATGCTAATCAAAGTGGCCAGTGAAACATTCACACCTAGATCCAACAGACAAGAGCTCTTTCTCCCATCCTGGACATTCCACAGATATATAAACCCAATTTTGCTAGTTTCCAACAGACCTCACTACCTCTGAGAATGCTTGCCATAGATGCAGGCAAAACGTCAGGAGAGAATGCTTCTAGAACATGGCCATATAGCCCCAAAAACCTACAACAGCCTATACAATCTCTATTCTTTTTATTTTTTGGTTTGATACAGAAAGTAAGTATTTTCATGGTCAGGCACCAGGATGCTATTACAATTAAATGCCAGAAATCCATTTTATGACTATGCTCACTCAAATTTATGAAGATAGTTATTTCAAAAGACAGTACAATGTACCTTGCACATGAGATAGTTGCTTCTTTTGGAACTGAGATAATAAAAAAAGCATAGTACTTATTTGGCAGAAGCTGTGTTTGTTGGGTAAGATCCAAAAGCAGAGGAAAATGCCTTCTCCAAACAAAGATTAGTAACAACAGAAGAAGAATAACATATTTGCTGTTGTTCGTTCCTTTTTGGAGGGACAGTCTTCATTTTTTTTTTCTTTGATGGAGATACAATTCTCCCATTTCCTTAGGAGCTTTCACTTTTTGTCCATTGCAATTCTTAGTATGTCTGCTTTCTTCCTCTGTCACTGCCAGAGAGAGAAAGAGCACGTCTACACTGAGCTGGTATCCTGATTTGCTCTGTAGTGGCTGCATGACACATGAACTGATTAAGTTTTTTTAAAAATAAAAAAGTTTTGAACCACATTAACAAAGATCACAGTTGCTCCAAATCCTTTCTGTGAATCCAGCAAACCATGACTTTGGGCCCATGTAATTCATAAGGCCATCCAATATCGGGGCCATTTGGTGGTGCTGAACTGAGTTTGGCATGACTGGTTAGGACTCCTTTTCACCTTTGTCAAAACCATCTCAGTACTGATTCAGGAATTCAACGCCACAGATTAGCCCTTGGACACTGTGCCAAAACTCTGCTGACCACTACAAAGGGACCAGGAGAAGACAGTGAAGCTGGATGTTCTTTGATAGCTAAACTCTAGCTTTGGAAGTAGAGATTGAATGTATCAGGTGGCCATTTGGGACAGCTTTCCAGCAAGCACTGGACCACAGCCTAACTATCTCTTAACCACTGAGACCTTTTCTTTACAAAACACCATAAATGAAAACGACAAAGCTTCTAACAATTTTTCATTTTTTAATTATAGTTCTGAGTTTCTCTTTCTGGCTACAAGCAATATACATTACGAAGTGTAGCTAATAATGGTAGGTATTTGAAATTACCAATCATGCCATAACTTGTTAACAACAAAAAGAAAATTGATAACAAGAATAAGTACTTCCTTTAATTTGGAATTAATTTTAAGTACATATCTAGTTTTCATGCTTTCTTAACTAAGACCATCTTTCTTGGCAAGAGCACAGAAAATAAGAGACAGGTGAGTCCATTTAGATTAATTATCTTTTCTTCATTTGGAAACAGCAGGTTTTAAGAAGAGCAAAGTCTGTGAAAAAATCTGATTTATTTGAGCTTCTATTCTGAGGTTTGCAATGCTAAGCTTGTTCTGAACAAAAAGCTCTGCAAATCTATTTTTGCAAGTCGATTTGGGACCTATCTGGATGATCTATTAGATCTCGGGATTCATGTTTTTTTCCTGTTCTTGAAATGGCTCAGTTCATTTTTGTACACTGGGGAAAAGACAGATTCAGGGTTTAATGGAATTTAGATATTTTCTTTTTATTAAAGATCCTGGATAAAGACACCATCATTGTCATATGTGAATGAGAATCTGTTCTTCATTTTTGTTAGAACAGTCAGGTAGCCATATAAAACAATGGCTTTAGAAGACGGATTCAATTCCACTCCGACGACAGTGGCTTATCATTCTTTGTGAAGAAGAACAAGATCTATTCCTAGTTTTCTGGAGCTCAAAAATAGACATAATGGAAACCAGTTGATTAAGGGAAGTGTGAATAAGGGTTAATATAGGTAAAGCGGGTTGCCGACTTTATTCCTGGAAGGGTTCGTGTGAATTTAAGAACTGCTACAAATGAGCATTTGGTAGGCAGTGTTTTTCTCTTCCCTTTGGTTATACACTTGAGAAAGTGTTGCCTACCAGGTTCTCTAACTTCTTTTTTTAAAAGTATTTTTATTGTTTTATCATAGTTATTACATTTGTTATACATTTGTTTATAGCAGTTACATATTATTCAACACACTCTTTAACATATAATCTTATTGTTCTGCTTAAGCATTTTCCCCCTTTTTTTCCCACCACTGTGCTCCCCTCCCCCCTCTCAAGCCACAACTTTTACATATTATCTGTCCAAAATCTCATTTCTTCTTGTGGTGGTAACTTTCCTTCTTTATTTTTTAAACCGTTTACTACAAATTTTCCCCATACAACATCAAAATCACTTTGTTTCCATATACCTTTTTTAACTTTTAATATACATGTAAGCTTATCGTTTATTGCCAGTTTCCATGCTTCCTTGTACCACTCCTCTATTTATATATTTATTTCTTTTTTCCAATTCCTTGCTATGAGCAGTCTTGCTATTGTTAATAGGTTTGTTATCACTTCTTTATCCTCCTTTTTCAGTTGTTTATTGTTATATAATGATAATAAAGCTATACTAGGACTTTTCTCAATTTTCATATTTATTATAACCTCTATTTCTCTAAATACTTTCTCCCAAAAATTATTTACATATTTACATTGCCACCACATATGTATATATGTTCCTGGTTCTTGACACCCTCTCCAGCAATTTTTTGAATTATTTTTATTTATATATGCTATTCTTACTGGTGTCAGATACCACTTCCATATTAGCTTATAATAATTTTCTTTAACCCGTATTGATAATTTTTTTAAATGTCTTTGTTTCCATAATTGTTGCCACTCTGTTTCATTTATTTTATCCCTAAATCTTCTTCCCAAACCTCTTTAAGGGCATTGTTTTTTGTGTCTCCTTCCTTTGTTTCAATTATTATCTTATATATTTTACTAATTGTTCCTCTCAAATTTTCATGCTCTTCTACAACCCTTCCATTCTGTATTATTTGTTCAAATTGATTAAGTTTGTTTCCATTTTTATTATTTTTTTCCCCTAACTTCTATTTGTTGGAGAACTGTAGAAGAAAAACTATTGAAGAGTGTGGCAAATGAATTAACCAAAGCTTAATCAGAATATTTTATTTATTATTTATGTTACTTAAAATATTTCAAACCACTAGCCTTAAAATTTCAAAGCTATTTCAATGATAAAGCAAAAGAAGCAACATCCAGAAGTCCACTTGCTTCTTTACTGGTGAAATGCTTATCTGGATTTAACTCACTTTCCTGACGCTACTTTTGTATGCAACTGCTGTCATAGCACTGATGTCTATCCTTCTCTGTGCATCATCTAAATCTACATAAAATAATATACAGAGATGCTTTAATACCATACCCTTTAAAATTCTTAGACACCACATTTACTTACTCATAAATGCCACTATTGTATTTAGAATCTAGAATCTTAACAGATTTGTACTAATAAGCCCTTCCAGTTCACATGTAAAAAAAAAAAACCAAATCTTGCCAATTTATCAAGTAACTCCTGGTTTTTGTTTTGTTCTTGTTCTTGTTCTTTTACAGCAAAGTAACAAAATAATATACATATTATAGCATTTTTAGAGAAAACCATTTGCACAGTTTGAGCACACATAATGCCTAAGCATTCAGCCTATCATTTTCTGAAAACATTTGAAGCATTTTTATAACATTTCGGTCTAAAAGCATACTTGAAAAAGAGAAGAAAGCTGCCAAAAATGGTGAAATTACATTTGGAAAATATTTTAAAAAATGTAAATCCCCTTGGTTACCTTTGCTGTTGTTTGAGTAGTGGCAGGTCTTAAATAGCTGGCTGGCTGGCTGACTTTATTTATGAAATTTGTATCCCTTCTTTCTGCCACAAAATGGAACTCAATGTGGCAAAATGGCATTCATCAGTACAAGCCCTACTCAGAAAGGTTACTACTTATACAGATTTAAAGTAATTTAAAAAGAAACCAGTCAACACAATCCTTTCCAAAACAAGAGAAGGCTGAGGTACTCTGGCTGAGATCTCTGAAGCTACAAAACTGAATACAAATGGAATACAAAAATGGAAATAGATGATAAAATAAGATTGCTGTGCTGGGGTTAAAAAAAGTGGGAGGATGTGAAAACAGTATAGTTTTGGGTAGTAGTAACTCTAGGGACAATAAGTTCTTCGTATCTGCTGGGATTTGGTTCCAGGACCCGTAGCTGATATCAAAATCCATGGATGCTGAAGTCCCATTATGGTAGAGCAAAATGGTATCCCTTATCTAAAATGGCAAACCAAAGTTTCCTTTTAAGATTTTTTTTTAATTTGGGAGGGGAATATTTTTAAACCACAGATGATAGAATCCATGGCTGCAGAATCCATGGATCCAGAAGGCCTATTATAATAGGTATCAATAGTTCTTGATATAGACTCTCTGAAGTGTACCCAGTGCTAAAACCACATCTAATACTGCAAAAGAGTGAATGTTTTCTAGGTTTTCAAAATCTACTTCTAGCAAAACAGGAGTGTACTCTCCAATGACACTTAAGATCCCCGAGGTTAAAAAGGGAGAGAGAGAATATGGAGTAGGGTTGCCACCTACCGCTTCCTCAAATCCAGGTATGTATAATCCACATATAATGCAAACTACACCAAATTATTAGAGTAGTTTGCATTCTAAATATGCAAATATAGCACATTAGTTGGCACATTTTTAATTTTCTTCCACTACATTTCAAACTTCATACCATTTTCTATAGTTGACAACTGAGCAGAGAGAAGTGGTGCAGAGTAAATTTAAAGTAATTGATGTGAAACAGGGACACCCTTGTTTAATTTTAACATGTAACTTTGGGCTATCATTTTGTTGCTGCTGTTTGCCTTCAAGACATTTCTAACTTATGGCGACTCTAGGTTCACCTATCACAAGAGTTTCTAAAGCTAGAAGCATGTGACTTGCCCAAAGACACTGAGTGAGCTTTCATGACCAAGTTTCCTTGAACTCCAGAGTTGTAGTTCAAACATTATGCAATGCTGGCTCCACTACATCCCAGAAAATCTGCATTGTAGGGCCCTCCCTTGCTTCTTGCACTTCACTGTTCACACCTCACACCACTCACGGATTCTTCACTTCTACTCCTTTTTTCACCAAATGCCTTTGCTTCTGACACTCTGCTCCTAACACTGACTCCTCCTGTTCCCTCCTTTACCCCACTTCCCTTCAAAATCCACTTTCTCTTCCCTCATGATTGAAAGGCAGAGGTTGACATGTTTCTTGAAGAACAATTTTACAAAAGGCTCTTTCAAAATTTTGCCCCCATCTCTTGGCTCCTACAAAGATTAGGGGCTTATTTTGTTCTAAAAAGAAATAAAGAAACAAAAAGTGGAAATCCAGTTCAGATGATAGTCCAAATGGTCCCTGGGTGACCATATCTATGGTAAAACTATATAAAAAGCTATTACTACTATTGTTGCAAACATTATTCTTTCACCTCATCAGGTATGCCATTTTAATATATTTAATACTAGAGATTACTTTTTAATGTAAGTCTATGTTTACTCTAGAAGTCTTTCTTCTTCTTTTCCTAACTGAATAATGTCTTATTGAGTCACCTTTGCATATGCTAGAAAAAATAGAGTTACTGAGAATGTGGGAAATGCCCATTCTATTGGAGTACATCTCATCATCTACCAACCATCTACTATATTGGAGTACCAATACCAACCATCTACTATATTGGAGTACATCTCATCATCTACCATAAACGAGACATGGTAAACTAGCACATGAAAACTAGCACACTGAAATTGACAGGAAAAGCTGAAATCGTCTAGTGTAAAATATTCTGTCCATATCTGAGTTTTTGATAATGCCAAAGGTGTAAAATCTGATCAGCCTCCAAAATCTGTTAAATGGCTGAAAGATTCTGAGAACTGTAGCCCAAAAAAAGTATTTTTTTCTTGCTCTGAATCCAGTGTACTCAAATTGACTTTTTGGCTATGTGCAATGTTAACACTAAGGGGCTATAAACTATATACTCATAGTTAGAATTTGGTATTCAACTGACCTTCAGCCAAAGACCAAGCATGTAACATATGTTAATACTTGAAATTCCCCAACCTAGCTTTACCTCACTGAACTTTACCTCACTAGTTTTTAATGTTTGCTATAAACCTATAGCTGTCGTAATATTTTTATGAATAACTGCAGAAGGAAGTGGGTCATTTGTGAGTCAATGTTATTTCACAATGTAATGATAGTTGTAAATTCACAATACTCAGAACTAATTTTCAAAACGATTACTCTTAGGCCCCTTCTACACAGCTGAATAAAATCCCCACATTTCATGCTTTGAACTGGAATATATGGCAGTGTGGACTCAGATAACCCAATTCAAAGCAGATATGGCTGTTTGGAAGGGCCCTTAGAAAGACCCTAATGTTTTGAATGATCTGTTTCGAGATATTTTTGGAAATGTTTTTTATAAAAGCAAACAAAAGTTTTAAAAATGAAATTCACTAATACTTTACCTCATTATGTGTTAAATACATCGGAATCCTATAAAACCTTGCTTGGAATTAAATTCATGAGAAACTAATTAGACTTACTCCATGAGCATGCACAATATCAAGTTGTGTGTATTTCTAAACTCAAACTATAGACAAAATAGTTTTTAAAAACCCACCCCAAACCAAATAACCTTTGGCAGAATGTATTCCAGATAGAAAAACAATCTATGTATGGCAATTTTTAAAACATACAAACATACGTATTAGAATGCCAGATTTTATGGCCAAGACACCATAATGTCAAAGTTACAATACTACAAAATAAGCCTGTCAGAACTGGAAACTGTTCATAAAAGTAACCCTGACCAATTGTTGCTAACTCTTCCACCCAGATCCATCTGAGCAGTTCTGTATCTCAGAGTTTTACAGAAACAAACATTTAGCCAGTACATCATTCTAACACCATTCAAAGCATGTAAATGAAGGAACAAGGATAGCTTTGATTGCTATAGTAAACAACTAGGCCAGGAAAAGTATTTCAATGATTTCAAAATTCTTGCAAAAATTATTCATTTCTTTCACCATTTACTGCAAGACAAAATACAGCCCACCTCAAAAATCCATATATTTCCAAGGCTTATTGAGTATTTTTAAGAAGGAAAATGCATATGAAATTATGCATACTTTTGGAAATGTGAATACTTAAAATGCATGCAGTTATACTGTGCAGACAGAGGTATGGTAAACCTCCTTTTGAAAAAAATTACCAATGTAAAATTAAACTTAAAATGTATACAGAGCATCCTATAAGACTAGACAAGGAGGAAGCAGATGTTAAGTAATAGTCTATGATACCTTTATACTTACTTACTTAGGCGATCCCTCGTTGGACGAGTAAGATGGTCTTCCATTATGGATTTCCTTGTGGGTCCGTATGTGGCTGTGGAACCCTATTCTTGCTCTGCATCTTCTTCCGCAGTGAGGGCATTGGTTTCCAGGTGGAAGGCGTTCCCGGTCGGGGTTGGCTTGACGCGCCTTCCTCCTGGCACGTTTCTCTCTTTCACCCTCCACTCGTGCCTCCTCGAATTCTGCAGCACTGCTGGTCACAGCTGTCCTCCAGCTGGAGCGCTCAAGGGCCAGGGCTTCCCAGTTCTCAGTGTCTATGCCAGAGTTTTTAAGGTTGGCTTTCAGCCCATCTTTAAATCTCTTTTCCTGTCCACCAACGTTCCGTTTTCCGTTCTTAAGTTCGGAGTAGAGCAACTGCTTTGGGAGACGGTGGTCAGGCATCCGGACAACGTGGCCGGCCCAGCGGAGTTGATGTTGGAGAACCATCGCTTCAATGCTGGTGGTCTTTGCTTCTTCCAGCACACTGACGTTTGTCCGCTTGTCTTCCCAGGAGATTTGCAGGATTTTCCGGAGGCAGCGCTGATGGAATCGTTCCAGGAGTTGCATATGACGTCTGTAGACTGTCCACGTCTCACAGGCATATAGCAGGGTTGGGAGGACAATAGCTTTATAGACAAGCACCTTGGTCTCCCTACGTATGTCCCGGTCCTCAAACACTCTCTGCTTCATTCTGGAAAATGCTGCACTTGCAGAGCTCAGGCGGTGTTGTATTTCGGCGTCGATGTTGACTTTGGTGGAGAGGTGGCTGCCAAGGTAGCGGAAATGGTCCACATTTTCTAATGTGACACCATTAAGCTGTATTACTGGCATTGGAGAGGGATTGGCTTGTGACTGCTGGAACAGCACCTTGGTTTTCTCAATGTTCAGTGACAGGCCGAGCTTCTCGTATGCTTCTGCAAAGGTGTTTAGAGTGGCTTGTAGATCTTCTTCTGAATGCGCACAGACGACATTGTCATCAGCATACTGGAGTTCTATAACAGATGTTGTTGTAACCTTGGTTTTGGCTTTCAGTCTGCTGAGGTTGAATAGCTTGCCATCTGTCCGATAGATGATTTCCACTCCGGTGGGAAGCTTCCCATCAACAAGGTGAAGTATCATAGCGATGAAGATGGAGAATAGAGTTGGGGCGATAACACATCCCTGTTTGACACCGGATTCCACCTTAAATGGGTCACTTTGGGAGCCACTGCTGTCCAAAACTGTTGCCATCATGTCATCATGGAGGAGCCGCAGGATGTTCACAAATTTGTTAGGGCACCCGATTTTGTGGAGGATGGTCCAGAGAGCGCTGCGATTCACTGTGTCAAATGCCTTTGCAAGGTCGATGAATGCCATGTACAGGGGTTGGTTTTGTTCCCTGCATTTTTCTTGGAGTTGTCGTGCAGTGAAGATCATGTCCACGGTTCCTCTGGAGGGGCGGAAGCCGTTCTGGGATTCTGGGAGGGTGTCTTCTGAGAGGGGCAGAAGGCGGTTTGCAAGGATTCTTGCAAGGATTTTCCCAGCGGAGGTTAGAAGGGAGATACCTCGATAGTTTCCGCAGTCTGTTCTTTCCCCTTTTTTGAAGAGGGTGATGATGGTGGCATCCTTGAAATCTGCTGGGATTTTCTCGGTCACCCACACTTTTTCTATGAGCTGGTGGAGTTGGTGTGTCAGCTCAGGTCCTCCCTCTTTAAAGATTTCAGCAGGGATCCCATCTGGTCCACTGGCTTTGTTATTCTTCTGTTGGCTGATGGCATTGCTGACTTCTTCCAAACTAGGCAGTGCTGCAAGCTCATCCCTGGTTTGTTGTTGTGGGATTTGTGAGAGGACCTCTTCGGCCACATTGGAGCTGCGGTTCAGGAGGCTTTGGTAGTGTTCTTTCCAACGTAGTGCAATTGAGTTTTGGTCCTTCAGGAGTTTGGTTCCATCTGATGAGCGTAGAGGCTGTATGCCATGGTTTCTTGGTCCATAGATTACCTTTGTGGCTTTGAAGAATCCCTGAGCATTATGGGTATCTGCCAGGTGTTGGATTTCTTCAGCCTTCTTTGTCCACCAGATGTTCTTGAGTTCTCTTGTCCTTCTTTGGACCTCAGCTTTTGCACTAGCATAGATCTTTTTCTTAGCAGCACAGTTGATGTCTCTCTGCCATGTTTGGAAGGCTTTCCTTTTCTTGTCAATTAGCTGTTGGATCTCGATGTCATTTTCATCAAACCAGTCTTGATGTTTCTTGGCTTGGTATCCAATAGCTTCTTCGCAGGCTTGGATGATGGAGGTCTTCAGTTTGTTCCAGTGTTCCTCAACATTTTCGGGGTGTTCTGTGGGTAGATGGTCCTTGAGTGCTGTTTGGAGATGGGCTCGTCTGGAGGGCTCCTGAAGGGCTTGGGTGTTCATTTTGCGCCTTGTCTTCCTTCCTTGGAGTCTGCGCTTGGGGGCGATCTTGATAGCCATCGAGGATCGAATTAGCCTGTGGTCAGTCCAGCAGTCGTCAGCACTTATCATGGCTCTTGTGAGGAGCACATCACGGCGGTCTCTGGCGCGTGTGATTACATAGTCTAAGAGGTGCCAATGCTTTGACCGGGGGTGCTTCCATGATGTCTTGAACTTGTTTTTCTGGCGGAAGAGCGTGTTGGTGATGACAAGGTTGTGCTCCGCACATTTGGTGAGAAGCAGGATGCCATTTGAGTTACTGTTTCCAACCCCGTCTTTTCCAATGGTCCCTGGCCACAGGTCGAAGTCTCGCCCGACTCTTGCATTGAAGTCCCCCAGGAGGATGATTTTGTCCTCCTTAGGTATCCCCGATAGGACGGTGTCCAGCTGACAGTAGAATTTCTCCTTGATGTCTTCGTCAGCATCTAGTGTTGGTGCATAGGCACTTATGATGGTTGCCCGTTGGTTTTTGGCAAGATCGATTCGGAGGGTTGAGAGTCGTTCGTTGATGCCAGTGGGTGCTTCGGACAGATGTTTCACCAGATCATTCCTGATGGCGAAGCCAACTCCGTGCATTCTTTGGTCTTTTTCGGGCAGTCCCTTCCAGAAGAAGGTGTAGCCTCCTTTTTCTTCCTTCAGCTGTCCCTCTCCTGCTCTCCGGGTCTCCTGAAGGGCTGCTATGTCGATGTTGAAGCGTCCCAGCTCCCTTGCAATGATGGCAGTTCTGCGTTCGGGGCGTTCACTGCCACTGTTGTCCATCAGAGTCCGTACGTTCCACGTACCGAAGTTCATTTTCCTTTTTTGGCCGCAGGGTGGTGACCCCACTGGACGCGGCAGTCCAGTCAGGGATGAGTGAGGCAGACTATGTTTGGGGCACCTTTTCTAGCCCCCTCCCCATGTGGGGTGAGCAGAGTGGGTCCTAAAAAGGGCTGCTCAGTCGCGGATACAGCTGCCGAACTACTCAACTGCCTCGGACCTTGAGGTAGAACGACTGAGTCCGTACCCACCGCCCATGTGCCAGTCTGTGACTAGGGGCTTCCAGATTTCACAGTCCTGCCCCGTCGCCACTCGCTGATCGCCATGGGACTTTGGTTGCTTGGTTTTTATTTTCTTTGGAAGACGCCTGTGCGTGGGTTTTTTTAATGTGTGGAGGTCAGTGCACAACTGATCAACACACAGACTTCACAGAGTGAGGTTCCACTGGTGATGTAGTTTAACACAATGACCGTGGCTTCTCAGTCTGTTGCAGCCTTCTTCCGCCTTCGCAGCCGTTGTAACATGTACCATGTTATCCTCCGCCTGCTCCGCCGTTGAGGTCTTTGGGTCTTCAAACTGTGCTTGGTCTGGAACCTCCCCCGCAGCCACTCCTGGGAGTGCACGACTCCAGTTGTTGTGCCTACAGGTTCATCGGAACACGCAAGCCCCCTCACCACGACAAGGTGACAGTCCATCGAGGGGGACCCCCCCCCTCGATGGACTGTCCCCCCCCCTCGATACCTTTATATGTACTATTTAAATAGAAGACTGTGACCCCTTAAAGAAAATATATTATCTGAGAAATGATTATTGAACACTAATAGCTGGAAAGTATTGCTGTCAAGACACAGATGCCACAAAGTCAAGCTCAAGTGCAAAGTAGCAACAGTTTATTAAAGGTACAGCTCAAAAGAATAAAAAAAATGCTTAACAGCAGCAGAATAGTATTTCAAAACAAAACACAGGCCAACCGGTCAAAAAAAAGGAGGCAAAACAGAGAGTCCCAAAATCCTAAAAATCCCAACCCACTAACAAATATACACGGCAAAGAAAAAAGGCACTCGCTGTCGCTTCAGCGAGCATGTTCCAGGGTGTGGCAAAGTCGTAATCAAGCCGGTCCAGGAATCATCCACAGCAAACAGGATAGAGCAGCAGCAGCATCAAAAATCCAATCCAAGGGCAGGGCAAGGGAGCAAAAGCAATGTCCAAAATTGCCCCAAGATCCAGGCCAAAACAGTAGCAAAATCCCAAAAGGGTCCACAAAGTTCAGGAATCCCAACCCAGCGTAACAGGCAACCTAGCATACACTTTGCCAGTCACAAAGTCCCCATTGCAACCAACCCTCCTTATATTACAAACTTTCTTCTGAGCTGCAATGAGACAACATCCCACCCTCAGCTGCTCCCGTATTCTCTTCCAAACTAGAATCAGACAACACCCCACGCTCAGCTGCCAGTTGTGCTGCCCGAGCTGCTCTTTGCCTTGCCTGCCAAGAGGTCCTTCTCCTGCTTCTACTTAAATCTCCCTAAACAGTAGACAAATCATCCTCCCCCCAAGTTTCATCCCCAGCAAACCCTCTGAATGTGTCACTACTTGTAGGTTCCTCACACATTTCCCTCACTTCTGCTACTTTTGTCCAATCCATCTCATCCCCAACCCCATCAGTGTCACTCCCAGCACTTCTCATAGAATCTGCTTCATTGCCAAACCCATTATCCCTATCAAACCCTTCAAAGGACTCTTCATCAGTGGGTTCAATAAGTATTTGCCGAATTCTCTTCTGCTCCCGAGTACACTTTTTTGCTTGCCTAGTCTCCAACTCCCTGCTGTTAATACTACTCAGAGACTCATCCACAACAATTGCACTGTTCACAGCAAACACTTGCACATGTATGTCTAGTTGAATTTTTTTTTAAAAAAAAGAGAAAATAAATATCATGGAAACTCTATAATGAAATCATCCAAAGTGAAACAAGAGCCATTGTTTGGGTGCCTTGAAAGAACTATTGGGATAGATCAGAAGACAACTTTGAGTAGCACTCTAGCTAATGACATAAATATATTTGGATTGAAAGGAAGTCCAGCTGTTGAGATGCTCAGAGGTGAAAGAAAAGTCATTGATTAGCAGACTTGAAATGAGCTCAAATATTCATTAATCAGTTATACCATGTTCTTAGAGTTTTAAAATCCAATTCTAGGGAGCCTACTTCTGAGCAATAACTTTGAAATCACCCCACCAGCACAGGTTCTATTACCTCCAATGACTTTTGTTCAGGAAAAGCATATGTTTGTCCTGTTTTCAGTCAGCTAAGGGTAAGAACAATGCAAGAGTTGATGGTAGGGTTTATGCAACCTGCCTCAGGCATATCCTAGTGCCTGGAGTCTGTGGTTTTGCTATTTTATCATCTTGAAAGGGACTGTCAGAACACTCAATTGCACCTTGTGGGGAGAGATTGTGGGGAGCGGAAAAGGGCATTCCAGGAAACAGTTTTGAGCTGATGAATAACATAGTTCTTATGTTACTGAGTGCTGAGACAGACCTGCAGTGAATCTATGCTTTAGCATCTTTTCAGAATAGCCAGTGATACAAGGTACAAACTTGCCTCGAATTCAGCCATAATCAGTCAAAATTAGCTATATTATAGAAACGCATGAGATGAGCAGCTTGAAGCAGCATTTTGTTTTCTTCTTAAAAGAGCAGTTTCCCTCCTGTCAGCAATCAATTAAGCACTGACAAAGATAGGTCTCTCACTGTTGAAGTTCTGAGTAAGCAGATATATTCCCCACAAAGAATATAAAAAAGTTCTGTAATCCCTGGGGACTGAGTTCAGGCCTGTAAGAAGGGAAAAACCACTAGAAGCAATGTCAGCAAACTGTTAGAGCTGAAGTTCTTAAATATTACATGACGGCCACCTGATACCACAATTCTGTCCATAACATGAAGTGCGCACACATGCAACTAAGTGGGTTAATTTTCAAGGCATGCTACACCAAGTGTTTTGACTCTGGAAGGTAGAAGCTGTCAATTATGAAAGCCAACAACATGCAAGTTGTATGTTAGTACGCAGCAAATGTGTATACATTCATTCATGTTACCTGTTTATCTATCACAACCCTTTGAATTTCATTGGTTTTTGTAAGGCAAGAAACATTCCAGAGTGGTTTTGCCAGTTCCGTCCTCTGATATATAGCCAACAGCACCTGGTATTCATTGGTGGTTTCCCATCCAAATACTTACAAGGGTAAATCTTGCTTAGCATCCAAGAGAAACAGCAAGCCATTGCAATTTACACATCACTTTCCAAATCTTTGGGGAAGTAGCAGTCACTTCAGGTACAAGAGTGTTTTTCAACTCTGTATAACCATTCTTGCAAGTCTTAAAATGATGGATTTTCTGAAAAACTGAATAAATCTACAGCTCTATAAGTATAACTGTCAGGAAAACATAGAAGAGTTAAAATTGTGCTTTCGGTGTACAGCTCTGTTGAGATACGTTGGGGTTCCCTTAAGTCTCCCTTTGATGTTGCAACAGCTGCCTCAAGCAAGAGGGCTTTTCAGGAAGGGGTATAACAAGAACAGGGCCATGAAAAGCAACTTTCCCCATAGAGAATTTTCACTTTTTAACTGTTCTTCCTTTTCTACTCTTGTGAGTCAGGTAACAAAACATCGTGATTCTGGAATCATGACACACATCCAGTGTAAGGCAATCTGAAACTCATAAGAAAACTGCAAAGCCAACAGACCAAATTGTGATTTGGGTTGTGTTCCGTTATCTTTGTGGAGGCCACAAGTGGATGCTAGAAAGAGGAGGATGGTTCATTTTATGGGGTGGAGGATGTACTGAAAGAGTAAAAGCATTTCCCACTTTTTTCATATTATTCCCCCCGCCCATGTCCCTGTCATGGAAACAACACTTCTTTTATGACATAGGAAGGGGGGGAGGAAGAATAGCCAGCAAAAAATTGGTTTTCCTCCTTTAACTGCCCCTCCCATAAAATTGACTGTTCTTCTCTATCTAGCATCCTCTGCCCAGATAATGGAACAGTGCTGCAGATTGTTGCTGAAATAGAAACCATGGTTTGTCAGACATTAAAACAAATCACATCTTGACCAACTAAATTTGTCTTAATACTAAGAGAATGTGGGGTCAATGTGTAACAAACAAATGAATGAATGAATTGGTTCACTTTAAATAAATGAACAAATTGTAACAGTTAATTTGTAAGATTTTTTTTTAAAAAAAAATTATTTGTTTTATGAGTGGGTTTATACAATTAATACATGAAAGATGTCAATAATCACATTTCTCTACACCCTTCCATTATCTCCACCTCTTTCATTCAATAATGTCCACTCATTTGTCTGGTATATCTGAGTTCATTCACTTTTTTTTCCCTCTCCCCTCCCCCGCCTCCCTCCCCCGCCTCCCTCCCCCTCCCCAAACCCATACCACATTTCCTTTAGAACTCTAACTCCATCCATGAGCTCAGCTTTTCCCATCTCTGTACAATATTTACATTGGCTTCGCCTCCTTTTATCCATTCTGAATATATGAACCATTTCTCTTTAATTTTCCTCATTTTATCTTCCTTCATAGCCTCACCGGTTGCAATTGCAATAATTTCTGATTGGACCTGGTCAAACAAATAATTATTCCAATTAACCATATCCCATTTTTTTGCATCTTTCCATCCCCAAGCTATTACAGCCTTCCCTGCAAGAATCATTGCTTTGAATAGATCCTGATATTTTGGATCAATCTTCCTGCATCCTAATATCCCCATGAACATCAACTCCATATTTATTTGCAGTGGTATCTTAAATATTTTCTCCATTTTACCTGTTATTTGTTTCCAGAATGTTTTTGCCTTTGGGCATTCCCACCACATATGTGCATACCATCCTTTGCTGAGGCCACAGTGCCAGCAAGTTGGGCTTTTATTGTTAATCATGATTGATAACTGTGCTGGGGTACAATATCATTTCCATAGGAATTTCCTTTCCATTTCTTTGAATTTCTCTATCTTGATTTTCCTAGCCTCTCTTATTAAGTCCTCTATTATTTGTCTTGTGAGTAATCCCTCTTTTTCCCATTTATTTTGCAGTGTTCTTATAATATATTCCTCATCTCTGATCATTCCTCTGTATATTTCTCCGATTAACCCTTTCTCTGAGATCTGTGTTTTTTTAATTATATCTTCCATTATACTTTCCTTACCTATACAATCTCCATACTTTCCCTGTTTCAATTTATTATATAATCCTAGTATCTTAATCCAATTTTTGTTTCCCATTTTATCTATTATTGTGCTTATAGGAATAAGATGGCCATTCATATCATATAAGTCTTTAATCCTATAGTATCCCTTATCCCTCATTTCTCTCCACCAGCACGAATCATACTCCTTCTCGTAAAGGCTCTCAAGCGGGGTCCATTTTGATATTCCTGGCATTAATTTAGGTTTCCATTTTTTCCAAATTTTTAATGCAAGTTTTCTGGGGCCTCTTGTTCTTTTGATGTTTATTTCCAAATTCCCTGTAAAGATTCCAAAGCTTGCCTCTCTTTTATTAACTCCATCTTCAATCTTAAACCATTTATCCCTATTTTCTTTCATATTTTCAAGTAAAGGTTTTAGCTGAAAAGCCTCGTAATATAATTCCAAATTTGGAACTCCCCACCCCAGTTCTTCCTGATGTATATAATATAGTTTATTTGGCAGTCTAGATTTCTTTCCTCCTAATATCCATTTCTTTATAGTCCTGTTCCACTTATTAAATTGTCCTTGTTTGATTTCCAATGGAAGGACTTGAAATAGGTATAATAATTTTGGTGTCAAAAACATTTTAGTTGCCTTTATTTTTCCTAAGATACCCAAATTTTTCTTATTCCAATTTTTCATACTATTAGAAATTTTCTTCCATGTCTGTTTATAGTTGATCTCCGTCATCTTTTCCATATTTTTATGTATAATTACACCCAAATATTTTATTTTTGTCCTCCCCATACCTATTTCTGTTATATTGTCAATTTCTCTTTTTTCTTTTTTGTTTACTTCAAAATACATAATTTCTGATTTCTTTATATTTATCCCCAATCCAGTATTTTTTTCAAAATCTGTTAATATAATTTTTAATTCTCTTATTCCTATTAGAGGTTGGGATAAAACCATCATAATATCATCAGCAAATAAATTTAATTTAATTTCCCCTCCATCATCAAGTTTATAACCTTCGATCCTTACGCTATTTCTAATTCTCTCTGCTAGAATCTCAATCCCCATTATAAATAGATGTGGTGACAGGGGGCAACCTTGCCAGACACCCCTTTGAATGGAAAATTCTTTTGATAAGGCTTCATTAACTCTTACCACAGCTTTGCTTTCTCTATATAACTCCTTTATTGCCTTTATAATTGGTTCTCCTATTCCAATTTTGTTCAGTGTCTCCCACAAAAATTCGTGATTTACTGTATCGAAAGCCTTATATATATCCAATTTTAATAATGCTAATTTCTTTCCCTGCCTATGCTCCATTATATTTATTATATTTCTGATTGGGTGTCCAATTTGCCTCCCTTTCACAAATCCATACTGGTCTTCTTTTATCACTTTTGGTATTATTTTTTCCAATCTATTTGCTAAAATTTTGGCGAAAATTTTGTAATCTTGGTTTAATAAACTGATTGGCCTATACGAGCCTGTTTCTTTTGGGTCCTTCTGAGGTTTCAATAATACTCTTATTTCAGCTTTCCTCCATGTATTAGGGGCTTTTTCTCCTCTCATTATATTGTTAAATAACGTTTGCAATTCAGGGCCTAATATTTCTATAAATTCTTTATAAAATTCAGCTGGAAAACCATCCAGACCCGGCGATTTTGATTTTTTTCAGTTTCTTTATCAGTTCCTTTATTTCCTGTTCTGTGATCTCAGCATTTAAAGTTTGTTTGTCCTCCTCTCCTAACCTTACATCTAGACTTTCTTCCATGTGACCTTTATTATCTTCCCTGTATAATCTTTGGTAGAATGCGGCAAATTCTTCTCTTATCTTAGCAGGATTATGAATTATTTTGTTCCCTTGCATCTTTATAGCCTTAATATTCTGTTTTTCCTTTCTATTTTTCGAATATTTTGCCAGCCTTTTCATGGAATTAATATTGGGTCTCTGTATTTCATTCTTAACTAAATTTTGCCTTTTCCAAATTGTAAAGGAATCTAATTCATCTAATTGCTTTCTCAGTGTTTTAATCAGGTTCTGTGTTTGAATGCTGAACTTGTTCTGTTGTTGGGCTTGAAGGTTTTTTATCTTCTGCATCTTGTTTTGTCTATCTGCAAACCACTCCTTTTTAATTAATCTCTCTTTGAGAATGCAATGTCCTCTAATCACCGCTTTTGCTGCATCCCAAATTATACTCTCTGAGGATGAACCTCTATTTTCTTGAAAATAAAATCTTATTTGCTTGGCCATATATTCTTTATCTTCCTTTCTCCTTGCAATTATATTGTTATAATTCCATATCTTATTTCTTTGTTCCTTATTAATTTCTAATTCTATTATTATTGGGGCATGATCTGAAAGCCAAATACCATGTGTATAGATATTTCTTATTTCCATTTCCATTGGTTGTTGAATCATTATGTAATCTATCCGTGTGTATTTTTTATGCCTATTAGAATAGTATGTAGGATTAGCTTTTTTATTAGCTACCTCGAATGCATCTTTTAGTTCCCAATTTCCTATTTTATATGGTTTATGCTGACTTAGATCTAAATTGAAATCCCCTGTTAAGATAGTCTCACCTTCATAAAAGTTATGAAGTTTTTTCAGGATTTTCCTCAGGAATCGTAGTTGACCCTTGTTGGGGGAGTATATGTTAGCAATAGTAATTTTTTTATTGTCCAATTTAAATTTCAGTAATAGATATCTTCCGTCAGGATCTATACATTTGTCTACCAATTCATAGTTGAGGTTGTTGTTCATGAGAATTGCTGTCCCTCTGGCTCTTTTGGTACCTCTAGCCTCAATAACTGTTTGCCAGGTCTTAGAGTTCAGTAATGGGCATGAGTCTCTTGGGTCTTTATGAGATTCTTGTAAACAGATTATATTAGCCCCTTCTGCTTTGGCTAATTTGATTAACCGGTACTTCTTAAGATTCGAGACTAGCCCGTTGACATTAAGCGATAAAATTCGTAAACGTTTACCCATTATCTTTTACAAAACAGTTTATTATGTGCTCATGTGGATTCTCTTTAGTTATGTCTATGTGGTTCCCTCCCTCCCCCAGAAAGCGACATTGTTTTAGGGAGGAAATGCCTCCCTGTCGCTTCCCATACATTTGACTCTTTGCGTTTCTTCTTACCCCCCTCCCCTCCTTAAACAATATACTCTTGTTTACACTTTGTTTATAGCCTGACATTTATACATTTTAAGCCATTTGAGCAATTACTTTATGTCCCCCACCCCCATTTTTATATAGTCTTCTAAGGCTTAAGCTTGGAGGTTCTCCCCCGAACAGCCCAGCCGTGCCTTTTTGCTCCTCTGAAGGGATGTTCCTTCTCCAGGGCTGGATGTAACTTCCTCCTCTGCGCTGGCACAGCCTTCACTCTCCTCTTGCTGTCTCTCCAGTGTTTCAACTCCAAGGTCATCCAACATTCTGTCCGCCTCCCCTGCATTTCTCGCCATGAATCTCTTTCCATTCCGGAACACAATAATGGTAGCAGGGTAAGCCCACGAAAATCGGATTCCTTTCTCAAATAGTTTATGGGCAAATGGGGACATTTCTTTTCTCTGTTGTAGTGTCTCTGGGGGAAAGTCCTGTTTGACAAAAATCTTGCAGTCTCTAAATTTCAAATCCTTAATTTTCCTCAGATCTTTAAACACAGAGTCCTGAATCTTTTCTGAGGCAAAAGCAATTATCACATCTCTTGGGTGATTATAGTTCCCCATAGGTCTGTAAATTCTGTGGGCACGTTCCACATTTTCAATTTTGATAGCTATTTTGTTTTCATTTAGCCAACTCACCAAAAGTTCTTCTAGTTCTTTACCAGTTTCCCGAACCTCCTCAGGGATTCCAGCCAGCTTGATATTCCTGCGTCGTTGTCTGTCACTCAGCTGGGCAAGTTGCTTTGTTAGATGATTGATCCTCTCCTCGTTTCGATCAGCCTTTTTCTGAGCTGACTGTGCAGTTTTTTTTACTGCACCTATTTCCTTCTTCACCTCTTCAATCTGACCACCAAGACGTTTGAGGTCCGATCTGATATTTCCCTCCATGCTCAGCATTAATTGTCCCAATTCTTTAAGATTGCGTGCCATATTATCCGCCTCCGGCAACAGGTCACTGAAGATCTCTGCTTTTCTTTCAGGAGTTATAAATCAATCCTCCTCCTCTCAGAGTCTCGACTGACCTTTATTGCCCAATTAAGCAGATGGCTCTCTTTTGTTGTTATTTTAGCCTTTAATTGGGCTATAAATTTAAGGATCTGGGGAGAGGGTTTGTTGAGCGTCTACTCTCTCCGACGCATGCGCAAAAAGTCCGTTAATTTGTAAGATAATACTGTATTTCTTCCATTCTAAGACGAATTGAACTTTCCCCACCATATAAATATCTCTAAAAGTGGGGTGCATCTTAGATTCGCTGGTGCTTTTCTAGAGATAGTTTTTTTCTGTTGGTTGTATCGAAATTATTATGGGTCTTACAATCGATAGCATCTTAGAACCAAAGAAATATGGTAATATAAAGAAGTTACCAAAAGCAGTTTGAATGATAGGGAAATATAGTTTCTCTGTATAATTGCCCATGACATTTCTACTGTCTTCAACGATCTGGAAAAAGCACACCTATCACTACACCTCAGAGCCAGATGCATTCCTAACAGGAATATTAGTGAAAAAATACCCATTCTTCTTCATGATCTCCATATGCAGTCCCTTGCCAAGAAAGAGAACTTGGAAAAGTTGCTTTGTTGGAGTAAAATTATCAGAACGCTTAAATGAGTATTGACTCGGTTGACTGAAGGATTCACAGAAGTTGTAACAGTTCAAAAGCAAGTTTTCTAAACTCTGTGTGGAAAGCTGCTCCTACCTGACTTGGAGTTGGTGCCTAAAATGAAATCAGTCACCTAAGACAGCACCTACAGAAAACAATTAAAAATCAACTTACTATTCAATACACAAAGAAAAGCTGGGTTCTGGTGCCAAAACAAAAACCTGTTACAAAAACCTGACAACAAACTGTCCTGAACAAAAGACAGTCAGAAAAGAGTACTGTAGAAGCGAACAAAGCTTATCAAAAATCATAAATGTTTGCAGCCAAAGAAATGAATCACCACGTTGAGATGTGCCAGCTGGATCTTTAGTTTTCTTACAAATAAAAGTATCAAACTAGTGATCCTGGATAAATGCGAACTGACATACAAAATTGTCAAAGATAAAAATGAATTGAGAACAGAAAGCCATCAAAGTAAAAAAATCATTAAAAAATGTTCAGCACAAAAAAGAAAAAAATGTGCTGTCTTCATAACACCATCATTGACATATTCTTTCACAGTTCTTATGCACATATTCACCATGGGGGGAAAGTTTAGTATTTTTGTATTTCCATTTCTTAATGTCTTGTAGCGCATTATTAAAATTATAGCAAGCTTCCAGATAAATATCACATGCTAGCATTATATTTATAAATTGCAAAGCAATTCTAATTTCCTCTTTAACAGGAAGCAATATAAGGTACAGAACCAAGACATATAACAAGTATCATAAAGATCCTTAACAAAAAAAAAAAACAATAACTATGAACTCATAGAATGAAAACCTGGCTGCTACCAGAACCTGTAAGAAATTTTTAGATGCATCCGGGGAACCAATTTATCACATCTTGGGACTACCAACTGAAAAAAGCTTATATACCTTTAGGACATCTGTACACTTACAGGGCTTGTGATGAATTTTCTCTCTGTGAAGTCATATAATCCAAAAGAGAAAGCAGGCAGAAAACTAAACATGTACTGAGATTAAAACAGATTTGCAAATCTTTACTGATACCATTTCAGTCTTCCTAGAAAGATATCAGTTTGTCTTGTCAGAGTGAAAACTGGAAAGTATTCCTGTACCTTAATAGTGGTGTAGGAGACCAAACTTCATCAGGTGTTGCTTGTCACACAATCCAGAAACAAGCAACACCTCTTCTTCTACACACATTAAGGGTACAGGACCAATCTCTAATTTTCACTCTGGCCACCCTATCCATGATATATCTGCTTTAATACTCTGAGCTTGTAAGAGTAATCAATTTACCTTGTCATCCAATAGGATATTTCTTTCCAAATCTTAATGTTGTTGGGGTTTTTTTGGGTGGGGGGTGTGTGTCAATTCTTCACTTGATGGCAAATTATAATAGCAAGGGATAGAGACATTAAAATTCATGTAAAGAGGTGTGTCAGACAGCAGAAAAACTATGAGATTCTAAAATAATATATTTCAGATATATTATGGGATCAGATATATTATGGGATCAGATGAAATTGGCAGAATTTTACTAGTATGTGCTTGAGTGCGAGTCAGAAAGTATTATTCCGTGTTGTGCTAAATATAATTACACTGCACTATTCTGGTACCTGAATCATGCTGTATACCTGTGAATCCTTTGGCCCAATCACTGAAATACCTGGAATTCCATGTTAAACTGAAAGAAAATGTTTTAATGCAGTGTTCTAATTAAGTCTTCTGTTAAACATTCCAGTTATGGCTTAATTTGGCCATAACTCAACAGCTTAGTCCCCCCCCCCCCCCAAAAAAATACTCTGATAATTCAATTGTGCATCTTAATTAATTTAAAATGTGGAAATCCTCATGGAATGGGTCTAATTGCTACAGTTGCCATTTTTCTCTTTGTTGTTCAATTTAAGGCTGTATGACCGTTACCAGTTAAATAATGTTATCTACATACATACCTTAAATTTGTAAGGTTTAGCAATGAGTTGATGTTGTTAGGTACAGTAATGAATTGTGAGGCCAAATGTATTTAGTAAAGGTTATAGTAAAAGCTTAGCTTTAGTAAAGCTCAACCCCCAATAAAATATCCATAGGATTACAATTTAATAGCAGTACAGAGTACCACTTCTAACATTTTGATTTAAATTGAATCCAACTTTTATATTGTAATTTTCATAGCACAACAACATATCTCCATTAGCAATCACAAAGGGATCTGCATTTTTCCTGAAGCAAATTTGGTCCTTTGTTCATCATCCTCCACTCCACTTCATCAAATTGCTATGTTTGTTTTACACATTTTTTCCAAAACCTAGCTTCTGTATTGGGCTGGTCCACAGCCAGTTCTGTGGTATGTTTACAAACTGTGAAAGCTTAAGGCCATAAAATTATTGAATGTGATATATATACCAGCTGTTTTCTTTCTTTTAAAAAAAATAGTGATGTTTTCAAAATAAAAATGTTTTTCTCCATGGTCCCTTGGTGACATACAACTTTACCCAAAGCAGCCTGGACACACTGCAAGGAAAAATATTTGCAGTGAGGAAATAACTTGAGATCTTCTCTCTACAACCCTCATACAGTTTTAGCATCTAAAAGGGTTCCTTCCATAGGCAACAAGCAGCACAGAAAAGGTTTTTTTGAAAAGACGTTTAGGAACAAAGGTGGGATGAAAGATATTGCCTACAGCCAAGGTGAGTAGACAGCCATATGAATGGTGTAGGGAGATATTGGAGTGTAACCTGAAGATGGCTTCTTTTTTGTGTATCAGGAGCAACTTGAGAAACTGCAAGTCGCTTCTGGTGTGAGAGAATTGGCCATCTGCAAAAACACTGGCCAGGGGACACCGAGATGTTGATGATGGCTGGGAAAGAGAAAGAAGATGTAATAAAATGGGCAAAAGAGCCTTTGTGAGGCTGGGTTGTTAACTAGTAATATATAATATGTGCAGTGTACCAGGAAACCACTGTCTCTCTTTTCCTGCATTTGTCCTACAGAGATCATAGTTAAAAGTGAACATGGCACCTCATCATCTTACCCCAAAGCTTTGCATTTCTATTGCTATTCACACAGACAACCTGCTCGTTCACAAACATAAATGTCAGTTCCTAGGTCCGTGATGGTGAACCTATGACATGCGTGTCAGCACTGACACGCATGGCTATTTTTGATGACACGCGGCCACATGCGGCCACATACAGAGAAGTACACCTTATAAGAGCCAATCTAATTCCATCCTTAAATTTGCAAAAGGCTCTACAAATTTAACATCTGCACATTTGAGCATTGTTCACTCCATAACTCAGCATGGAATATACATTTGTCTTATTTAAAGTATAAATATTGCAAAATTATGGAGTTTTTTTTCTCGAAGTTGACACCCCACCCAAGTTATGCTCAGATTTTTGGCAAATTTTGACACACCAAGCTCAAAAGGTTGCCCATCACTGTCCTAGGCATTTCACTCCATGCATTAGATGTAGATTTAAAATCTATGAAAGCTAATACTACCAATATTTTTCAGTTGCTCTCAAAGGTGCTACAAGATATTTTTTACATACTGATCCAGACTCACACAGCTACATCTCTGAATCATTCCAGTTATGTTGATTGTCCCCTTGATAACCTTTAAAATAAAGCAGCCCAAACCTTATGTCTAGGCTTCTAACATTTACATACAAACAATTGCCTTGGGTTTGATTTTTTTTTCTAATGTGGACACTTCTCAGTTCCTGACAGCTTTTCCAAAATTTTGGTTTGGAAACATGATGCAGGTTTATTGTTATGGTACTGATGTCATAGCACTTCTACTATGCTTGGCCTGTATATTTGAAAAGAAACATCAGGCTGCAAATTTAGAGACATTTGCTTGGGCAACAAAACACTGAAAAAACCAATAAATTTTCATGACTAGCACTTTATGCGTATGTTCTTCTAACTCTCTCAGCAAAAGAGCCAATGACTGGACTCTTCAATTATGGCAGGATTCCAGCTTTAATTCATACTAGATGCAATGAGAGTGTTAGAAAATGTATCAGTTGGATTGTAGTAACTAACTTGTTTTCCCAATCAATAGGAAGTATTGAACTTTTGACTGGGTTATACCATTATGAAGTGTTTCAGGGTAATTTCAGACAAAAAACAATCACCATCTAAACCAAGTATAGAAAAAGCAGCGATAATAAGAAAACTCATATAGTGATGCCCTGACATAAGAGTTTAATTTGTTCTGTGACTGTGCTCTTAACTCAAAATGCTCTTCTCTCAAATCAATTTTCCATTGAAATACACGAGGAATGAGGCAAGAAGGCTGCTCTCCTGAAGCCGTAAAGCCCTGTACTCCCTCTGGTGCTAGGGCTTAACTCAAAATGCTGCTCTTATGTCAAAAGTGAAACCTGAGCCAAACAACACCTGCTGTAACAAGGAAGTTATATGCTTTCTATAACAAGTCCCATTCAGCAGTCTGTCTCCAGATGAAGTTTCTAAACACTCTTCAAAAGCAGCCCCATGTTAAAATAACACAAACTGGACTGGACAATAGCCAGATCAGTTGTCTCTAGGAATGGAAACAGAAGCATTAAACTGTGTAAATGCACCCCTTGCCAGAGAAGAAACTCCTCTCTATTGTCCAAACTATTTTTCAATTAGCTCACCCTAAACCAGTCAATTACTGATGGCAGGCACATATCCAAAAAAGCTTCCTTAGATTGAGATGGAAAAGGATAATAAAACTGGGTGTCATATGCATGCTGATAGCACTGGGCCTCCAAACTCTGGATAACTTGTTCTAATGGCTTCAAATATATGTTAAATCTCTTGGTGAGTTTGCCTCCCTAGGAGAGCAGAGAAATACAATAAATCAAAGTCTTCAAATCCCATCCTTTGTCCAATAGTACTGAGAGTATGCCCTTTGTCTAGTTCCCATCATAGAACTGGCCCCTCTGCAGAGCACTTGTTCATTGGAAAATGTAAGCTCTGGTGTTTTATGTGCCAATCTCATTAAACGTGATAGTGGATTGAGTAAACTTTGGTGTGTATTTCATCTCTGTTGGAAGATATTCCCCAGTCTCCAATGATTCCTCATTAAATTCACTCCCGCCATTTACATCAATCTCAGTTTATACTAGAAACTAGGGATGTGCAATTTTTTTGTTAGTTGTCGTAAGTCATATCAAATTTGTTAAATTTGTATTTAAAATGTAATATCTGATGTGTGGGCATGGCCCACACCAAAAACTTAAGAATCAAAACTTACCCAATACTTTTTTGTTTGCATTCTGTAAATCTTGGAAGCCTCCCAAAGACAGTTTCATTTTCAACGCAAGGAAGCAAAGCAAAGCAAAAGCAAAAGGCTGCCTTTCATCTTTATATTAATGGCCTCTTGTCATTAGGAGAGGGAAGCAGCAGGGGGAGAGCAGAATTCGCTGGGAAAGAAAGCACAGAATTCTGGGAAATTTAATGTGGGAAGGTGAGGAGCCCTATGCCAGAGAATTCAAAAGGCTCTACCCTAAACCTCATTTCCCAGAATTCTGCTCAGCATCAGAAAGCCCCAATCAGGATAGGGGAGAGCTATTTTCCCAATGTAGTAGCAGCAGCCAGCCAGGTCCAGTAAATTGTTGAATTTGTAAAGAGGAGGATTGACTGATACTTCTAGAAAGTCCTGATCTGTGCTGGGCTGAGAAGAAATCCCGAAATGGGAGATCTATTGGTTAAGTAGAGCTCTTGTGGCTTTTTTAAAAAAAAGGTTTTGTCAAAACCTTTTTTAAAATCCCTAAAATCAGTAGATATATGAATATTTCTGAAAGTTGGGGGAATAACCCTCTTTTATCTTGTGTCATTGTATAGAAATTTTAAGATTATAGTTTTCGTAGATTTTATTTTTAAAAAAAATGTTGGTTGTAAAAAGTTTGAAAATTCCCTGAAAATCCATAGATAAGTGGAACATTTTGAAATTTGGTGGACTAACAATGGTAAACATGTTCTACCATTTTGGTGAGTTTCACCCCAATAGCTACTAAATGAGAGACAAAAGATCCCCTGAAGTTTCTCCCTTGCACAATTACTATAACAAAAAAAGTAACAAAATTTCGTTACACTCAGTATAGTAATGAATTTTTCACTAATTATACTTTAGAAACACTTTAGAAACAAAACATTCCCACCTCCTAATTTTGTAATGACCTTTGAAATATTTCTTTTATTGATCGCACATGTCTACTAGAAACCCATGAATGCAAGTTGAACATAAATTGAGCCCTGCCTATATTGACTTTGCTGTTGTTAGATGCTTTGTGCACATTTTAGAAAAGATGAACATAAATCAAACAGCACATTTAAATATATAATGTTTTACTCATATATATGATGTATGAATTATATCAAAAATATTTGTTTATTATGGACAGCCAACACAGGCATCCCTCCTATATAAATGCCACAGCTGTTTATCACACATCAATAGAGCTTGGGTTGAGGAACAATCTATCCTAAATCATACAGGGCTGCAACTCATTGGTAAAAATCATACCTTTGTATGCAGAAGTTCCAAGTTTGATCCCTGTCACCTGAAATGCTTTCAGAGCTTTCTTACCAAGACTCCCTCAATGTCACTGATGATATTAGGGGATGTTGGTCAGAATAGTCTAATGTAGGAGGTGCAATTCTCACCGTTCTATTTCTTAGTGTTCCACTTAGGGCCAAAATTACTGTAGATATAATGTGTGAATGGGTGACAACAGAGATGCCTGCTACCCCATGAATGAATGTAAGAATCCAGCCCTCACAAATTGGTGGTAAAGTTAATGACTATGAATAGGTGGCTTTCAGATATAAATTTAGCAAAGCTGTACCAAGAATTCAGGCAGGAAAAAATATTAAAAACAACTCTTGGAACTGCAGTAATTATGGCCTTTGCTGATAAGCCAAAACTCACATGGAAATAGACCCGTGATAGGGAACAACTTGAGAAGTTTCTTAGTCAAATAAGATCTTGAAAAATATACAATTTAATGACGAAGGCCAAGGCTAACTGTTATCCATAACTCTGGAACTGCAAAAGCTATAAGCCAGAAAAGCCATGGACATCAAACTCTTTAGGGTCTTGAAGCAATTCTTATAAATAAAAATGTCACGATAGAAAAGGAGTAAAACAGTATGTCTTCTTATCCTTCAGATGCTCATGATAGGACTGATATTTCTACTTTACCAGTCTTTCAAAGAAGCTCCTACATAAGGCAATGCAGTTCAAGCTTGAATACTGTAATAGGAACTGTTAATAGCCATGGGGATTGAAGGGGATGTCCAATGTATCAGTACAGTGCATTCCTACATTTTTTCCCTTGTTTGAGTCAAAAATATATTTACAGTCACATTGCAATATACCAAAATGGGCTAAAAGTATTTTCTTTGATTTTTACAGAAAATTAGTTTTACATGACTTCTGGATTTTTCTTTGAACCATGATGGGGTTCAGCCAAGTGAAACTAATTGTATATTATGTGAAGAGTTCTGGAGTCGTTCCTTTGCATCTTTAGCAACAGATGTTTTGATTTTGACACTATAGCAAACATCTCTGAATTGTTTAATTTACCATAGTTAAACGCTTAAAAAATATCTAAATATGTGATTCGTAATGCAGCATTTTTTCATCAATTAATTTTCTGAAAGTTTACAGCATTTGTACTAATTCTCTGTAACCAGATATGTTCTGGATCTATTCTCATGAAATCTATATAGAACACACATTTGAAACATCTTTAAAACTAAGTAAAAACATCTTTCTACTATGCTGCAAGGCAAATGATTTTAGATGTTTTGCATTTTTATGCTAAATAGAACAGCTGCAACTGATAAAAGGCAATCAAGCTAATTCTAGTCAATCAAGTCCAGAGGTTCTCAGCTCTTGTTTTTATAATGCACTCAATCTCACACTAAATCTTTTACCATACATAGTGAAGAAAAATTCTATTGGTTTTTAGCCATTATGATTTATACTGAATTTTCTCTGTAGGTAAATGCTTTTTTCTCATTGTACACCTCTAATGAAATAAAGTATTCTTGAGGCAAGGTCAATTCATACTTATGACAGATTTATTTTTGTTTTATTGATCACCAATCATTAAAATGTGATGCAAAGCTAAATAGTTGCCAACATGCCATAGTCACTTGCCAGAGAAGTATCAGTTTCTCCCAAATATATATCATTTGTTCTCCAAAACTGGCTCTTGGGGCCTCATCAGATAGGCAAAATTGCCCATCATACAACACTTTCACTTCACTCGTGGCACAGAGCCTGCCGGCTCCCACCCCATGATGTCGATCTACTTTTGGCAGGGCTCCATGGCACAAGTGAAGTGAAAGCATGGTAAACTGCCATGACACCAACACAGGAGGCTTCCTATATTTCATAGGCAACAATGGGGGAAGCTGGGTGGCAGATGCTTCCCCCTGTGGGATGGGATGAGAGGCAAGGCAGGTGATGCAGGGCATGGGGCAACGGGTTCCCCACACACCCCGTCAGGCCCTACCAGATGGGATTCACCATCTACAACTAAATATTTTTATCTACCAGATGGGATTCACCATGATGCAACTAAATATTTCTATCTAAAGATATTCAAGACATGCATGTAGCTTGATGCCATTCCTTAAGTTTCTGCCATGTTGTTGTTTATTCGTTCAGTTGCTTCTGACTATTTATGACCTCATGGACCAGCCCCGTCACAGCTCCCTGTCGGCCATGATCACCCCCAGTTCCTTCAAAGTCAAAGTTTCTGCTTTAAATGTGTGTATATGCTTTCAAGTAGCCATCAAAGAAAGTGCCCTAGCCAACTAAGACTGATGCTCTTTGCTCATAAGAAACTTTCTGTAGTTATCAAGTTATGGACACAGTTATTTAGATCGCTTTGCTTACAGGATCAAACAGATATCATCATAGAAGTGAATAAAGCATCACAGAAAGGTAAAAGAAAGTGAGTCCAGAAATGGAAACAGAGCTATGTGAGAGCTGAAATTTGAAGAATTAAGAAAAAAGCATTAAATAAAAGAGTTTTCCAGATGATATAGAAAGGAGAAATTTGGTTTGGTTTGGTTTTCAGAACATCTTTCTAATTATGTCCTATGGGATCAGTTATACTCATTGGCTTACAGAATCCACCTACAGAAGTGTATCTGTTACCCTGAATAAATCTGATCACTGCATAAACACAGTCATGAAATATCATATGACTGAGAGTTTAAAATACCATTCATAGGTTATACTGGGCTGAAGTAATCCGATATATTAATCTTCAATGTTTATGATGTATTTTTAAGGGACACACAATATAGGTTTAAACAAACACCCTTTCATTAAGGAAGTTCCAAAAAAGTGGCTTTCTTTCTACATCTGCAGCCAAATCTGCCTGCTTGAAACTTGCTCAAATAACACAGTCTTACAATATTCTAGAATATCCTCTGATTTTGGCTTCAGTGATGATTAACGACCTCTCTTTGAGCAAGAGATAAGGCAGAGCTCAAAACATCTGGGTTTTTTTTTAAAGGCTGAAATATTTGGAATGGATGTCTGAAAGATTTAGGTATCGATGATTCCATCCAGTAGTTAACTACAAGTCACAAATGAAATACAATAGAGTAAAAATAAAAACTGCATTTGCATCTAGGCAACTTAACTTTAGGCATATGTTATGTTTCTAGAATTACAAAAGAATTGTGTTACTAGGTTTACCACAGAAGTGTACACGAAGTGCTAACCTGCTATTTTACTAATCAAAACTTCATTATAAAAATACTAAACACTTCGACCCATAATAGGTTACTTAAAACCTCTTTTAACTAAATTAAACAGACTATTTTTGATGAATAAAATATACTCCAATAGAAATTGAATTTGTGTTTATTAAAAAAGTTTTAAGAAGAAAAATCATCTAAGGAGATATTATTAAGGGCAGGGTGATGCCTTAATTGCAAGGTGTGGGATGTGGGTGACTATGTGTGGATGTGGTGGGAGAGACAACACAGAGAGCAAAAGTCCTTCTTGCCATTGTATAATGAATAATCTCTTCAGTTATCTGTAGCACCCTTGGATCACAACTTAAAGCTCAAAAGAAAACTCGCATAGTGCTTTTTCAGTTCAGCTCTTTTCACACTACACAATTATAGCTCTATGATTCCACTTTTAACAGCTATGATTTTATCCATGAAATCATAGGGTTTTCAGTTTCAGGAGGGATATTTTGAATTCTCAGACAAGGACCACAAACCATGTTACAAACTCCATAATTCCACAAGATGTTGCCAGTTCACAGCACATAGCACTATAAATCTAATAGCATGGATGGGCAGATGGAAAGGTTATGAAAGATGGCTTTATATGTGACAGAGATTAAAAGTGTCCCATGAGCAAAGAGAAATTCAAAAGGAAACCAAGAAACTTTCAGCCAACTCTTTGAGCTATTCAGTTAAATAGAAGAGTAATAGAATAAGGCTTAGGACGGCTGTATCTCTACAACACAGCCCTCCCTAAGTTTTATTCTTTTGCTTGTCTTTTTCACTCTTGCTGTTCTTCCTTCCTCCATGAATAGTACTAGAATTCAGGTTATCTGTCCTCTTATACAAATGTACAGTGGGCACTTAGTATCCTTTGGAGTTTGGTTCCAAGATGAAAATCCATGGATGCTTAAGTCCCATTATATAGCATGAAGTACAGGGTGCAGCAGCATAACTTCCTTTTTTCAAAATTTAATAAAACCCATTATATGAATCAGAATTTTTTTAAAAATGTAGGTGCATACCTAAAGTTTTGTTTTACGTAGTTTTGAAGATCAAATTAGGTAGGTGACGTCCCCCATTCTCCATACACTGAGTAAACCAATTTCTGACGTTTGTCATGACTCTTGCCAGCGTAGCAGGTGTTATGTTGGCAATTTCTTCCTGGATGTTGGTCTTCAAATCTTGTATGGGTTTTTTTTTTTTTGAAATCCCGTGTTTATGTGAACTGTCCAAGAACCCTACAAGATTTGAAGACCAACATCCAGGAAGAAATTGCCAACATAACACCTGCTATGCTGGCAAGAGTCATGACAAACACCAGAAATCGGTTTACTCAGTGTATGGAGAATGGGGGACGTCACCTACCTAATTTGTTCTTCAAAACTACGTAAAACAAAACTTTAGGTATGCGTCTACATTATTAAAAAAAATTCTGATTCATACAATGGGTTTTATTAAGTTTGAAAAAATGAAGTTATGCTGCTGCACCCTGTAGTAAAATAATGCCCATTATATAAAATGACAAATTTGGATATAAATTTTTTAGAAGGGGGATATTTTAAAGCTGGGGATGATTGAATCCATGGATATAGAATCCATGGATACATCAGGCCAACTGTGCCCTCTATTTAATATATTCATCCAAGCATATTCAGAGGAGGTAAATCAGGGGTGAAGAACGTTTGGTCCTTTAGGCCTCTGGATTAGAACTCACACAATGTCTCGGCATTGGCCATGCTAAGTAGGGCTGATAAGAATTGTAGGTTAAACAGCTGAAAGGTCAAAAGTCTCCATCTAAGGGGCAAAAGGACGGGGAAGCATTTGGAGTAGGAAACAGTACTGCACACAAGGCAGTGATTTTTAAAAAGCACAAATCCAACTCAATCTCGAATTTGCAGATTGAGATTCACTCAAAGTGAACTATAATAGAAATCAAAATAATAGTAAAAGGAGAGGTGGATTTGTTAGATTTGGTATGATAAGAAAAAGTAACATAACCTACTGGAAAATACCAAGGGTGATAAATATTGAATTAATATTTGAACAATGGCTTCAAACTACAAGAGAGGAGATTCCATCTGAACATTAGGAAGAACTTCCTGACTGTGAGAGCCGTTCAGCAGTGGAACTCTCTGCCCCGGAGTGTGGTGGAGGCTCCTTCTTTGGAAGCTTTTAAGCAGAGGCTGGATGGCCATTTGTCAGGGGTGATTTGAATGCAATATTCCTGCTTCTTGGCAGGGGGTTGGACTGGATGGCCCATGAGGTCTCTTCCAACTCTTTGATTCTATGATTCTAATTCATTTAGGAAATGACTCTTTCCAAAACAAAATTACTCAACATTTCAAAGAGATTTGATCAGTTCTTGAAGAAGTGCAACAGTTACTTAGCACTTTGCCTTTGAAGTTTTTCTGTAATGTTCATTTATAATAAAGAATATTATTTTAATAAAGAACCTACTCATTAGTTTGCATCTCCTTTCAACTAATTCTTTTTTTAAAAAAGATCCTGCTATATTTAACAAGGTGTGACTGTACACAGTAGCAGTTTACTACATTTTTTCTCAAGTATACAACCACAACTTTCATAAATCACTGTTTTCCACAGGTATAATTTCTTCCCACATCAACAGAGAACAAAAATAGTTGTTCCCACATAGTTAGTACCAGACAGCCCACAGTCTTTTTATTTACCTTTGGGCTGTCCAGCTAAATCACCACAGGAAAGCTTGAAGTACTGCATCTACACTTGAAAAACATAATCTTTGCTTAGACTTTTCTTCCTTCCCGTAAACAGTGACAGTGCGCTGTTGCAGTTGGGAAATTTATATCATCAGAGAAAACTGTTGGGAATCTACAGATAATTCAATCTTCACCAGAACTGTAGTATTTTTGGTATGGTAATCAAATGTGTCTATGGACTGAACTATGTTTTATGCTAGGAAAGTTGAAACTGGTTTTCTGACTGTTTTACGACTTTTTTCTTTCATCTAACTGTAGGGAGAAGGCAGATCATCCATGATTCAAATGACTCACTTGTTTCATGTCCCCCTCCAGTAGCTCCTTCCAGACTTCTTAAAGAAAATTCAGCCAATTAAGTTTTTGCTGTAGTAGAGCCTGTAAGTAACGTTGCAAGCAGTAGTATGGGCGCCAGAAGGGGAAAAAGGGGTACTCGTGATTAACAACCTCTCTTTGAGCAAAAGATAAGGCAGAGCTCAAAACATCTGAGTCAGATGAGGAACAACAAAGGAAAAGGATATACTTATGGCACCTACCAATAAGGACTCATTCTAGGGGTTTTCTGGAGACGAAGGGTCAATGAGTGAGGGAGAGGAAGGAGATACACTGGATGGGAATAGGGGAACAAAGAGGGTTACTCGGGAGCAAGAGTCGGATGAGGAACGACAGAGGAAGAGGATCCGGGATATACTTACTGCTCCCACAGATGAAGAATCATTTGTGGGTTTCTCTGGGAGTGATGGGTCAGGGAGTGACAAAGATGGGGATGGCACATTGGACTGGACCAAGGTGAAAGAGGTACAAGCTGTATGTGCGGAGCCGACGTCTAGTGACACCTTTTTGGGGTTCTCTGGTAATGAGGATTGGCAATCGGGAAATACATTGGAGTCTTGGGGAGATCTAAGTCTTGACAGAAGATAGAGAAGTTGGAGGGATGGGAGTAGGAGTTCAAGTGTGGAATCAAAAACAGCTGGAAGAGATAATGACAGGGCAGAGGTCAGGTCACCTTCTGATGATGATAGGTAAAGGTAGTCCCCTGACATTAAGTCCAGTCATGTCTGACTCTGAGGTGTGGTGCTCATCTCCATTTCTAAGCCGAAGAGCCAGCGTTATCCGTAGACACCTCCAAGGTCATGTGGCCGGCATGACTGCATGGAGCGCCGTTACCTTCCCGCCGGAGCGGTACCTATTGATCTACTCACATTTGCATGTTTTCAAACTGCTAGGTTGGCAGAAGCTAGGGCTGACAGCGGAAGCTCACGCCGCTCCCCGGAATCGAACCTGCGGCCTTTTGATCAACAAGCTCAGCAGCTCAGTGCTTTAACCCAATGCGCCACCGGGGGCTCCTGATGATGATGTGTAAGATAAAAGTAGGCTCTAAATGGGAAATCTTTGCAGAAGGCAAAGTGTTGGTTTATGTTCGTGCATTGGGTCTTTGTCGCTGCCTGTTTCATGTTGACATTGGGTCCTGGATCTACAGGTTACCGCTTCCGTTCGTGTGTGCTTTCAACTTGGCTTGGATTCTCGTGAGTGTGGATTTCCCCTTTCCTTGACTTCGGACCGGTTTGACTACGAAGTGGACTTTGAGACTTTGCTACTTTGGATTTGGCTCGCTACGACTTCGGACTTCACTTGACTACACTTTCCTCCCTGCGGATTCTGTGTTTTGTTAACTGTTTGCATGCTGTGCTGTTTTGCGTGACTCTCAGAGCGCTGTGATTTAATCCAGTTCTTTCCGGATAATCTGGATAATTGCCTTAGTTACCTTTTTGGACCAGGACTGGTTTTTACCTTTGAGTTTTGACCAGAGGCACTGAGTTAAGTGTCTCTGGGTCCCTTTTCTTTACTTAATAAACTCTATTTTGGAACTAACTCTGAGTCTGGCCCTTTAAGGTGTCTGTGTCTCGACAGTTTTATTCTAATGTTGCAAGAAACAGTCTACTTCTTGCCCTATTCAAACATTGCAGGGTTACAAACTTTTCTAATAAATCTAACTCTTTAGCTTCCAGCAACTGTTAATGTCTGGAGAATAGATAAGGTGTCTTTTTAGTTACCTCCTGTTCATGCTTTCCCTAGTTTTTCCTTAGCTTCAAATATTTCAACCTCTTATGCCATAAGTAATGGCATCCTACAGGCTCATCCTGGATTTTACTGCCCCTTGGACCTAGTAACATAGGGTTGAGGAACTATTTGACTCATGCTGTTGGATAATCAAGATAAAGAGGTGATTAAAAAGTAATTTTGGAAAACTAGCAAAAGCAAATAAAAACTGTACTCATGTGGAAAAGGAGGAGAACAATGGAAAACATGGATACAGAAGTAGAATATTTTTATACAGTGGTGACATAAGACCTTCCCTATGCACTATGAAGAGGGCTTCTATTGAGCGAGTTGCTGGGCATTTTCTGACTACAGCATAAATTCCAGTTTGTGCCTCCAACTAACAAATGAAATAAGCCTACTGACAACTTTTAATTATGTGATTTGTGCATCTCTGTGTCATATTTTTTTAAAAGCATGGAAGACTCTTTGATTCTAGAATATTATGAGAGAGAAACCTATTCCAATACTTTGCTGACACATTTTAGATTCTAGTTATTTTAAATTACTGAAAAGAGTACAGAGCAAGTGACTGAAACCTGGGGGAAATCTTTATGCCAGTTCAGGCAACAAAGGTGTAGAATGTCTAGATTTGTAGGTCTTAATACATCTGCTTTGTTATCCCAGGTGTATCTGAACTATGCACATTCACTGTGAAAAAATGCATGGCATACATGCGGTAGTTAAAAACTTTTTTCTTCTTCTGAAGATATCCACTGCTTTATGCAAACTGATGATGATGGAACAAAATCATTTGAGGTGAAAACATACTCTTCCTTTATTATTGTTTGCAAAAACAAGTTCAGACAAATAAAACGAATGTATAAACACTAACAGATGCAGACATATTCTTGTTTTCTGGGCTATTCTGAAAGAACACTACTGAATTAAATCTACTAACTTCTTACACATATAGAGACTCTCATTTCCATCTGATTCCTCTAGAAAAAGGTGCTTTTAATATATTCAGTTCTGCTGCCAAAGAGCTCTTGCACATGAACAATTACAGCTAATTTTAACCAAATTGCTTCCTGTGAGAAGTGGACATCATTAAGAAACTTTCTCCATTTCCTCTTAGAAAGAAATCTTAAAGACAGAACATAAAGGTCTTTGTGATACTTTCCGATAAAATCATTAGGCTCACACTACTTACTTCAAAGGGGAGGTTGGAAATCACCTAAGTCTCAGTGGAGCATATAAAACAGCATGCTATGCTTCAAACTACATTAATTTATTAGGCCATGTAATTACTTAAATATGACATATTTTTTTCAAAAAGTAGACTAAATTGTGAAAAAGGCTAAAGTCTTTTGTACCGATATTTAGCTATTACAGCCAATATTTTGAAAAAATTATCAGTTGTTAAAAGTACTATATCCATTGTTAATAATGTAATCATTATAATTAACTGAACATGATTGCCTTAAATCCAGTTGTTAGTCTCAACTAGGCTAGATGCATTATAGCTTGATAATTTCACACAAAGGTAAATCCCATTCATTAAATGGGTCTTCTTTATGTGGGAATAAATTAATTTTAACCATGTTTATTTTTAAAGGATCAGTGGATTCAAATATATATTTTAAATAAATGGCAACTTTGGAATATATATTCACCTATACAAAATCCCCGAAATGACATCTAATCCACACTTATTATTTAACTAATTCATGTTTATATAGAAACTTCTTATTAGGGCTAATAATGGGTCTGACATTAATGAGAAATTAGACTCTAGTTCCTCCCTCCCCTTATTATCCTGCAAGTCATTAGCTTACATTTCTGTTCATACCAGCTGTTTCTCAGTATAACCAACAAATCATTGGCCGAAAGGCAGAGCTGACTCCGTTCATTTTCCAGTACACTATAAAGCAAATACCATCTAATTGGCTTTCTTTACTCATATAACATTTGATTTGGATGCCCAGTGGTTAAAAGAAGAATGAACTGAGAGTGTGTCTTAAGTACTGACAAGATGTTGAAGTAAAACATAAACACAAAATTCTTGGTAATTGTTATTACCAAGTCTAGGCCTAGGGTACAGATCTAGAAATGGAATAACCCATCTGCTGTCCAATGAAGCTCCTCTTCCCATGGGGGATGAACCATGGAATGCCATACAATTGGAGTCCACACAAGCCACTATGTAACTCCTCAGGTCACCTGGGAGACAAATAAATCCAATATCGTACCTTCCCCCAACAAGCTGGGCACTCTGGCTTTTATGAGCTCTAATACTAATAACAATAATAATAATAATAATAATAATAATACTTTATTTATACCCGGCCACCATCTCCCCAAGAGGACTCGGGGCGGCTTACATGAGCCCAACAAAAATACATTAGTAAACAAGAAAGCAAACAAGCAAGTAAAACGCAATACAAATATCATAAATAACATATAAGCAGTAACACACAAGAGGTTTAAAACACTGTGGGAAGGGCCAGATGTAGTAAATTACAAATTTTAAAACACTGGGTGTGAACAGAAGTAGGGTATGTCTAAACGGGGGGGGGGGGGGGGGGTTGAGAGTAATGTAGGGAGATCAATCCAATGGGTAGATAAAGTGCTTCAGAGGACATATTGTAGAAAATTGGTCAGATCAGGGCATTGTTTCCTTTATTCAGGGAAGGCACACTGGAACAGCCATGTTTTAAAGCTCCTCCTAAAGACTCCCAATGTGGGGGCTTGTCTGATATCCTTGGGGAGTTAGTTCCAGAGTTGGGAGGCCACCATAAAGAAGGCCCTCTCCCTCGTCCCCACCAGTCGTGCCTGTGAAGGGGGCAGGAGCGAGAGCAGGGCCTCTCCAGATGATCAAAGAGATCTAAGACCTGCTGGGGAGGCCCTCCTCTCGGACCCACCCCTGTCTCAAGCGTGGTTGGTGGGGACGAGAGAGAGGGCCTTTTCAGTGGTGGCCCCCTGGCTTTGGAATGCCCTACTGAAACAGATTAGGTTAGGCCCCACTCTTCAAGCCTCCTGGACACAACTGAAAATATGTTTTTTTGAACAAGCCTCTGGACCATGATTAGCACCTTACACACTAAACCTGAGGACTGACTGATTGATTCTGTTAGCACTTTATGGCCTAAGATGATACACAGCATGTTTATCCTTGCAGGCTTGCTGCATTGTTGGATTTTAAATCGATAGGCTTATATGTTATTTTATGCAATTAATTATTTGTCAGCATACTTGATGGTGGGGTACAAATAAAGTATTATTATTATTATTATTATTATTATTATTATTATCACAAGACCCCTTAAGAGGTATTCAATAGTGAGAAAAGAAGTATGCAGAGCTCATTCTGCTGACACCAAATGATCCAGACCAATGCTGAAACAACCTTACAAAGTTATACCAAGAAAAACAGAATGAAGAGCAGAGAAAATTCAATCAAAGCAATTCAAATGCGAAGATACACAAACCAAACATTATTAGTATCATTATTTGAAACACAACAAGATGAGTCCACAGGAGACCCTGCTGGCTGTTGTATTGGATCACACGTCAGACATCATCAACATCATCATCATCATCATCACCATCATCGAAAAGAACATCTTGCCAGATGAACATAAAGGCAACAAATGGAAAAGCAGGGGCACAAAAGACCAGTTATTAATTGACCAAATGATTCTGGAGAACTGCAAAAGCCGAAAAACTAATCTTCACATGACATGGATTGACTAAAAAAAAAAGCCTTTGACTCACTCTCACACAGTTGGATCATCAAGTGCCTAGACACCATCAGGATTTGTAAAAATGTTGGCACTTTTATTGAGAATATGATGAAGCACTGGAAACCTGAACTGTTTGTTGGAAATGAAAACTACAGACTTGTCAACATCAGGAGAGGAATTTTCCCCACTGCTTTTCATCATTGCCATGATCCCTCTGTCAACAATCTTACAAAAAACAAACCTCGGCTATCAAATGTCTAAGAAATCTCACAAAATTTCACATCTGTTGTACGTGGATGACCTGAAGCTATATGGGAAAACCGAAACTGAAATCTAGTCTCTGACTAACACTGTCAGAATCTTTAGCACTGATATCAGCCTGGAGGTTGGTTTGGACAAATGTTCGACAGTGGCAATGAAGAAGGAAAAAATCATTGAAAGTGAGGGCATAAATATGCCCAATGGCCAAGCGATAAAGTGTCACTAGCCAAAGGCCTATAAATATTTGGACATTCTACAGCTGGACAACATCAACATGTGAAAACTGTGGTCAGCAAAGAATACATTCAAAGGGTCAGAAAAATTCTCAAAAGCAAGCTCAATGGCAGCAATAACATCAAGGCCATAAACACCTGGGTCATACCTGTCATAAGATACACTGCTGGCATCATAAACTGGGCACAAGCAGAACTGGACAATTTGGACAGAAAAACATTCATAATTCACTACATTGCTGCAGTGATGTTGATCAGATCTGCGCACATCATTCAAAAATACATCACACAGTTTTAGATGCTTGGGAAGTGCTTGACTTGTGATTTTGTGATACGAAATCCAGCATATATCTCTTGTTTGCTGTGACATACTGTGTCTTTGTGTCAGTAAAATAATAATAATAATAATAATAATAATAATAATAATAATAATAAATGAATTTATTACCTGCTTTTCCCTGTGGGTTGAGACAGGATACAGCATCATTATAATAAGGGATAAATCACTATTAAAAGACACTGATAAAATACAGATTAAAATTCACAACTTAAAATCGACCAGGTAGGCCTGCTGGAAGAGATGGGTCTTCAATTGTGTCTTAAATTCATACAGCTGATCTAGCTGTTGAAGCTCTTCCAGCAGGTCCTTCTACAGTCTGATGAAAAGGTCCTTTGAGTGACGGTTGCCAGGCAGGAGTAGACGCCCCCCCCCCCAGAGGACCTAGGTGTGCAGGGCAAATTGTACAAGGGAAGATGGTCCTGTAGGTAACCTGGACCCAAACCAGTTTCAGACAAAACCAAAAAGGGGAATAGCCAGAACCACCTCAAAACCAACTGCTAGAGACATAATTTTAAAAACTCCAGAAAGATCAGAGTGAAGATTCCAGAAGTCTGGACCACGAAGTTATAACTCTTGATCCAGTCACCTTGGCCTCTGATTGGTCAAGCTCTACAGGGAGAACCTCTGGGATATGCACTTACACAGGCCCTATAATACTGGCTCCTGAGTTTAGCCATAGGCTACACAACAAAATCTGAATGTATTTACCAAGTGAAGAGATGCATAGAATGGATTACTTTGAAACTTATCTCTGTCGCTGCAGACCCAACTGGACTTTGTGGTTCAAAGTGCCCAGAAACAGTATTTCCTAGCTGTAACTTCTTAGAACTAGCATTTGACAGTCAATAAAATAAAGCGTTGTTGATTAATTTGTCATCCACACCACATAGTGCCATCTCACTCTCCACTTTCAATGTTATTTTTACCTAGAAGTCCTCAAAAGGATCAATAAGTGTAAAAAAGAAACATAAAAATTACATCCAATTCCTATGACCCAAGACAATCCTGAAATGCTAATTAAGACTGTGGACAGTTTAGCAGCAACTGTAGTACATATCTGTGAAAGAGACAAATTTATGTCTAAAACAGTTTAGTTGGGCCACATTGCTAATTCCTAAAATAAAGCTGAAATTATGTCTAAGTGGCTCAACACCTAAGGGTTTTTTTTCCCGAAATTATTGTGAATACTGCCACACAAAATTATACAAACATTCAAAAAATTGTCGAAGGCTTTCATGGCCGGAATCACTGGGTTGTTGTAGTTTTATTTGGGCTATATGGCCACGTTCTAGAGACATTTACAATTTCCCACAATTTCTCACAGCCAAAAGGACTTTCAAAACACCAAAGGCTCACCAGATCTATGACCGCCTGAAACACAACCTCTTACGAGAGAGAATTCACACCATCCACAAAGAACTCGCAAACACAGACAAGGAACTGCTGCATCTTCATATCAAAATCAGCCAGAAGATGAATTCCCAGGACTGGGACAAAACAGACAACCTCACTTACAGGAAAATGGAGAAAAACATGGCTGTCCACACCAACAGACAAAAACAAAAATTCCACTAACGCCAAAAGCAATAGCCGAAACCAGAACTGGATACATCGCTGACCATCATCAACCTGACAGAGAGACAACTCTCTGAAGACCAAGTATCCATACTAGCGAAAGGAGGAATTTTTGCTGTAACCGCCACCAGGATCCCAGTAGAAAACATCATTGTCAATGTAGAATCAGCAATTTATCGCCTCCCCGAGGAAGAAGCAGAAGAAGTGAGAGGGGAAACAGCAAGGATCCTGAAAAAGGCAAAACTTCCCTCCAGTAACATAACAAGGAAGGAAAGACAAGCCATCAGAGACCTCAACTCAGATCCTGATATCATCATTCTCCCAGCAGACAAGGGGAATGCCACAGTAATCATGAATACAGAACAATACAAGGAGAAGATCAGAAAACTCCTGGATCCTACTATATACAGAAAACTTAAACAAGACCCAATTTCCAAAATAACCAGGAAAACCAACGCTCTGATTAAGAACTCCTCAAACAACAGCTATGTAAATCGGAAGCCCTTCCACCTAGGCTTTATGGACTCCCAAAAATCCATAAGGACTCCACCCCACTCAGACCCATCGTGAGTGCCATTGATCCCCCACGTACGACTTAGCAAAATTTCTTGCTGCACAGTTACAAAGCCATATTGGGCTCACTACACAATACATCAAGGACTCAGCCCACTTCATAGAAAAAATCAGCAATCTCAAGCTAAATACCAATGACAAACTGATCAGCTTTGATGTGGTGTCTATTTACCATGGTCCCGGTAGCAGACACCATGGCACTCATCAACCAGAGGTTCCCAGAAGGCATCACGGCTCTATTTCACCATTGCCTCACCACCAGCTACTTTCAGTGGGACAATGAATTCTACGAACGTAAAGATGGAGTAGCTATGGGGAGCCCTCTCAGCCCGGTCATAGCTAATTTCTACATGGAACACTTTGAAAAACAAGCCCTGGAAACAATAACAAAAAAATCCACTATATGGTTCAGATATGTGGATGACACTTTCACCATTTGGAGCCATGGAGAAGAAGAACTCAACAGGTTCCTGGACAATCTTAACAGCATCCACCCAAATATCAAATTCACCATGGAAAAAGAAAATGAAGGAAGATTGCCTTTTCTAGATGTCCTAGTCATCTGTAAACCAGATCAACAATTGGGACACACCGTTTACAGAAAACCTACACACACAGATAGATATCTACATAAAAACTTCAACCATCACCCAAGTAAAAAAAGAAGGACCATTAAAGCCTTGGCAGACCGTGCAAAAAGAATCTGCGAACCCCACCTTCTCCAAGATTAACTGAACCACCTAAACTGGGCTCTACAGGCCAATGGATACTCCACCTCAGACATCAGAAGAGATGCAAGACCAAGAACAAGCCATGAGAGTCAAGACAAAGATCCACCCAGAGAAAAAGTGTTCTTGCCATACATCAAGGGGACCACTGACCGCATAGGGAAGCTGATGAGGAAACACAACATACAAATTATCTACAGACCCACCAAGAAAATCCAACAAATGCTATGTTCAGCAAAGGACAAGAGAGATCCTCTCACTTCTACAGGAATCTACCGTATACCATGCAGCTGTGGACAAGTCTACATAGGGACCACCAAACGCAGCATTGCCCAAACACGAATCAAGGAACATGAAAGGCACTGCAGACTACTTCAACCAGAGAAGTCAGCCATAGCAGAGCACCTGATGAACCAACCTGGGCACAGCATATTATTTGAGAACACAGAAATGCTGGACCACTTTAACCACCACCATGTCAGACTACACAGAGAAGCCATTGAAATCCACAAGCATGTGGACAATTGCAACAGAAAGGAGAAAACTATGAAAATGAACAAAATCTGGCTACCAGTATTAAAAACTCTAAAATTACAACAGAAAAACAACAGAGGGAAAACAATCAGGTACATGTAATCACCTCTCAACAAAAGATTGCCCCAGGCACTGCCAGGCCATCAAATGCTAATCAAGGTGATCAGTTGAAACATTCACAGCTAGGTCCAGAAGACAAGAGTTCTTTGCCCCACCCTGGTCATTCCACAGATATATAAACTCACTTTCCTAGTTCCAATAGACCTTACCACCTCTGAGGATGCTTGCCATAGATGCAGGCGAAACATCAGGAGAAAATGCCATACAGCCCGAAAAAACCTACAACAACCCATTCAAAAAATTCTCTTATTAGCACATGTTTATATAATTTCTCATCTTTTACCCTCCCCTCCCTGGGAACAATTTATAAATTTTGCTGTACTGATTATGATTGTGATTGACCCTAACTACTAATAACAAGGATAAAAAATCAAGATACTAATGGCTAAGTAGAATACTTTTTCATAAATAGAACTGAGGCTATTAAGACAAGCAATAAAGTCACAAAAAGGAATCCAAACAAAATTCCAAGTCTAAATGTTAGACTAGCTAGGCATTACATTTCTCTTTTTCTCATTATCATAATGTTGCAAATAAACTTGTATTTTGAATTATGAGTGATTTTCTGTTTCTCCAATAATTACAAATATGCAATCACTAAAAATAATTCAGCATTCCTTTATTTGATGCAATATAAGAGGTAATATCCAGTCCATCATCACTGCTTTATCTCTTAGTTCAGAAAGAATAACAATGGATCAATATATTGTCCCACTAATTCTAGTAGGTGTGGTGGTGGGCAGAAAATCCAGGCATGATTAAATGCATACTTCTCTTTTATTGTACTATTTCTAAATTTTAAAAGGGAGAGTTCTAGATTTGTTTTGAACTACAAGAGAAAGTTCTGAATTCTGCTTCCGAACTACGGTTGTTGCTGAGGCGTATTTTGCTGGTTTGTTTTTGGGCTTTGGGGTAGCTAAATATTTTGCAATGGTGCTCACAAGTCTCTTCTTCTCGTGCATTTGAATTTTTAGGTCTAGACTCATATGTCTCTTACATTATGCATTGTTTGGTCCTAACTTGCAAAGATCTGTACTGTCATTTTAACATGTTATATTCTATCAGTCAGGTGATTTTTCTCATGCAAATGTATATATCCTTCTGAACTTTGTGCCAATTCAAAAAGTGTAAGGAAAACAACCATATAAAAGAGATAAGTGAAAGCAAATGTACTGACTACTAGCAGCTAGAGGGAAGTTAAATGATATGTGCATACATTGATTGTGAGTATCCAGAAAAATTCATCCACATCCAACAAAAGGCCACCTGCTATCAGAGTCAGTAGATATTTTGCAAATATTCCAGGGCTGCATTTGGCATCAACTAATAGTACAAGCTATATTACTTCTTTGTAACAATTTTTCAAAGTTGGGTTTTGTCTCTGGCACAGAATTGTAACTAATCCATAATATTTAATTGTGATACACCCCATAAACTAAAGATTTAGATTTCATTAAACGTTAAGAAAATACCTTACCTCTGTCTGAAGTATGGCAGCTCTCTGTTCTTTGGCAGTAAGCGACTCTTTAAGCACTTCAATGTGTTGCTTGCAATCTGAATTCTGATTGCTAAGGGTTTCAAGCTTTGTTTGTAAGGCAAGAAGTTCTGACTCTTTCTTTGAAAATTCCTGCTTTAGCTGGTCAATCTGCAATTGAAACAAAACAACAATTCAACCATTTTAGTACCTTCCGAATATAGAGTCATAAAGACAATAGAGAAACCAACAAGTCAACACAAATTCATATAAGTTCACATATTATTCGCATAAATAACATCTGTTGAGATTGATAAACCTATCAGTGATATTTTATAATGAATTCACAGTATTGTCTTAAAATCAAAACATTCAACAGTCATGGGCTCCAACACTTTAGGTCCCTTTATATGCATTCATCAGATTATGGGAATCTAACATTGAAAAGGCAGAAAGGAAACCTGGTGTCTCCAAATTATAGGGCTGAATGTGTATAGATATGACATGGGTTGTGATCCTTTTAAATATAACTGCTTTCTTTTAAGTTCATATAATGGTGTAGCTGTGACATTTAAAAGAGCAACATCTATATCAATCCTAACCACAATTCAAGACATTGGAATTTAATTGATGGAGGGCAACAGGAGTGTTAGATGTGACCACAATATTTTTAAAAAAATCAATACTAACCATTCAATGCAGTTTTAAACCAGCATTGAAGAAAGTAGTTTAACTATACAGATGGTTATCTAGAAAATCCTGGAGTTTGAGGTCCGGATAGTGATGACAGAAACCACAGAACAGTGATGCACATTAAGGTAGACCCTCATGGGGGCCATCCAATTGGGATTTCCTGGTTTAGCTGTCCAGAGGAATGCTCTTGATGTTGCTGGGGGAACGTTAAGAGGAGGTGTTCATTAAGCTTTTCCTTGATTTGAGTCTATTGGAAGGAGGCTAATAGCCATGCAGTGGGTGGCTTTCACAGTGTTTGACCTTATTTATCTTACAGTTAGCAGCAACTTCCCATAGCACATCAGGGAGGGGGGATGGTAGCTAGTTTCTCAAGTTTATCAACAGGTGGGGGTTTAAGACATCCTGTGATTATTCTGCATGTTCCATTCAATGCTATGTTCACCTGCTTCATGTAAGAAGACTTGTGCCAAACAGGCAGGCATACTCGGCAGTTGATTAAGATATGGCCAGGGCTGATGTTCTTATTAATTCTGGGTCTGCACCCCATGTGCTGCCAGTAAGTTTCCACAGGATGTTATTGTGTGCAGCTACTTTGTGCTTGCAAGTTATGCAGTGTATCCTATATGTTGGTGTTCAATCTGAGATGACACCAAGATATTTAGGATGGAAACAATGTTCGTTAAGAGGAGGTTCTCATGAAGCTTTTCCTTGATTTCAATTTCCTGTTGGCTTCATGGTTCTGTAGGTGGAAAGCACACACTTGTGTCTTGGCAGGGTTAGGCTTCAGATGGTTATCTTTGTAGTAGCTGGAGAAATCTTTCAAGGCATTATTAAGTTGGATTTTGACTGTTTCAAAGTCTTTTGCTTGTGTTGTTAGGCCAAGGTCATCAGCATATATAAAACTCTTTGTGAGTTGTGATTGTGACTGATCATTAGTAAAGATGTTAAACAAGGTCAGTGCAAGAATGCTGCCTTGGGGTAAACCATAATTTTGTCTCCTCCATCAACATTTCCTGTCTTGAAATTCCACATAGAAGCTGTGGTTTTCAAGGAGGATCTGGACAGTTTTTGTAAAATCATAGTCCCAGGTAATATGGTAGACTTTCTGCAACATTTTCTTATGTTACACCATGTCATAGGCTGCCATAAGGTTGACAAAAACCATTCTGGTAATGCAACCTTTCTCATATCCTTCCTCAATGTACTCTGTCAGATTAAGAATTTGGGCTGTCCAGTTTTTCCCTGGTCTGAAATCTACTTGTTGTGCAATAAACTGGGTTTTAATAACAGGTCCAAATTGATTTAATAGCATCCTCTCATATACTTTATATAGATGACACTAGAGCGAGATTGGGCAGTAGTTCCTGGCATTGGAGGCGTCTTTACTGGGTTTTAAAATGGCAATTATCTTAGCTTTCCTCCATAGTCTGGGAATCTGTGTGTGTGCCAAGCATTGATTATAAAATTTCAAAAGCCAGTTTTCAACTTTGGGGCCTAAGTGTTTGATTTGTTCCATCATTAAGTCATCTAGGCCAGGTGCTTTACCAGTTTTACATCTCTTAATAGCTTCTTTGATTTCTTTCAGGTATAGGGGAGATGACAACTGGTGGGTTTCAAATTCTTGCACCCTGTTGATTTTTACCTTTACTCTGCTACAGTTGGTTTTCCCATTCTGAATTAGCTGATATGCCATCTGGTCTGGTGTTACATTTGCATGTCCACAGTTGACCAGAGTGTCACTAACCAGGTATCTCAGCAATTGCCAGGCTCTTCGGCTACCCTTCGACATATCAAGATGTCGAAGCAGCTCTATCAGGTGGTCTTTCTTAGCACCTGATAGAGCTAAGATAATTTTTGGCCTGCTGCTATAATCTCATTGTTGTATGGATTCTCTTGAAATATCTATGTATTTATAACATTTCTACCCTGACTTTCTCTGCCCCGGAAGGGACTCAAGGCAGCTTACACTTAGGCAACTATTTGATGCCTTCCAAAACATTTTACAATTAAAAAAAACATTTAAATACAATTATAAAATACATTTAAACATATAAACATATAAAATAATGCCTTCACTGTTAACCACATTTTCTAAAGTCATTCTGGGCCATTCCAATAGTCATTGCACATAATTCCAATTTTATCTATTGCATAGGATCTTCAAAGGTCTGATCAAAAAGCCACATTTTTACTTTCTTATGGAAGATCAAGAGGGGGCTGATCTAATATCCCTGGGGAAGGAATTCCACAGCCAAGGGGCCACCACTGAAAAGGCCTATATCTTGTCCCTACCAGTTGCACCTGGGAAGGAGGCGGGACCGAGAGCGGGGTCTCCTCAGATGATCTTAAGCTCCAAGATGATTCATAGGAAGATATCCATTTGGAAACATAGTCTGAGATATTCTTGTAGCTGGTTTAGCAATTCTTCATTTAGGCTTGTTAAGTAGCTTGTGCAACAACCTCTAGGGATTGAGAGCCTCAAGGATCATTTCAGAGCTTCTACAAACAGGTCACAGCCTTCTATCAATGGTTCTATATCAGAAATAGCTGCTTCCAAGTTCCCTGTAAACTTTGTTCAGTTAATTTTATTGAAATTATATCTTCTGCAGAAAGGGACGCTTTTTGGTCTTCCAGCTGCATATGCATGGCAGCCTATTGGTCTGTGTTGAATATTAGGTTGAGTATTTGTAAATCCAATTTACAAATAAGAAAGTGATATGTGATCTGGACAACTGCATTTATTCAACTTATACAATCTCCCCCGACCCAACAGGGATAGGAAAAACAGAAACTGTGTATGCCAAGATTATATGCGGCTTCCTACTGTTGACTGACCTGACCTAGTCTAGTCCTAAAGAATGAATTCCAAAACTCCCAGCAGCTGTTTGTGTTTGTGTTTTTTTTTAACCGAACCAACATTGTTGATTTGAGACAAGAGCACATCCCCTTTTCCACACATTAAATTGAATAAGTTCAGACTGGCACATTGCAGTAGCCAAAAAATTGAGTTCTCACTGGTGGAAGATATAAAGAAGTACCCTAGTATTACATTTTGTTCATAACAACAAAGGTTGTCATCTTTCAGATATTTGTTACAGCTGTCAAAAATCCTTATTTCAGTTACCAAAATTACAGTGCACTTGACCTCACATTTTCCACAGCTTTTTCTAAGGATTGTAAGCACACACACACTTAACTGAGGAATGTGAAGTTGTGAAACTGCTGTATGTAAGAGGATGCTGAAGACATTTTCTCCATTAGTAGGATTCAGTTTATCCCAAAGCTACAGTCTGAAAGACTATTTAAACATGGAAAAATATCCAACAAATTCTGGGTTTGATCACAAGTTTATAATACCTAACTCACATGTTCCAGATTAGGAAGGTACAATATTTATCATCTGCAATACTACAGAGTCATATGTTATAGGAAAATATTTCTTACAGGTCCTGCACTGCTTTATTTCAGCTCACCGTATGAAATGGATTCTTTTAAAATCATATCCAAAACACATCTTACATTATTATAAATCTGCTTGCACATTTGGGATATTTATAGTACATAGCACTTTCACTTTTCTTCATGAGATCTGTGCTCTTCATTGAATAATATACTAGACATTTTTTTAACCTTTGCCCATAATTTTCAAAATTAACTAGCTTTATAAATTAACAAAGCTTTTAAAAAGAAAGCTCTACACACAGATTCATAGGACTTCATCAGATGGGGAAAATTGCCTATCCTATGACACTTGGGCCTCTCTTCAGGCACGGAGTCCACCAGATATCATCAAATGACGATCTACTTCCGGGGGGCTTCATGCCTGAAGAGAGGTCCAAGTGTTGCAGGAGGCAGCATCGGCTTCCTGTGTTGCATAGAAAACAGTGAGGGAAACTGGGCAGTAACGCTTCCCTTTGTGGGATAAGGTGAGGAGCAATGCGGGTGATGAGGGGCAATGGGTTCTTCATGCCCCATCCTGGGCCACCCCAGGCCCTGCAGGATTTGACACAATCCATTGTGAATCCCCCCCCCCCCCATTATTGCCTGGATCAGAGACCTCAATGTGATAAGGTCCATAGTGTAAACTGGGAATCAAGTGAAAGAAATCTATAAGAAAATCAAGAAAAAGTATATACGATTTGGATTCATAAAAATAAGAATGCTGCTTTCAGAAACAAAGTAAGAAATAAATGTGAAATAATATTCAACTTACCCAAAAGCATATCACCTTTAATTTTCATTTAACAAATGGCAAATATCTCCCATTAATTTATCACAAAACTGCCAACCCATTATAAATAATTACAGCTACAGAGCCACAATTGAACTTTAAAAAAAAATAAGGTGAGATTAATTCCACACAATTGCAATGGAGAGAAAATTTAAACCAATTTTAACTCTGCAAGATGTGTTTTATGAATCTCATATGGTCACCAGACAAACGCACTGCCAAATATCTTCTTAAACCTAGTTCTATAAACAATCGGTCAAGAAACATGTTTCATTTTCACTGCAGATATGCTGTGCACTATGCTCATTAACAAGCATCTCTAATTAAATGATTTGCAACTGGAAGAAAATTGTACCAGGCACATACAGCAAAGAAAGTATCTAAGGTAAGTTAGGACAGTTAGACTTTCTCCAGTTAATTATCCAATGATTGCAAACAAAGGGCCAGGACTTTTAAAAAAGAAAGCAGATTGTATTGTGCTACACTAAGTGTCATGGCCAAGACTCAAGACTCTGAGGAAGAGGATGATCCTCCAGCTCAATGTGCAAATGGGAGAAATCATCTCAGATTGATAAAAAAAAATACACTGCTAAGACAGCTGGGACAAATAGAGGAAGAGACACAGCTCCCAAGCAGAACAAAGGTGTTCAATGAGGTTTCTTGCCAAGCGAAAGCAAAAACTCTTTTAATAAGGCAGCTGGGTCAGCCAATTTAAGAAAAAAAAACTCTGACCTGTTCCCTGTTGGAAACAACTGTCTGATCACCAGTTCCAAAATGGTGCACCTACAATTCTACTTCAAATATCTGAAAACCAGACCTTTGACTGACTGATAACCCTATTTGGCTCTTGGACTGGTTTTTGACTTCTCTCCTGTGCATCCTTTCACAAGCAAACCCTTGCAGGTGAATATGTTTCAAGAGACTTTGTTTAATTTACTGGTCTTGTCTTAGCTGGAGTTATCTGCAAAGGCCTGGAGTTAAATTGCTTCCTCCCCAGAAACAGTGTATATGTGCACACATGTGCCAAAACCTGATCAGGACAATAATGAAAATCCTATTAGTCACATTTTCCAATTCACTGCTTATTTATTCCATTTTTGCAGATGTTTCTTTCTCCATCTACAGATTGAACATCATGTTTCTTTAAAAGAAATAAAGGGACCAAAGGCATTTCTTCCTGGCATTCCCACTAATCAGGTATCACATTTCTATACAGCCAGCAGAGTGAAGGCAGAAAGAGCTGCCCTCATTCTGAAACGGCTTTATATCAATTTCATTTACATGATGCAAGCAGGATGTCAAACCAGAAGAAAGGAAGTGTTTTCTGTTTGATTTCTTTCACGGCAAATTTCTTCACCTTTTTTCACGAGACCCATGAAACAATTATGGGAATGAAAATGAGCACATCATGGAGAGAAATGTGTTAGTAGATTCAGGACATGATTTGACTTAGCACTCTAATTTATATGAAGCACTGTATTATAGCCTATATTCTTGAAACTAATTTTGGTATATACATGTACATATCTTGGCTTGTAGCCTCCCCCTTCTCACTGTGGTCCATTGCACCACAGTACCATTGCGTATGTATATTCAGAGTTTCTCTGGAATTGCTTATAGTAAGGTATATGAACTGTTACAGGAAAGGGAATTTTCTGGAACTAAAAGGTTGCTCAACCAGCAATGCAACAACAATGATTAACATGTTTACACAACATGAAATATGGTTTCAAGTTCTTGACTGAAAAACAAAGCAATTCTTTAAACTATATGAAAAGTTTAGATTATGTTATTTTATTTTATTTTTGCAATAATGAAACCTAAGAGTAGACCTAAAAATAATGGGGCCATAATACAGAATTCATGCTTGGATGATAGCTAGGGATATGAATAATAACTACAAATATTGTCACCATCAATGAAAATATTGCAATACTTAACCAAACTTGTTGAGACACTAGACCAAAAACTCACAAAAGAGTGAAAAGACAGTCTTGTTTTTTCCTTTCACTTTCATTGTACAAACATTTTACATAACATACAAAAAACATGTTTTTTATAAAATCCATTTTGGACAAAATGCAATGTTTCTGCATTAAAAAAACTTATATAAAGCAATGCTTGGGAAATAGTTTTTCTCTTAAAAAGTTACAAAATGGAATAAGAACAAAAAAATCCCCACATTATTTATGCAGAAATAATGGAAACAGCTCAAATGCTCGTATTTTCAGTATTGACACAGCCACATCATATGGTACATATGTAGAAAATGCCCATATTAAGAAAAACAAATAGAAGTACATTGCAAAACATGAATGTATTCCTATATGAAAAGAAATTAAAAAACGATGTCTTAAAACTCAACAAAATGTGATAAAATGTGAGTATGATTCAGAGACACGTAAGAAAATCAAGGGACTTTCACACCTCTAACTGCCCAAAAATTCTGGAAAATTCTTGTCAGAAACAAACTAAATGAAATTATCTTAAACTTTTCTGCACATACAGGCTGTAGTCAGGTGATAATGGTAAGACAGGGAAATGAAAACAAAGGGGCTTTGCTAATTTTGCATTCCTACTTCAGCAGCCCACGTTTAAGTGGATTGTGCTGGGTCATAATACATCAAAAGAGATCTGAGCACACCATTTCTAGTTCTTGTAATCCTGCTTACCCATTCATTTCCAGTGTTGCCATATTTCTGCAGAAGTCTAAAATTTTAGACTGAGTAGACCTGATTCACCTTCACCAAAAATGGTGCCTTAGAAGCTCTTCTGCATTGCCTTCTCTAATTTTAAAGTTTTTATCATGTTGACCATAAAAAGTCTACCACAAAAGGCCAGTACAGTAATATATGTGGACTTGTTATTGGCCTCTAATTCATCCTCTAAATCAGGGGTCCTCAAACTTTTTAAACAAAGGGCCAGGTCACAGTCCCTCAAACTGTTGGAGGGCTGGATTATAATTTGAAAACAGCATGAATGAATTCCTATGCACATTGCACATATCTTATTTGTAGTGCAAAAAACACTTTAAAACAATACAATAATTAAAATGAAGCACAATTTTAACAAATATAAACTTATTAGTATTTCAATGGGAACTGTGGGCCTGCTTTTGACTGATAAGATAGGATTGTTGTTGTTGTGTGCTTTCAAGTCATTTCAGACTTAGGTTGACCCTAAGCGAGGGCTGGGTAAATGACCTTGGAGGGCAGTCTCTGGTCCTCGGGCCTTAGTTTGAGGACACCTGCTCTAAATAGAAGGTATTTATGAGATATAGGCTTCTAGAGAAATAAGGATAATCTCCCAATCTGCCTTTAACTGATATACATTACATTTTCCCCCTTTTGAAATACAAAAAATTCTAACCTCCCCATCACAAGAGTATTATAACACCTAGAGTTGTTGACCATGAAAGGAGCCTTGTTCTACTGTTTGCCATCAATCAGGACTTATATTTATCAGAGTTCCTTATCAGGAACCCCAGGTTGGACAGATGGGGTATAATAAGATCTCTTTGTTGACAGTCATATAAATATATTTTCCACCTTTAAAGTTTCTGTGACGAATGGCAGAAGTAGTATCTTTTGCTGCAAAACTCGACTGTCAGAGAAAGGACAGGCTGATGACAGAGGTTATGCAGACTTTCATCAGAATGTGACATGACTATCAAAAGGTTGATCAGATGGCTGTCACAGAACAATTCCATATGTAACTATCTTTCTCTCAATAACCACATTATAACACTATTACACTTTCCTCTCAAAATCCTTCCAACCACCTCTACAACATACTGAAATTCCAGACTATTGATATATATATGACCTTCTCTGGGGAGTACAACTTGGAGGAGAAATACTTTGTGGAAAAAGAAAACAAAATAATTTTAGGTTTACCCAATTTTTTAAAGTAAATATTAGGTGCATCTAATATTTAAAAGGTCATTTATGACTCTTCCAAAGTTCTCAAACTTATGCCTAAAGTGGATTGTATTCATTAAATTTTAGAGGCTCCCAAACATATGATGTATTTGCGATGTGAATGAACAGCTGCACATTTCTATTTTCCCCATTGCAGCAATCTATACATCAGTGGTTGTTTTACACATGCATGTATAATTACTCAGCAAGGAGAGATAGCAGAAAACTGATGACAGGCATGATTTTTATGTAAAGGATTTAAATATTCTCATTCTATGTCTATTTAATATGGTTTTTCAAGGGAAATGTCCTCTCACTGGAAAACATGATCCATAGTAGTTTAACATGGCTCAAACAAAAATTGCACCTGGACATAGTCCTAGAATATAGGATCCAGGTAAATTAGAATGAAAGGTATGTACAACTCACATACTTCACAAGAAAGTTTTCTCAGTTACTACCTTCTTCAAATCAAGAGCCAAGGCAAAAACATCACTCACATGTAAAAATAGGGGGGGAAACAGATGTAAAGGCTTCCATGTTACTATCTGATTTTACCTTATTTTTCATGAACTTCGAGTGACTCTTGTAAACTTCTATTTGTTTGATTTCCTCTTCTCTGTCTTCTGTGTTCAGAACTCCATTCGTCTTCAACATCTGTATTTCATCTTCAAGGTCTCTGATATTACGTTCCAGTGAAGCTATTTTTGTGTCCTGTTGTTTTTAGAAAAAGTGTTGGTATGCAATTAATATACAAATCGTTGAAGTGAAATGCACAGACAAAAACAGCTATAGAAGAACAGCAAAGCAAAAAAGGACTGTTGGTATAAGGAGCTATAGCTGTTTCTGGTCTAATTTGCAAAGCAGGTCATGTATACACTCGTGCATAAGTCAGACTCATGTATTAATCAAGTACAGGTTTGGGGATCAAAATTATGGATTTTGATGTGACCCATGGATAAGTCAAGGTCATTCCACAAAGGGAAAAGGGCCAATGCTACTCCAAGGGACCAGTCACTCCTGGCTGCTGATGCATTTTTCCAAAGCGGCATTGTGGTGGAGAAAATAGAGAAAGACAGTGCTTCTTTTGGGCTCTTCTGGGACAAGCTACATTTTTTTATTTTATCACTCTACTCAAGAGAAGGAGATGGTTCCTTTTCTGATAAACATTAAGGTACAGTACTTACATTATGGATAAATTGACTCAAACTATAGGGGCAGGTGACAATTTATTTGAGTAAAATGATACATGAGTATATACAATATTATCAATAAGGCTAGGCATAAGTTTCTTTTGCCTTGCTATTATATCTACTAGGCCTTCTGAAATACCTTTTCTCCACTACAGTAATTTCTGGAAAATCTATTATGAAAAACTATCATGTATTTAATTACATTATTCTAAGCAAAGCCAAATTAACCATTAGATAATACCACCATAATACCACCATGGAGCATGCCATTCAAATGGAAGGGAGCACTGCATTGCATTTAGTGGTGTCACAAAGGTAGGTGTTACCCAATGCAGTAACTCATGGTGTCACTCCCACAGGAGGGCATGCTATTTAGAATCATAGCTACTATAGGCAAAATCAGGTAGCAGTGACTGAGAGCAGATGGAAGAAGTGCCTCCCTGGGATAGTAAGAGAAATAACGAAAGGTCTGAAAGGGCTCAGACCTAAAAATAATACATTTTTGCTTAAACATTGCACAAATTCTTGTGTCATCCCCCTCTGTTGATGCCACATGGTGTGATCTTCAAGCCCCCCCCCCCCACACACACACACACCACTACTAAAGCCATTCAATGCATATTTTTTATTTCACTTATTGTATTTAGAAATCTTATTGTATTCAAGATTTATTATGGAAATCTTCTTGAAAATATTTTATTCTATTTATTCAGTTGAAAATATTTGAGCTGTAACATCTGTGAACAAGACAAATCTCTCTTTACTAGATAAAGGACATTATTAGTGGATCCATATCTAACTAGAGGACTAGTAATGGGGCGAAATGATAACTGCAAGAGATATGAAAAGTTGCAAAATGGTCATAAGTCGTGCGAAGGAAAAAAAGAAAAAAACACATTCTATTGGTGACAATATGTTTGGGAAACCCTCTTTACAGGCCATGAAAGAGCCGTGTTAATTCCAATATTTTAAATATATATATTTCATTGACCTTTTGAAATCCCACTTTTGAATACCTGTAGGTACTGCTGAAGGTCGTTCAGATTATTCTACTCCATATACTTCAGCTATTGTTATTTTTGTATAAAGACAGTATATGAATAACAAACACTAAAACCCCTACGTGCAATTTATTTATTCATTCATTCTTATACTCTATTTATATCCCACCTTGTTCTACCCCGAAGGGGACTCAAGGCGGCTTTACATATGGCAACTATGTGATGCCTTTAGACAACAGACAGTTAAATACATTTCAGTTAAAATTTAAAATTAGAGTTAAAATGCACATTAAAAAATATAAACATTATAATCATTATTAAAATCATGCCATCTACAATTTCCATCAAGATGTATGTAGCCAAGTTCTTCAAAAATTATTGATGTATGGTATATTATCTAGAATTTATTGCTTTAGGTTTGTTAATAATCCAGAAAGTTTCAGAGCTACTCTGAATAATTCCTCTTCCTAAGTTTCCCAGAACACGACAAGATACATCCAATATTGTAATAACATAACATAATTACATATTTAGATAGATAGGTAGAAATACACACACTTTCCATTGAGAGTCTCCCCCCTGGAGATAAGGTGGAATATAAATTAAGTTTTATTATTATTTCTTTTTATATTCTGTTCATATTCATTATATTTTATTTTACACTAGACTGGATCTCGAATTGTGTGAATAGAAACCTGCTAACGCAAGATGTTTTTCACATCATTTCTTCTCCCTTTCAGCTTCCTATCTACTCTCAAATGCCTCACTGTGAGATAACAGGACCATCCTGATCAACATCAGCTATGACAGTGAGCAGTGAGAGGGGGAAGCTACCCAAAGCTAGAAACAAGTGTCCTGAACCAACAAGGTTGTGGTTGCATAGTGTATTTCCATACTCAGTTTTCAGGAGGGTTTGCCTTGAATTTCTCTCACTCTGCAGACTTGCAAAATCTGCTTCTGAAAGTTGGAGAAACCTCCAGAATGGTATGGCATGTGATAGGGAAGAAACAAAGAATTCAGGGAGCACACCACTCCTCTGTTGTGTCAGCTCCACTGGCTGCCAGTCCACTTCTGAGCATAATTCAAAATGCTGGTCTTGGCTATAAAGCCCTATATGGCTCTGGCCCAGCTTACTTGTCCAAACGTATCTCCCTCTACGTTCCACCTCGTAGTTTAAGATCGACCAGGGAAACCCTGCTCTTGGTCCCACCAGCCTCACAAACACATTTGGTGGGGACGAGGGACAGAGTCTTCTCAGTGGTGACCCTCCGCCTGTGAAACTCGCTCCCCAGTGAGATTAGGTCGGCTTTGTCCCTCCTTTCTTTCAGGAAGAAACTGAAATTATGGTTTTGGGACCAGGCTTTTGGACAGCAGGCATGACAGTACTTTGGATGTTGAACTGGACATGGCTATATGATATGATTTGATAATAATGTTTTAAACTGTTTTTAAGTTACTGTTTTATTTATCATTTTAAATTGCTGTTATATTTGTCATATTTGTTGCGGCATCAAATTTTTGCCAGTGTAAGCTGCTCTGAATCTCCCCTTGTGGGTTGAGAAGGGCAGGGTAGAAATGTTGGAAATAAATAAATAAATAAATAACAGAATTCAAGTCAGATCAGTTTGTATGTTTTTTCTGTAGGAGAAATCTCCTTTGCATTTAATTTATACTCTGTCCAAAAAAACAAAGTCAGATGCATTAATGTATGTATATCATCATCATCATTATATATATCCTTATTTATAGTTTAAAGTGAGCTTTTGTATCCCAAATCTAGTAAAATTCATCTGATATCTACTCCAGTACTTGACCCATTACCCTTCTTGCATTTAATAACCCACAGTTTACTAGAAACCAAGAAATCTTATTTGGCTTTAACAGTGGAGAGGACATCCAGGAGTGGCCATATCCTGCTACAGATATCTATCTCAAATACAACACAATCAACAGCTGAGAAGATAGAAGACCCTTCCTAATCAATAGAAACATCTTTTTGAACCCCCTGCATTCTGTAGGTGGACGATTTTAATAGATATCTAATTGTAAGCCTAAACCCAGTGAGATTGTCAAAAATATTGACTCAGCAGTATGCCCAAAGGTTGCCTGGGCAGGGATATTTCTTCAGGAGTCAAGGCATACAGAGATAAATGTAATTATTATATCAGGGTCATGTGAGCCTTGAGATATTGTTGAGCTGCAACTTACCCCTGCCTGGGAGGGGGTTGGACTGGATGATCCCTGTAGTCTCTTCCAACTCTATGATTCTAACTCCCAGTAGTTCTGACCAGCATAAGCAAGGGTAAGGGAAGCTAAGACTTGCAGTTTAACAACATTTGGAGACAATTCCCATCCCTACTGAATGCTAATAGAGAATTCCGTTTTCAGAGTGTGGGCTCTTGCACAACCAAAACAATAGTACCCATTGCAGAAGCTTGAAAGAACCAAAAATCTGCAAAGAATATTTAGGGGTAAACCCTTTAAAGAGATGGAATGTAAAATAGATGAACAAGGATTAAACATATCCAATGTGGGCAAAGCAAAAATTAATGTGATGGGAGAAGGGAGAATTCTAAGACAGGAAGGCTAGCATCCCTCTGGATTTTATTGCAGATTCTTCTTGTGCATACTAAAATCCAATCTCAAGACCAAAGAGTTCCAACAAAATGCTTAAATGTGTCTGATCGCTATTTCTTGCATCCGGGTTGATAATAAACATTAGTCAAATGTGCTATTACAATGAAGTGTAAACAGAATGTCCATCCTGTAGAACAGGGGTCCTCAAACTAAGGCCCGAGGGCCGGATGCGGCCCTCCAAGGTCATTTACCTGGCCCTCGCTCAGGGTCAACCTAAGTATGAAACTACTTGAATGCACACAATAACAACAACAATCATATCTCATCAGCCAAAAGTAGGCCTACATTTTCCATTGAAATACTAATATGTTTATATTTGTTAAAATTGTTCTTAATTTTAATTATTGTATTGTTTTAAAATGTTTTTGCACTATAAATAAGATATGTGCAGTGTGCATAGGAATTCATTCATTTTTTAAAAAAATTATAATCCGGCCCACCAACAGTTTGAGGGACTGTGACCTGGCCCTCTGTTTAAAAAGTTTGTGGACCCCTGCTATAGAATATGGTCTATATAGTTTGGATATAGCAGACATTATTGATATTAAATTTTCTCATTTAAAAATGGGGTTAATTAATCATTTGAACACTTCTAAGGTAAAAGATAAATTACAATGTGTTGTCAAAGGCTTTCATGGCCAGAATCACTGGGTTGCTATAAGTTTTTCTGGAACATGGCCATACAACCCAAACAAACTTACAGCAACCCAATAAATTCCAACATTTCTCATCTTCAAATCTTATATTTGTTTAGAAATATGTACTTGGCAATTGTACATACAATAATATCCTCCATAACTGATGCACAATTTTGTTCTGTGAATCAAACAAATTAAGTATATATGATATAATCAAACACCTCATAATAAGACATTGTAATTGCCTGCCTTTTTTCTTTTCTGGTGTTCCAATCCAGCATGAAGCAGAGAAGAAATTGTAAAGAAATTAATATTTTTAAGCCTTGAGGCACAAGACAGCCATACTCTAGTTTGACATATGCTACATGGGCACAACCACACAAAGCTTCAATGGGATCTTCTAGCCAGGGTATTTAAGCTTGGAGAAGAGAAGACTGAGGGGTGCCATGATAGCTGACTTCAAAATCTGATGTGGAGTCAGGCTTGCACAACCTGCAACCCCCCCCCCCCCTCAGATGTTTGGGTCTCCAACTTCCAGAAGCTCTAGCCAGCTTCTAGGGAGCTTAATGATCAAGAATTCTGGGAGCTAAAGTTCAAAACACCTGGAGGGCCACAGGTTACAGTAGCCTGATGCAACATGACTGATTGCTGCTGCTCCAGAGATGAGAATATGAATTAATGGATTCAGATTACAAAGAATAATTTCTTTACTGGAAGAGTTGTCCCACAGTGGAATAGACTGTCTCACAGGGTGGTGAAGTCTCCATCTTGGGAGTTTTAAACAGAGGCTGGGCATCTTTAACGGGTGTTTAAGTTGTGTATTCCTGCACTTCAGTAGTTTGGCTAGATGGTCCCTGCAAAACCTTCCAATTCTAAGATTTGACAATTCTATGATTCAATGGATCCAGCTTGAAGCCACAGCATGGACCCCATAAAGCTGATATAAACTGTCTTACATCAAAACAGTGCTCTACATGGCTTTATGTACTTTATCATCATTGTTGTTATTGTTGATTTTTCTTTCTAATGATTAGTCAAGGAAGTTCAACATTCAAGGTAGAATTTGAATGTGATGCCAAAAACAGTCATAAGTAGTCAAGTAAATATTGAGTGTCCTCAGGGTATGCTCTTTCTGTTAATCACTTTTAATGAACATGAAACAGATTACGTGACAAAAAATGAACATGCAGTCTTGAAGAAATTAATTAACAAGAAGTAAAAAAGAAGAAATAGTTTTTAACATTGTGACCTTATTGCCCAGGACCCAAGACATGGGAGTCAGATGGGTCTCATGCTCCATAAGAAGTCTCCTAGGAGTTTGCAAGAGGATTCAAATCATTTAAAAGAAGCAAACCAAGCAGAGGTTTAAGAAGAGGAAACAGCCTATGGGAAGGTGTTCTTCAAGTATAAGATAATAAAAGCACAGAGAAAAGAGAAAATCAAAGGAGAGCCTCATGCAAAGTGTGACGATCATGACTCTGTCTTTGTATGTGTTCATACTCAAGTCATGAAAAGGTCTAGACTGAGGTTTAAAACTAGAAAGGAAAGGGTCGTGCAAAGTAAATACTAAGCACTACACACTACAAACTCAGCTTCTCAGCAACAGTGCTGTCACATACCTGAAATATCACAGCTGGATCAATACATAAAGATGGTTCTTTCTGCAAGAAGCAAGGTAAAGCACAAAACAATCCATTCACTTAAGAACTTTTGATAAATCCCTTTCCACTCTGGAATATGAGATAGTTTTCTAGCAATTACTAATATAATTCTCCCCCGATCTTGAAATAAATGAATAGAAATGAGCTTTTTTAAATCTTCCACTCATTATAATTGGGCATGAGCAGGATCAGTTCCTCTGACTTCTTGTGTCAATCTTATGTGATCACCCTATATGCCTTTTTACAATAAATGTTTCAAGGATTTTTATTGCAAGGAGAATCTGGTGCAAATTAAAGAGAAACCACAGCAAGGAATCTAAAAGAATATCTCTCCAATTCTTAAGAATACCTTTCTTCTAGTTTTAAGGAATAAAAGTATGAACTAAGTGTTAACTAGAGCATTTGGAGTAGCCAAACATCACAATCCGAAGAGAACCTTTGAGCATATACCTTAAAGGGCTTATTGTCTTGTATCAAAATTTCTGTTTCAGATGAATTTTCCAAACACTCTTTTTAATGTTCTCCTAAATTTCACTAACATAATATAAAATCGGTAACATAAGCAGGAGGGTGATATTACATTCATGTTCTACCACTGGGGTCCCCATATAAGTACGTGGCTGGTCACTATAGCAATACTGAGGAATGGAAAGCTCACGCACTTGCCTTTTTTGTGGTTCTGGGGTAAAAACACACACATTTAAAAAAATTAAATCAGAGATATATCTAGGCAGCATGGAGTAAGCTGTCCGCATTTTAAACTCCTGTGGACCGCTTTGGACCAAAGGAAGCCTTTTTCCAAATCAGGAATTACTCATTTGTGAAAAGGCAGTTCCTGGGGCTAAAACAGCCTGGGAGGAGCCTAAAAATTATAACAAAAGTACTCTCTAGATAATGTAAGAGGCATTATTAGTACAGAAGAATTGAAAATTCAAATCAAACTGAGATTAGGACACAAAGTTCTCAGGCTTTGGATAGCTGGCTACCCCAAGACTATGGCAAGAGAATAATGACTAGATACGCCTTTTGCCTGATTTAGCACAATTCTTACATGCTTGTTATGGATATCAGCTATCGGATGGCCTGTTTCCAAAGAGATGGTATTTTGCTTCTAGTGTTACATATCAAACACATCCCATTGGACAGAAGAAATATTCAGCACCTTTTTGCTCTAATCTGAATATTTTATTTTTACTGAAAGCAAACTGAAAGTAGTCAGGTACTGAAAGGACAGCAGTGGAAGATAAGGGGCTTTCAGGAGCAAAGTGGGAAGATAGATATTGCAGAGCTACAGCTTTTTCATCTCACACAGTGGCAAAGCATCTATCTAGGAAAAAAATGACACACCAGAGTAGAAAGATAAGATCAATTACACAGACACTACCTGGAAAGGTAAGGAAGATCTGGAGAAAGGAACTAGTTGAACCACAACAGGGGTAAGAATTGCAAGTTTGCTAAGAATGAAAGCAGATAGGGTCAGAGTGAAAAACCAAGAAAATCAGCTTCAGGCATGTAGTGAATTGCTGAAGAAAATCTGCCAAGTTTCTATAACGATTTATAGAAACTGAAAAGGTTAGAGCAGGGGTCCTCAAACTAAGGCCCGGGGGCCGGATGCGGCCCTCCAAGGTCATTTACCCGGCCCTCGCTCAGGGTCAGCCTAAGTCTGAAATGACTTGAAAGCAAACAACAACAACAATCTTATCTCATCAGCCAAAATCAGGCCCACACTTCCCATTGAAATACTAATAAGTTTATATTTGTTAAAATTGTTCATTTTAATTATTGTATTGTTTATAAGTGGGGTTTTTTTGCACGACAAATAAGGTATGTGCAGTGTGCATAGGAATTCATGTTTTTTTTCAAATTGTAGTCCGGCCCTCCAACAGTTTGCGGGACCGTGACCTGGCCCTCTGTTTAAAAAGTTTGAGGACCCCTGGGTTAGAGTGAGGTGAAGAGTCAGAATAAAGCTGTTGGTCCAAGGAAACTGTAGCTTCCTAAAGAGGAAGAAAAAAGAAGCAGATCCTACTTTCTCCCTAAGGCCAACTTCAACATGACCTAACCTTGTGGGAGGGTGAAGGGCAGAAAGAGAGAGAAAAAGAGTGCACAAATGGTGATTATATCCAAGAAGCATCCTCTATTAAAGAAGAAGCATCCTCTATTATTGCTGGTACCAAAGCCAAAATAGTCTGGATCCATTTGCCACAGAAAGACAAAACAAGATTTTGGATTAAAAATTGGAGAATCACCATATAAACTGGTGTTATGGGCCAAAAATGTAACTTTTATAAGGGATAAGGCAAAACAAATGTGACTCTCCTCCTTTCTGCCACTACTTTACACAAGGTGGAGCCTTGTCGCTTCAGGAAATAGAAACTAAGAAGGAAGTTGTTGCAGGAAAGGAGTAAAAGAAATAGTCATCCCTTCCTCTCACTTGCAAGCTGTTTTGATAAGCAGCTCTCAGAGGCAATGAGGTCACTCTGGAGGAGGAGGAGGAGGAGGAGGAGGAGGAGGAAGAGGAGGAGGAGGAGGAAGAGGAGGAAGAGGAGGAAGAGGAGGAGGAGGAGGAGGAATAAACACTATCATTATATGCTCTGGCCATGATCCAGCAAACCACCAGAAGGAGCTCAATCACTGTGAAGAAGATAAATCAGTAAAAACATCTTGCCCAAGGCTGCCCAACAACAGAAATAATATCTTCCTGGTAAGCTCTGTTTGAGAGTGTAATAGGCTACCTCAGAGGGGGAGCCTTTATGCATGGCCATCTCTCAGGAGTGTTTTAGCTGAGTATTCCTGTCTGGAAGTAGGCTGGATAGATGGTACTTGAGAATCCTTCCATCTCAACAACTCTGGGATTCTAAAGACTCTTCCCACCACCAGTCATTCCAAAAAATCTAGCAATGCAATTCCCAGGCCTCTGGTTTACTTTTACCTGATAGCCTGATAAAATATTTTTCAATTTCAAAAGCAATATGCTGTATGTTGTTCATTTTCCATGGATATGGGGTTTGATACTTGCAAGGTGTATTTCCCCCTATTCCTGATCCCATAAATTAAACAACACAATCCCATAATGAAGAAGGACATAAAATCAAACTTCCTATCCCAAGGATATCAAATAAAAATGCTACTTGTTTTTGCATGCTGTTGTGGCTTATATTGCACCAGCCCACTCATGATTTTCATCTCACGATCACAGCATTTTGGAATGTCATCAGAGCTAACCATATAAACTGAGCAACAGTGTCTAAGATGATTTATTCATTTTGGGGCGGGGGGTGCCGCTCTTGTAGTGATGTATAAAAATGATTGGAATTCATTATATTTTCTGTACAAAAATGTGGGTAAACTTTAAACAGAACTCAAATAGTGACAGCCTACTGATTAAATTAATGTGTAGTTATCAGAGCTTGGAAACTTTCTTGGTAGCTGAGTATTATAGTCCCAAAAGGTAACTTTTCCTAAGGTTTGGTAGTAGTACTCACCTCAGGATTCATATACATTGTATAATTAATGCAGCTTGATACAATTTTAATTGTCATGACTCAATGCTATGGAACCATAGAGATGTAGTTTTATAAGGTCTATAGCCTTCTTTGCCAAGAGTGCTGGGACATTACCAAACTACAAATCCCAGGATTCCATAGCACTGATGCATGGCAGTTAATCTGGTATTAAACTGTATTAATTATACAGTGTAGATGCACCCTTAGCCTCAGTTCCTATCCTACTATGAATACACAAAGCAACAATTCTAAAGCATTCAGTCACACTACTAAAAATGCTGCCACCTATGATAATATTAGTGCTACCTCAAACTAAATGATACAATTATTTAAATAAATAAAATCTGAAAATTGCTGTAAGAACTGTATGTTTATGACTGTATACATGCCATTTCAAACATATGTATATATGTGTGCATGTGTGTGTGTATAGTGTGCATGATCCATAATATGGAGAAACATATCTTCATCCGCTACCAGTTCACAGTAATTTTCCTTTCTAAAAGAAACTTATCCCAGACAATGAATGATGAAAACAAGAGAAAGATTAAGATGCTTTGAAAGTCTAAGCAAGTGAAAGTACAGAAGTATGGTGGCCATTTTCCTTTCCTGCTTTTTAAAATTTCAAAATCAGTTTGTCACATTTCTTGCAAAAGGCATGTCATGAAGGAAGATGCCCTTTAAAAAGTTTGGGGGGAAATGTATTTGTGAGGAAAACACTGGAAAACCAAAAATTAGCTACTTTGATACAAGAATAAACATTGAAACTTTGCCCCTTCACATAATGCCTTTACAAAGTAGCAGCATCTAGTAAAAGCCTCTAGTTTTTATAATGGAAAATGCATGAGTTTGCACACTTGAGTAGCCATCTGCACCTTGTTTCTAAATGAATGCAAGTTGCCTACACTAAGTATGGGCTTGCATTTATTTAGAAACAAGGTGCAGATGGCTACTCAACTGTCCATACCCATGCATTTTCTAAAATAAAAACTAAAGGCTGTTTCACACTTAAAGCCATAAGCACAATAGTAACTCTCACACAAGCATTACATATCCTACTGGCAAGCATTCAAAGGCCATACCTTCATCTCTATGACAGTCTGAAGAGCTTTCGTCTTGGCTGGCTCAGGCTGTAGTTGAGTCCTTCTGTGCAGTTCCTGTGGAGGGACACGATAGAAGTAAGCTTGGCGACTCATCTTCCCATTATTTTGCTAATAATGCAGATCTTTTCACAGCTCACAGCAGAATTCGAACTTCACAAGCCCTACACAAGCCCAAATGCTACAGGTGCCTTGCCGTCTACAAATCCCTCTAGGATCACCACAGCCTCTATCTTCTATTACAGGCAGGGTTGCCAGCACATGCGCTATTTCTGAAACCTTTTTCAATAATTAATGTCAACTGTGACAAAAGCAGCATGTTGTCTTTGGACTAAAAGATATTACAACACAGCTGCCTCTCTGCCCAGGCACCAAGTAATAAGTCTTTCAATCATAGTACATTATAGTGCTAAATAGGAAAAAAAAAAAACAGGGAAGGAATAAATGTCATTTTAAAATCTTCTGCTGAACTTAACCACACAGTTTTCTCACTGATATTTGAAACAAGTAATTTGCAGACATTACATTCAAAACTGGCATTTTCAGAATAGTAATTACAGAGCAAATTGATGCAGAATCATCTACTGTTGGTTTGTTATCTTGGTGCATTTTTTCTTTTGTGACATGGTATTTTGGTGCTTACACTCCAAAGGCATTTACTTTGATATTAGTGCCACTAATTTCACTGAGAATGGCCTCCAAATCATCATTTTCAGAATCGGACGCTTAGGATTAGATAGCGCATTATACATGATATTTTTGCAACGTAAGTGGGTATAATTACAAAACAGGTGTAGAATACAAGGAAGTCTGAAAGACACACAGAAATTCATGAGAGCTACACTGTCGGGTTATCAGAAGGGGCTTTACCAGAACATTCCAAATGGATTGTGCATATGACAAAATCCTTATTTTTTAGGGAAAAATATTTCATAGAATCATTGTTGGAAGAGACTGCCTGACCATCTAGTCCAACCCCCTGCCATGCAGAAAAAGCCAATCAAAGCACCCCAACAGACAGCCATCCAGCCTATGTTTAAAAGCCTCCAAAGAAGGAGCCTCCACCACACCTTGTGGCAGAGAGTTCTACTGCTCAATAGTCAGGAAGTTCTTCCTAATGTGCAAAAATATTGACTGTTGTGTAACTTTTTATGGAAATTGATTTTTGGCTTCTTCACCTTTTTCCGAAAAAAAAAGATAATTTTTTTTCATGTCAGGAGCAACTTGAGAAACACTTCTGGTTTGAGAATATTGGCCATCTGCAAGGACATTGCCCAGGGGATTCTCGGATGTTTTACCATCCTGTGGGAGGCTTCCCTCATGTCCCTGCATGAGAAGCCAGAGCTGATTGGTGGGAGTTGACCCCACTCCCCGGATTCAAACCACCTGTCAGCAGTCTTGCCAGCGCAAGGGTTTAACCCATTGCACCATCGGGGGCTTCTTGGTTTGGATAAATTACCAAAGTTTAGTTCAATGAGACCCCATCCATAGCACATCCCATATCCCTTCTGGTTCGAAGTAAAGAAACAGTGGCCCTCAAGATGCTGGGTTGCAATTTCTATCACTCTTGGTTACCTCTAAGGCACTGGGACTGATAGGAGTATGTATAGCAACAAAGGGAGAGTCAAAGGTTACTCACTGCTGTTACTCACTGATTTTCTGAACAGCTAATAAGAAACTATACTGTATATAATTGATGGTCTATTTCTCAATTGCACCTCGCACATAAGGGCTAATTTACTATTATCTCTAGTAAAAGTACAGCTTGTCCTCCTGGAAATAGTAGAAGGGAAAACACTGAAACAGAATAATTTCCTGAACACGTCATTCAGTCTTCATTCTGAGCAGACAGTTTATCATTCAGCTTCAATGGCAATCTAAATATCCTGCTGGTTGTCCTAACTCTACTGTTATAAAATGGATATATTTGGCAAACTAGACATGACATCATCCATTTCTTCACTAAATGGGGGGCCAGTCTGGATGTTGGCAGCAGGAAAGGCCTCTCAGTTCTTCCCTGCCCCAACACGGATAGACACACAAACCACAGCCTTCATCCAAACAACACATCATGTCATTATTCTATATTGAAACAATCTACAAATGCAATCACTTTCCAACATAGCTAATGCAATTGTTGAGAGGAAATTTTCACTGGGAATTTGACATGGGTTAAAAACAAATTTTGCAGTTTAACCTCACCTCAACTGTTGAGAACAAGTGTACAATTGCCCTAACATGATTAACTTTAGAAATAAACAAAAACACACCAGACACTTCATATCCTTGGTAGTACATCTAGATTGATAATAGGAGGGGATCTAATACCCAAAGATTATTAAATTGATGGTGACAACAACAACCTTTTTGGTTGAATAGGCCATATTCAGAGTTTATGGTGCTAATCCGGGTGTCAACATGCCAGAAAATACAGCTATGTGCCACATGGTCAGCCAGTATGCCATTTAGCTAGTATGGATATGGAACCATATCACACAATTTGCTCCAGATTTCTCACTAGATTGGAGTTGGACCTGAGTCACAAATGTCTCGGTTCAATAGAATAAACATTGAAACTGATGCTATCTACAACCGTATCAAGCACATCTTTCATTACACATTTCAGTTACATAGCTGGCAATAAATGCCGCCTTAATATAGAATAATGTCCGATCACCATCTCCCAAAGCAGTTACTATACTTCCAACTCATGAATGGAAAATGGAATGTTGGAGGACAGGAAAAGAGATTTAAAGATCAGCTTAAAGCTAACTTTTAAAACTGTGGCATAGACACTGAGAACTGAGAAGCCCTGGCTCTTGAGCGTTCTAACTGTGCTGTGGAATTCGAAGAGGCACGAATGGAGGGCGAAAGGGAGAAATGTGCCAAGAGGAAGGTGCGTCAAGCCAACCCTGACTGGGACCACCTTCCACCTGGAAACCGATGCCCTCACTGTGGAAGAACACACAGATCAAGAATAGTGCTCCACAGTCACCTACGTACCCACCACCAAGACACTACACTTGGAAAGCCATCATACTCGGAGAACAAGGGATCGCCTAAGTAAGTAAGTATAGAATAATGTGAACTGAAACCAACTTCCATCTATTGTGACTTCACTCAGTACAGCCCCATTGTAGGACAGTCTGTAGATCCTTCTGATTGCAATATTATCAGATTTCAACACAGAGCTGAGTTTTTCTTTATGGGAGTAACTGTTGCAAAGCAGTTGCAATCTTTTTGGGGGGAAAAATGTCATTACCTGCAATGTCAAAACTTGTATAAGCACTCAACTTGAGAAGCACTCCCACACTACCATTCTCAAGGATGTACATAAGATGGATGAAACCTTAAATCTGTTTCCATGGTTATTTTCTCAGCTCCATGGCAACAATGAAGCATCTTTAACCATGCCTTATTCCTAATGGGTTTTGCTGATTGTCCTGGAGAATATATTTTTTTAAAAAATCAAAATTTAATTTTGAAAGATTTTCAAAGCTGGTTGGAGCACTGAAGTTAATGTAAAGACACTCTTTTCAGTTAAGTCTCTGAGGGACTTGTTAGATTAAATATATGGCTGCATTTCATTAGTCCAATTTTGTCTTTTCTTTCCAAATAACAGCCATTAGAACAATAGAGATAAGATGTGGAATCGTAACACATTAAGACAGGGATTTATTTGTAGCTATTGATATCTCAGCTTGCGTATGTTTGTGCTCAAAAAAACTCAAAAAGTAGTCGGTCAATTGATTTGTTATTTCGACACAATGTAACATTCCAATACACGTGTGTTTTAACAGTAAAATGAAATTGAAACACAATGTTGCATTCAAATACATGCGTGTATTTAGAGTAAAACTAGCAGTTCGGGAATAAACAAAGTGGAATCTGTGATGCGCAAAGCAACCACTCATAGCCTAGCTTTCATTTTACCACAGCAGTATAAGAAATGAAAACTGAGCACAAGCAACCAATCGCTACGTAGCTTTCCTTTTACCTCAGCAGTAAAAGAAATAACAACCTATGACTATCAACGAAGTGCAGGGATAATCTTTGCAAATGTGAGATTTGTATTTAGAAAACAATTGCTTCCCTCTATATGTCGCATGCTCAAGAGTCGGTAAAACGTCAGATCTTAATGTTTATGCAGAAAATGGACAAACCAAAAATGTAGTCAATGCACTCGGTTTACAATAAAAAATGATTTCTGTAAGAAAACCTCTTTTTATTTTCTTTCCTTTCATTCCACATAGACACAGTAATGTAAGGCAGGGTATTCATTTGAATGATGTGATTTCTCGGTGAATCTATGTTTGCAACAATACTTTTATTTACTATCTCTTTCATTTCATATCAGAATGAGAAATACCAACCCATCATAGAGCAGCTGACATTACACCTCAGCAGTATAAGAAATGAAAGCTCAGCAGTGATTGGTTATTATTGACATACCACTCATTCCGACCGACATGGCATTCCAGTACTAATGACTTCAATTTCCAATACACTTTGCATTCACTATGACTATCTATAAAGTACAGGGGTAATATTGGCAAGTATGTGGTTTGAATTTAGAAAACACTTGCTTTTCTCACAGGCACTTATACGTCACATACTCAAGAGTCGGTGAGTAAACCATCAGATCTTTATGTTTATGTAGAAACCAGATAAACCAAAAATGTAGTCAATCTACTAACTTTTCAATTAAAAAAATGATTTCTGTAAAAAAAATCTTTTTCTTTCCTATCCTTCCATTCCACACTGACACAGCAACACAAGGCAGGGTATTGTATTGAATGGTGTGTTTTCTCTGTGAATTTATGTTCGCAACAATACTTTTATTTGCTATCTCATTCATTTCATACCAGACTGAGCCACAGCAAAGCATGGTCAGATTTGGCTTATACACACACACATATGAAAAAAGCTTTCATTGAAAGAAACTACTGGGACTATCAGTTTCAGGCAGCATTGTTATAGGTATTATGTGGTGGTATTAATCAAGCATTCCCTTCTCATCATGGTCTTGAGAGGTCCAAGAGCTTTTGCTCAAATCACAATTTAAGCATTTCAAATGCAATCATAGATTGAACAATATATCTAGTTTTGATGCCCTAATTGGCCCCAATCCTAAATGTTTTTATATCTGAGTGAGCATGAAATAGATTGTGCTGTTAACTTAGCAAAAGATTTAAAACTCTTAGATAGAATTGCTTTCAGTGCTCTAATTTTGAAAGTATACAGAATTGTCTTGTTGAAACCAACTGGTCTTGAAACCAAATGGATTTTCCCTCAAGTGTGCATCCCAACCGAGTGCCTGAAGTCCAAATCAGATATATGCTAAAATACAGAGAATTAAGAAGAGGAATTTACTGCCATTTCTATTTTTAAAAAAACCCACACATTTAAAGTAGTATCAAAATTGACCCTAAAGTGAGAGCCAAATCATCTTGGAAGGAACAAATTACACTTAAGGTGTTAACTGTAATTCTTTTTTTCTCCCAATAATGAGAACAGAAATATGTTGTATTATAACTCTAACATAAAAAGTGAAAACTTCATTCCTTTTGCAGTGCAATTGCTGCAATGCTTTTTTCAATACACACACACATATTTGTTAAATACTGGGCAATGAGCATGATTTCCCTAAATAGTGGAAGGCACTGGAAGAGGACAATTACCTGGTCCTCATTTATGTGAATGAGAAGACACTAAAGTGAGAGGGATAGAATAACGAGACACATTTATTTCTATCTTCCTATACAATTTGTGGCCATGCTGAAAGCAGCTTCAATTTTATTACCAGAACATGATAAGAGTGGCAAATCTGTGTATAGTGTTAAAATGGCTAAAATGTTTTAGTTCAGTATAGTACAGTTTTTTTAAGGCAGCAAAAAGTACTTTCCTGGATATCTTTCAGAGAGGAACTTTCCAAGCTAAGCTGAATGGACTGAGACTGTTTAAACAACAGTGTGCAATGTCTTCAAAACAACTGACAGTTGCTTTGTGTTACAGCAAGGAAGGTTGAAAGCTGGCCATTCAAAGAGAAATCTTGCCAGGATCTCATCAACAAATATTAGAGTAAATTTTAAAACTGAACAGCTCCCAAAGGGCATTTTGAGTGAATTGGCACATGAACTGAATGTCATACATCACCCATGGAAACAAGCCAGTGTTTCCACCCCTTTTGTCAAAGACGTACAGATTCCCAGAGATGAGTATTCCTAGATATCTATCATAATATGCAGCCTTGCCTCATAATACTTTTCTTTTTTGCAGCATAAATCAAACTTACTTAAAAGCTTTTCTTTCTTATTCCTTCTGGTAAAATTCAACAGACAATGGAATTCTGGAGAAGATCAGAAAATGACTTGCAGTTTATTATTCTGTGTAGGTAACCCTTCCAATCAGATCCTAACGTTTATGAGCTCCCACAAGGTATACATTGTTCTGCGCAAAGCTCATTCTGCAGAAGTTCTTTCCTTCAAATTACAACACATTTGTGGTGTCACTTTTTTGTGTGAAAGTATTCCTTTCACAGTCCTCTAAAGGATATTTGAGTTAAACTTTAAGGTAAATCTTCTTCCTCCTCCTCCTCCTCCTCCTCCTCCTCTTCTTCTTCCTCTTCACTTAAACTTTAACGTAAATTTTATGAAATGGCTATAAGTTATTTATCATTTTTTAAATTTTATTGTATACAACTGGCAAGCAAAAACAAAAATTACAATAACTAACAAAACATATACATTACAGCATCCTAACACCCCCCCCCCCCCGTGAACCCACTACCTATGACTCCGGACACTACTCACTGTGAATATTATATCTAATAAGAATGGCTATAATTTGATACTGGAGTCCTCTATCTTTCATTTTAATATGTAAATGAACTTGCATAGATGTACTTGGGTCATTTCTTTTCCATATGAAAATCATTGACAGTGTTTTGATGCTGAAAGATTTTCTGTTATTAAGAATAAGATGATACCACCTTTCTTGCAAAACAGGCCTCCACATCAGCACTAGAAATTAAGATTGGCATACTAAGGAGGTTGACTTGCTGGAAAGCTTTATCTAAAAGTCTTTCCTTTTTCATGTCTGATTTGCAGTATTTGTACTGAAAAATATTGCAGCATATATTTTATAGCCAGTATGCCAAGAAATCTGCTTCATATATTTGGCAAGTCTGGTACAGTTGGGATTTCAGTATTTAGAGTTGACTACTGAAGGCTTTTGACAAACACCAGAACATTAGCACTTGGGTGACTATCCGGTGGAAAACACTAAGTTCTATATCCTGTTGTTAGCCCTGACTAGAGTATATCCACACAATCAATGAGTTTTATCAATATGTTGACTAATCATTCATCATTCAATAACGAATGGAAAAGGTCTATTATACTTGGATGCCAGCCTGTATCTGAAGTTACTGCTGTGTGGGTTGCAGCTCTTTCTTCTTATCTCCCAATCTGAATTTTACCTATATTATAATGAATTGCTGTTGCAAGCCAGGAGTCAAACTAAGAATGTTTTATGGGTTCTTCTTCAAGTGGCAAAGAAACATCTGATTGGCATATCACATAGTTTTTCTCAACACACAATTTGTATTTTGTCCCACTTTGTTTTACAATTCATTATTTTAAGGTAACCAATAGAGGTGGAAGGAATATTCATATTTATTCATTCACAGAAAACCCTATTAGGAATAAAAACAGATTAGCAAGAAAGTTTCCCAGTTTTCTCCTGGTACTGAAACATCTTGGAAGTGTTGAAGACAAATTATTCTGTGGAGAAAACATGCAGAGCTAAGTGCAAGAATAGTTCTTTGTCCAAAAAAATTGGGTGAGGCCCCACAAAAATATATATCTCTGCAGAATAATTCTTCTGTAGCACTTTGTCACATTTAGTTGTTGTTATTATATGCCTTCAAATCATTTTAGACCACCCTAAGGCAAACATATCATGGGGTTTTCTTAAGTAGTTTTGCCCAAAAGAAAGTTGCCTTTGCCTTTTTTTTCAGGCTCAGGACTCTATCGCACAGCCAGAAAAAAATTGGGAGAAAGCTTCCTTAAAAGCAGGGATCCAACTTATCCCAGCAAGGTTAGCTGTCCCACAGCATTTCCCCATCTTCTTCTGGCTGTACTCCAATTCCTACTGCTTTTTTCAGTCAGGAGTTGGGGAACATTCGACTCCTGAAAATGGACTCCTCTCTCCATCTTGACACACTGGCAAGACGGATTTCCACAGGTAGCAACCAGAAGTGGCTGTGCATTGTGGGAGACCTCTGTTGGAATCAGTTTTGCTAGCATATGGAAATAGTATGAAAATGGAGGAAATTGGAGTGGGAGAAGGTCCTAAGAAAGTGTGATTTATACAAACTCATCCAGTGGGTTTCCATGGCTGAGCAGAATTCAAATTCTGATCTCCAAAATCATCATCAAGAATAAAAGACACAACATTTCTGCCACTTATGAAAACTAACCAGGCTTGGTCTTCACCTTTCTTTCTACCCTTGAAGTAGAGTGCACAAAAGTGCACAAAGATATGACAACGTATTTTCCTTTCAAATGCATCTTTTGATAACTTTTCCAGAATAGTTCAAATTCAATTTTCTGCTTATTATCAACAGTGGTAAGCATATTAAAATGCAGCATATTGGTGGCAATGTAATCACAGTTCAACAGCTCCACACAATAGACAACTTTTATCGTGTCAATGAAACATAAATCTGTATTTCTGGCTGAGTTCAAAATATGGAACTAAATGTATTTTAAAAATATGCTCAATAACTTTCCCCCAAAATGTCCCCTTAGTAGTGAAACATGTTCAAATAAAAACACAATTACAAAGAATGGTGAAAAGTACAAATTCTCCTTGGAAAATTCTAATTATAGTTGCAGAAATGCCACATTGTCCTAGACATCTCAAATAGAAGCAAACAAAAAATTGGCTCCTGATCAATGCTCACCCACAGACAGCTGGGAAAATAGATAATACTGATTCAGATCTGCACAAGACAAGAACGGATTCAAGTACTGTAGCCTAAGCATACCCTTTAGAGTGAAATGCTTCCCAAAAATCTTGTGCCCTCTGACTTTATTTCTATCTCTGGCCAAGTCTTCAAAGTATGTGAAGCTTATCTGTTCAAGTACGCATTACATGATATTTTCCACTTAAGATGAAAGTCAAAACACTTAACATATTCACTTGTGCTACAGTAAGCATGAAAATTTTAAGTTGAAAGCTCTCTCTCATTGCACGAACCTTGAAAGCACTGAAGACATTGCAGAGGCTTGCATTTTATCCTTATCCTCATTTAAAAATTAGCCCCATGCACATTTTACCTCAGTGTATCAATTATACACTGGAACAGGAAAGCATCCAGGTAAAATTACCCCTATCACTTGCTTCAACTGTAGTTGGTGAACCACAGAAATGTCCAAAATTGTATCCCTGTGGTTAGGCAGCTAGAGAAAGGGGAAGGAGATAAGATTTCAGGTGGCAGTTCCTGTTTTGGGGATCTTTTAATTTTTAATCCCAAATAGAATGAAGAATAACACTTCATAAGGACAGATGAGGGAACCTGTCTTCCCTTCCCATACAAACCTGAATAAAATGTCAGGTGCCGTCTTTCTCCCAGTAGAAAGTGAGAGGAGACGTACACGAAGTACCAACAAGAACAGAACTTTGCAATTCTCTGTAATGAAAGAATGGTAGCAGCTGAAAGTTTGAGTTTCAAAGGGAAGGGAGGGCAGATACTTTATGGGAGGGGTACAGTAACTCATCCTGCATCTTAATCTATTGGGAATTAAAGTCACAAGAACCCTGTCCTGTATTGAAATCTGGCAACCCTGTCTGTACACAAAGAGGGGAGTGGGGTATCAAGCTCCAAAGCTTTCATCTGAAAACTAATAGCTCATTGATAGGATGACCAAGACCATTTTAAAACTCATCCCATATCCTTGTTAATGAATTAAATTTTCATTTCCATTGTACTGTTAATCCAATCACCAAGTTTTATATTCTTTTCAAGGTTTATCCATGAATCAGCAATCTGGCCTGTTTGTAAGAGTCACTAGTCTTCTAATAATTCATCTGCGAGATTCAAACTCTTTAGAAATTATTATAGTAAGATCTTTTTTACACAAAAAAGAGAAAACGGTGCATTTACATAACATTTCAAACAAGTGTGCACTAACAGCACAGTAGGGCACAGTAGGGCAGTTCATTAATATTCTATTATCAACTCAGCATCCCCTAATTTTATAAGAACAATTTTACAAAGAAAGTGCAAACTGAACAGGTTGCATAGTTAATGCCACTTGATTGGATGCATTATTACTTACACAGAAGAGCACTGAATTGTTTAAGCAGCATATCTTAGTTGGGTTTTTTCATGGGGCTCATTAAAAACTTAACAGTATCAGCCACAATTGTCACCTTAAGTCAGGGTTCAATGGGGTTCAAGAAACAGAGATGACCAGAGCTCTCCTGTATGAATTGAACTAATGGACGAGAGCTTTTGACATTTTACTTATCTGATTGTTAAATAGTGTTAGTTTACTACTGGATATTAACTAATTCAGCAAAACAAAAATTCTAGCCTAGAATTTGAATGCACAAGGCTACCTTCTACTCCTAAACACAACACTATGAAAAGGAATGGGCTTAATCAATTGTCAATCTATTTTAAAAGCAAAAAGATGACAATAATAACATGAATAAGAATAAGAAAGCATAAGAAAGAAGATATAAGGAAAGTAGTTGCTCTTCAAGTGAACTGACAGAGAAAGGGGATGTAAAGAAGAGATTATTAAGTTTATAAGAATTATGAAAAGTATACACAACACTATGAAGTAGATTGAATTCAATATGTGGGGTTTTTTCTTTCATGTGCTTTTCAGTTTTTACCTTTATATCTGAAATTTTCTTCTAACATGTATATGGAAAAAGGAAAGGGAGTACATTACTACTTAGATTCCTATACCACAGAGCAACAACAAAGGGAATCCAAAAGCAGCAGTAAAAAGTCAAAACAAGGCCAAAAAACTCCACAGCTGTAGTAGTACTAGGTAACTGCCAATGTATTTATTTTTAATAAGAGAATGCAGTATTCCAGATTTAATTTGAAGCAAAGAAGTCCTAAGCAACCGCTTAGACATTTTGGGAGGGAACCAAGAATTTTGTTTAGTAAAAATTGTGCTCAAAACCTATGAAGAATCATATAATTGTTGCAGTATCTGTCTTACCAAAAACTAACACCCTAAACATATAGCCAAAATAGCGGATGCAGAGGGAGAAGCCAAACCCCAAGAGAGCTTTGCATTGATGCTTGAGGAATTCCTTGTCTGTGAATTGTAATATGCATTGGCTCCATTTATACCTCCTGGCTTAATGTGTGGGTTGTAACACTGTTTTCTTATGGATTTTGAAACTCTATGGATTTTGCAATGTTGTTTGCAGTTCTAAATGAAAAATAAAAAAAAATCAAATGTCATACTGGATATTTTATGACAAAATGCAAAACTGCAGACTTCTTAAAAAATCTTAAGTATGTGGTGTTGTTTAGTTTTGGTTCCCTTGAATTGTGGATGAATTGAGAAGTAAAACAGAATTTTAATGAACACATATGAAACGAACGCAAAAATGTATATGGAGTAGACCTTTGCCTAGGAGCTTAGTTTGTGACTCAACCCACTCAGCTATGTTTATGAACCTAAGGGCTTCAATGCTCAGGATCCTCCTGATGCTAAAAGGCTTTTATATGGAGCTATAGCACAGGATTATAATACCAGATGTCCCAGGCTTAATGCTTGGTTCCTGGTCTGATGAGCTAAAGATAAGAGCTAAGAAAATAGAAAAAAAGAGGAAGATAGTACCCAATGTCTTATAGCCCAAAGGAAGTGCCACATGAGCTCATGAACTCATTCTCCTAGCGGCGTGCCCCTGAGGTACATTATCCAGCCTTCTCCATCTGATCTAGACATCTCTCCCCTGCACAAATTTGGTTGCTTGCCAGACATTGCTGGCTATTTTCCCAGTGGATATTATTCTCATTCTCACTCTCCCTTCTCCCCGCTTCCGAGCATTACGCACACTAGCAAATGGGCATTACAAACAAACTTCACCAACAAAAACAGATCCAGCCCTGTCATTACACAGAATGATTTGGGTTATCTCTGATGGGGTAGCAGCATTTACATTATTTGATTTATTATTGTTTCATTTTATTACCACAAATGAGAAAAGATTCCTAATTTATATGTCTGCCTTGGAACAATTTTGGTGCTCTTTTTCAAGCAGAAAAATGTTTCAAGCAAGTCCTGAAAATGGACCACCAATAATACTGTGGCACTATGTGTTTAAGTGCAGGCTAAGGTCTTTAGGCACTGCACCCAGTGTGCCGATCACCACTAGGACCACCCTTACTGGATTGCTCCAGAGTCTTTGCAGTTCGATCTTTAAATCCTCATATCGTGTCAGCTTTTCCAGTTGTTTCTCTTCAATCCTGCTGTCACCAAAGATTGCAACATCAACGATCCATAATTTGTTTTTTATATTATTATTGTTGTTGTTGTTGTTGTTGTTGTTGTTTTAAAAAGCAGGCATACAGCTGAAACAGACACATCTCTTTTTAATCAAGATCTCTTGTGGAGTAGGTTCTGACATAAAATACAGATTAATATGTCTGTTAACCTTTTTTTTCTTTTTCAGGACCTATAAAGGTGCACAAACACAACTGAGGAACAAGTTGCAGCCCTCCCCATCACCAAAATCTTACAGTTATACCTGCTAGATTCCCATCAGTCATGTACTTTTCAGACACAGAGCACTACATAGCACAACTCTGGCAGGTCAGTTTTCTACTGGTTGTTGCTATTGCTGCCTTGCTTACTTGTGCTCCTGGTCTCTTTGTATATGGTATACAAATGTTGCCTGCAAGGAAACGTTGAGGAAGTAAAGTAATGAATAATGCTTAGCTGTTAGAGATGATATAATCACTAACTAAGGGCCTCATTCGTAGTATGTTAGGTGTATGAAGCAGGAAACTGTCATAAAGCCAGGTGTTCCTGCATTCCACCTTCCCACTCACCCATTGCCAGAGCCACTGGTGTTTATCTTGTTAAGGAGAAAGAACAAGAAGATAAATGCTCTATTTGCTCCTCCCTTTCAGGATGCTACACTGATATTCTGTCTGCAGGCTCTATTTGTTCTGCTCCTGGCTCTGCTCCTGCAAAGAGGAATGAGTCAGGGGTGTTTTGTTAGCTGAATATCTGAATCCAAAATCTTAAAGAAAAGCATCTGTGATGGTTCGAGGACTATTTCCCATTCCCACTTCACTTTTAATCCTTGTTGTCTGTTGCTTGTGGTAACGGGTTTCCCAAGTACTCATTTTACTGATGTTTATCACTGAAGCATTTCACCTTACATCCTCAGGGTTTTAGAAGAATAAGGACAGTGCGCTATTCCTTACATAATGATGGATGTGATGTGTTCACTTTTAGGGAGTTATACTTCCCTGGTACTGTGGTGTAATCAGCTACTGAAGTTGCATGAGTTACCTATTCCAGGCACGGGAGCTCCGGGGGAGGAGAACCCCAAAGAGATGATGGCGGGTGAGGTGCACCAGCCAGCACAACCTCCCTGCCCAGTAAGTCAGGCAGGGCATTTCCAATGTAGCAAATGGACATCATTCGCTGGGGACAAGAGACAGGGCCTTCTCTGTGGTGGCCCCTCGGCTGTGGAACTCCCTCCCTAATGAGGTCAGATCTGCCCCCTCCCTCCTTACCTTCCAGAAGAAACTTAAACCCTGGCTATGGGATCAAGCATTTGCAGAATAAACTGATTTACTGGTGAAGACAGGATTTGATTTGACTGCAATGGATTGATTCAGGATGATGATTTTAACTTGGCAAACTTTTTAATGTATATTTATAATTGTTTAATGTATTTAACTGTATTTTATGCTATGTTTTATTGTGTCGGCACTGAAAAGTGGCCTGTTCTGAAGCTGTTCTGTGTCTCTCTTTGAAGGTTGAGAAGGATGGGGCAGAAATGTTCTAAATAAATAAAATAAATAAAATCATGGTTTTGCATCTGGTATCTTCAGGGGAACAACTACTTACTGGCATGGAAGTCAGAACCAATTTTCTCTCTACCAAGCTGGCCCCCTTTCTGATCTTATTCCACTGTAGCCCTACTTTTCTCATCCCCCCCACATCCCTCAGCAACAGTAGCTATGATACCTTAATAAGAAATTGGTTTGATTGCCAAATCATTTTTACTCTCATGGGGTTCCTTCTAATGTTCATTCAAAATCCACCCTCCCTACTCCTCTCTGTGGCAGCCCTTGAGATATTGAAGGACTACAATCATGTCCCTGCTCAGTCCTTATCATTCTTATTGTGTTTCTATGAACCTGCTCCAACATGTCTATATCTTTCCCAAAGGGAGACCCACAGAATTGAATAAAGTACTCAAGATGAGTCCTGGCCTTGGAAACTTGGAAACTAGGCTTTTATTAATGCAAGCTAAAATAAAATTCACTTTCTATGTTGCAGCATCACATCAATGGTTCATGTTCAACATGATCATAAGTAATCCCGAGTTTTTTCCTCACTTGTAATACTCCTGAATCATATATCCTGCATACTATACATGTGCATTTGGGTTATGTGTCCTAAATGTAGAATTCTGCATTTGTCTCTATTGAATTTCATTTTATTAACTTGTGTTCACTTTTCCAGTTTATTTGGGTTCTTTTAAATACTGTTAATATATTCCAATGCATTTGCTAGTTCTCCGCCCCACTTTTAGGTCATCTGCTAACTTGATAAGTATTCATCTAAAACATTGATTTTTTAAAAATCCAAATGCAGTTTATTTTGCACTTGAACAAACCCACTGCTAAAGATCACTCAAAAGCCAGATCAGTACTATAAATAAAAATTTAGCTCATATGAAGTTGAATAGCTATTATTCATTCAGTGGCTGAAGGATGGAGTGGGCTGCAGATGGGAATAATGGACCAAGTTCATTGCTTCCTTCAGCAATGATAGGACACTCAGAATAGATCAAGGAAAGTAATACTTCAGTTCATGCATTATTAAACTGGGGAATTTGCTACTACACAATATAGTCGTGGTTGCCAATTTGGATGGTTTTAAAGGGGAACTGGTTAAACTGGCAAAGGATTTGGCTATCAAAAGCTAATTGTTATAATGACTACACAAGATGCAGTGCAATTCTGCGTATCAGTTGCTAAGAGGCAGCTCTTGACTTACATTTGGCTGGCAGACTTCCCAAAGGCAAGTGAGAACATCTAGTTTCATCTAGAACGGCCATTCTTGTATTCTTAATAGTAATGAAATATTAAGCAATATGAAAATTGAAGCCACATTTGCTTTCAAAATTCACAGGTCATTACACTTATTGCTGAATATTTTCAAAGGTGGCACTGAAATTCTCCAACATTTCAAGACAGATTTAAACTATTTAAAAATCATAGAATTCTGTTCTAAGAAATTTCAAGTTAAGCCTAATAGGCAATTCTTTATTTTTGTGCCCCACTGCCAGAAAATAAAAGTTATAGAAATTCACTCTGAGCCAAACAATGGTAATCTTAATCATGTTTTAGACATTACTGTATTGACAGTGCTTGAAAAGCAAAATATATTATACATATTTGCAACTTATGCAAAGATCTGCAGGCCACTTGTTTGCATACTTTTGTCTTAAACTAACAGCCATAAATAACGTGTAATTTTTTCCCCACTGATTACAGAACTATGCTTCAAAAGGGTAAAACTACCTGGGGGCTGATGTCTGATTTGCTAAAGTAGGTCTTGGCACAAGAGCCTACTGTACAAGCAGGGAGATTTGCATTAGCAGGGATTGAATGAATAAAAGTCATTATAATTGTAAAACAATCTGGTAATACTAACTGTAAATAGAGATAGAGAGTGATCAGAGCAAACCTGAGAACTGTCTGATTTAGGGCTATTTCATGCATGCATTATGAGTACACAAACATTCCATGTTTTTCCTTAAATGTTTACCCTATAAGATTATAATATAACTACAACTTCTTAAGGAATATATGCAGAAATATATTTGTATTTAATTATCATGTGGTTCAAATGCCTATTAAAACCCAATGGACATCTAGCAGCCAATTCTGTGCCATCTAAAGGTACTGTGGGTTGTGTGTTTTCCTATAAAGTATTCCCCTAAAAATTGCAAACACTGAGAGATACCAAGAAATAACTGTGTATAAGACACTAACATTAGAGGCAAAAGGAATCTTACAACAGAACAGGGGAGAACATGAATGTGGCCCAACACAAAATCATAAACTTGCTTAAAATATTATGATATTTGTTTTGTGATTATTATTTTTTGTTACTTGATTACATGGTTCTCATGCAATCTGTGTAGACTACAATGGACTGGAATAATCAGAGTATATTACATCTACAATTTTTGGAGTATTACTCAGAATTCGCATCATAATTGCAAACAGTTCATCCAGAAAACCTGCTCAACCATATTAAAGGATCCTCCAAATGGATTAAGATTATTATGCAAGTTTTTTTTTTTTGTTTATCACAAAAATCTTTCTTTCTTTCTTTTTCTTTTCTCATCAGCTATTATTACTGTTAGTGTATTTTGTATGTGGCTCAAGACAAATCTTCTTCTTTCATGTGGCCCAAAGAAGCCAAAAGGTTGAATACCCCAGGGCTGGAAGAAGGAATGGTTGAGGTTGTATGAAAGAGATGAATACCTTACCATTGTCATAATCTGCAGTGTCAGGTGAGTGGAAATGACTGTCAGGTAAGTTAAAACAGACATAGATGCAATGACTGGGATTCTCACAGAGCATGCTAACGTCATATTGTCGAAGGCTTTCATGGCCGGAATCACTGGGTTGCTGTGAGTTTTCCAGGCTGTAGAATCATAGAATCATAGAGTTAGAAGAGACCTTGTGGGCCATCCAGTCAAACCCCCTACCAAGAAGCAGGAAAATTGCATTCAAAGCACCCCCGACAGATGGCCATCCAGCCTCGTTTAAAAGCTTCCAAAGAAGGAGCCTCCACCACACTCCGAGGCAGAGAGTTCCACTGCTGAACAGCTCTCACAGTCAGGAAGTTCTTCCTAATGTTCAGATGGAATCTCCTTTCTTGTAGTTTGAAGCCATTGTTCCGGGTCCTAGTCTCCGGGGCAGCAGAAAACAAGCTTGCTCCCTCCTCCCTATGACTTCCTCTCACATATTTATACATGGCGATCATGTCTCCACTCAGCCTTCTCTTCTTCAGGCTAAACATGCCCAGCTCTTTAAGCCGCTCCTCATGGGGCTTGTTCTCCAGACATGTATGGCCATGTTGCAGACGTTTCGCCCACATCTATGGCAGGCATCCTCAATGGTTGTGAGGTTTATTGGAAACTGGGCAAGTGGGGTTTATATATCTGTTTTCTGTGTGTGCGTGTGTGTGTGTGTGTGCTTGCACTACAACCCCATAATACCCTGCCCAGCTATATGGCCATGCTGGCTATGGGATTCAGAGAGTTGTAGTTCCAAAAAGAATCTAGTTACGTTAAAAAGTACTTTCCTCCCTGTGTTGCTCTTTGAGAGAATAGCCTGCTATAAAAGCATGGAAAACAATAATAAATTCTAAGACTTTCTCTACCTTGTTTATAGAGAGGGCGACCAAACCAACCCAACCCAACAAAATGGAAACATAGACTTCTCCCAAAGGCATTTGCCTTTGAAAGTTTACATAATCCAGTGTTTCTCTATGTCCTGGAATAAAATCAAAGCTCTTTTTTGTTTTCCTTGTTTGATTTTGTACTACAATTGATTTGAAGATTTTAGATACGGTTTTATTGCTGTTGCTTGGGTTTTTTAAATGTTACTTTTATTGTAAGCTGCTCTGAGAGCTTTGGCTAGGAAACTGGGATAGAAATTGAAGCAATGATATCTAATTACTTTTATGGGGAAAGGAAACTAAGCTAATGCTTCACTATTTTGTTTCTATACTAGGATTGGAATAATAAAATAATAAAGGCAAAGTTCAGAATGACATAATGCGGGGTTTACTGCCACATTCTTTTAGGAGTGTGTGTGTGAATTGTCAAAAACCCTCAACAATGTCTGTTGTAACTATTGAAATCTACTTTGAGTAGGAATTTGGGGGGGGAAAGGTGGGATCTACATCATCGTCATCATCATCATCCAAGTAGCAATTAAATGGCAAGAATCGTTCTGCAAAAAATAGCTTTACCATCCCTGTATTACCAAGTACCATTTTTCATAAACTCAAGCCCAGCATGTATGGGATTGGACTGATTATACTGTTGGTATGAGGACGGGTGTGCACACACGTGTGTCTGTATGCACACATACAAACATACTAACCAGAAGGACATAGCTTGCTATTTATGTTGATATAAATACTTGCAGAAGATTGAAAAAAGACTGCACAGTATTTTGCTTACAAGAAATACTTGCATGTTTTCCAAAGGTTATAGCTACTTCCATTTGATAAAATAAATCTGGATTTTTAAATAACTGTGAAAAAAATTGGAAAACAAAATGTGGCAATAAGAACATAAATATAAAAGGTACATAGAATCAAAATGAATATCACAATCTCTGACAGTGAAAACCACCCATGAGATACAGTGATTATCCAGTCACCAGGAAGAAAGAACTTGGTCTCCTGTGCTGAAATCCCACTTTGTCATTATTCGTATTCTTATGTGATGTTTCTTAAAGTGCACGTGAACACAGACACACGCACGCACGCACACAGAGAGAGAGGCAGGGATGTAATTAACCATAGTCAGACATGTCCCTATAATTTCACAGGATGAATTATCATCCATTCTGCAGAACAACCCACAATGCGATATGAATTTTGTAACAGGCGGCAAAGTCTAGTTTAATTGTGGTCAGTCTCTGCTCTCCCATCTTCTTTGGTCTTCTGAGAGGAAATCTGCCAGGAAGATGAATGTCTTCTGTATAATCCTGTTTATAAGGAGAAAAATATAACTTATTATTCTAATTCTTTGACAGAAATTCAAAAATCCAACCTCTAAATTTTCATATGCTTATCATTTAAACTGTGATATTCATATGCAGAAGTTTTAAGGACAGAGCAAAAGCACAATGCTTCTTACAAAGACAAAGGACTGCAATTGTACCTGATTTGATCAGACTCCTTTAGACTGACGATCACTAATTACTTTTTCATGCTCTTCTCATCTGTTAGTGTAATTCCTAACAAATGATGAAATAGTCTACCTGCAAGAGAAACAGAAAGGAATTCAATTGACATTCTATTCACACCTCCCCACCCGCTCCATCCTCCTCCCAATTCTACCAAGAATGACTATAGAGATACTAGGGGAAAATTATGGCAAAGTAATTTTGACAGAAAAAGGAAGAAGGAATGCAAAAAAAATGTTGAATAAGCTACTGTGATTTCTGTGATGAAAAAGACACATGAATGCAACACAAAAGTAGGCAAAATTCCATTAAGTAGGCAAAACTTACCACAAGATGTCTTGCACTGATTTCTGTGATGCCATCCATGATCAATACTTGCGTTCATTCTAAGTATGTATATCGCTGCATTTCTGCACGTGCTCCAGTTTTGTTGTTCTTCCATACCCTTTTCTGCCCATACTTACTTACTTACTTAGGTGATCCCTCATTGGCCGAGTAGGATAGTCTACCAGGATCAGAATTCTTGTGAGTCTGTAGGTGGCTGTGGAGCCCTGTTCTTGATCTGCATCTTCTTCCACAGTGAGGGCATTGGTTTCCAGGTGGAAGGCGGTCCTGGTCGGGGTTGGCTTGATGCGCCTTCCTCTTGGCACGTTTCTCTCTTTCACCCTCCATTTGTGCCTCTTCAAATTCTGCAGCACTGCTGGTCACAGCTGACCTCCAGCTGGAGCGCTCAAGGGCCAGGGCTTCCCAGTTTTCAATGTCTATGCCACAGCTTTTAAGGTTGGCTTTAAACCCATCTTTAAATCTCTTTTCCCGTCCACCAACATTCCACTTTCCGTTCTTGAGTTTGGAGTAAAGCAACTGCTTTGGGAGACGGTGGTCGGACATCTGGACAACGTGGCTGGTCCAGCGGAGTTGATGGCGGAGGACCATTGCTTCGATGCTGGTGGTTTTGCTTCTTCCAGCACGCTGACATTTGTCCGCCTGTCTTCCCAAGAGATTTGCAGGATTTTCCAGAGGCAGCGCTGATGGAATCGTTCCAGGAGTTGCATGTGACATCTGTAGACAGTCCACGTTTCACAGACATATAGCAGGGTTGGGAGGACAATATTTTATAAACAAGCACCTTGGTATCCTTACGGATGTCCCGGTCCTCAAACACTCTCTGCTTCATTCTGCTTCATGCTGCCCATAATGTTGCTACTGAATAAATATGTATAGGGTAAACCAGCCCCTTATTTTACTGATAATTATAATCACCTGTCAATTTAAAAAAACAGAATGAACCCAGGCCTCATACTTTCACTTTATTGCCTCTGAACCAAATCAAGGATGTAGCCTACCAAACCCCTCAAACAGTTAAACACAAAAAGAAATAAAGATAATACACTTCTTCATAATATATCTAGCAGAGTATTAACTCATGACCTCAAGAACATTCATTCCATACAGTCAACAAATTAGTAAGGATATTTTCAGCAGCCAGCCCCAGCAAATGTTTTAACATTTTTATTGTGTGACATTTGTCTTGGCAGCTACCAATTTCTCACTCATCTAGCAGGTACCATAATTACAAATTGATGAAAATGGTCCTTTCTCGGGCTTCCTCCCAGCACTATCTCCTGCATTTATGAAACATTACAGCAAACATTGTGGGGGAGATGTTCATGTGTAATTATAAAAAGGCAGCCATTCCTTTAATTAAGGCTGGTCTGTACTTTCTGCCCATGAAAACACAATTAATGCAGCCTGTCTATTACTGGTAGCCCATAGTCCAACCACAGGCTGCTAGTGATGTTTATGCAAACGTTTGATTTAATTTCACAAATGCACTCCCAGTCTTCAAGGCTTTTAACATCTACATTAGTTTTCCGAAAGTGAATTTGACATGATAAAAAGTATGTGTACTGCTTGTACGGCAGTGGTTTTTCCAGATGGGATCAGTTTGAGCAATTTAGACTGCCATTTAAAGTTGCTTCATATCACTTCTTGATGCTTCCTCCTTCAAAATAAAGCTACATTCTCCTCTTGCTTTTTTCCCCTTTAAACCATAACTAACGCAGTTAATAAAAGCAGCACATTTGGGTTTATGAGCATCTTTGCTCATAATGGGGTTGATGCGTCTGATCTGTTTGACCTCTCCTGAATTTGTCATTCTTTCTAATTGCATTTCTAATTTGAAGTCGTATTCTACTCCCTTCCATTTCTCCCTTTCCAATCTCTCTATTTCAACATAAAAATATAAAAATGTAACAATATCCTCACGGCCACATCCTTTCTGCCTTAATATCTTCATTCCATCCATCTCCAGTCTGCAGTATGCATATATCTACAAGGTTCTCCCTAACTTTGCTTTGCACTGCTGTGTAAATCACTCTGATGAGTTAGCCTTAGTTTAATGGAAAGATTTGAAAATATTAAGAGAAAAAAAGAAAAGAACTATCACAGTAAGGAGAATTTGTAGATCGCAAATAAAAAAACAAAAAACAAAGAAAAGGGGCAAAATTAGGAACGGAAGAGGAACAGAGACTTCAACATCTAGCAGTAGAGTCCAGATCACATGTAACAATACTCACAAATAAACCAAGATATGCTACTTTTATGCTCTTAAGAAATGCACAAGCTGAATGGCATCTGAAAAAATTCTAGATTTTAAAAAAGTTACTTTTCTTGAGGAACAGAAAAAGCCAGAAAAGCAAGAGAATATTTATCTAAGGATGCATTTTTTTAAAAGGAGTCTTAAGTTTTGAGATTTTCTATTTTAGTTGTTAGTACTGTAAACTTGAGTTTTAACTTGCTTTTTAAATCAAAATGAGTTCAGTTTAATGTATTACATTTTAACTGTTCTGTTGGGCTTGGTCCCTTGTAAGCCACCCCCAGGGGAGATGGAGGCAGGGTATAAAATAAAGTTTATATTATTATCATTATTATTATTATTATTATTATTATTATTATTATTATAGTTGTATTTGAACTTTTGTATTAAAAGTATTACTTGCACTATGCTTTGGAATCCAAAGGCACACTATAAATTAAATAAATAAATTTCCAGTCTGCATAAAGCCACCAACAAAATATCACAAACGAGATGCCTAGCTATCTTAGTATAAAAGAGCATGTGCAGGTCTACATATTCGAATGCTTGCCACAACACATAGAGGATACCACGTGTAAGAGTTTTGAATAGTTGTCTGAAAGGTGCTGCACCTCAAAAAAGATATGGATATACTTAGATGAGTAACTGTAGGTGCCAGGGATGAAACCTGAGGCTTCTTAAATGCAAAACATAGGCTCAGTTATGGGACCAATCTATCTGGGAAAGTTTAACTTGGAGAAGAAAAGAATGTATGGTGAGGTGGCATATCAGTATTTACATATGGGCTCCTGGTAGGCATCCAATTGTCTAGGGTAATGACAGAATGACAGACTACATTCTCCTTTGGTCTGATACCAGGCCCGTAGCAAGGGGGGCGGTTTTAGGGGTTCAACCCCCCCCCCCCCCGAAATGTTTCAGATTTTTTTAAAAAAAAAACCTGGTTTACTCATGAATTTTAACTGGTTAACCAAATCCCCATGCTAAGTCTATGAGATGCAAAAAATCAAGAGTCCCTCCAGAACTACAAGCACTATCTCAAGCAAATATTAGCAATTTATTCACACTGTCATTACTTGCAGCAATATGAATAGCCGATGTAATTGTTCTGTACAGCTGTACCAGGAGCTCCAACTTTATTTGCTTTGTATTAAATGTTTGCTTGCAGTCCTAGGTTTCAGGGACTCTGCAGATAGGTGGCTTCTTTGGTTGCAGTCATAGGGCAAGTCACCTGTCCATCATTGTTAAGTTTTGGTCCCGCCCCTTGCTCAGGGCAATTGGGAAGGGAAGGGAGCCATTTTTAGTTAGTCTCAGCAATGTAAGCTTATGTATAGGATGTGTGCAAGCTTCCCCTGTACAAAAGCTTAAACCCTTAAGACCTTCTGGGGGAGAAAGGTCTTAAGAGTCTCCAAAGAATTTCCAGGAAAACAGCCCTAAAGACCAAAGAACTCCAGCTGGAGAACATCTACTGCCTTGCTGGTAGGTCCACTCGGCATTCGAGACGCAGTTCGACCCGGTAGCGGAGCCCACATCAGTAAGGGTTAGATTACAGTCAGCCTGGGAGAAGTTAAAATGGGGATTTTTCTTTAAAGAAGAAGTTATTGAAGACAGTTGCCTGTCCTTCGTGGGCAAGATTAGGAATTCACCAGTCGCCTAAAAGCTTGGAATCATTTGCTTAACTTTACTGAAGACAAGAGAAGTTACTGTTTGATTGTTCATTAATAAAAGACTTTGTTGTACTTCTCAAGCCATCTAAAGACTGTTTGTGGTGGAAACCTCTGAGAACTTCTCTTTAGGCCCCCTGGCTTCCCGCTGGGCAAAGGTTGCACATCCTGTTCTAAAGACAACGCGCGACAGAACAGTAGTGAAGCAACCAAGTTGGGGGGGGGGGGATGTTGAATGCTCTCATTAAGGAGGCCAGACTTGGTGGAGGTTTGTTGACAAGGGCGGAGCTGCAGGCTATTGAAGGCTGCTCTGCCCCCTGCTGTGCTCTTTGCTTCAGTGTGAGCTAGGAGGCAGGTTTCAACCCCCCCACCCTGCGAAATTTTCAACCCCCCCCCCCCCGAAAATTTAAACCCCTCCCGAAATGTTTTTCTGGCTACGGCCCTGTCTGATACCACAATATTTCCTCCTATGATATGTATGACATAGATGCAATACTATTCACATTCATTTACCCAAGCAACTTCACATAAGAGGCATGCTGCTTTTAATACTGGAACAAGAATGTCACTATGATGATTAGTTGGCACTGATAAGCTTATAAGTACTACTCCTTTGTCCACCCCCCCCCCCCCCCACCGCATGTTAGCCAAAGGAAGGAGACAGCATAGCAGGGTTCACACCAGCTCTGCTTCCTGCAAATAACCCACTTTCTTTGTAGAACAACCACACAACAAAAATATTGACAGCAATAAGAAATTTAGCAAATCACCTTTGAAAGGTATGCTTCCAAGCCCTGGTTTAAAAATAATCTATGTAGGCTTGACCTTTATATGCTGTCTTCAAAATATTCAAATTATGACTGAGATATATACATGGTATATGTTTCATTACAAACAAAAACATCAGTATTCAGTGAAATTCCTTTTCCTATGATCCTTTCTCCCTGTAGATTTTGGAGGCTTTTCTCTAAATCATACTGCTACTGGAAATACAATTGCCAGGGATGCTTGGTCCATCACCCTTTTGGGTTGCAGTGTTTAGAATAGTTTAATCCTCACTTTGTTATTATTAATGAATTTGAAGGATAGCTTAAAATTGGATTTTAACAGCTTTCAAAAAACTTTTAAATTTATTTTTATACAACAATTTCATCTGTTTCATTACACATCACTCTTGAGAGTCATGATGGGCAAAAAAGTAATTAAGAAATTCAATAAATAAATAAATATGGAACTATTTGCCGCACATTCTGACCTGCATTTCCTGAAATAGTCTACTGACCTCAAGACAACTTACTCCCATAATGCAGGGGTCCTCAAACTAAGGCCCGAGGACCAGATACAGCTCTCTAAGGTCATTTACCTGGCCCTCACTCAGGGTCAACCTAAGTCTGAAATGACTTGAAAGCACACAACAACAATAACAACAATCCTATCTCATCAGCCAAAAGGAGGCCCACATTGAAATACTAATAAGTTTATATTTGTTGAAATTGTTCTTCGTTTTAATTATTGTATTGTTTTTAAGTGTTTTTTACACTACAAATAAGATATGTGCAGTGTGCGTAGCTATGCATTCATGTTTTTTTCAAATTATAATCTGGCCCTCCAACAGTTTGAGGGACTGTGACCTGGCCCTCTGTTTAAAAAGTTTGAGGACCCCTGTCGTAATTAGTGGAGAGCCTCTATACATGAAATGGGGAGTCTCTTGTTATTATCTCAAGCAGCAAAATGACTTGAACTATTCTCCCCAACAATGCATTGTTGAAATTTGCACTACTGACTTAGAACGTCTGTCACCTGAAATAATCCTAGATGCATTTTTTCCTTGCTACTGAGCTGCAAATTACAGACTATCAGAAATGCAACAAATCTTTGAAATGTACAGGACATTGTCATTTCTTTTTCAAGCAGTCACTTTAAAGGCCATTGACTAATTAACTCAGTAGGTGTTCTCATCAATTACCCTGTGCAGCCGGTGAATAAGTGCCATTATTTGCAGTCTTAATAATTCATAAAAAGATACCATGTTTATTTTTTTTTTAAAAAAAACTAATTTTAACCAAGATAGTTTCTTAAGTCTTGAACTTGTTAAATACACATTTTTCATGAACACTAGTGACCATACTTACAGCTAAGTCTGCTAATATAATTAGCCCCTCGGCTATGGAACCCCCTCCCTAGGGAGATCAGATTGGCTCCCTCCCTACTAACGTTTCGGAGGCAAGTTAAAACATGGTTGTTTGAGAAAGCGTTCACAAATGCAGAGTAAACCACATAGGAATTGAATGACTTGACATTGGAACTGGACAATGCTTGACAATAAGGAGACACTAAAGATGTTGGTATTATTATTGTTGTTTTAAACTGTTTTAATGTTTTAACTTGTTTTATGATATTATGTGTATTGTTTTGTTGGAAACCGCCTTGAGTCACCGATTGGCTGAGAAAAGCAGTATACAAATACAGTAAACAAACAGATAAATAAATAAATCAGTTGTCTTGTTTATGAAAAAATTTGTTATTTTGTAAATTAATGCAAGCTCAGAAACACAAGCTCATATGTAGCTCTAATTCCTATTTTTAAAAAATCATAGTGAGCAAGCATATTAATTTCCCTTAATTAAGTATTATTGTCCATTACAGTAATCTTTATTTCCAAGTTAATGTGTTCAGGGTTGTAGAATTAAGATATTTTTGAGCATATATGTGCATATAGATATAATGTACATATTTGTGTTCATTCTCACATTTGCAAGCAAGGAACCTGCAAAATACGATGTCTTACTGACATAAGAATTTTACGGACAAAAAATTATGATGAGAACTGGTCTTGTGCATAGACAGGCACCCACTCTAGTGAAATTATACAGACTGGATAGCTGTTTCGCATTAAGATAGCATCAACATATTTTTCTGATTAAACTCCCCACTTCCACCCTCTTTTGAGATCAAAATCAGTTGTTTTGCATCCAGCTTTGTTCCGGAAATCAGTTTAGTTAACATATATCACATTTGCAGCTTGTATTGCTTAGACCTACTTTCAGGGATCCCTTTTTACCAGGATATAGCCCTGAAGCATATTCCAGTGCCTCTGAGCAGATATAGAGGGTCCAGCTTAATGACTGCTCTACTGATACTGAACAACAATTTATAGTCATTTACTGCTTGTGTGTTTCATGCAAGTATTCTGTCACAGTATGCATTTAATAAATAAGAAGAGTGACCAAGTTATCCTTAAAAACAAAGCATTTGTGCACCCAATGGACTATGGTATTCCCTACTGTCTATTTTTTAGATCATAACAAACCAAGTCTTCCCTTGTTTGTTCAATTACTGCCACAGACCAACAAGCCCACTCTTCTGAAATTAAAAGATGTTTGCTAATCTCTGAAAACAAAGCTGAAGATACATTATCACAGAGCTTGTGAACTCCCCCAGTTCGTTTCTCCGCTTGTGCGAAGGCTGCCGCCCACACTGCATTCTCTTGACAGCCTTGCTTTGTGCTCTTCTTGCGCAACTTCCTTCATTCGTGACAGCTCTGCTTTGATTTCTCAAATTTTAATCTTTTCTGTTCTTGCTAAATGCCATGTAGCTAAAGATGTTTTCAACTAGTAATAAAATATATCAGTAAACGATGCAGGAACAAAATGTTCAAGTGTGTCTTCATGTAGCAATATGGCATTTGTAAAGGCTTGTATAGGATAACAAATATCAAGGTAAGTAAATCACTAGAGTGATGATATGAGGGCAAACTATTCAAAGAGGACATACACATATGCACACTCACAGCCAAGGGACTGAGTCATGACGCTGAAATCTGAACTGCAGAATAGCAGTGATTTGTATTTTATTTCATTTATTTCTTTGATTTATATCCTTTCTTTCTCCCAAAATGGAACCCAAAGCAGCTTATACTATAAATCAAACTGAAATAACTAAAACAATGTTTGCTACGAAAGTTTTAAAAGCTTTGAACAATCAACCAGTTAAATTGTTGTTCATTCATTCAGTCGTCTCCGACTCTTCGTGACCTCATGGACCAGCCCATGCCAGAGCTCCCTGTCGGACGTCACCACCCCCAGCTCCTTCAAGGTCAGTCCAGTCACTTCAAGGATGCCATCCATCCATCTTGCCCTTGGTCGGCCCCTCTTCCTTTTACCTTACACTTTCCCCAGCATAATTGTCTTCTCTAGGCTTTGCTGTCTCCTCATGATGTGGCCAAGGTACTTCAACTTTGTCTCTAGTATCCTTCCCTCCAATGAGCAGTCGGGCTTTATTTCCTGGAGGATGGACTGGTTGGATCTTCTCGCAGTTAAATAATATTATTAAAACATTAATTCAAGACATTAAAATGTTTTACATCTCAAGAAGCAGAACACCTATTGCACAGCCTCTTTCTCCAGCCAAGGAAAAAGTGGAAGCCCTGTTTAAGTAGCAAAGTCTTTGCCTGTTGGTATAAAAAGAACAGAGAAGGGGCCAAATGACTTTCCCTTTGGAGGGTGGTCCTTGGGAGGGAGTTCCTATGAGCTGCCATTGAGAAGGCGCTCTCTCCTGTGTCCTCATTAGATGGACCTGGTAGGAGGAAGGAATGGAGATAGAGCCCTGTCCCAAAGATTGTAATACTTGGGAAGACTCATAGGAGAAAATATTGCTCCCTCTCAGAGCCAAAACATAATATCCAACCCACATCCTACACTTATTCTTACTACTCATAAGAGATCTTATTGGAAGGATACAGTAAGCACTAACAAAAGAAAGAAATAGCCTAGCATTGGCGTGACTATTTATCTTTTGTGCTTCTCAGGAATCCTCTGAATATCCTACCATCTGTATAATTCTGACAAATATGAGCATCCATACAAAGAGTAGTCAACCATGCCAGTGTGGCCCACAACCAGAGGGTGATGTGGCATTAAAGAGTATGAGTCACTTTTCGAATTTGGGAGAGGAGAGAAATGTACCATTGCTTTTCAGTGACAGCACATGTTGAACATATAAATGGAAGCCAGCAATATTTGTTAGCATTCATTTACACAGGTTTATTCTCTATGTATATTTATAAAAGAAGAAGTTCACTTCAAATAATACCACTTTACTTTGTAAGCTGTTTCAACAAGGTAGTGATACCAAAAATATATACAAACTTTTGGACTATTTTCCAAAATATTTATCCAAGTTTGTAGTTAAAAAAAACTGCTCTAAATCCAGACATGTGAAAATTTCCATAAATTGAAGCAATCAGAGAAGAAAGCATCGTTTTGAGGGCAGGGTATACATTTTTATACAAACTGAACTCTTTGATTAGCTACAGTAATAGTAGCACTAGATCCCTTCCTCTCTCTAGGAATCCACATTAAAGCATATCCTTCTACTTTTATGTCCTTTATTTTTCCAAGGATCACATATATTTCAGTCTCTGAGCATGAAAAAAGTTAAAATCCAAACATCTGTTTCCACAGAAGCAATGTTTAATCTCAAACTCTGAAATTCAATTTAACAGTGACGATAATTCACTTTCAACTTGATCATCCCAATAATATTAGTCATTTTAAATTTCCAGATATTGCTGGATATAAATCCACGCTCAGAATACTGTTCATTAGGCCGGCCTGCCAGTAAACTGAGTGTTTTTGAAAAATGCATTTCCTTTTCCAGGCATAGGTTTTGACAGGTCATTTGTTGGAGAAATCACTGGAAAGGTTTTTCCCCTTTAAAACAGCAAATATAAATGTAGAACTCCTTTTAAAATACTGCTTGATGCATTGATGCAATCCTTACAGGGATATTTCAGTGATATATTTCAGAAACAATGAAGGAAGGAGTTGTTTCACATTATAATGTGAAAGCAAGAAGGAATATACTCACACACACACACAAAATATTGCATGTATAGTAACATGCATAGTAACATGTATTGCAACATACAGTAGTACACATAAAATATTTGCTTCATATAAATCTTTTAAGCAATTATGAAATACAATGCTTTAGAAATAAAAGGCGATTCACATAAAGCCATTGTAGTTCATAATGCCTTCTTGAATTATTTATCTAAAACTGTCTTACAAATAAGGCCTGTGGAACAAGTCGTCCTCTGTTCCAGTAACCCAATCTCTTCATCTGCCATTGTCTGCTCAAAAATACTTACTATGACATTTATATTTACTTTGCTGGTGAAAACATAGAGATAACAAAGCTACTTTCCTAGTTTTGTGTTCCTGATTAGTTTGAGCCCAACCACAGTCACTTTGAAGCTTACAAAGAGGACAAGAGTAAAACTAGATTATACTTTTAGCATATATTTGCAAGGGCTCTCCCAGGTGGTAGTAAATGTCTGTCACAGCTTGTGACATTCCTCACCTATGTACCTGCCAGTTAGCATGCTTTGCTTTGGGATTGACTGTCGGAAATAAAGCATGGGTTTAACTTGAAGTTTGATAGGACTCATGGGAACTGCTTAGTTGGACTTTGAAAATGAGACAGAGAGAGAGGCAAGCCACAAATGTGCCACCATAATTTGGGACAGAGTTTCATCTACCCTGAACCACTGGAACATAATTACCTAGAAATCCATATCTGGAAATATAAACATGAATCAGTCTGCGGTATATAGTGCACTTTATAAAATTACACATTCATAATTCACTTTCCAAGCAGTTTTTAGAAATAAAAGAAAAACATAATAGCATTTAGTACTATATTCCACTGAACAAAAATTTAGTTCAGTGGGATATAGTAAAGTAAAAGCTTTCTGTCTTTAGAAAGAAAGGTACCCCTCCCTGATTTCTAAAGCCATCTTAACTTGAACTTAAACTGAAAGGCCATGTGTCTTCATTTGCCACAGACTGATAAAATCTATGGCTGATATAAGAGGTATTTTATATCTCTTCCTTATGATCAATAGCTACCCAGACCTGGCCGGCATGGGCAGCTTTCAATCACAAATCCCAACCATGTGAGAAGAATGCAACACAGGAATGGAAGGCACGCCCTCTTTGAAAACCTTTTTCTGCTCTTCTGAATATTTAAAGCATTTCTCATGGTATCATTCTAAAACCTACCCTGCTATTTTGACTCATACAAACAAGAAAATTGGGAATTATGCATTTCTATGACTGTATGAATGTAAGAAAGATAAAAAGTTGATGCTATATACACAGAGAAACAGACGTGCACTTGTTCAGTTTGTTCCCATCTCTGTTAACTGGTGTATAAGAATAAATTGCCTTGTTAGGTTGGAGCCTAATCTTCAAGGCACAAAATGAATGGGGTTCATTCTGCTGCCGTAGGTTTCAGAATCACAGCCTTTGATTAAAGGCAAGTGCATTCCGATCATGACGAATAAGCTTCAGAGTTCAAACAGAATCCAAAGGGTGGGAAAAGAAAAGAAAACTAGTGCTAATTCTAAGTAGCACCACTGAATTTAGAGATATAAACTCAAAACATCCACACACCTGCATCCATGTTCAATACATCAACTGAGTATTAAACCTCTAAAGGCAATGAATACGTCGGCTGTTGCAACCCACCTACAAGAACTTCCTACTGCAGCCCAGAGCGTGACATTTCTGAAGTTTCAATCAAGATTCTGAATTATGAAAGAAATCTATTAAATGAGCCTAAAACATCGAGGGCTGTATGAAAACTAATCTTCAACATGCGGAATAGGTTACTGAATGGAACTATCATGGCAACTTGTCAGCAAAATGAATATCTGTTAAGATTAAGTGATACGAAATAAAATATTTGCAGATTTTTGCCAGGCAGTCTTTCTGGTTCCCCATTTGTGGCCCAGGATTTAAAGTCAGGAAAAGAGGTGTTTGTACTTGCACAATGTATGTGCTTGGAATCCAAATGGCTTTCACTTCTGTGATCTTCTAAGCAGCATCCAACCTGGGGCATCGGGAGAGGATCACACTCTGACCAACACCAACCTTTAACAATGGTTTAAACCTGTGGTTCTTAAACCTTCGAGGAGCAAAGGCCAATAACTCTTCTGAGAACCTGACGAAAGCTACACACCTTCTCCCCTACAAGATATGATAAGCACAAGTATCTACTGAACAGGATGTCACCCACTAGAGTCTTGGGGTTCAACGGAATTTTTCCCCACTAAAGAAATGTGAAGAAGACCTGTCCATCTTAAAATGTGAACAAATCCTGTATCTCCCTGATCTTCACCATCTTCCATTCTTCCTCAACATCTCACTAACTGACCAGTATTTTTCCTCCTCTCTTTATACTAAGGCAGAGTCCATCAGTCTATCTAGCCCAGTATCACCTACTGAACTGCATGGCAGTTCTGCATGATTTGTATTATAGAAGGTCTTAAGTTGGGGGAGAGTGAGTGAGAAAGAGAAAGAGAGAGAGAGAGAGAAGGAATCTATATACAAAGCATTAATCAGAAAGGAAGAATTCATGCCACCCAAACTTAGAAGTAAGAATGGCTACTAGGAACATAAGATATAATATATAACAAAGTTTATTTGCTCTCTTTTGTATCTGTCATTGTTTAAACTTTGGTATCATCCTGATGTCAGGTGTTTTGTTTTATACCAAGTCAGTTCAACATGAACTCTGTTTTAAGCCTGCCAATTGAGTTATTATTAAGGTTTTTTTTAAAGAAATAATATGAAAAACAGTAGTACAACACTCCCACACTGGAGTGAATTTACCTGTCAACACTAAACCTGAATATCACCCACCTCTCCAAATAAATATTTAGCCAAGTACTTGTAATTCCTTAAAAGGTCAATTTGAGCTTCCTAACAAAATCTAAATTGTGATCCGGTCAACTGAAATGTTTTAATCACATATATTCCAAACAGACAGGTCCTCATTAGCTATTTCTTTTTGTTCATCCTCATTAGCCATCCTACAACAAATTGTTTTCATAGTAAGTTTCATAAATGCAAATAAAATCCAATTAAATCTGCATAGATGGGCTCAAAATTAGAAGCAGCTCAATAAATCCATCTATTTAAAAAGGAACTAGATGAAAAGCATAGCATGGAAAGCTATAAAGGGTTTTTTTTTAAGATTCTTTTAAAGCCACTCCAAAGATAAATGGATGAACAAGTACACAATTTAATAAAAATGGCAAAAATGAAAAGGTTTTTGTTTGGCACTGAAAAGGCATGAAGGGAGGCACCAGGCAGTCCTCACTGCTGAATGCATTCCACAGATGGGGTCTATCTGACAGGGCCTGCCTAACTACTGCTGAATTCTCTTGCTGATATTAATAGTTCTTTAATGCTTATATTTGGATTGTGTTCACACAAACTGGAGCTCCCCAACAGCTTCATCAAAAGCAGAGGCTGGATGACCATCTGCAAGGCGTACTTTCATAGAATTTCTGTATAGCAATAGGTTGGACTGGATAGCAAAGGCAACATGGGAAGGCTCCTGTGTTGCAGTGGCAGCAGCATACACCCCTTGCTCTCCCCTCTCTGGATGAAGCTTGGCCAGAAGTATGCATGCATTGTGTGATGGGCTCCATCCTGAATGGGCAAGTGGTGTATGACGGGCCATGTAACCCATCTGATGAGGTAGTAGGACACAGAGCAATAGATTCACATTACAGGAAAAAAGATTCCACCTTAAAAATTAGGAAGAACCTGATGGTAAGAGCTGTTCAACAGTAGAATTGGATGCCTTGGAGTGTGGTGGCATCTCCTTCTCCGGAGGCTTTTAAGCAGAGGCTAGGTGGCCATATGTTGGGGGGTGGGTGCTTTGATTCTGTGTTCCTCATGGGAGAATGGGCTTGAATTTGATAGTCCTTGTTGTCTCTTCCAATTCTACGATTTTCTATGTGCCACAACTCTGCATGGATTGGTATAGAATAATATGGAAGTATGTTGAGCGGAGCCATTCACCAACCCCAGTCCTGTCACAGAAGTTATGGCCACCATAGTAATTCCAGGTCTGGAAGACAGCAGGAGAAATTGGGAAAGTGTTTGGCTATATCCCCTTAGCCAAAAGCAAAATGGTTACATCATCTGCTGAGGTCAGTTGGGACATTCTTGAGATTTCATTGGGTACTGTAATAATTTTGCATCTAGCTACAGGAACTTAGTCAAATGCCTCTGCAATCTATCCCTGGTCTTCATTAGACATTGAATGGTGTCTTCCTAGGAGGGCTTGGCTGACTGAGGAGAGAGGGAATACTGACCTCCACCACCACCAAACACAAGACATATACCAGTGTATGGATAACGTACACCTGACTATGTAACTAATAGGGAGTCAGCCTGCTTGTGGAAAGAAAACTGGAGGATATATAGTTGGAAAGGTGACCAATCCATTGATCACAAAGAAAGGCGGAGGCATGAACGAAACAGCCCTTGGATGCATAACTGTGGGTTTTATAATATCTGTTGCCCTGTTCAAGGATGCCAATACATACATATACATACACATATACGCCAATTGTACATATAAACTGAACACACAAAAAAGGGTTTTATTCATTTTACTCATTTATTCAAACCAGATTTAGATGTTATTTATTTTCATGAGTTTTAGACAAGATCTTTTTTAGCACATTACAGAATCCCGGAGGGGCTTCCTGTATTAAAGACAAAGTCCAGTACTGTAAATGCTAAGTATAGTAAAGCAGTGTTTTTTAGAAATACTGCCAAACATATTTGAATATGCAGCAATCAGGCCAAGAAATCTTTATGCTGGAAGCTAAGAGGAAAACTGGTACTGTAGTTTTGGTTTCTCATCTGGCTCATTTGTTTTCAGGTCTTTGCTACCTTGTAACAACATGACCTAGGCTGGCTTCACATCATAAAAAACAATCCAAACTCCATATACATTTTGCATATATTCCACCCAATTAATGTCAATGACATCTAGAAATCACATGTTTCTAACAAGATTTTTTACTTATTGAGTCTTTCAGTTTATATTCCATCAATGCTTATCTGCAGGTTTTATCGCACGCCTCAAAGTAGCACATCAAAAACAATGTGGCTTTATTTTGTGTTTTTCAACTAGTTCCAGTTACTTTTCTTCCAAGGCTGCAGCATTCTAAAAGCATTTTACAGTGTAAATGAATACAGATTACTATGAGAGCATTAGTCATTTTAGATGAGGTTTCTGAAGCCAAGAGGGTTTTAGACATATTACACCCTGCTTCCTAAATCCACTAAAGAATTGAAAAGAAAAAAAGAGATTTAAAAAAAACCCAAAATACCACAATTTTTTTAGGGCTCAGATGCACAGCACAAAATCTCAGACTAAAAGCTCACGTACAGTCTTTAAAGCTTCCCTCTGCTCATTGATGTGCCTACATTTTAACAGTGTAAAGAAATCACTGTACAAATAAATTCAGTACTCATGTTTATACAGTAGTATCTGACTCAAATTTCAAGAACATTTCAGATGCGAGCACTGAAATATATTCTTCACTTTCCTCAAACAACTGCACATTACGTTGCTCTTGCGACTTGCGCAGTGCTAATGCGACTACAGGGGAACCACACTGAAGAGAAGAAAACAGATCGGATAGGAATACTCACAGCTTCTCAAATGCCCTTGGGGTTCAATAACTTTCATGCTAGCCTACCCAAAGCCTTTGAATGGATTGTTCTACATTTCTTTAAAAAGTCTCTTAGGTGCTTCTGGTCTTATTTCCACGGTTCCACAATAATAATAATAATAATAATAATAATAATAATAATAATACTTTATTTATACCCCACCACCATCTCCCCAAGGGAATTCGGGGTGGCTTACATGAGGCCAATCCCAACAAATAGAGCAAAGCAAATATACAACATAAAAATACAACAATAAAATATAATGAAAATAAAAAATACAAAAAACAATGCAAATAAACAAACAGAGTGGTATAAAATCACAATAATTGAATCACAATAATTGAACACAGTAGGCAGGACCGGTTGCAAGGATTAAAAGTTTAAAAACACTGGGTGAGAAAGCAATGTAATTTATCTGGAAGGAGGATCTGATGGGATGAAAACAATGGGGTTTAATTGCACTAGAGATAGAATAAAGTGCTTCCGAGGACATTTTATGCAGGGTTTGGTCAAGGATTGTTGTTCATTCATTGAAGGCATACTGGAAAAGCCAAGTTTTCAGACACTTCCTGAAGACTGCCAGGGTGGGAGCTTGCCTAATTTCTCTGGGGAATGAATTCCAGAGCCGAGGGGCCACCGCACAGAAGGCCCTCTCCCTCATCCCCACAAGTCGCACTTGTGATGGAGGCAGGAGCGAGAGAAGGGCCTCTCCAGAAAATTGAAGGGATCGTGTAGGTTCATAAAAGGAAATGCGGTTACAAAGGTAGGCGGGTGCCAAAGCATTCAGGGCTTTGTAGGTAAGGACCTGCAACTTGAATTGGGACTGGAAGATAAACGGCAGCCAATGGAGCACCTTAAATAGGGAGGTTGACCGTTCCCTGTAATTCACACCAGTTAGTAGTCTGGCTGCCACTCGTTGGACCAATTGAAGTTTCTGGTCCGTCTTCAAGGGCAGCCCCACGTAAAGCGCATTGCAATAGTCCAATCTAGAGGTAACTAAAGTGTGAACCACCATGGCCAAGTCAGGCACAATAAGCTTGTTTACTTCTCAAATGCTGCAGAGTAAATGGTTACTGATTTTGTGCATCCTTTATTTTGCAAGATCTGAGATTACAGTGGCATTTGGGGGTTGAGGGGGTATTTGGGGAAAGGTTTAACAAAGCTTGATGTTTTCTGAGTTGACTGTCCCTCACCCCGATTATCTTTAAAAGAGGATCCAATTCTCTTTTTGATGTAATGCTGCCTATATATTACCATTAAGGCAGAAAGCCCATAATACGAATGTCACTTCTGTTCCTTGTTATATAGCTTCCCGATCAGACCTGGGCTGTTGGCAAACCCCACTATGACTCACATTTATTTATTATCAGGACTTTGCTATAGGATTTCTATGTGTGCTGGCCCTTAACCTGTCCTGCTGCCAGCTTTAAAGCATGTTATAACTTTAGCCACTGCCAGAAGGGACAGAGAGTTTGGATATCAGCCAGCACGTCAACGACTTAAACCAAGAAATAGTTTTCTAAGATCTACAGAGACACTCGCTGGAACACCTCAGCAAGTGAGAGTCCAAAAGTGGCAGGCTCCAACCCAGAACCTCAATCAATGGCTGATACCAAATGAGAGACTCCCCCCTGGGCACACAGAAGACTGGGCGACTTGGAAGGCACTGAACAGACTGCGCTCTGGCACCACGAGATGTAGAGCCAACCTTAAGAAGTGGGGCTACAAAGTGGAGTCCACAACATGCGAGTGTGGAGAAGAGCAAACTACAGACCACCTGCTGCAATGCAACCTGAGCCCTGCCGCATGCACAATGGAGGACCTTCTTGCAGCAACACCAGAGGCACTCCAAGTGGCCAGATGCTGGTCAAAGGACATTTAATCAACTACCAAGCTTGCAAACTTTATGTTTTGTTTGTTAAAAAATGCAATCCAACTGTTTGGTCTGCCCCTAACACAATAAATAAAATACCCATTCATTATGGGTTATAAAAGGGTTGTGCATCTTCCTGGTCCTCAGAGACTAAAGCAGAAGGAAACATCATCTGAGGAAAACCATATATCCCTTTTGAAAGGGAGTCTTAAAATTATCCCTCCCCTTCCTTCCGTTGTTACAGACACACAATCCCTCACAAACACACACACACACACAAAACCTCACAGTAGGATAATTTTTTAAACTAACCCTTGAGATTATTTTGTATTCTAATTTAATTATTAAAAGTTAAACTACTGCATCGCAAATTCAGGGATTCAGTTATTTATTAGCTAGTCCCATATACGTGCATTGGCAGGCAGAAAAGGCAACCAGGTGGGTAACTAAATCACAAGTGCTGCAAGAACACACGAGAATTTTACATTCTTCCTTTTAAAATACTGCTAAAGTGCATAAAATCAAACAGAGGGCTATTTTGTCTATGGATGTAGCTAAGACGCTTTTGCCCCTATTCAAAGCCTATTACTTCCAGCTTTAGATAAACTATCTAAAAGATAAAGTATCAGGTACTTTCTACTGGTTCAGCAAGAAGAATATTCAGACTTATATTATTGGAGTGAACATTATGCATCCCAATCTTATTTATAGTGTTTTTAAGTAAATCCCATTGAATTATCTGGAAAGCTCTACTAGATCTTTCCTTTTATACTAGTGTATAAAAGGAATGCAGCTTTTTCTCTGAGATTTTGGAGCTGAGTTTATCATGCCATTGGTCAGTCTTTTAAACCACTGACGTTACAACTGGAGTACTAATGTTACAACTTCAGAATGTAGCAGGAAAAGCCAAGTATTTCAATACTATTTTTCTTCTCAAAGATGACAACTCAAATGTGACCACCAGTGATAAATCAGTCTCTTGTATCTCTACTTGTACATAGTATCTGAAAAAGGGTCTGTTGAACACAATGGCAAATATAAGAAAGGTAGTCGTGCTGTTAATCTGCTGCCACAAAACAAAAATTACATAGAAATTAAATTTACATATTTCAATATTATCTACCAGTTTCAGAGAAATACCTATAACCTACCTCAGAACTGTAGATATTTATGATAAAACATTAAGGTAAAGATAAAGATTTCCCCTTGATATTAATTCTAGTCGTGTCAGACTCTGTGGGGTGGTGCTCATCTCCATTTCTAAGTCAAAGAGCCAGTGTTGTCCGTAGACACCACCTAGGTCATGTGGCTGGATTGACTGCATTGAGAGCCGTTACTTTCCCACCAAAGCGATACTTATTGATCGACTCACTTTTGCATGTTTTTGAACTGCTAGGCTGACAGAAGCTATGGCTAACAATGGGAGCTCACTGCATCCAGCAGATTTAAACTGCTGACCTTCCGGTCAGCAAGTTGTGCAGCTTTAGCAATTTAACCTGCTGCACCACCACGGTAAAATATTAGTTAACTTAGTATATACTAAATAGGGGGATTTCATATCCCAGACACCAGTTCTGTTAAGTCCAGGTAAAACTGTATGGTTGTTTTTATTTTATTAATTTTATCCCACTTTTAATTTTCTCCAAATAGGGGACCCCATGTATCACACAATATGTTAAAGTGAAATACAGTGGTAGCAATGGATAGTACAAAAGTTTAAAGATCATTTTTTTAAAATTGTCATATTAATACTTTGATTTAAAACTGTATTTTAATGTAATATAAAACTTACAAAATCCCAGACACTCCAATTAAATTATCTTCTGTAACAAGCAGAAAGTCTGGGTCAAATGGAAAGGTTTTTGTCTGCCAGGTGAAAGAGAACAGAAAGTGAAGCAATTGTTAATATGTTCCTGTGAAAAATTACACTTATCTGTTTAGCGTTGTAAAAACAGTCATTTCTAGAAAGAATACATTGGAAGTTTGTCTGTTCAAGGCTTACTGCTCAGTCTCAGACAGGCAAAATCTCAAAATCCTCATTCAAGGGTGCCATCTAGTGAAAATACACAGCTGCAGTCACACACACTTTTATGCTGAAAGTATGACCCCTATTGTTTGTTTGTGTATGTGTGTGTATGTTATTAGATTAATTTAAATGTCGCTTCTAAAGGCCCTTCGACACAGCCATATAACCCAGAATATCAAGGCAGAAAATCTCAGCATATCTGCTTTGAACTGGGTTATCAGAGTCTACACTGTAGTATATTCCAGTTAAAAGAAGAGAATGTGGGATTTTATTCAGCTGTGTGGAAGGGGTCCAAGAAGTGATAAAGTCAGCTAAAGCCTGAGTTGGACTAAAGCCATGGGTTTGAGCTGGGAGGTCAAGGAACATTCCAAATATTTCACTAGAGAAGGAAACCCAGTAAGTATGGATGTGCCTTTATATGTATTCTATTTATATCTCACTTTTCTCTGAGCAAACAGGATACAGTTTTAAAACTTTAAAGCCTTGTGCCAGTAGGACTGAAGACAGGTTGGAGGTTTGAATCCAGGGAGAGCGCAGATGTGCTCCCCCTGTCAGCTCCAGCTCCCCATTTGGGGACATGAGAGAAGCCTCCCACAAGGATAGTAAAACATCCAGGCGTTCCCTGGGCAAAGTCCTCGCAGATGGCCAATTCTCTCACACCAGAAGCGACTTGCAGTTTCTCAAATCGCTCCTGACATGAAAAAATATTAAATAGATTACATCAGTACACATCAGTTAAGAACATAACAAGGATAAAAGAACAGTATGCATACTACAGAGGAAGCCTTGTCTTGTCTGAATACAATCCGAGAAGTTTTAGAACATTTTAGAAACATAGGGCTTTTTCTTAATCAAAAATCTTCCAGATGTTTCTGCTTCTCTTTCTCATACTTCTGACAGGTATTTTAAAAATATCTGCATAGCCATTTTTTACAAAATGCAGTTCTAAATTATTATCAGGTCTTGCTATTTTGGGGAAGAAAATGTATCAAGCATTCAAACTACCCAAAGCCAAATGTTGCAAAATACAGAATAACTTGGTTCAGGAAAACAAATTTCGGGATAGCTCTGAAGTAGACATGACTCAATCAATCCAGTTTTTACACCTCCATTGTATTTTTGATAAATAAGATTATACTTAAGAAACAGGCTCAACAAATTTGTAGTTGGCTTTTTTACAGTGCAGTACTGAGCATCAAGAGAGAGAAAAACATCTACAGGGTGTAAAGATGATGCTGTAATGTGCTGGTATATTGGTCTTGAAAGACTAATAAGGCATTAAGAAACTGCATCATTTCTTAATGCCTTATTAGTCTTCAAGGCCAATACACAACCTAGTGAACCCAGAGTAACTGGATCTAAACCATTTTTGCCCTTTTCACCATGATAGCATTACAAGGTCACAGGATTATTTTTAGTAACATTGAGGGACACTTTTCAAAGCAAAAAAAAAAAAAAAGCTTGAATTCCTAAAGCAGGCAAGAAAAGCATAACTATCTTTTTTTTTAAATGCACATGAAGGGAGAAAGCAAATCTAAACATATACTTTCTCATACGTTTACAGACTTATAACTGTGCAAGAAAACCCCTGAATTTATTAAAAAAATGCATACCCTCCAATTGTCCTGGTTCAGCAGGGATACACTCAGTTGATCCTCAGCTGTCCAATGATCTTAGGTGTTTTCAAAATGTCCTTTTTAATCTCTCTTCCACCCATTTTATTTCTTTATATTTGGCTTGCTTCAATTGCCGCAAACTAAATTCAAAATGCAACAGTAGTTTTCACTGAATTAACAATGCTGCCAGAGATGAGAGGACAGTGTTTGGAGTTTCCTAAACCCATTATATAAATACCAGGATTTCCCTGCTTAAAATAGAACTCTTAATTACTCTTGGCATCTTGTCTGCCTGCACCCTTTTGACCACTTTCTGATGTGATTTGGACACATGAATCCTGGTTTTCAACTGTGAAATAATAGGAAATTTGAGTTTGAACAACATACATGATTAGAGATGCACAATGTTTCCATAACACAAACTGAAATTACTACTGATCATCATTCACAGTACTTATTCGGGTAGCTGATCATAGCTAATGAGGAAGAGAATATGGAGGGTGGGCATGCAGCATGTGAATTAGCATCACAGCCAATGCATTTACTATATCTGCATTGTATACTGCATTTTATCACATAATAGTTGCACTTTTATCTCTTTTTAACCAAAAAAAGTTGGTGAGACTATTGCACAATGAAAAACATCTGCCTTTGAAGCCTCCTGTTTCTGCTTTTTAAAAAACAACTGCCTTTCTTTGGAGAAAGAAGGGGGGATCTGAGCCCCAAAAGGCTGTGTGGCAATTACATAAAGAAAGGTTTGAAGCCAATTTTTGGAGCAAATGAAAAAGAGTGTGATGATTATGCTGCAGCGACTATTATGTGGTGAACTGCGATATTGCATGAAGTTACAGAGATCATAAATTACAGAGACCTTATGTTTCATATGTTGAAAAAACCAATCTGTAGTATTCCAAGCTGCCGTGGGTTTTATGCAGAGCACACAGGCCCTGTGAATGTTGGAAGCCTGATAGCAGCCTGGCTTAATAAAGAGAGAGTTATGAAATACAAATAGCATACTTGGTGGGTACGTCTCATTGCTGGTTCCTTATTGATGTCCAGTCAATGGACATCAAATCCTGGAATAGCTTGGCTCTGTGAGGTTTCCTCCTGCTTGTTGCTGCAATTTCCCATTGCCATTGCCACTGTTTAGTGAACAAACATATGGGATAGAATGGAAAGAACAGTGATCCCCACAGACCTTGTTCTCGCTTATCATTTGATCCCAGAAAAATAAAGACAGAAGGCAATGTTAGCAGCAACAAGGAAGAAGCCTATACAGGTTGGGGGAGGGCGGGAGAGGCAGTTACCCACAAGTCCACAAGTTCATTTTTTGATTCAAATATGTTTTCCATTTGCCTTGTTAAATCATCATGGAACACACAGACACAGACTGACTTCAGAGAAACATAAAGCTTGCAGGAGTGGACAAAGCATAATCCTCCAGTAGGTACTGGAGTGCAAACTCCAGTACTTCTCACCATTAACTCTGCTGGCCTGAACTGCTGGGAATTGAGGTCCAACAGTAATTGGAGAGCCAATGATGATGCTCTCTGCTTGTAATGAAGATTCCAACTGCACTTCCCAGCTTCTGCTCCAAAACTGTTAGAACATTTCCTCCCACAAGGACTGCTGACACTCAAGCTTTTGGGGCTTCCCTCTTAAAGGGGAATCATGCAATAACTCAAGCTAGAACAACAGCTGTTCCTTCCTCCCTATTCCTGCTCAACCAAATATGCCTCATGATGCACACTTTCCCTGGGCAAATCCTGTGACTCAAACTATTGCTCAAGGGCTCTTTTGTCCTTCTGGTGTGCAAGGGTTGTGCAGGCAGGCGAGTCTGAATGGCTGCATACACACAGGGTGCCATCAGGAACAAGAGGCAAAAAGAAATGGAGAGGCAGGAAATAACTGAGGCCATCCTATTTCTCATTGTTCTCTCTACTTTTTCATCTTGCTCATTAACTTTTCCTCCATACCTACATTTAGCATGTTAAAACAGCACCCTCTAGGAAAGATTGCATCATAGCTTATATTTCTATTAATAAAATATACTATTCTGTTATGTGTGTGTTCCCAAACTGGCTGTTAGCACTGAAAGAGTTAAGTACTTGAAGGGCTAAAGAGAAACAGAAACAGCATATTTAGCAAATTGTGTATTTACAAAGGAAGGCACAATCTCCACGATAAGTCACATTATTTATTTTATTTAAACATTTGTAGGTGCATTCCCATAACCTTGTACAAGCAAAGAAAATGTTTAAAACTATAGGATAAAACAAAACAAACACACTGCACAAAAGACTGTATCTTAGAATGTCTTAGAAGCCATCTAGCAGAGATTCACCAAAGATTGCGCTGACCAAGCCAAAGTGAAGAAAAATAGTTTCACCTAGCTCAGGCATGGGCAAGCTTTCTAACTTAGAGGCCGCGTGGTGGGCCAGAGCAGGGTGGGCGGGCCAGGAGGGAGAGGGTTCTCCTCAAGTCCCCTCCCTGCCCTTTCCTCCTCTTCTTCTTCTCTTTCGGATGCAGAAAGTGAAGGAAAGATGGGAAATGTCAAAAGGGTTAGCCTTGGTCAGGAAAAGATGGTGGACTAGAGAGAAAAAATGTATCCATGAGACCCCATATTGCCTACTCCAGATATAGAATCCTAGAATCCTAGAGTTGGAAGAGACCCCCAAGGTCCATCCAGTCCAACCTCTGCCATACAAGAAGGCACAACCAAAGCACTCCCGCTAGACAGCCTCTGTGGAAATGCTTCCAGAGAAGGAGACTCCACCATACTCCCAGGTAGCCTATGCCACTCTCCGGGAAGTTCTTCCTAATCTTTTCAGTTGAATCTCTTTCCCTGGCATTTGAACCCATTGCTCCCTTGTATCCTGGTCTCTAGAGCAGCAGAAAGTCAGTTCCCCCCCCCCTCCTCAATTGGACACCATTAAACGCTTGAAAAATGGTTCTCATGTTCCCTCTCTACCTTCTCTTCTCTCAGCTAAACATATCCCAGGAGGAAAGGAGAAGGAGGAAGGAGGGGGGAAAAAGAAAGGAAGGAAGAGAAGTATAGAAGAATGAATGGGGTGGAAGGGAATTGAAGCAGGGAGGGAAGGGAGGAGGGAGGAAAGAGAGAAGGGAGGAAAGACAAAACGGAAGGAAGGAAGGAAGGAAGGAAGGAAGGAAGGAAGGAAGGAAGGAAGGAAGGAAGGAAGGAGAAAGAGAGAGGGAAGGAAAGCAGAAAGGAAAGGAAGGAAGGACGAAAGGGTGGAAAGGAGGGAGGGAGGGGAAAGGAAAGAGAGATGCAAGGAAGGATAGGATGGTGAGATAGAGGAGAGCCTGAGAAAAGAAATCAAGGGGCTGCATTTGGTCCCCGGACCTGGGTTTGCCCATACCTGACCTAGCTGTTGCACCAGCCCACAAAACCCACCAAAAAAGTCAGATAAAGGCTGTAATCCAACGCAAGTGTAGAGTTGCAGACTTTCAAGTTATTTCAAATGTAAGGCAAAGGTTTCATGGGGTTTTCTTAGCAAGACTTGAGCAGAGAAGAGTTGCCATTGCTTTCCCCTGAGGCTGAGGAAAGGGCATCCACTGGGTTTCTGTGGCATCATCATCATCATGACAAAAACAACAACAACAACAACAAGTGTATTTACTACCCACTCCTTCTTATGGCTCAAGGTGAGGCACAACATAGTTAAAATATAACCATAGTACTAAAATACTCCAGAGTCCTAGTCTAACACCTAACCACTATACAACAGTGGTAACTTACAAACGTAAGTAACAGTAAATCCCACTGAACTCAGGGCCCTTCCAGTCACATCCTATATCCCAGGATCTGATCCAAGTTTTCCTGCTTTAGACCTGATTATAGGAGTCTCCACTGCCAGATTATCTCAGATAAACTGAAAACCTGGGATCAGATCCTAGGGTATTGGTGTGTCTGGAAGGGCCCTCAAGCACCTATATATGAGTCAACATGCACAGGTTAAATGTACTGTTAATTACTCATTGCATGTTACTTCTGAGTATCCAGGGAATTATTTTATAATGCAATCTTTATCTTTTTCAGATAGGAAGAGGAGCTGGAGAAGGGCTCACATGGAAAACTGATTTTTTTTTAAATGCCCTGTGCCTTCTCCTGGTGCAGGCAGTCTAGTTCTGAAAACCACAGTCGAAAATATCAGAGTCTTTGAACCACATGGCCTTCTCAAAATGTTAGCAAATTCTAGATTAAAATGCACTTTTGCATTCAATGACTTCCATTTCAAAAACACCAAGAAATTCCAATACCTGAGAGCCATGCCCTGATCCAACATATCATTTATGGGATACTATTATACAGATTAACATTGAAGTTCCGTTGGGGAAAAAAACCCAAACGTGCTGTAAAATCCATTATTTGTGGCAACATACTGAACTAGAGAACTCCAAAATTCATCCAATTTGACTCCTTGCTAAAGCATTTTAAAACATCTTCCTTATTAACTAACTGAATAAAAGCATTGATAGTATAGAGACTAATATTGTACTTATATCGACACAACAGTACACACGCGCAACATTGTGCACTTTGCAACTATTTTGGTGCGGCAGCAGTAAGTTTATCAGGTTTAAAACCCATACACCGAGGCGGAGCAGAGGGGGAGATATTTCTGTGTATGCAAAGAAAATTTCCTCCTAAATGAGGCACCAGAATATTTTCGGAAGTAGGGGAAAGGCCTTGTGGAATTCTCTCGTCTTAAATGCTAAAATAATTTGGCCAGGCTTTGTACTCTGTATTGACCTGGGGGAATGTCTTGATCCAACCTTGAACATAATTACTGTTCTCTAGAGTATGATTGGAATAAATCTATTTTTTTTCTGTCTATAGCACTTGCCAAAAAATCCTCCTCCACACCCACACTTCACTTCAAAATATGGTATTCTGAAGCACACAGGGAGTTTTTAATATTGCCTTATGGGCAGCATTTTTAATAGAAAGGTATTTATAGCAAATATATTATTTTAAAACTCTCACATTTAGAGATTTGGCAAGAAGGCACTCATTTGCTTTCCATGTGTGTATATGTGTTATGCATTTATATATATTAAAAGAATCACCATGCATACACTGCTGATTAATTGACTATTGTGAATTACCCCCTTCTAAAAAAAAGACAAGAAATACTAATGAGCCAAATAAAAGGATTGTAACTAGAGTTGTTCTTACATATATACATACATGCATGCATACATACATACATACATACATATATTCAAAGCAGAAGGGGAAAGAAATGCTTGGTGTGGATAAAACACTTAGTAAATTACTACTGGCTCCAGTGAACGGCATTTACAGTAAACACAAAATGTCTGCAAAGCATCTGTTCTATATAAGAAAGAACTTAGCTCTTTGCTCCTAAAAACTGTGCAATAAATAACTCACACCAGCAATTCAAGTCCTATTATCAGCCTTCATCATTGAGGCTGTTTATTTTCAAAGACAGGAGCTAGGATTTTTATGTTTTATATTTACCACATTTGAAGAGAGGCTGTGCATAGGTAAATTTACATATATCATTACATACAAGAACACCTCAGCTCTGTGTTTACATTTTAACATAATAAGTATCAGACAAGGCCGGGATGAAAAGTGCACACAATGATGACATCAGAAGATGATTTTGGTGAAAACCTATTAAATATGCAAGAATATATACAGAGTCACTGTGTGAGAGTATGTGTATATATAAAGTACTTGCTGGAATTTTAACATTAGACTTTACTGGCGATTTAGTGGGACTTTGCCGAAGGCAAGGTTTTAATAGCAATAATAAAAAAATACTTAATGGTACTTAGGGTGAATCATGTGTGGTCACTATGTTTAAGAAAGAATAATACCAAACATCTGTGTTAGATTTGCATGTGATAAAAATGGTTCTGCTAGACTTATGGACAATTTTAAAAAGAACAGAGATATGACAATGAAATTTAAAGAAAAAATGTAAACATCCTATGTTTTGGAATAGGAACACATACTCTGTGGTTGGTATTTAAACCATTTAATCAGCTGGGTTTGGATGAGTAAAACCAAAGATGACATTCACATGTAGCTATGAAACTTACTGGGTGGCCTTGAGAAAGGCATTATCACTCATTCCTATCTACCCCACAGTGCTATCGTGACATTAACTCTGAAGTGGTGATGGTGTTGCTGGTGTTGCTGTGTTGCTTTGTTTTGAAAGAGAAGCAGAAGAACAAAATTATCCATAACGAATTTTATTATAACGCGGTCTCAAATGAGCCAAAGAGAAATTTTAGAACTGCAGTCACATTTTGTTGCAGGATTCACACACAACATACACACACACACACACATACACACAAATTAAACAAGGAACTGGCAAAAATATCTCTGAGTATCTCTTGGCTTAGAAAATCCTATGAATGGGATCCAATGGGATCATAAGTCTCAGGGGTGGAATGGGGTGGAGGGACAAGCTCCCTACTCAAATGTTGGAGGGCAGCAAAAACATGTTCACTTGATTCTCTCCAGGAGGAATTACGCAGAGATATTAATCTCAGGACTGGCATATATATGAATCTCAGGAGAGGCACAGATAGAAGGACTTGGTACAGATGTTCACAGACAGTCTGTCACTTGAGAAGCTAGAGGCATAGTTTACAGATTCTACAGGTCAAAGAAGGGTACAAACAAAGACCAGTTTTACAATCTTGGAACCTGTCCTTAGAGAAAGCATTCTTTTCTGTTTAATCCATAACGCAAGACAGAAGGAGTTAGAGGGGGGGATAATATGTTCAGTGCATTAAACAAGACTAGCCCCTCAAAAAATGGGAGGCATATGTTTGCTTGCAAAAGCCATTGCAACATTTAAGGCACCCTCCACACTGCCATATACAATCCAGATTATCTGCTTTGAACTGGACTATGTGGCAGTTTAGAATCAATAATCCAGTTCAAAGCAGATAATATAGTTTATCTGCTTTAATAATCTGGACTATATGGCAGTGCAGAAGGAGTCTGAGTGACATGTTCTGGTCGTTTATATGGTGGCTGGCAGAGATGGTCTTTCGGCCAATTATACTCCCCTTAGCAGAATTTTTTTGTTGGCATAGGAAATACGTCCCACAATCTTGCCTTTTGAGGTTTATTGTCCAGTTCCTAATCTAGAGGTTTTTGTCCTGTTTATCCTCTTCTTGTTTTAATATTTTACACATTTCTTTATTTGCTTTCAGTTCGAAAAACACAGAGGTATGTTGGCTTTGGGGGGGTCGTGTTTTTGTTAAGGTCACCCAAACAAACACTCCACCTCATGTGAAGATGTATTTCTTAGCTCAGGGTATTTGGATGTTATGAAGTAATGTTCCTTCTACCTCTACAAACATTGCTATAGATACGGTGCATTTTTATCCCCTGAAAAACACTGGGGCCAGAGAGTATCCCGGAAGTAATTTAATGCACTTTAAAAAAAAGTCTGAGTAACAAGTTAGAGGCCATCTTATCTTTTGGATCCCCTTCCTCCCTGGTAGCTCCTATCAAACTTCTCCTCTGCAGAGAAGTATACCTTTATTAAAATTAAACCTTTATTAAAATTGGCTGCCATCATCCCATAAGGGCGAGCAGGGGGCAAAATTCTCACATGGAGACATTTGTTATGATTCCACTTTTTTAATAAGCTGTCTTTCAAACACTGTAAAATAAGAGTAATGTTTCTATATTTGAGAAAATTAAATGGGACATGTAATTGAGAAGACAAATTGTTATCAAATAAAGAATGCCATTTTCATTCTGTAAATCTGAGCTAATTAATGTCTTAATCCACATATTATTTGGGCCATGGGGAAAGATCTGAGAACAGAACACACTCTTTATAAAATACATCTCCACTACGTTTAACACCAAAACCAAAGCAGAGGAGGAATAAGGTGAGAAGGAATTGCTGCTATTGAATTATATACATTTTCCATAAGTATGAAAAGGTCAAAGCCTTAAAAGGCTGTTTCTGAATCTGCCCAGAATGTGGATTTTTCATGAAAGCTACAGTTCTACCATTATGTTCATGTTCAAACAAGAAATGGCACACGTGTAAGGAAGGTTACATATTTGGAACTGTATTATCACTACTCTACTGTAATATGGATAATTTCTGTATCCCATTCTGACCATTTTAAAATGGTTTGTAATGCAGTGTGTGAGAACAAAATTTGCTGTTCAGCAAGGAAAGAAGATCTTCTGTGTCTGAATTTACATTTTACAAAAAAAAAAAAACAACCTGTAGATGCAAATGGAAGCCATTACTCTGCCATGCCATAACTGTCTGAGAAAATGAGAAGGGGAGGAAATTGAATCAAAATATCATGACTGCATGAAATAGACATGTTTTCAGTTTACAGATAGTGAAAATCAAGTGTAAGAATATGAAAAGTGTTCTTTTTATGAAAATCTATATTACAAGCATAAGAATCCCCTTCAATTTGCTACTTTCTTCTGTAACGAAATGTGGCAATCCATACATCAAAGAATGCAAATTTATACATTTCTTTCAGATTATCAAAATGTTTCTGATGCAATTCATTTTGATCAATCATTGTTAATTTTAGCTATGTTATGAAAATGACAACAATTTTACCCAGGTGCAGTTGTAAAGTACTTTCCTCAATTGATATTTGATTGCAATATTTCTTATTCTACATTTTAGTTACAAAGGATTCCTGGGACAGGCAGAAAATTGTGTAGAAGCAATAATACATTTTGGGAAGCATCTCTCAAGCAAACCAAATATAGATTCCTAAAAGGTACACCAAAGCAAGTGTTTTCTCATGCTAACTAGCTTCTAGAAAAATGAAAATTTTGGTGTCACTTTTAGAAAGAAGCGTTTGCACATTACATGGAAGTGTTAGTCTCCAAATGGCTCTTGTGAAAAGAGAAAAGGCAGGGATCAATTCCAGGAAGACTTGTTTCAAAACATTGGATATCATTTTCATATGTCTGTGCCAAACAAGGCTAAAATAAAGACCTAAATAATGCAAAATGTGAAAAGGGAAGCAATTTGCTGATCAAGAGCTATCCTCTGTTGGAAAGAAATCTTCTGTTTCAAGGACAATTTATTTATTTATTTATTTATTTATTTATTTATTTACTGCGCTTATATACCGCAATTCTCAGCCCCCAAGGGCTGAGGACAATCCAAGTGTGTTCTAAAGGACAATCCAAGTGTGTTCTAAAGCTATCATAGATGAAGAGCAGATAAGGGGTATGAAATTGTGTGTCAAAGGTTAGAACAGCAGACTGAGCAAACATACAGATAATGTAGGCACAGTCTTCTCCACCATGGCGGGATACCCTGCATTTCAAATCCACATTTGTATTTAACACGTGTTTTTTTTTTCATATAGGTAATGTAGGCACTGTCTTCTCCACCATGACAAGACACCGTGCATTTCAAATATAGATTTGTACTTAACATGTGTATTTTTTCCTCAGAGTTTGGGAAGATTTTTCAGTGGAATAAATACAATGACTGAGGAGAGGTAGAACGGTGCTCTGAATTCCACCATTTGTCATAGTTAAGGATGGCTTCAGCATGTCCATTGCATTTATTCTTCTTAAAAACAACTTTCCAATCTAAGAATTGCATGCCTTTTTAATGATGCATAAGTGGTCAGACTACATATGAGCATACTCTGAACAAACACAGGCCAGGAAAGTAAAGGCGTGTAGGCAATGTCAGCATGGCTCAATGTGAGTGAAATTTTAGATTAGCTTCATAATTTATCATCATAGCCTGAAAGCTATTTTCAATATTAGCAACTCTTAAAAAAGAAGAAATAATTCATCGGGGGAGGGGGGTGTTTTCTTTACTATCAACCCTGATGATATTTCCATGAGCTCTTCCTGCTAAAAACAGATATTCAACGCTTCATTATCTTTTAATAACCAAGAGTTAAAGTTGGGTAGTTACATAATTTGTCTCATTTCTCATTTTTTACACACAAAAATAGTCTCTACTTCATTATTCATACTAAAGTTTCAACCACTTATGAAACTATTTGCAACAGTACAGCACTTTTTCATATGCTCCATCATTCTGTATCCATTTCAAAGTGAAAGTTTGCATGGATGACATTTAGAGCAACCTTGCATGTCACCTCTGAGACTACTATATTGAAGTGTCCTGATCCAGACAGGAGCCGGATGGATGTGGAAGCATCCATGGAACCTGAATAAAAACTCAATTTATATCATAATCATCAACTTTAATTATATCCCACCTTTTCTCTACAACCAAAGTTTGAGGCAGCATAGAAACAACAGTAGAACCTAATCACAGACAAATTGATCACTGTTGCTTTCTCATACTCTTGGGGTTTTCTGGGTTTTTAAATGCTCAAGTTCTTTCTGTTCGATATATGAAGAAAATTATGTTCTGTGGAATGTTCTTATTGAAAATCAACCAAGCAACTTTCTTCCTGATTGCTGTGTACAGTCTTTGTTTGCCTTACCTAGTCCAGCTGATGGAATTAAATATGCAAGATACTTTTTCCTGGCTAAAATCCCATGGGTATTGAGAATGAGAGACCTATACTCAGTGTTTGCCTTCCTCACTCAATAGCTGACCTAAACTGAGACCAGCGTACAACTCTGCCTCTTGCCTCTTTGAATCTTCCCTGTTGGGTTCGAAACAGCATCGTACTGTGAGAAAACTGTGGCAAAGGAGGAACAACACAGGAACAAACAAAATCACAGCTGAAACCCTTAAATTAGTACAATTGTTACTACCTAAATTGTTACTACCTACACTGTCAGCTAAATCCAACATTACACTGGCAGAATATATTTCTCTTCTCCTCCCCATTGTGGTTCTTCATGGTGCCTGAAAACTCGGACTTCTAAAGCCAGTTTTGGGTACAGACATGACACAGTGGTGAGTGAGATCACCATTATATGATGATTTTTTAAAATGAGGATGATTAGCAATCCATTAACTAGTATTGATAAAGCAGTGTTAACTTCTACAGAACTGCAAGCAAGAAATTAAAGAAAGCAATACCAGACAATGAAAATGTATTTTCAAATCTATAATGTACAATCATTATTTGACTGAACAATAATCGTTGGTAAAACACATCAAAAAAGCAAGGTTAACTACGTTCTGTTTCCATTTATTTTCAAATTGTCACAAAAAGCCTTACTGAATATTCTTTACAAACAAACATGCTTTGCTTACCTCTCTCAGATGTATGTTTTCCTTCTCCTTCTGGTCTAAAATCACTTCTAAATGATTAACCTGAGATTCGGCCTCAGCCATCCTTCGAGTTCGTTCATTGTCATCCTCCATTCCTTTGGATGGCAACCCTTTGCTCTGTAACATCTCTAAAAGCTTTTTGATGGATTCATCCCTGGCATTTAGCGTCTGCTTCTGAGTTTCAATTCTCAGCTCCATTTCTTCCAAGGTTTTTCTCAAGAGAAATAACTCTTTTGCCTGCCTGTCATGTTCAGCTTGAAGCCTTCGGAAATTCTCTTCAGTAAGTTCGATGGTGAAGTGTTCAGCACCTCTGTTTCCACTTTCTTGTTGGAGAAGGTGGTTGAGGTCTCTCTGAGTCCTTAGCTCATCTTGCAGTGCCTGGATAGTTAGCTGAAGATGCTGCAACATAAAAGAAAAGTCTGAATTCAACTGGTCTACAAAAACTCAATGGGACAATTGTTAATAAAATTAGTGGTGAATGTCTAAATGTGCAAGTGATGTTATTCAGTTGCTGTTAGAAACCATGGAGGAGATGAATGTAAGCACACACAGACAGGGCCAATTACAGGTACCAATAACAGTGAACAATAAAACCTAAGGCGAAGTGAAAAGAACAGCATTAAGAAAATGTAGATGTCAAAGGAGTGACACTTCCACAAGCAAACACTTTATGTAACAAGCCTGATTATTGGGGGAGGGGGGGGAGATTAGGGAGCATACTCTTAGATATGATTTCTGAATCTTTTTACTGCATAGATTATGAGTGCTAATCACTCTGCATGAAAGTAAGGGAATTAAACGGTTAAATGAGACTGCTAATGAAACTATGAGCTACTTTAGTAAACAGGACAGGCACATAAAGGGTCACACATTAAGCAATACTGCATTTTTCAAACAAATTGACTGCAAAGAATGAACAAACCTTTGTTTTCCTGGCATCCCAAAACTGAACAGCATTGGAAATGAAAAAAATGAAGCAAAATCAACAGAACGTTTAGGTGCAAGCAAAGGATATTCAACAGAAAGAACTAAATTTAACATAAAGTACATCAACAGAAAAAGAAAACATTGTATTGAACAATACAATTACAATTCTACAGAATTTGTGCGCGCACACACACAGTCACATGCATACATACACATCTCAAGCAATAAAAATTATACACTGGTGTGTAGCGGATGAGGAACTTGGAACAAATCCAAGGAACTGTGACGAAACCAAAAATAACCTGAGGCACTGTTCTGCTAAAGCTCATGCAAGTCCCAGGGGAAAAATGCACAGACTATTGTAACAGCAGTTCTTGTAGGAGGATAGGTTGCATACCTGTAACTGTGGTTCTTCAAGTGGCCATCTGTGAACTCACATAAATGGTTTATCTGCATCTGCACAATGTGTTGTTTGGAAAATTCTACAGCTATTACATAAGAGTTTTTGGCAGAAGCCCCATTCATCCTTGGGCACCTCATACCCATACTTTGTGCCTAAACTCTCAGCTCCATGGATGGAGTTTCTGGAAGATGCACTGCATAGACACAGAACCCATTTATGTGAGCCACAGAGGCAATGAAGAACATCCTTTTAAAAAATTCTAGCCATATTGTAAGTAACTGTGGACTTCCAGATATTTTTGAGATACAAACCCAAGCATGCCTGTCTAGCAGAATCAATCTTGAGGGATTATGGGAGCAGAGTCCAAAAAATATCTTGAGGGATACACCCATGGGCAATGTATAGGTAGCCTTGACATGAGCAGAATAGAACTTATGAAATCAAAATGTACCTCTTGATACCAACCCATGGTTCATAAATCATGTGCATTAATAGCTAGTTTGATGTTTTCAATCTTCAAAAGAGACTAACACTGAAATGGTACAGACTCTTCAGAGTAAATACAGGTGTTGATTGAAAGATTGAATGTTCCACTAAATAAAACATTTCCTTTACATAGAAAGTTAGCAAATTAATACAGAAATTTACTATTCATACATCTTAGGTGGGATGGATTTGTTTTAGACTGTACTTTAGTTTTGCAATAGAAGACAGTTGCAATGTATGACACGGAGGGTTGACAATCAAGAAGTGTATAAGTTTATAAATTTTAGTCAAAAATTGCCTTAAAAACATTGGTCCGCCTATCCACAGGTCGACGTAAGTAGTGTACCTTAGCTCCTATCAAAAAGGACCCATTCCCTTCTCTCATAGAGTGGTGAAAGGAGAGAGCTTAGCATATCCTAGGAAAATCTATAAGAAGCCTTAAAGCCTACTCTTGACTTGTACATGAGGTTATAAACATGAATATTTATAATAGTTAATAAAAAGTTTGGTTCTATCTAAATAGCAATTGAAATAATTAAAAAGGTTAACCTAACCTTGTATGTCTTAATGTCTTTTCTACATGAATAAATTACATAATGCACACATTTCTGTCTTTATGAAGGACCCAATCTCCAAAATATGGGATTTTTCAGATCATATGAAAGGAAAAGCTTTCCACACCTCAAGCAGGGGGAGTCCCTTGCAACAACTCTAATGTACTTGGCAGTTTGTTGTTTATTCGTTCAGTTGCTTCTGACTTTTTGTGACCTCATGGACCAGCCCATGCCAGAGCTCCCTGTCAGCCATGGCCACCCCCAACTCCTTCAGAGTCAAGCCAGTCACTTCAAGGATACCATCCATCTTGCCCTTGGTTGGCTCCTCTTTCTTTTTCCTTCTATTTTCCCCAGCATCATTGTCTTCTCTAAGCTTTCCTGTACTTATTTTAATATTATTGTATAATACATATTCTGACTCTAAGAATTTATTGAACTGTGTATATGTTATAGGTTGCAAAGGAAAGATGGTAGTGTTGTCCAGTGCTGAAGAAATATATTAATTGAATAAATAATAGTGAAAAGGCACATCACTCCCACTGATTTTATACTTCTCATTCAGATGCATTCTGAACTGGTAAAGTTCCCAAAGGGCTCTAGCATAAGTAATTTATGAATATATTTACACATTTCTTGTAGCTTTTATAGGTAATGTTCACACAAAAATAGTAATATATTTACATGGAAGTTGTTTCACTGTGTCCACTGCCGTTTATCCATCAGCAACCGTATAAGGAAGACAGCCTAAACCAGTTTTATTTTTATTTTTAAAAAAGAAGAATACTTGCTGCCACTGGACTTTCCTCAAAGCAATCTGCTAGTTCTCATCACACAGAACACTGTTTCAAGAAACAGTAGGGAGAAAAGGGTGGTGTTTACCCTCTTCTTTGTCTCTCTCATCTTGTCTAAGAATCAAACTGAACAATATGTTTAGCACATATTGACAAAAGGCATCTCTTTGTTATGGCATGTGGCCTTCATCACCAGGTCACCTTGCATTTAGCTCAAGGATGAGTCCTGTAACAATAAAACAGAAAATCTCCTCTGTGTTTTTTTTAAAAAGAGCTATCCAAAGTGCTGAACCTGAGTCAGGGTTCAACAACTTGGATACCACAGTTAAGGCTAACATTTGGAAAAAAAGTCACCAACAATTTGGCATACTTTGTTTTGTAATTACACATTAAAAAGGTAAACATGGGATTTATTTGGAAATGTAATTGCAAGGTATGTATCTCTAAGGAGATCCCACTCTGGAAAAGAAAAAAAATCCTGTTAAACCTAAGGAAATAATTCTCAATGTTAAAGCAACAAAAATACAGTGAGAGGGTAGTTTTCATAACCAGAGCCATCGTAATTTTCTCTCCATCTTGTTTACTTAAGCAAAATACCCCAAACCAATCCAAGGAAAGCCAGGGCCCTTCCAGTCAGGCCCTATGTCCCAGGATTTGATCCCAGGTTTTCTGTTTATCCCAGATTATCTAGCAGTGTGGACTCATAAAGTTTAAAGCAGAAAACCTGGGATCAGATCTTGGGATATTGAGCCTGTCTGGAAAGTCCCTCAGAGAAGCTTTGTCTCTCCCAACTGCCTTAATGAGGTTTTTGTAGCAAGGTTAGTAATTGTTATATAGGCATTAGGTATCAGAGAATTCCTGCTCAAGTAATGGTTACAGGAAAGTTACATCTCCCTAGTAAAATGTGTAAGGAATCCACAACCTATTTGTGTTAATGGGAACTTGTGGGATTTTGAGGAGGTGTCACAGGCACTGTCATAAAACTACTGTGATTAGTCACTGCTTCACAGCTGGACTGTTGAAGAACAGGAGGTGGTGGAGCTTCTAAAAGTGTGGCTCAAGGCTGAGAATGATTTCTGGTTTCTTTTACAATTTGGAGTAAATATGGATATATGACCCCTCATAATTTAACTTAAAGATGAACCAATTAGATCTTCTCCGCATTCTCATTTACAGGTAATTTCTATCCATTGGAAACCAACAGAAAAAGGGTCCAGGGGATTAAACTTCCCCCAGTATGGTTGGAACTATTGTGCCAGTGATTATGGCATCCTATCACACAGTACAGAAAAACACCATGTCAGAATCCACTACCTTTTAAAGGTGGCAGTACTTGCAGACAATGCAAGAGGTTGGACTCAAAGCCTGATGGGCCCTTTCCACCTTTATTATTCTATGAAAGTGTAAAGAATTGTGGCCATGCTGCTACAGACTCTCTCTGCTATAAACACTAAAGCCATGCCCAGTGGCGGATGCTACAAATTAATAGCTGCTATAAAAATAAGCCACATCATGCGGAAGTATGATCTAGCACCAAGCCAATACCTGCTGGGATAATTAGTCTAGCGGTGTCCTGAGGACAAGCAGTCAAGGGAAGGGTTAGGATCACAGCCACATGGGCTCACAGCAGGCCACAGAATGAGAAGAACTCTTTGGAACAAAATATGGCACAAAATGTAGCGGTCAGTTTTATGACCTCCTTACAACTGAAGTTCTTTCCCTCTGGCAGAAAATAATTTAGTGACCTACATTATTGTTGGAGACCATATGTACAGTTAATGCTGTGGAAATAGTATAAAACAACCTCTGGAATACATAACCTCAAGCAGGCATGTAGCCAGGGGGGGCTTGGGGGGCTTCAACCGCCCCTGAAATTCTCATGGTGGGCTGCAAGAAGGCCTTATTGGTGCATTATTTAAACTGTTATGTTTAGTCATATCATGATCTGATCACCATACTCAATATATCCCATAAGCATGGGGTAATGATACAAAAGGTTTGCTAGGGTAGACCCTCTTTCACTCAGACTCAGCCCCCCCCCAATCAAATTCAACCCCCCCCCTCCCCTGAATCAAAATCCTGGCTATGGGCCTGACCTCAAGTAAAGAAGTGATTAGAAATATTTCTGTTAAAATAAATACCTTACCACTGCATCTTCTCACAAATTAGGTCTTTGGGTCATTTTCTTAACTCTCAACTTGCCATTGTTGTATTTATATATTCCTCATTATTAACACTTCAGTAGGAAAAGACACGCAATGCGTTAAATTTGAATATATAAAGTTAAATGAAGCATTTCTGTGACTTAATCCTAAAAGAGGACTCAGCATTACAATGGCACTGAGAGGAAAGAGCCAAAAGCAGTACATTGGAAGCAAGAAATGAAGGGCTGACAAGAACAATTTAATAAAAGCTGCCACTGCTGTCGGAAGGAGAGAAGCAAAACTGACAGCTTCAAGCTTTCAAAGGTTTACAGTGATTGTTCCGCAGCCAGGAAAAGAACTGTCATTACTGTCTTAACTTTTAAGACTAAGTTTTAACTTTTCCATTTCTCGGAAGTAGAAAAAACACCTAGATACAGTAGGCATGCAAAGAAGATTCACAAAAGTTCTCATTTTCAGTGGCAGATGCTGTCTTAACACACTGAAGAAGCCCACTGGGAAACCATCACCCCACCAGAGAAGTCTTGCCTCCCGTGTGAAAACAAGGTAAGGAATAGGGTTTCATATTAGAAGTATCCCTCAAATTTCTGAAGAAAAACCTCTACACAAAACTTATTTTCTTTTCCCTGATGAAGCAAAGCATGTGAGTGTGTACAGAAATTGACATGGAAGCATTATGTGACTTGGTCTAATCTACATAAATTGTACAGTTAATTTAAAACTCACTACCTCTGAGGATGCTTGCCATAGATGCAGGTGAAACTTCAGGAGAGAATGCTTCTAGAACATGACTTATAGCCCGAAAAATCTAGAACAACCCATTTTTAAAAAGCTTCTCCATCCCTTAAATAAAATATAATAAACCAGCATTTAAATATATGATTTTTCTCCTCTAACATTTACTGAGTTCACACCCATGTCCACTACAAAGGGAATGAAAACATAATCCTGACACTTCATGAGAAGGAAAGATGCCCCTAAATAAATTGTAATCATAGCATATCTTAGTTGAACCTTAGTTCCTGGGAAAACGCAATCTACTCATTAGGTCTGAGCTCTGGCTTTTCTTTATCCATCCAAAGAAATAGATTTAAGAAATAATTAATTATAGTCAATTAATGTAATTGTAAGAGATGGAGGAAAGGCAGGGAGGGCAAAGAGGAGCTGCCTGTCAGGAAGCACCCAGTGACACCTAGAAAGCACCTGGCCCTTTGGGGAAATATTAGAATAACACAGAGAGATACCACAAAGCTAAAATGTGACCCACCTCTCAAGAATGAAATAACAGACTGAAAATTGAGGGAAAATAGGCAAGGCTTTTTCAAAGTTCAGAAAAAGGTGACGCTCCAATTAAAAGGCACTTCAACCAAAGTGAATGTCAGACTTAATTCAAACATGAAAGCTAATGTACGTGAAGTGCCTTTTTGTGCGTACACAGAAAGAGCCATCAAGTGATTAACTTTCATTTTAGATTAAATTAATCTCACAAATGAGAAGAGAAGCCAACTGATGGACATACAGCATCCCTGTTTTCTCAAGAAAGTATTATTTTCTGAGGCGCACAAACTTAACATTGATCTGTATCAAATGTAATGCTCAAATGAATAGGCCTCGGATCCACATACTTTGCTCCTTCCTTTCAATGTGGTTAAAAGGAGACTGGAAACATTCAGTTCTATTTCTAATTAGCCATGGTTTACTGTTATGTCTGAACTCAAACTGTGATGATTTAGGAAAGGAGTGGGAAGCAGGAATGGCATCTGTATCCAAATAGCGGCTGGAAGAAGTAGCATCACATAGGCAGTCCCCAAGTTACAATCAAAATAGGTTCTGTAAGTTTGTTCTTAAGTTGAATTTGTATGTAAGTCAGAACAGGGACATTTATTGTCACTCCAGCCTAAAATATATACTTTTTTAGTGTTGTATAGCATAGAGAAGAGTTAACACCCTTATGGTGTTTGTTTTGCTGTCTGTTCCCATTTTCTGTCCTTGTGATAATTGAATTTTGAAAAATGTGGCTTTTGAGGATTGTAAGGATTGGTGATAAAGCTTCAGTGGAGATCCCTTTTCCCCATGATAACTCTTTCAAGAATGAATTTCCCTTCCTAGTGGAAGATTTCTCTCACTTCCTGTTGTCTCACCCCTGTTCTTAACTGAGTCATTTATAAGAGTCAGATGTTTGCAACTTGAGAACTGCCTGTTTTATGAAGGCGCTAATATTCTACTCTTTGTTTTACTGGGAAGAACTTAAGACCTCTCTTGGATAAAGATCTAATAATTGTCTAGTCCAGTAATATCTTCCCACATTGGCTCCCAGTTGCTTCTGGGTGGAAAGAACTATTTACATATAATGAGGTTGCATGTCAGTCTTCATCAACTCTGTCTAAAGGAAGAACTGATGTACAATGTTCTTCCTTTACCGACATTATCATTATTACTTCAGTGGGCTCCTGTTGCCTTAAGCTATCCTGTGCTCTGAACCAAGGCAGGGAATGAGATTGGACAAGATGGAGATCTTACTATGGGGCATCCTCAAATTGCTTCTTAAATGTACTGCTTGCTTAAATCGAGCTTGTTATTTCCTTTGAAGCAAATCCAACAAAACTAAATGTTACTAAACTCTCAAGTGACTGTAGCCTTCTCAATCAGGGAACAGCTCTTAAAATAACCAGAATCTGCAGCCCATTAGCATACTTGCTGTTGTTTGTCTTCAAGTCATTTCTGACTTCTGGTACCCTAAAATAAACCTATAATGGGTTTTGGGGGTTTGAGAGTATGAGACTTGTCCAATGTCACCCAGAAAGTTTCCATGATCACACGTGGAATCAGCCATGTTCTCCAGTGTCACGACCCAACAACATGCTAGACTGAATTCCAAGCTGTGTCTACAAAAGGTTCTCAAAATAACACATACTTGGAAGTAAATTTCACTCAAAATGATTCCAAGTATATGCACATAATGACCTCTATATATGTTTAAATGACCTCTGTAACTTTAATCCTTAACACAACAGGGGGAGGAACAAGGCACCATAAGGCCTCATCAAGTGCAACAATGCCCTCTCTGGCCTTCCCAGTTGAGAAGAAGCATAGAGAAGCAGCCAGTTGTGGCCTTGTTATTGGGTGCAAGAAGAGAGCAAGGTGAGTCTCTGCAGTCCTTCCCCCTGCTTTCGACCAGCAAAGAAAGAGACATGTTGAAAGAGAACAGCTCTGACTTTTGTGTGTGTGTGTCAGGAGCGACTTGAGAAATTGCAAGTCGCTTATGGTGTGAGAGAATTGGCTGTCTTCAAGGACATTGCCCAGGGGACAGCTGGATGTTTTGGGAGGTTTTTAAATATTTTCTGTCTTTGTGGGAGGATTCTCTCATGTCACCGTATGAGAAGCTGGAGCTGACAGAGGGAGCTCAACCCACTCTCCCTGGATTCAAAACACTGACCTGTCAGTCAACAGTCCTGCCAGCACAAAGGTTTAACCCATTGTACCACTGAGGGCTCCATAGCTGTGACTAAAAGGTGGGGAATGGAAACTGAGGCAGGACAGGTGTCTTAAGTCTGCATAACAGTACTTTACATTGCGTTAAGGCAGTGGTTCTCAACCTGTGGGTCCCCAGATGTTTTGGCTTTCATCTCCCAGAAATCCTACCAGATGGTAAACTAGCTGGGATTTCTGGGAGTTGTAGGCCAAAACACCTGGAGACCCATTTTATGCCTTACAGAATAAAGTTACTGAAATGCCATCCTTGACTCAGTCTGCATGATCCTTTTCTACAGTCCTACATTTATGACAGAAAGAACATTTGGCCTTTGTTTCTTAAATAAAATATATAATATAGTGCCTTGGAAGTTGTATTCTGACATTTAAATATTTCAGTGAAACATTGATTTTAAAAAGAACCAGTGTAAAAACAGAAGAAGTACTCTGAGTCCCCTTGGGGAGAGAGGGCAGTCTATAAATAAAGTTATTATTATTATTAATAATAATAATAATAATAATAATAATAATAATAATATATTACAAATCTCCCAAAATCTCTGATCACTCTGTGGGATAAAACAAATTCAAGTAGATTTAAGCTTAACGTCTACACTTACAAACTGTCTCCCTTGCAATTGAAGCATCAATAGGTTTTTATAAAAATAGCTCTGTCAAAAACCTGCTTTTGGGCCGCGTCAACAATTCCCTATTCTCCTTGTAGACTGAAAGTACAAACGACGCTTCTCTAGAGAAGCTCTCTGTTTGGATTCCAAAATGCATCCCTTGCCATGTAAGTCTCTGAAAGAGATGAAAACCAAACCAACTATTCCCATCTGAGTTTGACTTCTCAGCTGTGTCTTCTCTACAAAAAGTCTTCATAATATGAATTGTACAATTGACTGCAGGCAATTATTCTGAAGTCTCCCTCAAGAAAAATAAAATATCGCCACAGGCTACAAAAAAGAAATAAACAAAAACCCTTCATCCACAACTGGAACAGAATGTTCAGGAAGATCAGGTGTATCCAAGGCTCCATCCACACCGCTGAATAAATCCTACATTATCTGCTTTGAACTGGAATATTTGGCAGTGTAGACTCAGATAATGCAGTTCAAAGCAATATTGTGGGATTTTCTGCCTTGATATTCTGAGTTTTATGGATGTGCAGAAGCACCCTGAGGTCTTTTCAGGTACAAAAAAGCACAGGGGAAATCCCAGGATAGCTGGAATTATTTATTATTTATTTATTTATTTATTTGCTTTATTTCTATACCGCATTTTTCAGCCCTTAACAGGCGACTCAATGCGGTTTTGGTAACGCATATTTATAGATATGAATGTCATTTGTTTTTCTACAGTTTTATGACTGACAGAAACCAAATAATAATAATAATAATTATTATTATTATTATTATTATTATTATTATCTTTATTTATACCCCGCCACCATCTCCCCAATGGGGACTCAGAGAGGCTTAAATGAGGCCAAGGCCAAATAACAATTACAATAAAGAAAAAACCAAAACACAAACCGAAAATGCGAACAATAAACAATAACATCATAACAAAATACAACCCACTTCTTAGCATTCTGCTACACCTTTTCTTTTCTTTGAAATATTTTATGAAAAATACTTTAGTACTGGCCACTTGGTTTAGGTTTGTTAAAATACCATCTTCTATTTTTAATACTCATTGACTAGGAGAGATGCTAAGTTAGGGCATCCCCCTTTCAAAAATAAGAATTTTACCTTCCCAAATAATTTTTTCCTTTGGTTTTCACATGTTTAGCATTACAGTGATCCCAAACTTTGCCTGAGCATTTAGAAATATAGTTGAGGAAACAAAAAGGCAAAGTTACCAAAGGAACAAATAGGAGACTTCCAGATGTTAACCATTTCCAGTGTCTCACTCTCGGCAATGTTAGAATTTTCAGGAAAGGAATTTTTATCAGAAGGGAGGGCATAATTCTTATCTGGTACATTGATGCCTTGATTTGTCGGCAGCAATGCTAGTTTATTCAGAAAACCACGTTCTATGAGGCAGACCCACAGATGAGTATTTATTAATATTCCACTGTTTGTTATGATATTACTCAGATGGCATTACATACCATTGCCCCACTATGTCTTCCCCAAAAAGGCCCTTCTCCTACAGTGAATATTTTGGTTGTTTTGTTTTTTGTACCTCACACAACTAATACACATACAACTTTAAATCTTAATTAATTCTGATAATTAAGAAACACAATAGCATTACTAAAATATATTATTAGGTGATGGAATTGCTCCACAAACAGGGCTATTGAAGGACTTATGAAAAGAGGGATGGTTGAGAAAATGTGTTAGAAAACATAAATATGGACTACCTAGTAGAGGCTACTCTCAATCTCATCTGCTCCACCCTGGGAGGCAGAATGTGTAACAACAGGAAAAGGTCTGTGTGCTTTTAATAACTCCATAAAAGAAAAAAAATAGCAGATGTTTTCAATCTTCTCTAAAAAACCTTGGTGATCTCCCTTGCAATAATGGTGTCAAGACCTGGTGTAAGCCTTCCAGATACTATATTATTATTGTTTATTATTTAGGGAATTTCTATGCCACCTTTCTCAAACTGACTCAAGTTGGCTTACAACATCATTAAAACATACAATATAATATCAAACCATTGATAAGATAACTCAAATTAGTTGCCTAAATACTTCTCTGTAGGACATTAAAATTGCCATTAAATTCAATTAAAACAGTCTAAAAATTCCTACACTGTAGAACCGTGTGATATTTTTTTTGTCGTGTCAGGAGCGACCTGAGAAACTGCAAGTCACTTCTGTCATGAGAGAATTGGCCGTCTCCAAGGACGTTGCCCAGGGGACGCCCGGATGATTTTTGATATTTTATCATCCTTGTGGAAGGCTTCTCTCATGTCCCCACATGAGGAGCTGGAGCTTGATAGAGGGAGCTCACCCGCCTCTCCCCGGATTTGAACCTGTGACCTATTGGTCTTGAGTCCTGCCGGTACAGGGGTTTAACCCACTGCACCACCGGGGGCTCCAACTGTGTGATTATTTTGCACTTCACATACTATGTTTGGAAATGTGTGCTGCTACTATATTCCTTTGCTTTGGTGAGTGATTCCTCCCAAAATCTCAAACTCTTCACCAAAGGGAGGCAATCTTCATCCTCCCCTTCTATCTTGGAATCCCACAAGTAAGAAGTTCTCAGGGAATTCACCACATATACTACAATTCCCTTAATAGTGTCTGCTTTTTAATTGTGCTTCTACTTGTGCCTCTAATTTAATTTTGGTTTTCATTTTGTATTTTAATTATACTTTTTATTCAGTATTAACATGTTAAGAGTAGAGACATCACACTGGCAATGAAGATCTGTATAGTTAAAGCAATGGTATTCCCTGTAGTAACCTATGGATGTGAGAGCTGGACCAGAAGGACAGCTGAGCGAAGGAAGATAGATGCTTTTGAGCTGTGGTGTTGGAGGAAAATTCTGAGAGTGCCTTGGACCGTGAGAAGATCAAACCAGTCTGTACTCCAGGAAATAAAGCCCAGCTGCTCATTGGAGGGAAGGATATTAGAGGCAAAAATGAAGTATTTTGGCCACATCATGGGAATACAGGAAAGCTTAGAGAAGATAATGGTGTTGGGGAAAATGGAAGAAAAAGGAAGAAGGCCAGATCAAGGACAAGATGGATGGATGTTATCTTTGAAGTGACTGGCTTGACTCTGAAGGAACTGGGGGTAGTGATGGCCAACAGGGCGCTCTGGCGTGGGCTGGTCCATGAGGTCACGAAGAGTCGGAAGCAACTGCAAACAACAGCAAACATAATCCAACTAACTATCTGCCTTTTTCCCATTTGGGGAGAATGGCAGTTGTTCAATTTAATCAATTATCCCTTCACTGCAGGGGAAAAACTGTTTTTTATAGGCTACATGAGTATAATGTTACTGAGATACTTCTTTGCAGGATCAATAGCATACAATGGAAAAGCAATATAGCCATACCTTAACAAACAGCTACTGTGCTGTTTGATAGAGAAAGAAAGGTTCTGACAAGCATACATTCCCCTCAAAGAGATTTACAGAATTAATTGGGAAGAGAGCCAAAGCAGAGAGAGAAACCCTTTCTAAGTGACTGCTAACTGCACAGAAGTCATGCCATGCATGGAAAGTCTTCCTCATCCACTAATGCTATATATATATTCTCTTTCAGGCACAGTTTATGAGCATTGTAGGTCCCCTGAGAAATGTATACTACAGTGATGAAGCATACTTTTTTCTTATAATCTTAGCTCTACAGATTGGGAGCAAGAGAAACCAATCTTTTCCTCCAAAAAATACACAAGGTCTTCATCTATGATTACACTACAAACATTCCTAATTCCAGTTACACTGTATAAGCTTTGATCAAGTTCTGGATCAATAAGAACACTCACTGTAATCCTCATTGCAAGAAGACGGAGTGCCCCAATGAGTCTGAAATGTTTATTTATATATACCATTTCAGCAAAGGTTTGGTAAAAATATGGCTAGAATCAATATTTCAGAGCATATAATTTTTCATGTAAGACAGTGAAAAGCTTAATATGACTGTCTAGATCCAGGGAAGTTGTGCTATCCCTCTATTCTGCCTTGGTTAGACCACACCTGGAATACTGTGTCCAGTTCTGGGCACCACAATTGAAGGGAGATTTTGACAAGCTGGAATGTGTCCAGAGGAGGGTGACTAAAATGATCAAGGGTCTAGAGAACAAGTCCTATGAGGAGAGGCTTAAAGAGCTGGACATGCTTAGCCTGAAGAAGAGACGGCTGAGAGGATACATGATAGCCATGTATAAATATGTGAGAAGTCATAGGCAGGAGGAAGCAAGCTTGTTTTCTGCTGCCCTGGAAACTAGGACACGGAACAATGGCTTCAAACTACAGGAAAGGAGATTCCAACTGAACATTAGGAAGAACTTTCTGACTCTGAGAGCTGTTCAGATGTGTATGAAAACCATAGAATACATTAACGTATATAAGCAAGTGTGTTCATCCATGAGGGATAATTTGAAGCTATAAAGAAAGGCTTGGCTCTTACATATTGCAACTTGGTCCAGGAAAGCATATGTGAAGTAAGATCCCGCATGTCAGTCATGTTTCCCCTCATCATCTGGTGACTGTATAAACTCCAAACTTGATTTTTGCACTTCCAAACTTTATTCTCATCCTCTTTCACATAAAGCTATGTATGGACAACAAAATCATCATGACAGAAACTGCAGTGTTCAACACACTTCTGGCCTTTTTTCATGAACTGACTGAAAAAGGGAACTGGTGACACTGAAAGCATCATGCTTACAAGAGTGTTATCTTCTGTCTCTACTTGTAGCGATTTGGTGAGAAGGGTGCCAAATTCCCCTTAAGCAGAAGAGTAGCACTTCAGAGGAAAATATGCTTAAGTAGCCTTTGCCTTAGTATGTTTCAATAATATTAATTTGATCTTTTATGTATTCAAAAATGTGGTAGACATCTGCAACATGAAATTACACAGCCTGTACTAACATGGCAGGATTCTACCAAATGTACAAACCAGACTTCTGCCCTGGTGTGACATCTTATAATGAAGAACATAACAACTAACACAGTCTATCTCCCACTTCCACTTTGCTCTTCCTTCTGTGTTCAAATATAGTTCTATCTATAAGAGTCTTTCAAAGACTTCACACAACTATCCCAATTACTTTTTGTTGACATTATTGGTATTTATTTATCATATCAGAAACGAACCAAGAGTACAGTTGTAATGTATTTAAAAAACACAAAGTTTTAAAAAGTTGGCACTATATTAAATGTCTTTTGACCAGTAGCTGGCCACTTGGAGTGCCTCTGGTGTTGCTATAAGAAGGTCCTCCATTGTGCATGTGAAAGGGCTCAGACAGCGTTGTAGTAGGTGGTTTGTGGTTTCCTCTTCTCCACACTTGCATGTTGTGGACTCCACTGTATGGCCCCATTTCTTAAGTTTGGATCTGCATCTTGTAATGCCAGAGTGCAGTCTGTTTAGCACCTTCCAAGTCCCCCAGTCTTCTGTGAGCCCAAGGGGGGAGTCTCTCATTCGGTATCAGCCATGGCTTGAGGTTCTGGGTTTTAACCTGCCACTTTTGGATTCTCACTTGCTGAGGTGTTCCTGTGAGTATCACTGTAGATCTTTAAAAACTATTTATTGATTTGGTGTGCTGACTGATATCCACACAGGGGATGGGCCAGAGATGTCACTGCCATTATTGGTTAAACAGTAAGAATACTGACAATAACTGTAAAATACTGCAAATTACAAAATCCACAAAACAGTGGGGCCTTTATTGAGCCAATTAAAAATTATAAAACACTTCATGCAAGCTTTCAAAGAATTAGTGGCTTCTTTATGAGGAAAAGGTGTGTTAAAAAGTATACAAGAAAAGTAGAGGAGATATCAATGTTAGAGCCTCAGGTCTACATTTCTTCTTCAGATGTTGCTTTTGTGTCAGTTTAAACGATCTGGAGGGATATTAAGGCAGGCAGAGGGCATTTTTCCCTTTAGTGGAAAGTGGGAATAGTCATAAAATTCATACAATTTCAGTTCCATTAGCAACAAAAAAAACCCACATATAACATTCCCATTTTTCCTCCTGATGAAGAAGCCAGTGAAGCTTTGAAAGTTTACATGATGCATTTTATACCTTTTTAGTTGGCTCAATAAATATATCACTTTTGTGGATTTTGGAATGTGTTGCATTTTACTGTGTGGCCAACAAGGCTACCTTGAATATGTTTGCGAGTAACAGTATAATCTTTGGCCCCGTAGGGCTTTTGGGCCACAAACATATTTTTTAAAGATTTTTGAGATTATTTTCAACTGCCATAATTACAACTGAAACTTAAATCATTGTCAGTGACTTGCAATAACTTTAATGAATACAAGAGGAGATGGACCCAACTGGTAAGACCCCTTGCAGAGTGGGCAGGTTGTTTGTGAAGAAGCATTTTGGTCACAAAAACAGTATCTTGCAAACTAGAAAGAACGCAACACATCTGCCAGTCTGCAACTGCATTGAATTTATGCAACTTTGTGTGAGTCAGTGTTTTGAAAGTGCGTTCTCAAGGCCTCGGTGCCTATTCTTGCTTTCTAGCTCAGACTGGCAATTTTGCAAGAACTGGGTAATTGCTGTGTACAATCAGTTTCCATTCAGATCCTCTGAAAAGGATGTCTGCCACTATGCTTTGCAAAGGGAAGGCAAGTGGAAGAAGAAGATAATCCAAATGCTACAGCAGCTTCAATGATAACAGCCTTCAGGACCCTCCAGCAGAGAAAATGATCATCTGGAAAAGCTATCCCATCCTGAGATGATATAAACAGAATATTTTGAAGGGAAGATGGATAACTAGAAAAGCAGCCACTTAAGTTTTCAAAAACCCATCAGGCAGAACATATGCATGGAGGAGGTTCAAACTCTACCAGTTACCCTTGTATCTTTTTCTGTTGGATTCCTCATCATCTCCTAATGGTTCACACTTGATCAGATACATAGAATGAGAAAGGGATGCAAAGCTAACGTTTGGCCACAAGGTGCCACTAAACGCATACACAGTATTAGAAATCAGGATGAAGTGAGGAAAAATACAAGTGGAAACATAAAACTGATTATGTGATCTGACAGCAAAAATTTGCTTTAGTACGATCTCTATTAAAACAAAACAATAAAGGTATATTCACTTTTAAAGCACTTTTTCTATCATTTCTATTATTTTTAAATCAATTTCTAATACACTATCATTTTTAAAAGTTGGAACGGAACAAGACTGTTCAGTATTGAGTCGAAAACTGTTGATCATATTTAAAATCTGTCCTGTGCACCCTGTTACTGTACCTTTTTGTCATGGCCTTGGACAGGTACAATAAACAATTTCATAAAAAAATAAAAAATGTTGAATGCAATATCGGTTGATTAAATATTTGCCAAAGTTTCTATTTTGCAAATGAAAAAATCACCCAGAAAAAACTACAACTTCAACTTCAGTTAGTAGAGTTTACTCTCAGGTGTGCAAAGATAAGGCTGGTTACAACCTTAAGAGTGAAATAGGTGCCTCAGGGGATGGGAAGCAAAGAGGATCAGCTAGGCATAAGCAGGAAGAGCTGTGTGACCCTATAACATTTGAGAAAAGCAAGCACCATATGAACGAAATGGACAACAGCAAGAGTTACGGACAAGCATTTTGAATCCCTCTGGCTTCCTTCAACCATCAACATCAAAGTACTGATGAGATCATACTGCCATAGTTGCTGTTTTGTTGTTGACATGTACCATCCAGCTCATTTCAATTCATGATGAGCCTATGAATGAGAGAATGCCAAGAGACTCTCCTCAAGACTTGTAAACTCAGGGGTATGATTTCCTTTCACTGGGTTAGTAAAGAATGTCCTGGTGCTGCATGTCATGAATCATTACAGATTGCATGAAGAAGAAATATCCTACTAAAATAGGAAAGCATGTAACGCAACAGAGCATTTAGATATGTGCAAAGGTATTCTGATAGTGAGCAAAGATCTTTAGGTACATGAAGTGAAGTGCAGGATATACCATCAGCTAGAATCCATTTACTAAGAGGAAGGGAACATCAATTTTTCCTCAAACAGACCTTTTGTTAACAGCAGCCAAATTTTGGGTGCCTTCATGATGGAATTGCCACCAGACGCCTTCTGTTAAGGGCCAATTTGACAAAATCTGATAATACTTATTGATGGTCAAACACTTATACAGATTGAGATTCTGTTATACCCTAACATTCGGAAATGGTTTCTGGCAGAAATCGTTTTTGATAAATGAAGTAAGAAAGAAAGAAAAATAAAGAGTGTGAATGCCTGTTTAAATCAATCTCTAGTATATATTTCCAATTAATCTAATGTGCTTGTGTTTTTAAGGATATAACTGGAAAGCTGCTAGCAATGTTTAAAATGATTAATGTAATGTTGGTTAATGAAATGTTGGGCCCAGGTTTTTCTTTAGTAAATAAAAAAAATCTTGAACTAATTTGAAAATATAAAGCATTTTCAATTAATTACTCTTATAAAAACTCTTGAAAAATATATGGACGTTTGCATGGTACAGGGAGAAATATCACACATTAGCTATACACACACACAATAGATGGCTGGATTAGTCCATTTAGGACAAGACAACAGAAATCCTCTCTGACCCTGCCAGACTGCAAAACCATTGCAATTATATGGGAGATCCTGCTGGGAACATGGAGGCTTGAAAGAGTGGAGGCTTTCTCTCAGCATCTTCCAGGCTTTTTGACCAAGATCATGTGAATCTGCACCCAGCAGGTGCAAACAAACTACAGTATAAGAACGGAATTGGCGCATCCTTTTACTGGATTTCTGGTTATGTCCCTGTGGGTCACTGAGAGGTTTCCTACCAATGATGACAGAAAATACCAATTGTTCCCTTACTCCAGTGCTGATGCCACTCAATTAGTCTGAAGAGCTGTTGATATTATCACAAACAGACTCAGACATGCACACAGAATGTATGGGGGGAGAGAGAAAATGAGAGAGATTAAAAAAGTGATGACAGATCCCAGAAAGATACTATAACATTCAAAATTGATGCAATAAAATTTAATAACATTATTGAAAACAGGTGCTTTTGCATGTGGGGAAGGTTCAGGATTAGGTAGGTAAGTGGCTGTTCCATCCTCACCTGCCTCCAACAAAAAATAAAAGGAGGAACCGAAGGGTTATTTAGTTGTGATGGCTTCAGGTCAAAAGATGCTCATAAATATCCCGCAGCTGAAGCATATACTGCCCAATGCATGAGACAGTGTAAGTTTTAATATTCATAATGGCATCTGACAGGAATGAAAGCTAAGGATTTTGTGCGTCTGTGTGTGCACTTTTTTAAAATTATAAATCCACAGCCTTCACGTTAAGCTGGCACAAGTCATTTTCTGTGCTGGAACCCATGTGCAGAACAAAACTCAATTTATAAATTATTTCTGACACTGTCTGAATTTTCTAAAGCAATGTAGAGAGTTTTCTTAAAGGAAGAGTCAGTATACTCTGAATTACTTTGGCAGTAATAATGGAAATGTTATAACTTGATTTTTACAGGTGCGTAACTGAGAAAAAGTGTGAAAGAACAGCCATGTGAAAGAACAGCAGTTCTAAAAACTCGGGTCACACATGGTTTGAGTTATTGTAACCCCGCATTCTTTTTCTAACAGCAACTAATAGATGCAACCAGGTCATGCAAGCTTGCAATCAGTAAAAATAATATTGCATGCTTGCTCTTCTCAGTGGTCTGTAAATGTTGGCTTGGATTGCCATCCTGTCCCTATTGTGGCCACTTCCCCAGATCTTCCCCAATGGCTTGAGAAAGATGCAGGGTTCTCTATTATGTTCTTTTGAAAAAGAACTTCCTGCTTAACATAAAAGATTCCTCCAGCTTTTTCCTTGTACCCAAATCTGTTTTCCATTTAGAGGACTTCTTTCCTGAAGCATACGCTTGATACCCTCCTTGTGTTCTTCTAGATCAGTGGTTCTCAACCTGTGGGTCCCCAGATGTTTTGGCCTTCAATTCCCAGAAAACAGCTGGTAAACTGGTTGGGATTTTTGGGAGTTGTAGGCCAAAACACCTGGGGGCCCACAGGTTGAGAACTTCTGTTCTAGATTATTCCTGATCACCTTTTTGTTTAAAACCACTGTAAACTTGCAACTGGTTTAATCATGGCTTCATTTTGTATCTTTAAACTGATGGTTGAGTGCCCTTTTTATGGGTCAGACAAATAGAATTTTTTTAATTGGCTTCCAGTTTTAAATACCTAGTTCTTATTGAAACAATTTATTTGGGAATAGTGGAAGGTTGCTATTTAATTTGGGAGTTTATGCTGTTCTGAGACTTCAGTCCTGAAAAACAGTCCTGAAAATAAGGTTCTTGTGGGTTTTTTCGGGCTATATGCCCATGTTCTATAAACATTTCTCCTGACGTTTCGCCTGCATCTATGGCAAGCATTCTCAGAGGTAGTGAGGTCCTCTCACCTCTGCAGGAGTCTACCGTATACCATGCAGCTGTGGACAAGTCTACATAGGGACCACCAAATGCAGCGCCCAAACACGAATCAAGGAACATGAAAGGCACTGCAGACTACTCCAACCAGAGAAGTCAGCCATAGCAGAGCACCTGATGAACCAGCCTGGACACAACATATTATTTGAGAACACAGAAATGCTGGACCACACCAACAACCACCATGTCAGACTACACAGAGAAGCCACTGAAATCCATAAGCATGTGGACAATTTCAACAGAAAGGAAGAGACCATGAAAATGAACAAAATCTGGCTACCAGTATTAAAAAAACTCTACAATTACAACAGCAAAACAGCAGAGAGGAAACAACCAGGCACATCTTAACACCTCTCAACAAAAGATTTTCCCAGGCTCAGCCAGGCCTTCAAATGCTAATGAAGGTGGTCAGTTGAAACATTCAAACCTAGCTCCAGCAGAGAAGAGCTCTTTGCCCCACCCCAGCCATTCCACAGATATATAAACCCATTGTCCTAATTCCAACAGACCTCACTACCTCTGAGGATGCTTGCCATAAATGCAGGTGAAATGTCAGGAGAAATGCCTCTAGAACATGGCCCTAAAAAACCCACAAGAACCTAGTGATTCCAGCCATGAAAGCCTTCGACAATACAGTCCTGAAAATCCTTCAAATAAAAATGAATTGGTAAATATGAAGAGATAGTACACTGGCAAGAAATTCTCTATGACTAGCTTAACTTCTGTTTTTTCATGTCCCAGCCAGGCAATGTGTTTTTCTCAGAATAGAGCTGGCTCCAGATCCAAGGAGCTCCTCAGAAAAGTGCCAAATCGTGGGGCACCCTCTTATAATTACTGGGCACTTATGACTTCCCCAATCAGATCTTTTGAAAACTGTTGGCCCATAATTATCTACCAATATGTCCAAACTATACTTGCTGAAAATGGTAGGAACTGTATTCTAAAGGGCCCTGCCTCAGAGCCATATAATGTCATGGACATTGTGGGAAATTAAAATAACTACCTGCCCATCACTGATGTTCTGAGATGGAAATCCAGGATACCTGGGGACTCTGCCAGGAAGAAAACATATGTATATGAGTGGCAAGTAATGATTCTGAACCTCAGGGGAATAACAATTGCAAAATGGCCTCTGTCCAACAAACAACTATTACAAAGACTTGTGTCAAATTACTATTACGAAGTATTACTAAGAAAAGCATCCATAGGTACTTTTTTGTACAAGTCATCCTCCATACTCACAGTCTCTGCATCCACAGATTCAACCAACCATGGCTCAAAAATATTTAGAAAAATTATCCAAAAACAACACTTTGATTTTGCTGCATATCTGCTGTAGTCTCATGCTATTTCACATATCTTTGAGGTCTCTCTGGTATTTGCATTTTAAAATTTTAACTCTTACATTTGGTCCTGCCACAGGTTTTTAATTGCGTCGTGTCATTATTGTATTGTTTTGCTTTGTTATGAGTTATTTATTGTTGTATTGTTGTTGTTATGTTTTCTGATGTTTTTGGGCTCGGCCTCTTGTAAGCCGCACCGAATCCTGCGGGAGATGGTAGCGGGGTATAAATAAAGGTTTATTTTAATATTATTATTATTTGTTTGAATTGTTCATCAAGTTATATTAGCAACACATTTTTACTACAACATTGTATAAAATGTTGCTTGAGTATCCATGGATCTTGGTATCTATAGAGAGAGGGGGCTCAAATCAAACCAGTGGCCTACTATGCAAGCTTCTCTATATGAAGAGGCAAATCTTTTAAGAGTCTCTGTAGCAACACAATGGTACAGTTAAGTTACAACAAAGATGAACTGGCCAGTGTTGCCCATTTTCAACTGAAAGACTAAACTAAGTAGATCAAATAGGATCTGAGATTTAAAAGGACACCACTGCCATCACAGGGCAAACCACCGCTGGCCTCCATACTTTATTGGTTCAGAAGATACATGGATGCCAGATTCTCTATTAACTGGTAAAATAACACATCAACTTCATATCTCATTAATGAGAAAGGAGACATTTGAAATATCAACACCAACTGAATCTTTGGGAGTAGGGAGATATATGGCAAAATATTTTTGGCAAAAAATAGTAGAGGCATACTTCCTCCTTCTTTAATATCTCCTCATACCCATTAGCATGATCTGTTTCATCCACTGATGCTCCAGCTCTACAGAACAAACTCTATAGAAAAATCTGTCATAAATACCCATTTGCTGTAATTATTCAAAAGCATTATTCAGACTATAATTTCCTTGGGGCAAAGGTTCACATCTGTCTTTGTGCCAAACATACAGAATGACCTGTAATCAGTACTAAAGCAACTTGAATTTAATAGTTAGTTTCAAATGCATTTCAAAATAGCTATAAATGTTTATCTGCACTATCCCTAAAAAAGAAAAAAAAATGAGCTGAACACTTTGTCCAAAAGTAATTTATAAGGAATATGACACAACTACAAGTTATCTGCCACATGCTAGGATTAAAAGAAACAAGCTCATCAACTGAGTAAGCCATGGGGTATTTACTGATCCCAGTGAAGATACCACTGAGATAAGGATTTGGGCTATGACTATGGTCAAATTGTAATAGTGAGCAGGTAAAGCCATTTTGAAACCCTTTAGGGGCACTTGCCTCCACTCCAAAAATTGGAGATCTATATTTTTAGAAAAGGGGCCTTTTGTGACATCATTTCTGTTGCTTTATCCCCAGAGGGATCCTTCTTGTAAAAAAAAAAAAAAGGAAACAAACCACATGACTTCCCCAACCAGGAGTTGGGGAAGTCATAATAATAAATAATAATAAAACTTTATTTATACCCCGGCACCATCTCCCCAAGGGACTTGGAGCAGCTTACATGAGGCCAAGCCCAACAACACATCACTAAAAACAACAGGCAATAAGCAAAATAAACAATACAATTAATATAACTCACACATATACAAAACACACAAGGATTTAAAAACCTATGGCTGGGCCAGATGTAATAGTTAAAACTTTAAAAATAAATGCTGGACATGAACAGAGGATGTATCTAGTAGGAGGGTTTTAAATGAAAAGTAGAGAGCAACCCAACGGGTAATTAAAGTGCTTCTCAGGATATTTTGCAGGGAATTGTTTCCTTTATTCAGGGAAGGCACACTGGAACAGCCACGTTTTCAGGCTCCTCCTAAAGACTGCCAATGTGGGGGCTTGTCTGATATCCTTGGGGAGTGAGTTCCAGAGTCGGGGGGCCACCATGGAGAAGGCCCTTTCCCTCATCCCCACCAATCACGCCTGCGAAGGGGGTGGGAGCAAGAGCAGGGCCTTTCCAGATGATCGAAGAGATCACGTGGGTTCGTATACAGAAATGTGGCCATGCAGGTAGGCGGGTCCCAAACCAGTCAGGGCTTTGTAGGTAAGAACCTGCACCTTGAATTGGGATCAGAAAATGAATGGCAGCCAATGGAGCTCCTTAAACAGGGGGGTTGACCGCTCCCTGTAAGTTGCCCCAGTTAGTAACCTGGCTGCCACCCGTTGGACCAATTGAAATTTCTGAGCCATCTTCAAGGGCAGCCCCACGTAGAGTCATGTGGTTTAGTTTATGAGTTTCCTCATAAACTTACTGGTTTCAAAAACATCTCCAGCTTTGGAGGTGTTAAATACATGTCAAAATAATTTCCATGCCACTTGGAGGGCACTGAAGCATTTTGAGTTTTGAAAATTTCAAAAAAGATTTTTTTTAAAAAACAAGCAGGGTTCCCAAGGCCTTCTGATGGGCAATAATACAGATTCAACCCAAGCAGTTACCCACCCCAACATACAAATCAAAGTTCTGGCTAATGTTGCAAATAAACAGCCATCCAGAACATATTAATTTTGCCTCACCATTACAGTTCACTCCAAATGGCACGGGATCTTTTTGTTCTTCACCTATGTGATAGTTGCGTTACTGTTTTCCAGGCTGTATGGTCATGTTCCAGAGGCATTCTCTCCTGATGTTTCACCCACATCTATGGCAGGCATCCTCAGAGTTTGTGAGGTCTGTTGGAAAGTAGGCAAGTGAGGTTTGCCCTGGACATTTCCACCCTGGATATCCCACAGGTATATAAACCTCACATACCCAGTTTTCAACAGACCTCTCAACTTCTGAGGATGCCTGCCACAGATGAGGGCAAAACATCAGTAGAGAACGCTTCTGGAACATGGCTGTACAGCCCGGAAAACTCACAGCAACCCAGTGATTCTGGCCATGAAAGCCTTTAACAACATATATGTGATAGTTGATAGGACAAAAGACCATCACAGGTAAGATCAATACATCGCCTAGGGCTTCTTCTTTTTGCTACAGCTGCTTTTTGTTCATTCATTCATTTGTTTGTTTGTTTAAACTATATATAGTTAAGTCCTTTTGGGAGAGGGGGTGGGGTAGAAATAATGGTGGTGGTGGTGGTGGTGGTGGTGCTGATGATGATGATGATGATTATTATTATTATTATTATTATTATTATTATTATTATATAAGTAGCTAAAATGATAATATGGCGGAAAATGTTTTTAAACAATTCAGGTGATGATACCAAAATATGACAACATCATAGTTCTAGTTTTATGTAGATTTTATAATGTGGGAGACATCTCCTAGTGCATGAGATCTAAGAGAGGGACAGTTTAGTCCTTAAATTAATTTGTTAATTTATTATAGCTCTACAGTCCAGAGGAGCCAGCATAATATAATCGTTTGAGTGTCAGACTACAACTCTGAATCCCTGTTCAGCCATGGCAACCCATTTGGGTGATCTTGAGCAAGTCTCAATCTCCCAGCCTCAGAGGTAAGGCAAGGACAACCCCCTTTTGAACAAATCTTGCCAAGAAAACTCTGTGATAGGGTCACCACAGAGTTGCTTAAATTAGAAATTAGTTGAATGTATGCAACAGTGGCAATAGTCCAGAGACATATACAGTATATTTATATTCTTATTCCTGTGAACTGCTTTGGAAGCCATTAATAAATGCAGTATGCAAATGTTTCCCAACAAATACAAAAAAATGAATAAATAAAATTGAGATTAAATGTGATAAACTCTTCTTCATGAAAGGACTTGTACTTTTTTCAGAATGAAAAGTTCAAGAAAAATGGTTTCACAGCCAATTGTAATTTTTCCCAGCCAAACAGATTTACTTCTAGCAAAAGATGTTACAATTATCTACAACTGTCTATCCTTCTCATTTACTTCTACATCCAGTCTTCATCTATATTGATGCCAGAATGCCACCCTCCCAGACATAAATGCATACATACACACACACTGCACAGACTGTTGAGATGCAATTATTTTTCCTGACAGAAGGATCTGTGCAGTGGCACTTGCCAATGGCATTGATGTATGTGAGAAAGTAATAGGTGGGCAACTTTGCCATCTGGCAGCGCTAGACAAGGAAGGATGCCGTCCAAACATCGGGATATTGAAGTTTGAAATTTCAAGCCAAGTTGGAGTAATCTGCACTGTTAAAATGTCTGGAACATTTGACCCATTGATTCACTGACAGCAGGAGCTAACAATACAGAAAAGTAATTATCTGTGTGATTTTTTAAAGCTCCTTATCTACAAAAGATAGATGTTTTGGCTGGGGACTACAGTTACATATTTGAAAAAGAACTATACATACAACTATTTACTCGTGCCTTGGAAGACATCAAAAGGACCTCAAAAGATTTAACAAGAAGCCACGATTTAGCTTGGTAACAGATTGAAGCAAGTGTTGACATCAATCAGGCTTTTAAGAAATGGGTGTTCCTCAAAAGGGGCACCACAGCAGAGAAGGCTTCTACTACATCCTCCCATAGGGGGGAAAAAACCAAAAGAGCTCCTCCAACACACTGGAATAGACCGAAAGTGGCATTCCATTGGGTATCAGGATCCTAAGCCACATAAGGTTTTAAATATCTTCAGCAGCATCTTGAATTTAGATTGGAATTACATTGGCAGAGTCACTGCTTTAAGGCCATTGTTATACAGTTTCTATACAGTATTCTGGTCAAAAAACTTACTACTGTGTTTTGCATTGGTTGTGGCATCTGTATCATAGGCTGTGTCTATATTGCTTAAATAAAGCAGAGTCCCCTTTCAATCATTTGGATGAGTGCACCTTATTTGTGGCTGGATTTGTTACATCCAACCATTAATAAGGTGCAAAGGGTTTTGGAAGTGCAGACAGGTCGATTAGACTGGATCCGGCCCAATCCAGTGTCCACGTGTGCAACAGATTCATTGCTGTGTCGTCAATAACAAGCACCCCACACACAGGCAGAGGTTTGCTGCATCTGATGAAGTCACAACAGGACACCCAACCATGTGACCAACAGAAGCAATGTTGCCAGCAAGCCTCTGTGAGGTAGCTGTTTATGGCCAGCAACATGATGGCCATGGCAGCTCCAATTTGCCTTTGGCCCAGCCAGCTGTTTGGCTGCCAGGCTGCACTGGGGCAGCTCAGAAGCCATTTACCTTGGACTATCTGGGTAAATGTAGATCCATCATTTTCAAGGACAACCCCATAGAGAAGGGAAACAAAGAAAGCCCTTTCCCATATGCTCCCACAGTGCACAGCAGTAGTTGAACTGAGAAATTACTTGTGCATGGAGCACTATGGTGAGGTTATCCTTGTCCAGGACAGACCATAGCAGTCCAATTTATGAAGTTCACGAGGCCTTCAAGTGACAGAGATGGATCTAGGAGTGCTTCCAAGCAATGGACTTGCTCCCTGAGGGTATTTCAAAACAAGGTTTTTAATTTATAATCAGCTACCAACCTGCCTCATTTATAGAATTTTACTGAGTACTCATGTAATGATTCGTAATTCTCTTGAATTTTCCCACTGTTTTCTTCATGTTGACAGAAATGTTGCACAATAGTTTTTGATTGAAAATGCAAAGAATTGTCAATCTGGAAGTGTTCCTGGTTTCAATTTTAGATCATGTTAATCATGTAGTGTTTTCATTTTCTAGAGTATTCTGTATGTACTGAAATCAAAATATATCCGTTTCTTCATTTGGAGCATTTGTTCCTATTTGTTACAAATTTGACCACCCCCTTGCTCCTTTTTGAACAATTAAGTTTCTTACTTAAATGTCACAGATATTATTGTTGTGGTGCATCACGTTAATTGTTAAAAAGCCATAGTCTTTACAAAATGAAACATTTACTTACATCATCTTTAGCTTCAAGAGGATGAGTGATATAACTATAATTTTCAGAGTAGAGCAGTGGTTCCCAACCTGTAGTCCATGGACCATCAGTGGTCCAAAAGAATTAAAATATGGTCCACAGCCTCACCATTACTATACCATTGCAACAAGAGCAACTGGTTTCGTGAAACCCTCTTATATAGCTGAAGCTTATTAAATATGGTTTTCTGTGGGCGAGAAGATGGCAACTCCTGGATGGCATATGTTTTGTATCAGAAACTAGAACGGATGTGGTCTATCCAATGCAAAAAATTTTCATCAATTTTTTATTAAGTTTTATACAATTACAACAAAAGAGGGGGAATAATATAAGAGAATAGAAAAGTAGGAAAAAAATAGAAAGAAGAGGGAAGAAAAAAGAAAAATTCCAAAAAAAGCAAAAAAGAAAAATTCCAAAAAAAAAAGACAAAAAAGGGATGTCGACTCCCTTCTGATTCAGCTCGCATAATAGTTTCTTTTTTCTATATCTATTTATATAAGAAAAAAAACCAAAAAAAGAAAAATTCCTCAGTTCAAATAATAGTGTTCTATATTGTTTTCATATAGTCTTCGACTGCTGACCAATTAGTCTCTTTAATTGGATTGCCTGTATTCTTTTTTAATAAAAATGTTAACTTGTCCATGTCCTTTATTTCGTTTATCTTGTTAATCCAGTGGGATTTTTCTGGTATTTCTTTCTGTTTCCAAACTTTAGCATAAACAATTCTGGCTGCCGTTGTCAAATATGTGAACAAGATGTCTTCATTGGAGTCCAGTTCAATGTCTCCGTCAACAATTCCCAATAGATAATATTCAGCCTTTCTTGGAAATTTCTTTTTAAATAATTTCTGCATTTCTTCATGAATGCTTTTCCAGTACTTTTAAGACTCTCTGCAGCTCCACCATTGGTGAAAAAAGGTCCCATCATATTCGTTACACTTCCAACAGGCTTATCCAATGCAATTTTATGAATCAGCACCCCGAATAACCAAACCTTGGTCAAGTGGTCTCTCGTCACAAAAAAAAGGTTGGAAACCACTGGAGGATGTTCTTGCAAAATATTTGTCTAAAGTGTAAATGAACAGCCAAATGCACTTTTGATCATTTCCTTAGCATTCTCAGTGAAAAAGAAACTCCTACAAGTGTCAGAGATTGAACACTTGGACTTGGAGAATACCAGCAAAATGTATTTCAATTCCCACTCATCATAATGAACATTTGTTCTACTGAACAGTTTGTTCTCTGTTAGAAACAAAGCAAATTGTCATCATTGTGGCAATAATTGCTGTGCACATAACAAACCTCAAAATGTATCAGCTGCTGGAGTAGAAAATAAACACATTTGAAATGCATAGCTTTATAAGGAATTATTAGGAAAGCCTAAAATCAGAACTGGGAGCAAAATCTCAGGAATCATGTTCTCCCATTTAAATCTATTTTATATGCCCTCTACTTTCACAGGTGTTTGGGGCACAGGGCCCTGCAAAAGGGGAGATGATTTTTAAAAAACACTTCTGAACCCAAGAAATCTCCTCCAAAAATCTCTATGTCTGCTGGAAATTGACCATAGGTACATCAGAAAGAGGACCTACAAATTCCTAGACAGAATGTATTAATCAAAGCCACAAAATCAAATCCACAAATGTCACACCTGCAAATGTGGAGGGATAACTGTATTATGAGATCCTCCTCCTCATTGTCCCATTGGCAAAAGAAGGGAAATAGGCAGGAAACAAAAAGGACCTCATTATCAGCAGACATAAGCCAAGAACGATGTTGTTTCCCCTGAAGTGGCTTTGGGAATGGTAAATGCCTCCCTGGGTTTAGTACAGCTGTGTCCCCAGCTAAACCTTTTAATATACTAAATAAAACATCTAGAATGCCACAACAAAGTGCAGAGCTTAGAAACAGTTCTAATCTAATTGATTATTTTACTATTTGGGGTAAAAAGGACAGAGTGATGTTAACTACAAGATACCAAACTTCTGTTAACATTACATGTTTGGTGTTTCTGCTGTTCTGAAGACTACTCAAAGCAATGGATTCAAATTACAGGAAAGGAGATTCTACCTGAACATTAGGAAGAACCTCTTCACCATAAGAGCTGTTCAACAGGGGAACTCACTGCCTCAGAGCGTGAAGGAAGCTCCTTTTTTGGAGGCTTTTAAATAGAAGCTGGATGGCCATCTGTTGGGGGCACTTTGATTGTGTCAAGATCTGACAAGGCCCTTCTCTCTACTCCATCACCCTCAGAAGTACATTTAATGGCAAGGCAGAGAAGGGGTTTTCAGTGGTTGCTCTTGGGCTCTAGCAATACCTTCCCAGAGAGATAGACTGATACCTTCTGTATTGTCCTTGTGCGAGGAAATAATAATAATAATAATAATAATAATAATAATAATACACATAGAGCAGTGGTTCTCAACCTTCCTAATGCCATGACCCCTCATGTTGTGTGATCCCCAATCATCAAATTATTTTCATTGCTACTTCATAACTGTTATTTTGTTACTGTTGTGAATTGTAATGGAAATATCTGAAATACAGGATGTATTTTCATTCATTGGACCAAATTTGGCACAAATACATGATACATCCAAATTTGAATACTGGTGGGATGGGGGGGACCGATTTTGTCATTTGGAAATTGTGGTTGCTGAGATTTTTAGTTCACCTACAATCAAAGAGCATTCTGAACTCTACCAACGATGGAGTTGAACCAAACTTGGCACACAAAACTCCCATGACTGACATAAAATACTGGGAGGGTTTAGTGGGTATTGACCTTGAGTTTTGGAGTTGTAGTTCACCTACATCAAGAGAGCACTGTGGAGTCAAACAATGGTGGATCTGGACCAATCTTGAAATGAATACTCAGTATGCCCAAATGTGAACACCAGTGGAGTTTGGGGAAAACAGACCATGACATTTGGGAGTTGTAGCTGCTGGGATTTATAATTCACCTACAATCAAAGAGCCTAATGAACCCACCAATGAGAGAATAGGGCCAAACTTCCCACACAAAACCCCTATGACCAACAGAAAATACTGGAGGGAATTGGGAAGAATTGACAGTGATTTAAGGGAGATGTAATTCACTTACCTCCAGAGAGCACTGTGAATCCTAAAGACTATGGATCTGGACCAAAACTGGCACCATGCTGCCATGCAAGGAGCATGCCTGTTTTCTCCTCCCCACTTCAACACTCAGAAACAGTCCTCCCCTTGGCTGAGTGGCTAGCCAATCACAGCAGGAGGAGGGCTTTTGGGGGAGGATTCACAGTCTGTTTCAACAAAGGAAGAGGCGGACAGACGAAAAGATCTTCAGCCTTCTCTGCCAAAGGGGTCCATAGGACAATCAGAAATATGTGTTTTCTGATGGTCTTTGGTGACCCTTCTGAAAGACCTATCTCATGACCCCACCCCAAGGGTCCCAACCCCCCAGGTTGAGAATCACTGACAGAGGGTGACCAGTCGAAGAGAGGGTCCACTAGTTATTTGTTCAATGCCAGAACAACATGAAGAAACTCCCCATTTCAAAAAGCCAGACCCACATACAAAGAGTGATGGGAAAAATGATAGGGTGACAAGCTTCCTTGCCTTCTGGAATCACAACAGGCTGTGTATTCTCTATCTTCTCATGGTTTGTGTAGACAGATGGACAATGTCTGAACAGAACTAACTGCTAGCACAAGGGAAAGAAAACAGATGGGATATACTGCGAACACAAGTAAACAGAGGGAGAGATGTCATTACTGCATATTCATGTACTTAGGCCTTGTTGGAAAATTACACAAGGACAGGGTGGTTGTGTCAAAAACTTCACATACTCATGTACAGAAATGGATTTTCAGAAAAACCTGAAAGAGTACTAATATCAAAACAATGTTCTGGGAAGCAGCTCTAAGCAAAAAAAAAAAGTGGCAAATATTGAAAATGAGCGAAATATGACTTCTTCCAAGCATGCAAATAACTGAAGTAGTATTGGAATTCAGGATATTAAAGCTCACATTCTTGACTGTTGCGTTAAAAAAATCCCCCACATAATCACTAGTGTATATATCTATCTGTCAGTCTCCCATTTCTTTTTCTTGTTTTCCTTTTTTGAGAGCAGGAGAAAACACTTAAATAAAACCTTGCAGACAGAGGCTGTACAATGGCCACCATCTGATATGAACTCTATTAAGTACTAACAGACTTCTACTTAGGTACAATATCTCCACACTGGTATGCTACATACTGAAAAAGATATCCCAAAAATGTGAAGTGCAGTGCTTTCTAATGCAAGGTTAAAACAAAAATATATTGAATCCCGAGTAACACTTAAATTAATATTCCTGGGGTATTTCCTCCCTATAAACAGTATATATTACTAGCAGAGTATGCCATGTGGATAGTTCTGCAGTACGTCTATTACTGTAGCCATCTCTCTGCAAGTCTTATTTTAATTGAGATCTTATGTCCCTCACGTATGGTAGGACATAAATACATATCCTAAGGACCCATTAGTATGAAATACAGAATAGCAGAAGTCCAAGGCATCTGGAGCATATTTCTTTGAGCAAAGAGAAACAGTATATTTTAAGATATGTGGATACTGATCTTGTATGGACAATCCAATATACTGGTGTGTAAACAATTCTTTCAACTGCATCCGTTCCTAATACTTATGAGTGTAACAACAGTGGCAACAGATGAAATCACAGATACTGAGAAAGTTAATTTACATCCCTATCTTTTCCCATAATTCTAAACTGAACTGTTACTCTTAATATATCTAAGGAGAGGAAATTACATTCCAATCACCGGGACTTTCCATCTCCAGCTACATAAATCAAGAAGAAACGCCAGTATGCCCTCTTTTACAAGCTATAAGTGCTATTTTCATTTTATAAATGCTGAAGAAAACTACTGAATTTGTATAAATCCTTTACTTCTCTCTAATCTGCTTACCATTCCAGTTTTTCCAATATATTAAGAAGGTCTACCAGATGGAAGCTAGAGCAAGAGAGGGTGCCTTTCAGGAATGCTAAAAACCTGACCTCCTTGAAACAAAAACAGCAGGCTCACCTGCCAACTTGGAGCTCCTTAACTCACTAATTTACTCCTGATTATGGTTGAAGACATAAAAACAAGGGGAAAAACAGTTGGCTGCCTTGCGAGGACTCTAAATTAAATCTGTAATTTATTTAGTTTTTCTTCCATAGCGATGTTACTCAATGCTAAAAAAAATCTAACCGCACATTTTCTTGTGTGGATGGATTTAGGTTGATTTGAATACTATATGGAGTAGAACATCTCAGTATCTTGATATTTATTTATTTCATTGTAAGGCTAGGAAACTTTCCAGACATTTTGGACTGAAATCTCCATCACCATGCCCAATGAGCAAAGTCAAGGGAGTTGTAGTCTAACACATCTAGATGAATGTATGCACAAATGGAAATGTATCTGTTATCTGCGTATGTATCTTTTAAAAACATCCACACCAAACAGATACATCCATTTCTATACAGTAACATATAGCTAAATTCAATATTGTCATGTTGTTTTAAATCAGCATCAGAAAATAAGTTAAAATGTTAATAATGCAGTTGTACGAAAGCTACTTTATGATCTCAATTTCATATTGTTTCAGATATTAAAATGAAGTTGTCCCCCCCCCCCCCAATAGAGCTTGTGGGGCTTAGTAGTGACATTTTAGGTCATTATTATTATTATTATTAGTAGTAGTCGTAGTAGTAGTAGTAGCATTTACATCACGCTTTAGCTCCCCTGAAGGGGACTCAAAGCATCTTAAAGGTCTCCTGGATTTTCTCATCCCTGGTACTGAACAAAAAAATAAAAATATAATAATTGCAGTCACAAAATGTCTTATCATTTGCAGGGAACAGAATTAAATCTTGTTCTGACATATAGTGAAAATATCTGAAGAGCCAAAAATACAACAGGTGTCACTGGAATTTACAATATTCAAAGTGCCCAAGGATAGAACAGTGGCTGCAGGCCTATGAGTCTTCACTCAGACAATTAGCCTATACATAGACATCCTGATGTTGTACTCAATAAATAGCACTTATATCTCTTATATCTCTGTCCATTAGAGAACTGTCCATTACATCCTTTAAACTGTGGCACTTTTTCACTGAATGGTAATCTCTTCACATTATTGGAAATTTAACCCATCTCTTTGATGGAACAATGCTGCCCTGGCTACGACATTCCCACCCACCCTCTCAGAAGCATCTTTGGGAAAAGGAAGAACCACAGCAATGCTGTAAATTCCTTCTGGCTCCGTTTCCCACCTGGCCCATGACTACAGGAAGATCCCAGAAGTACTGGGAAAACCATGGGTTCTCCATCCCTCCTGATGAAATGATGACTGTGCCCAATGATAACTAAGGAGCTCTTTGGTAAAAGAGTGAGCCGTCAGTTTCACAAGTGAAAGGAAAGACATGAAGGGGGAACATATTTCTAATTTAATCTCTATATAAGCAGTTTCAATATTGCTAGGGTATTGCATAACTGATTCAGAATGGGATTGCTTGATTAATAGCCTACAAATACATGAACTGTATTTGAAGGAGTAATGCCGCTTCCATGTCAACCACTAATAAATATTTTGTCTATTTTAGTCTAAACTTTAAAGGAACTATCCAATGTGATGAATCATATCCCCAAAAAGAGGTCCAGCAGGTGGGACAACTCCTTTAAAGTTCAGACTAAAACCTGGAATACATTCACTACCCTACTGACATGAAAGCCACCAGCCACCAACAAATTTACATAATTCACCAACAAATCAGGGAAAGACCGATAGTAAGATTCTACCTTGCAAGATATATGTTTGGAGTCAATGAAGTAGCAAAGCAATACTATCTCCTTCTACAGATTTAACATCCCTTATTCGGATTTCTTAAATTCAACATATTGCAAAATCTAAAGCTTTCCACATTTGTGGATGAGATAGTGACACTTTACTTTCGGATGGTTCAATGTACACAAAATTTCTCTTATGTACAAAATTATTAAAATTTTGTGTATAAAATTACCTATAGGTGAGGTATATATGATGTATGTGAAACAAAAATGAATTTTGTGTTAGACTTCGGTCCCGACTCCAGTATGTATCTTTATGTACATGCATGTAAATACAAGTATTCCAAAATTAGGGGGAGGGGGAATCCCCCCAAACATTTGATCGCAAACATTTCAAATAAAGGATTCTCAACTTATATAGAAGATACCATCTTCTATACAAGTTAAGCCCCTTTTCTCCACCTCACCAAAAAGCCTCTCTGTCTCTTTTTATCAAAAACTGCAAGGACCTTTTACAAAATTATCTGAAATGTGTTTATCAAATACCATTAGCCAGAGGAGATGCATTGTAAGACAATAAAATAAAAGCAAACAAACAAAGAAGACATGCAATGTAAGAACACTTTTATTGTCCATCCTAACTTATTTTTTACATTAAAAATAATATAAAATTTATGTAAAGCAACACACACACACCTATATATATATATATGCCGTGTGTATGTGCGTGTTTGTTGCTTTACATAAATTTTATATTATTTTAATGTAAAAAATAAGTTAGGATGGACAATAAAGGTTATATAAATTCCTTGTGGACTGGGGAATTATGGGAAAACTCAGAACATAAGCTAAGAGAAGCTCATAACGTGGAACATGAAATGAGTGGTGTTCTGTGTTCTTTCCTTCTGGCAGAAGACAGAATGAATCTATTGTCTGGACTAAATCATGCATTACTTTGTGTGGCAGGTGATCTCTCTTATAAATCTGCTTGCATCACATCAGTGTAAACTCAAGTAATAGGGTACACAAGAAGATTGACAGGCATATTCCTCATTCCAGCATATTCCAACAGGGACTGTAATAGTTGCATATTTAAAAGCTGCTTATTATGTAGAATGCTCAAACTGTGTTGGGACTTCCCAAATATTCCCAAAGACCACAAGTCATTTAGGGATGCACTTTTTTGCTCTTTGTACAATTAAAATGTTGGATAGCAATCAGAAATAAAATCACACAATTTCAGAATTGGAAAGGGTCTTAGCAGTGATTTGATCCAACTCCCTGAGCAATACAGGATGACAAATATTTTTCATCATCAACAACATTGTCACTTCTTCCTACTCCTTATCTTGGATGACATTTTTTTGAAAGACTCAAAATGTCTTACAGATAAAATATGCTAAAAGTATGCATGTGCATGTGTGTGTATATACACAAAAGCACATATAGATATACATACACATATACAGACATACATACACAGTAATAAAACCTCTCAAGAACAAATTACTGAATAAGAATAATCAATTGCCCAGAAGACATTATTTTAAAACTGGCCAATGGTGAGAGGGCCGGTGTCTAATTCTATATATTATCTTCTTTTATAAAAATAAACAGACTTTATTTTAATAAATGAATAAAAGCAAAACTGGCTTTCTTTCAAGTATTATTTAAATACTATGATCAGAGTAATCCATCAGCTGAATGCACAAAACAATTGATCTAGTATTGGTTGTTATTGGTGCCTAGTAAGCAGTTATTGAGTAACATAGCAGTGCATTGACCTTCATTGCCATTTTCATAACCCAAGGATAGAGGAAAGAGTTGCTCCTTTGTAGGAAAGTGTCTTTTTCTCTGTTCCCATTTTAAAAGAAATGAGGATATAAATTCCAGAAATAAAATAATAAATATCTCCAGCAAAAGCACTAGTCAACCTTATATTAGATTAGAAGCAATATGGGACAGGTCAGAAATAACAGCTAGAAACAACAAAATGGATGGCTATACCTTAATACAAGTATAGGGTACACCTTAATACAAATATTTAGATCTGAGGGCATTATCTAAATTTCCAGCAATTTTGAAATCAATATAATCTTAGGAGAATTTAAAGGCACCAGATCCCATCTAACCAGCTCTGGTTAGTACTTTCATGGGAGCCTGACAATAAATACCTGGTGCTAGAGAGTATATTTCAAAGGAAGGAACTGGCAAAACCACCTCTCACTATTCCTTGTCTAAGAAAATTCATGGGGTCATCATAAGTAAACAGATAACTTGACAGCATACACGTACAAGTCTTAAGTCAGCATAAACTGCCTTATACTGATAGAAAAGTGGGATAAAGAAAAGTAAATAAATACATGTCAGCTTCCTTCAAAGGGGGCGAAGAAAGCTATAAAGTGTATCTGTCTGAACGGATCTCCCTCTACGTCCCACCTCGGAACCTAAGCTCCTCTGGGGAGGCCCTGTTCTCGACCCCGCCTCTATCACAAGTGAGATTGGCGGGGACGAGGAGCAGGGCCTTCTCGGTGGTGGCCCCCCGCCTGTGGAATTCACTCCCCAGGGAGATTAGATCGGCAACGTCCCTTCTTTCATTTAGGAAAAAGTTGAAAACCTGGATATGGGACCAGGCATTTGGATATTCTGGCAGCTAAAGAAAGATTTGATGACGAGCTGGAATTTGACGAGACAGAATGGATTTACGGAACTCCAAACGCTGAGCTCAGGATTAGCCTACTACTGTGTTTATTGTACTGTTTTGTATTGATGATTTAATTTTTAATTTGTAACTGTTTTAATTGCTTTTATATATGTATGTATATGTGATAAAGGCATCGAATTGTGCCTTCCTCTGTAAGCCGCCCTGAGTCCCCCCTTGGGGGTGAGAAGGGCGGGGTAAAAGTGATGGAAATAAATAAATAAATAAAATCATGAAGCCACCATGGGAATCTAGACCGGAAACCAAGGAGAGGCTGGATTTAATCCTAGAACCGTACATTCCCACTCCTGCCCAAATTGCCATGATATGTCTCAGATCTGGAAGACATATTTGCTCTTTCAGTTCTTCTGATGAGACAGGAAGGTTTGGATGTCTTTGTAACTTGTTTCAAATGAGTAAGCACAGTCTGTTTCAATCGTTATCTGATGTTTAGGCTCCTCTAGTCTGGCCGTCTGCAGAGAACAGAGCAATCATCCCTGATCTCCATCATTTGATTAGAGGCAGGATCCCTTGTGTTGGTGAGGCACCAAGGAAAACTGAGATGTTTGGAGCAGATAGTGACATTTCTATAGAGTGGCATTGTCATCCACAGACCTGATTGTATCATTAGTTACAAACTATGACTATTCTCTTCTTAACATTATTTAGGTCATTGACAGGTCTGGACAAAGGCTGTTTTCATTAATTATTGATGCTCACTATATAACACAAAGTCAGATAGTGTTCTAAAATATAATGACCCACATTCCAATATGGATTTGAATACATCTGGTTCCAAGAACATAATGGTGGAGCTTTATATTATTGAAAACTGACCCTTTCCAAACCCAGATTTACAACATTATTCTTGAGTGCCTGCAAAACAGATCTCCATAAATATACTCTCTAATTCTGTAGGGGAAATACTCACAAATTGTTTGTTTATGGACATGAGACTCTCTTTCTCAATCTTCATGGGCCCTGAAAGCCTTTGCTATTGCTTGATCAACTGCAGCCCATAAACCCAGTATTAGAAACATTCATTTTCAACATTCATATATTATTGATATATCTCTACTGCTGGTTGTGCTCCTATCACAAGCATGCCACAAGTGGGACAATGTGGGGGTAGAGAAAGTTTGAGATCTGAATAATAAAATACCATACTGTGTTGAAATAAAGTAGGTTCGCCTGCCCAATATGTCACTGTCCAAATCAAAACCATATCCCTTTGGAAGAACTGGGAGCACTATACCTGCGTTGACTATGAAACTAATCCCTTAATAGTGGACTTTCAGAAATGTGGGAAAAAGTAGAAGAGAAATACATGACAAGAATTATTTGATAACTGTGTAGTTGCCTAATAAAAAGAAGTGAGTGAAGCATGAGAATTAAGTACCAAATGTATGGAAGCATCCTTGAAGAAAGGGTGTGGACAGAAATTAGAGACACTCACAGCAGAAAATCACAATGCTCGGGAAACCTAGAGGCCACATGTGGATCTGAAACAAGCAGTGACTTTTGGTGTCAGCCTTGTCTGCAAAGGTACTACAGAACATCTTTTCTCTCCAAGGATACTTCAGTAAGCCTACCAAAAATAGTCTATAGCATATTTAAAGAAAGTTTTTAATAGTAAGAATTTCTGATTCTACATACTGAATAACGAATATACTGCAGCTAAGAATCAAAGAATTCTCAGACAGTATTCAACACGCTGCAGCTTCAGGTCCACCACAAAAGATACACAGCACTCTGCTCCTTCTCTTACAGGAAGTCTGAAGGGCATTTTTTGTCCTCCTTGCACATCTGTTAGGCCCTATTAATTAGCTCTCTGCAAAAGAAAACACTGCCATTAATACACCTTGGTCCTTTCCGCTTCTGGTGTGCTACAATTTGGTTGTCACTATAGATTGCATCTTTGGTATTTCAGAAGCATTTGCTCTTAATAGCATTCAGGTCTAAATGGATTTAGCAGGAAGTGGTTTGAGTAGAAGGGACAGGATAGTGGAGGCAAGTTCTGCTCTCATATAGTGTACTCCAGTTTGAAGGCCTGTTTATACTTTCATCCTTACAATTTGACAATCTGTCTTATAATCATCAGACTTATCCCATAATGTGCATTGACAATTTCAGTAGAAATTTCCCTTGGTATGCAGTACGATCCCTCCTTTTAAACTCCCCGTCTGCCTGTGCCATCTCAGTTCATTCAACCATTCTAAGTATGGAGCCCCTTCTCACAACCTCTCGGCTGTCTGAATTAATGTTATTAATCTGACTTTTCCTTAATACTTTAAAGAGAAGAAATCTAAAATGGCATCAAGGAAGGCAAATGCCATGCCTTCTGTAGTACCCTCTGCATAATAAATGATAAATCTAACCCCAAACATAGAATTTCTAGTGCACTTGCAATTTAATAGTCAATTTTATTTTTGATTAACCCACACTAAAAAAAAATGTTTTCCAAAGTATGTCTTGGCTATGATATACCACAGCCTGCTTTCTTGTTCACTTGGTTTAATATGCTTTCTAATCTTCTCATTCCCCTTTTCAGCAGCTCAAACAGAAATGTCTTTTTAAAAAAGAAAGAAGGAAGGAAGGAAGGAAGGAAGGAAGGAAGGAAGGAAGGAAGGAAGGAAGGAAAGGGAAAACTTCTTTACACACTTTCTTTCTTGACTGCGTAGCCTGAGCAGGTAACAAAAAGGGAGACTGATGGAAGAAACTTTTGGTGACTCACTATGACATGGCTGTTTTTGCCTTTTGGCAGGCTGAAATAGGGACTCTGAACAATCTTCCTTCAGTCACAAGCATGAATTGAACCCCCACGTAACAAAGGAATAGAATATAAAATAACATCTGGCTGGCATCCTGGCCCAGTTACATCCACCAGAGAGTTAGGGGACTAGAGCAAAATAGCAACACTCCATGAGTTCAACAGGCTATACTGCTGTTATAAAGAGAAGATTTACACATGCTCTTTATAAGACTTTTGATTTGGACTATCCTAGAGAATAAAGCATCTCTGTGTGTTTATTACTGATTATAGTACCATCAATGTTCAATTTGAGAGAGGAAGATTAATTTACAATATTAAAGTGCATAGGACTCACATTTGTTCTCAGAGCCATTTTAAGCACCCAAAACAACCATATGTAGAATCCACTTTAGGCAATCTGAAGGCCTATGAGTGAGGCATGGCAGCAATCACCTTCATGTCAGAGTAAGTGAGGGTCTGCAAAACATCATAGTGTATTCCTGGCTTATACGTGCAACCTGAGCATTTAAAAAAGTAAAAATAAGGATGGAAAAAAACTCATTCTCATACTGAGCTATAGTCTTTTTTCATACCAAATGCTATTAAATTGGGGGTTTTTTAATGTAGTATGAGCTTTTGTATACAATTAAACACTGGAGTTGATCTAGGAGGAAGTCTTGGGAGGGCAATTTATTTACTAAGTAGATTAATCTTTGCTGTACATTGGGAAGTGTATGGCTTTAAAAATGAGACTCTAAACTAGTCTCAGACCCACTTCCAATTTGTAATACTAATAGTGGACTACAAGACAAGACAACCATAAGCTGTTATCTCCCAGAACAGTCCTCAATTTGCAACAGGAGCACAGTTTCTCCAGAACCCTACAGCATTACAAGGTTCTCATTATTGCAATTGGCCAGCTTGATTAGCATTTAAAAACCTTGTAGCTTCAAAGCCTGGCTGTTGCTGCCTGGGGGGATCCTTTGTTTGAGAGGTGTTAACTGTCACTTGATTTATGGCAGTCTGCAATCCCCCTGTTTTTGAGTGGTGTTCTTTATTTGCTGTCTTGATTCTGGTGCTTTTTTTTAATACTGGTAACCAGATTTTGTTCATTTTCATGGTTTCTTCCTTACGTTGAAATTGTCCACATGCTTGTGAATTTCACTGGCTTCTCTGTGTTATCTGACATGATGGTTGCCAGAGTGGTCCAGCATTTCTGTGTTCTTGAATAATATTCTGTATCCAGGTTGGTTCATCAAGTGCTCTGCTATGGCTGACTTTTCTGGCTGAAGTAGTCTGCAGTGCCTTTCATGTTCCTTGATTCATGTTTGGGCACTGCATTTGGTGGCCCTATGTAAACTTGTCCACAGCTGTATGGCATATGGTAGACTCCTGCAGTCATGGACCTTATCACATTGGGATATAATCCATTTATATCAGTATGCATCCAATAGTTTTTTGGGATGGATGCATACTGTATTGGCATGGGATGCATACGCTCCTCTCATCATACCTGATTATTACAATTCTTATGATTTGAATACTGCACTTTGACTCATCACACCAAGGAAGGCTGGCTCCTCCCAATCCATTCTGTTCAAACCTTTGCTCATGTCAAATTTCCAGAGACAGGACCAAGCTTAGGGAATCCCTTCCCGCACATGCTTAGAGAGTCTTGTTTCCTGCTTTCCCACTTGCCACTCTCTCCTCCCCTTCTGATGGTGTAGCAAATAGAACTCTGTGAGGAATGTCCTGTTAAGCTTGTCTCTCCTCTGAGCTAAGCCATGTGATCAGGCCTACTTCTTTCTTGCTTTTATTCTCTTTGTGAGGATGCATTTTGCTTTTTTTAAGGGCAAAATGAAGCAGTATGAACCTTTTGCCTTCTGTTTTTGTTAGAAGATGAAGTTAGTTAGTTAGCTCCAAGACTTTTGTATCTTGAATGTGTTTCTTTATCCAGAATAAATGCTTTGAATCTTAAGACTGACCCTGCAATTCTTGGCCATCTTAACATTTCTATTTCTGCTCATCACATGTAACCTTTTGCTGGTTATGAACTGATATTCCAATACTCTGCAATCTTTTGGTGGAATCATCCTAACCGAGGGTTATTTTTGAGCCTAACGGATCTAATTCCCCAACACATTCAAAATACCCCAAACATCGCTCTATGACCTTTAAGAAAGTATAGCTGCTGATGGGATGAACACATATTTTCCTATCAAAAACAGCACTTCGGCAACGGAAGAATCCATAGTATTTCACAAAATGTGATTAAAATTCCGTCTCTAAATAACCCATTTCTACGATGCTTTGCAGACAAATTCTGATGGAATATTGACGGAATGTGGCAAACGTCATGTGGTGGATCCCATTATTCTCAAACAGTCTCAGAAATGGAGTATTTCCCAATGTGATAAAGTCCATTGAGAGGATCTCTCTTATCCTTTGCTGAACATAGTATTTGTTGAATTTTCCTGGTTGGTCTGTAGATTAATTGTAGGTTATGTTCCTTCATTCAGTTCCCTATGTGGTTAGTATTCCCTTGATGTATGATAAGAATATTTTTCCTATAGGTGGATCATTGTCTTGACTCTTATTGCTTGTTTTTTGGTTTTGCAACTCTTCTGATGTCTGTGGTGGAGTATCCATTGGCTTGTAGAGCTCAGTTCATCTTGGAGGTGGTGGGATTCACAGATTGTATTTGCACAGTCTACCAGGGCCTGAATTGTGGGGGTTTTTTAACCTGGGTGATGGTTGGAGTTTTTATGTAAGTATCTATCTATGTGTGTAGATTTTCTGTAAACTGTGTGGCCCAATTGTTGATTTGGTTTGCGGATAACTGGGATATCTTGAAATTATAGCTCTCCTTTGTTTTCTTTTTCTATGGTGAATTGGATGTTTGGGTGGATGTTCTTGAGGTGGTCCAGGATCTTGTTTAGTTTTTCTTCTCTGTGGATCCAAATACTGAAGGTATCATCTAAACCATATAGTGGGCTTTTTTTGTTGCTGTTTCCAGGATTTGTTTTTCAAAGTATTCCATGTAGAAATTTGCTATGAGCGGGCTGAGATGGCTCCCCATGGCTACTCCATCTTTCTGTTCATATAATTCATTGTCCCACTGGGAATAGCTTGTAGTGAGGCAATGGTGAAGCAGGGTTGTGATGTCTTCTGGAAAATTCAGGTTGATGAATGCAATGGTGTATGCTATTGAGACCCTGATGAATAGAGACACCACTTCGAAGCTAATCAGTTTGTCATTGATGTTGAGTTTGAGATTGCTGATTTTTATATTGTTCCTTTGACTGCTACTGTTTCTTAATCCTGACCTTATTTATTGCTGTCTTAAAGCAAAACTACATACTACATGTCACACCCACAGGAAATAGTTTGAAAACATTTTCTCTCTTTCTTTTACCTTCAAGAGGCTATGTGTGGCCCTGATCCAATCAGGACATAGATGTGGGTAGGAAGGGCTTTATTTGTAACTCCCACCACACACTGCTGATTATTATTTCAAAATCTTACTTCCTCACTTACACAAGGATTGCAGAAAGGACAGAGGACTTTCATATTGCAGTTTTAATTCCTAAACCCACCTTCAATCATACAGTCAACATTTTTTTTATTTTTTAAAAAGGTGGATAAAATATCAGTCTAGAGAAATAAGTGTACAAATGGTTGCACACAGGGAGAAGCTGCACATGTAGCCTGAGACCTTTATCAGGATGAGCTGTAGTATTTTTCTTATGCCTGTTAAAAGGAGTGGTATATTGGAGAAATTGCTAGCCTATCTTATTGTATTCATAAAATATTGTCAGACACATTTCATAAAATCCATGAGTTAGACTAGCTCAGGAAAATGAAGGCAGCTTATCAATTCTCCCTAATCCTCAATGCCATGGTAACTGCAGGATTTGATTCTTTTCCCAGACAGTTATAAGCAGACTCAGTGATTTTATTCATCAATTAAAAGGAAGCACCTTGCTTGATATTAGAGGCCAAGAAAAATTGCTTTGGAGATTTAAAAAAATCTAAGAAGTAATAATAATCATAATCATAATAAAACTTTATTTATACCCCGCCAGCATCTCCCCTTGGGGACTGGGGGCAGCTAACACAAGGCCAAGGCCAACAATGACAACAAGACAAAAAGAGTACAAATATACAATAATACATTAAATAAAATGTAATAAAATATAACAAAACAAAGTAATACAAGATATACACAGGATATAAAATAAAATAACAAAAATTGAGCAGAGTGGGCAGGGCCAATTGCAAAGGATAGAATTTTAAAAACCCTGGGTGAGATGGATGAGTAGGGTAGTATATCTGGTGGAAGGTTCAGATGGGACAAACTATGGGGTTTAGTTTCACTAAAGGATAAGATAAGTGCATCGAAGGGCATTTTGTACTGAGTTGGTCAAGGTATGGGGCTTTGTTGTTTATTCCTCAAAGGCACACATGTTTTTAGGCTCTTCCTGAAGGCTGCCAGGGTGGGTGGTTGCCTAATCTCTCTGGCTAGAAGGTTCCAAAGTCGAGGGGCCACCACAGAGAAGGCCGTCTCTCTCATCCCCACAAGTCACACTTGTGATGGAGGTGGGAGCAAGAGGGGGACCTCCCCAGAAGGGATCATACAGGTTTATAGAAAGAAATGTGGTCACTAAGGTAGGCAGGTCCCAAACCATTCAGGGCTTTCAAGGTGTACCTGCACCTTGAATTGGAACCAGAAAATAAATGGCAACCAGTGGAGCTCCTTAAACAGGAGGGTAGACAGCTCTCTGTAATTCGCTCCAGATAGCATTCTGGCTGCCTATCGCTGGACCAGTTGAAGTTTCTGGGTCATCTTCAAGGCCAGCCCCATGTAGAATGCATTGCAATAGTCCAATCTAGAGGTAGCAAAGGCATGGGCCACTGTGGCTAAATCTGACTTCACGAGGTACGGTCACAGCTGGTGCACACGCTTTAGTTGTGTGAAAGCCCTCCCAGCAACCGCCGACACCTGAGCATGAAGCATTAGCGCTGAGTCTAGGAGGACCCCCAAACTGCGGACGTGTGTCTTCAGGGGAAGTGCAACCCCGTCAAGCACAGGTGGCCACCCTACATCCTGATCCAGCCTGTGATTGACCTGGAGGACCTCTGTCTTGTCAGGATTAATCTTCAACTTGTTCGCCCTCATCCAGACTGTCACAGCAGCCAGACACTAGTCCAGTATCCAAGGGGCTTCCTTGGATTTAAGTGGAAACGAGTAGTAGAGTTGGGTGTCACCCATATAGAGATGTCACCGAAATCCAAAACTCCGGACGACATCACCCAGCGGTTTCATGTAGATGTTAAAAAGCATGGGGGACAGAATGGAACCTTGTGGGCCAGGAGTCCGAGCAGGTATCCCTCAGCTTCACCAACTGGGAACAATCCTCCAGGAAGGACTGGAGCCACAGCAGAGCCATGCCCCCGAGTCCCATACCAGAGAGCCGGCCCAGAAGGATACCATGATCGATGGTATCAAAAGCCATTGAGTTGTCCAAGAGAACCAGCAGGGCCACACTCGCCCTATCCAGTTCCCTGCGGAGGTCAACCACCAAGGTGACCAAAGCCATCTCAGTACCGTGACCAGGCCTGAACCCAGACTGTGACTGGTCTAGAAAGTCAGTACTATTCCTGTCAATGCCCACATAAAATATACAGCACATATTTAACAAGCATTTTAATAGCCTTATCAACTACTGATTTTGACACCAATGAACACTTGCGTGAAAGTGGACATGGATTAATAGTACCTACAGAGTAGCAGACAGATCTTACTTCATAGCATCCACTTATATGCTAATAACTTCATTTAATGAAATATCCTCATTTAATATGGACCATGAGACCTTATTGGGGAAAAAATGCTTTGTACTTGCTGGGCTTTGGTTACAAAAATCTGTGAATACTCAAGTTCCACTATATTCCACTGTGTAGTGAAATTGTGTCTTTCATTTAAAATATCAAAATCAGGTGTTTTTTTTCCATAGATACTTGAATGATTGCAGAATCTGTGGAAACAAGGAAGCAGCTGTAAAACAATAGAATTGTATGACATTTGTCCACTTCATCACACTAGAGGGAAAAATCCACTTTAAATCCAGTTTCTGCCTCCTGCAGAATTCTGGGGTTTGTGGTTTAGTGAGGCTGTTAAAGGATCCTCCCTAAACTACAAACCCCAGAATTCTAAGGAGGCAGAAACCAGATTTTAAGTGATTTTTTTCTCTAATGTGATGAGGTCAATAAATTGCCTTTTGCATAGTATGATCATTTGGTGACGGGAATTCCGATGAAAGAACAACTTGCACAAAAAGGCAGTATATTGTATGTGATAAGGCATAATGTATCCTTAATGATCTTAAGGCAGTTTGCATCAATATTCCGCAAATACATGCACACACTATATGCCTCTTTAACTTCTTCTAAAAGAGATGTAAAAATCAAGATAGCAATACGGGAGGGGAACATCTAAGGAGAAGCCAGTTATTCAATATAACTCTTGCATAGCCTTCTCCTTCCACAACTTTCTTAAATACAGAAGAGAAGAGAAAGAGATTAAGAAAGAACAACTGGAGAAAACTCAATTTTAGATTGTTCAACAAAACCAATTTCTCAATCAGCAAGTTGCAGGGGTGTCTCTCATCTCTATAGGTGCATGTAATTTTCAGTAAGGAGGCCCTGGTTGAATGCAAATCCCCAAATGCAGGTAAACTGTCTCCTATACTGGGTATTACACTGGAGAGCATATCTTATGGTGAAGCACCAGGTACATCATTCTGTCTGTTGGCACTGCTGACAAGACGTGGTGCAACTCTGTACTGACTGTCGGTATTAATTATCCAATGACTATATTTTCTACTGCCAAAAATATGTCTAGCAGCCATCAAATATGAAACTCAGTGGGATTAAATGCCACAGAGCCAGCTCTCACTTATTGCAACTGTGTGAATTAGAGACCTCTAAGACATCCTGTTATTACTGACTCTTCCATGGCATTGTAAACTCATAGCCGTGGCTTCCTTCACTGAGTTTATCCACCTATATGGCAACTTTCATCTTTTCCTGATGTCTTCCACTTTGCTGAGAGTTATCATTTTTTCCTAATTAATTGTGTCATTTCATGATATGTCCAAATTTTGAAAGTCTCAGTTAAGTCATTTTACTTCTGAAGAGAATTCAGGCTCTCATTGTTGTGTGCCTTCAAGTCATTTCCAATATATTGAGATTGCAAGGCAAGTCTATTACGAGGTCCTCTTGTCAAAATTTGTTCAGAGGGGTTTGATTTTGCCTTTCCCTGAGACCGAAAGAGTGTAACTTGCCCAAGTTCACTGTGAGTATGGGCTGGGCAGACCTGGCTTGAAGGCAGCCGATCATGGCTCAGGGGGCTGTGAGGGAACAGAATGTATCAAAGTCAGAGTCCGGCTTTTGAGGGAATTTAAACAACCCTCGCTACCTCTGAGGAAGCTTGCCATAGATGCAGGCGAAACGTCAGGAGAGAATGCCTCTAAACCATGGCCATATAGCCCGAAAAAACCTATAACAACCCAATTTAGACAGAGTTTTGAAGCTGAAATGATCAGGTGTGGAGCTGACAAACTCACAAGGTTTTGAAATGATACAAGGTTTTGAAGTAATAAGAGACCAAATTTTCAGCTTGAGAAGGGAGAACTACCTGTAGTTTTGGGGAGTTTAAATAATGGATTGTTAGTATTTAATATATTTTATACTGTGTTCAATAAACCTATGCTTGTTGTTTCAAACACTCTCCTTATCCATGATCCCAAACTCTGTCCGCAACTTATACATCATCAACATATATGTGTGTGTGTGACATATCTAGTATTTCAGTGCCTTTAAAGTTATGATCATTTTTGTCTTCTTTTGTACTTTTCCCTTAACTTTCCTCAGCAGTCATTGCAAGTCATTGCTATGTTTTGCAAGTAATATGGTATCATCTGTATATCTTAAATTCTTGATGTTCCTTTCCCCGATTTTCACGCTGCTTTCCTCTGTGTCTAACTTTGCTTTCTATATTATACTTTCTGCATATAAATTGAATAAACAGGAAGTTAAAATTGGCAGCATTACCAATTGGGAAACCATTGTTTTTCTCCATATGCTGTCTTGACAGTGGCCTCTTCTTCAAAATACAGATTGTGCATTAGGACAATCAGATATTGTGACACAACCATTTATTTTAAACTAAGACATAATTTCTCTTTTTCTACACATTCATGACTTTGATATATGAAGCATAGGTTGGGTTTCTTCAGAAATTATTTGACGTACTCCAATAGTCAACACGAGTAACGAGGGGAATGATCCGCAGGCTCAAGAGTTATACAACTATAACAAGATCTGTTACTACACATCAACAACGGACTCTGTAGGTGAGGAGTATGGAGGAACTCCCCCCGGGGCGGGTGGTTCTGCGGGTGGAGGGGCTGCCATTGAGGTGGTGACAGGTAGGGGGAGATACGGGAAAGGGAGAATGAGTTATCCAATTCGACCCAAAATTTATAATAATGATCTGGCAAACCCAAAACGTATTAAGGACTCGAGACAAAAGCAAATTCGGCCCAAAATTTACAATAGAACATTGGCAATTCCAAAGATCACACATTCGACAACCATGCAAACGATTCGGCCTGAAAATGATAGGAACATATTGGCAACTTCTAAAAACTCTCCCGACAAGATACAGCTGAGGTGTCAGGATGGTGGTCCCTCTGGGTTAAGGGTGGTGCTGTTTAATGCCAGGTCGGTAAATGGAAAAACCTCCACCATTCGAGATCTAATTCAGGAGGAGCGAGCCGACCTGGCATGCATAACAGAGACCTGGCTGGACGAGGGGGGAGGGGTGAATCTCTCCCAACTGTGTCCACCAGGTTACTCTGTGCAGCACCAGCCAAGACCTGGAGGGCGGGGAGGAGGAGTGGCAGTGGTCTATAAGGTTGATATTCCCCTGATCAGGTGCCCCATCCCACAGTCATCATCATTTGAGTGTGCCGGCTTCAGGTTAGGTGACCGGGACAGGATAGGGATTCTGTTAGTGTACCGACCACCCCGCTGCACGACAGTCTCCTTACCTGAGCTAGCAGGAGTGGTCTCGGACATGGCGTTGAGCTCCCAGCGGCTCTTGGTCCTGGGAGATCTCAATGTTCATGCCGAGACCTCTCTCTCTGGAGCGGCTCAGGACTTCATGGCCGCCATGACAACCATGGGCCTGTCCCAATTAGTATCTGGTCCCACCCATACTGCCGGACACACACTGGATTTGGTCTTTACACAGGGATGGGGTGACAGTGTCGGGGCGGAGGAGCTGACCATCGCTCCATTGTCATGGTCCGATCACTACCTGATTAGGTTTAGACTTACTGTCCCTCCCAACCTCCGCAGGGGTGGTGGACCCATTAGAATGGTCCGCCCCAGGAGACTTATGGATCCAAACGGTTTCCTGATGGCTCTTGGGGAGTTTCCCACCTCCTTGACTGGCGACCCTGTCGATGCCTTGGTCTCTCATTGGAACACCGAGATGACTAGGGCAATCGACACAATCGCTCCGGAACGCCCCCTCTCGAGTAACCGAGCTAACCCAACCTCTTGGTTTACTGAGGAGCTGGCAGCAATGAAGCGAAAGAAGAGGTGGCTAGAGCGCGTGTGGCGCAGGAATCCGACTAAATCAGCCCAAACACATCTGAATGCCTTTTTAAGGTCCTACGATGTGGCAATAGCGGCAGCACAAAAAACATCTTTTGCTGCCAATATTGCATCTGCGAAGAATCGTCCAGCTGAGCTCTTCCGAGTTGTCAGGGGTCTGTTAAACCCGCCGAAAAGCGAGATCCCTGACAACTCTGGAGCTCGCTGTGAAGCGTTTGCTCGATTCTTCGCAGATAAAATTGGGCGGATTCGGTCGGCTTTTGACACCACCTTACCTGCAGTCTCTGGGAATGTAACGAGAGCACCTGCTTGTCAGGTCTTATTGGATTCATTTCAATTGGTTCAGCTTGAGGATGTGGACAGGATCCTTGGAGAGGTGCGGCCCACCACATGCATCCTAGACCCCTGCCCATCCTGGCTGTTAAAAGAAGCCAGAGGGGGTTTGGCAGAGTGGGTGAAGGTGGTGGTTAATGCCTCCTTACAGGAAGGCAAGATTCCAGCGAGCTTGAAACAAGCTATTATCAAACCGCTGTTGAAAAAACCATCACTGGACCCCACTCAATTAGACAACTTTCGGCCAGTTTCCAATCTCCCCTACTTGGGCAAAGTCATGGAACGTGTGGTGGCTTCACAACTCCAGGGATTCCTGGTAGACACTGATTATCTTGATCCGGCACAGTCTGGCTTTAGACCGGGACATGGAACGGAAACAGCCTTGGTCGCCTTGGTAGATGATCTGCGCAGGGAACTGGACAGGGGGAGTGTGTCCCTGTTAGTTCTGCTGGACCTCTCAGCGGCCTTCGATACCGTTGATCACGGTATCCTTCTGGGACGCCTCATAGACATGGGTCTTGGGGGTACTGCCTTGCAGTGGCTCCAGTCATTTCTTGAGGGACGGTCCCAGAAGGTGTTACTGGGTGACACCTGTTCGGCCCCACAACCGTTGTCGTGTGGAGTCCCACAGGGTTCGATCTTGTCCCCAATGTTATTTAACATCTACATGAAGCCGCTGGGAGAGATCATTCGGAGTTTCGGATTGAGATGTTATCTCTACGCAGATGATGTCCAGATCTGTCACTCCTTCTCACCTGTCACCAAGGAGGCTGTCCAGACCTTGAATCGGTGTCTAGCTGCTGTGTCGGACTGGATGAGAGCTAGCAAATTGAAATTGAATCCAGACAAGACAGAGGTCCTACTGGTCAGTCGCAAGGCCGAACAGGGTATAGGGTTACAGCCTGTGTTGGATGGGGTTACACTCCCCCTGAAGACGCAGGTTCGCAGCTTGGGAGTGATCCTGGACTCACAGCTGAGCCTGGAACCCCAGGTCTCAGCAGTGGCCGGGAGAGCTTTTGCACAACTAAAACTTGTGCACCAGTTGCGCCCGTACCTTGGGAAGTCTGATCTGGCCACGGTGGTCCACGCTCTTGTTACATCCCGAATAGACTACTGCAACGCTCTCTACGTGGGGTTGCCTTTGAAGACTGTTCGGAAACTTCAACTAGTCCAACGAGCGGCAGCCAGATTGCTCACCGGAGCGACATACAGGGAGCATACCACCCCCCTGTTGTGCCAGCTCCACTGGCTGCCGATTCAGTTCCGAGCACAATTCAAAGTGCTGGTTTTGACCTACAAAACCCTATACGGTTCCGGTCCAGTGTATCTGTCCGAACGTATCTCCCTCTATGTCCCACCCCGGAGTCTGAGATCATCCGGGGAGGCCCTGCTCTCGACCCCACCACTGTCACAAGTGAGGCTGGTGGGGACGAGGAGCAGGGCTTTCTCGGTGGTGGCCCCCAGCCTGTGGAACTCACTCCCGGGGGAGATTAGGGCATCATCATCCCTCCTCGCCTTCAGGAGGAGGGTGAAAACTTGGTTATGGGACCAGGCCTTTGGGCACTCCAGCAATTAAATCAGTCCATCGGGCACGTAAGACCAGCAGGATGGAGGAATGGACTGAAAAACTAGATCTAGGTGCAAACAAACACTGACCATGTAAGAGGAGAAACTGGGTTTGTATTTGATTTTAATGATTTTATTGATTTTATGGTTATATTGCATGCATGTCAACTGCGAATTGTTGTAATTTGATGTAGTTTGTGTACGATTGTTTATGTTGCAGGCATCAAACTGTGCCTTGCTCCTGTAAGCCGCCCTGAGTCCCCTTCGGGGTGAGAAGGGCGGGGTAAAAGAACCCCCAAATAAATAAATAAATAAATAAATAAATTACCAACAGGAATGAGAAGAGGAGGAAAAAAGAACTCCCATTCAAATACTCAGTCTATCTATACTTCCACTATTAAACTGCTAGGCACAAGGTATACCTACTATAACAACTTTTGTCTCTCCATAGGCAACTAAGCAAACATCTAATAAATGAAAAAGACAATGTATTCCACATCCACAGTGCAATGCACAGGCAATTTTGTAAGTCATCCCTCCCAGGGTGCTTCCAGCTCCAAAGACCTACGCATGCATACACACAGAGGCCAGCACTAAATAACTAGGTTGCTCGTAGCCAACAGCCCTCTTTTCCAATTTATACTCATGAAGAAACTTCCCATTCTTCATTGCACAGCATTTTTATTTCTCCTGTCATCCTGCTGCCATTACAATTTAAACCAGCATAATTACACTGATGTAGGTAGACAACAGGATCTTGGTACTAGTTGCTAACAGAAATATTTTAGGGCAATGGTTCTCAACTTGTCCCCATATGTTTTGGCTTTCAACTCCCAGAAATCCCAACAGCTAGAAAACTGGCTAGGATTTCCGGGAGTTGTAGGCCAAAACACTTGGGAACAGGTTATTTTATTTATTGTGTCAGGAGCGGACCAAAGGTACAGTTGTAATGTATGTAAGAAAATACAAAGTTTAAAACTTGGCATTATATTAAATATTATTTGACCAGTAGCTGTCCACTTGGAGTACCTCTGGTATTGCTATAAGAAGGTCCTACATTGTGCATGCGGCAGGGCTCAGACTGCATTGTAATAGGTGGTCTGTGGTCTCTTCTCCGCACTCGCATGATGTGGGCTCCACTTAGTGGCCGCATTTCTTACGGTTGGCTCTGCATCTTGTGGTGCCAGAGCAGTCTGTTCAATGCCTTCCAAGTTGTCCAGTCTTTTGTGTGACCAGGAGGAAGTTTCTCATTTGGTATCAGCCATAGATTGACGTTCTGGGTTTTAGCCTGCCACTTTTGGACTCTCGCTTGCTGAGGTGTAGGTTTTTAACAGGTTTTAGGGGGTAGATTGAATGACAATTTTAGCCTCTTTGGTTATCATAAAATGATGATGTAGTAACCTGACTCACAGGGAAAATGATAATGCTTGGTAACAAGAAAGACCACATTACAGGTGAATCAATTCAAACAAGGAAGCCACAGTACTGATTTGCAAGACCTGAGCAGGGCACTGAAGATAGGATGTCTCACATGCCTCTCAACCACAGGGTCAGCATAGGTCAAAGGCAAATTGGTGACAAATAACACCAACAATATTTTTACTAATTAAAAGCAACAAAGGCCAACAGTTGCTTTATAAAATCATTGGTTCCAAGCTGAGTGAAGAGCCAAGGGAGCCAAACTGATTTTTAGTCTTGGGAGAAAGACAGGAGGTAGATTAAGTCAAGAAACAAACAGATATTTAAAATATGGAGTCAAACAGTGGGTCTGTAGACAGATTTAGACAGATTAATGTTTGCAGCGAGTGTCGCTGGTCAGCAGGGAAGCCAAACTAGGTTTGGTATCACAGCCTGTTCCGGATGGGTTTGCTCTTCCTCATAAAAGACAGGTTCATAGCTTGGGTTTACTCTTGGATCCATCAGGTTGCTGAAATGTCCAGAAGTGTCTTTATCTAGCTTCAGCTGGTGTGCCTGAAACACCCTATCTTAGGAAAGACAGATCCGGCCACAGAGATTTGTACCTCATTTGCCTCTCAATTAGTCTGTAAAATGTTAGGAGCCTCTTGAAAATTGTTTGGAAGCTGCAGTTAGTGCCAAATGCAGCAGCAAGGCTGGTGTCAGTGAGCACTTTAGGAATCATGTAACATTAATCCTACAATAGCTGAACTGGCTCTCAGTTTGCGTCCAAGTTCAATTCAAAACACTAGTGCTGATCTCCAAAACTCTAAATGTCTTGTGGGCAAGATATCTGAAAGACCACTTCCTCCCATATATACCTAGCAAAATTTTTGCATCTTCAGTATAGGCCCTATTGCATATCCCAACACCTCGTGAAGTTAGGTTGGTTGGGACACATAACAAGGTTTTCTCTGTAGCAGCAGCACAACCGTGGAATGCACAAAGAAGACAGTCTGGCTTCATCTCTTTTAAGGTTCTGATGGGCAACCAAATAATGCTGTTCCACAAGGCATTCAGTGTTTCAAATTGCTGTTTTATATTATGGATTCTAGGACTATTTTAGAGTCTTTTTATGAGTTTTTAAATAGCATTTTAATTTATTTTAAAATGTTTTCATTTGTATTGTTTTAATTTGTTTTTATTTGTGCATCATCTTGGGAGCCCTTCTGAGGTGGGAGGCAATACAAAAATGCTTTACATAAGTAATTAATTAATACACAGTTCAAAGGGTTTCTTATGCTGAGATCTTTGCTTATTCTCATTTACAATTCACATGCTGCTTCCTACCAAACTAACCGTGATTTTTTTCCTTTCTGAGCAGCTGTTTTCATATCAATTCCATTCATTTAGAAGTGCAAGATTGCACTGCACTTCTTTCCCTTGTGTGTTTTCTTATACCATAAAATGCCCCTTTCACCACTGGAGTGTTTTCCATGCCAGTGCCAATGACTTGCTACAAAACCTCCCTTTATACAGGCAAGCTTCAATTTATACTGGTCTTGCATTCCTGGACTTGTGAAGCAAATTGAGAATGATTTAAATTGGGGGGAGGGGGGCTGGTTCCAGAGGGAATTGTGGGGAATACATTTTGAGGGAGTTGAAGTAGTTCAAAGTTAGTAATTTTCCCCAACCCATTATCAATTAAAGAGGTTTAAAGCAAGATGCCCTCAAAAGGGACCAGAAGCGGCAGCCGCTCCTAATCCAAAGGGAGGGGCTGGCTAGAGTGATCTGGCTTGCCATTTGATGATGATAATCCCTCTTCAGAAGAGCACACAGACAAAGAGCAACTAGTAAGAACTGTGTTCTGCTTGCCTTCTCCAACAGTCTTCCCGGGTGAAAGAACAGAACATCAGGAGAGACAGAGAGGCAGCACATCTCCTGCTGGGTCTTCTGCAGCAGATGCAGAGGGCACAATAGGAGGGGAAGCAGCACATCTCCTGCACAGTAACATGCTGCACTAAAAAAGGGGATGGGAAGGATAAGGGGAGAATGCCCTTTCTACAAAATGCCCACCGGTTTATCCCTTTCCTTATTTATAAACAGGCTTCAAGATGCCACCATTACCCTTTTGGCATTGTTATTGCCATCTATATGCGGTCTCCATATCATGCTTCTTGTGTTGCCAGGACTGAAGACCGACAGGTCAGAGGTTCGAATCCAGGGAGAGCAGGTTGAGCTCCCTCTGTCAACTCCAGCTCCCCATGCAGGGACATGAGAGAATCCTCCCACAAGGATGGTAAAACATCAAACATCCGGGCGTCTCCTGGACAGCGTCCTTGCAGACGGCCAATTCTCTCACACTAGAAGCAACTTGCAGTTTCTCAAGTCACTCCTGACATGAAAAAAAAGCAGGAAAAGGGAACCCCTTCCTTCTGACACTGTCGGGTGCAGCTGTTTTCTTCCCCTCCTCATTTCCTCAACCTGGGCAGGTAAAAGAAACTCAGTCCAGTCAATTTTTCTTACACCCCAAATTCCAACTCATCTCAGCTTCCTCACTGAGATGTCTTCACTTTGTGCTCAACTGCACAAAATCATGGGGAAAGCTCTGCATTATTGGTGAGACTTTCATTTGTTTATTTACTTATGAGGAAATGCTATGCACTTGAAATATTGTAAATGAGGGCAATGTAAATTAAGGCTCATTGGTATTCCCCTTGCCTAATTGCTCAGACTGATTTCCAGTTGTCTCACAAGAGTGTTCACTGGATATTTAGTACCGGCATGAGAAAGAAACGATAGAAACATACCTCTTGGCAGTATTATGGCATATGACTGACATTTCTTTTTTCTTTAATTCCAGGACAAAATCCCTTACATATGACACATTTTTCCCTTCCTTCTTCCAACCCCCAAGCATGTGCCTGATTTCTACTGCTTAGACCAGGCATGGAAAAACTTCAGCCCTCCAGGTGTTTTGGACTTCAACTCCCATAATTCCTAACAATCTACCAGCTGTTAGGAATTGTGGGAGTTAGAATCCAAAGCACCTGGAGGGCTGAAGTTTGTCCTAGCTTAGACCTAGCCTTCAGTGATACATCCTTAGAATGGTTTTGGTTAAAACTAAACAAATGGGTAATATACCCATTTCATATTCCTATATGAAAGAATACTGGGACAAAGGGAAACTTTTAAATGAAAATTAGGGCTTCTTTGGGGAGTGCATACGACTAATCAGTGTTAGAACTAAAGGGGGAGGGCAGATTAGAAAAAGAAAAAATGCCTGTTCAGAAGTATGGGTAAAGGAATCAGAACAGTGGTCACTAGGGGCACATTCAAATTGTTTTCAAAGTATTCTGATTTTATTTTGGAAAGCAATACACATTTTATGGTATAATATTTTCTGTCAGCTCCCAACAAGATCTACACTTTTTATACCAGTTCCCAAGGTCCATTCATTTTAATGCAGTATAAAATCAGAAATTTATTATTTATTTGCTTATTTGCTTTATTTCTATACCACATTTTTCAGCCTAATTAGGTGACTCAATGCCTAATTAATAATAACAATAAAAATAAAAATAACAAGAACAAAATCAGTCATCTGACAGACTCACAAAGAAAAGGGTAGACACAACTAAGGATGTGAAAGCAGAAGCAGTCCATCGTGGTACGTCGCGAAAAGAAGGGAAGACTTTTATCCAAGTCATCTGGATATCAGAATGAAGTGAAACACAATAATGAAGTATAACTTTAAAATATATTATAAAACAAAGTAGGAAATAGTTTAAAAGGCATCCGTATAAATCAAACATGTGTATCCACATCCACACTCAGGGCACATCATCACAACTGGTGCGTAAAGAGGAACTGCCTTGGAGGCTACAACATTTGACAGTATTGCAACCTTAGTTCTTTTCCATTGCTTTTGTAACATTTCCTTTTTTTTTTTTTTTTTTTGCTGCTGGAATGTATATGATCATATTATGACAGCCTAGTGATGCTGCATACGACTCCTGGCTTCATGTGGCAACAAGATTGGGCTAGAATTTATGGCAATCTGTCTTCCAAGACACCCATCTTTCCATGGATTTCAACAATGCTTCTTATTTCAAGACTAAAACTGGACAGATGGGAAATATTTTATTTCTGGATGGCAGCCACCTCCACATTGTTACAGACAAAAATTCAGGCAGATGGCAAGAAACGATTTCTGGTGAGTTGCCCATTGCATTGGGATATTTGTAATATTCCTTTGATTTATCCAGGAAACAAGTTTTGGTAAAGTTCTGCAAATTTTCAGGACTAGCCAAGGCTATACGTCATAATCTATGCAATCAGGAACAAACAAGTATTTGGCATACTTTGGATGACCCAGTGATACAAATGGACTTGGACCTTCAGCAGAAAATCTGCCTTGAGGCAGGGAAGCATACAGTCTGTTGCCTACAGATATATAGATATACAGATTTTTTTCTGCAGAGTACAGATAATAGAAAGAACATATTTTGTCAGTTCTGGACAAATAAACTGCAGGTATGTGTGCCATTCTGCACTGGTTTTAAAAAAGTAGCCTTGAAAAATTACTTGGGAGCAAGAAAAGGTTGGCATTTTTTACCTGGCTCTCGCAAAGTTATGTAGGCTCACTAATTAGCTGAATTTGCTTCTTAATAAAAAGGATGTCACTACTGCCTTGTACTACCTGAGCACACTTAAAGGTATAACACAAGTGGACGCATAGCTTAAACCATTGGTTCTCAACCTGTGAGTCCTCAGGTGTTTTGGCATACAACTCCCAGAAATCCCAGCTAGTTTATCAATTGTTAGGATTTCTGGGAGTTGTAAGTCCAAAACATCTGGGGATCCACAGGTTGAGAACCACTGGTTTAAACACTCCATGAGACAGCAAACAATTTGGACAGCTCCCACTGATGGTTTGCAAAGCCAGGCAGCAGAGACATTTCACTTTACCATTTGAGAGGCTTCAGAGACCAGAGATGTCTCCTCTATAAAGTTTTTCCATTTCAGCTGACTGTTTTAAGAAACTTTGTAAATAACAATGTATTGTCGAAGGCTTTCATGGCTGGAATCACTAGGTTCTTGTGGGTTTTTTCGGGCTATATGGCCATGTTCTAGAGGCATTTCTCCTGACGTTTCGCCTGCATCTATGGCAAGCATCCTCAGAGGTGAGGTCTGTTGGGACTGGGAAAGGGATTATATATCTGTGGAATAACCAGGGTGAGACAAAGGACTTTTGTCAGTTGGGCTAGGTGTGAATATTTCAACTGACCACCTTGATTAGCATACAATGGGCTGACTGTGCCTGGAGCAAACTCTTCTTGAAAGGTAATTAGATGTCCCTGCCTGTTTCCTCTCTGCTGTTTTTGCTGTTGCAATTATAGAATTTTTTAATACTGGTAGCCAGATCTTGTTCATTTTCATGGTTTCCTCCTTTCTGTTGAAATTGTCCACATGTTTGTGTATTTCAATGGCTTCTCTGTGTAGTCTGACATGGTGGTTGTGAGAGTGGGCCAGCATTTTTGTGTTCTCAAATAAAATGCTGTGTCCAGGTTGGTTCACCAGGTGCTCTGCTATGGCTGATTTCTCTGGCTGAAGTAGTCTGCAGTGCCTTTCGTGTTCCTTGATTCTTGTTTGGGCGCTGTGTTTGGTGGTCCCTATGTAGACTTGTCCACAGCTGCATGTTACACGGTAGACTCCTGCAGAGGTGAGAGGTTCCCTCTTGTCCTTTGCTAAACGTAGCATTTGCTGGATTTTCTTGGTGGGTTTGTAGATTGTTTGTATGTTGTGTTTCCTCATCAGCTTCCCTATGCGGTCAGTGGTTCCCTTGATGTATGGCAGGAACACTTTTCCTCTGGGTGGATCTTCATCTTTACTCTCGTGCCTTGTTCTTGGTCTTGCAGCTCTTTTGATGTCTGAGGTGGAATATCCTCAATATTATTGTAAATAACAGCTAGAATATGACTTCCACATAGCCATATAACTCAGAATATCAAGGCAAATAATCCACAATATCTGCTTTGAACTGGGTTACCTGAGTCCACACTGCCATATAATTCAGTTCAATGTAGATTTTATACAGCTGTGTGGAAAGGGCATTAGCAACTTTCAGCAATACATGTTAAGTATCCCTTAGCAAACTTGAGATACTGTCTTATTGTCAGATGTGAGAGAATTGGCCGCCTGAAGAGACGTTGCCCAGATGTGTTACCATCCTGTGGGAAGCTTCTCTCATGTCTCTAACAGTGTGCCTTGACAAGCTAGGCCAGCAGATCTGATCAACTTTACAGCAACTGTTTTTCTTTAAATCTTTTTCTGTCAAAACTTTCATTCTTACCATAATCCCAGACTACATTTAATATAGAATTCCCCACTAATTCTTGAAGCTGCCATGGAACCTCTTCAAAATAAGAACCATTTGAAACATGAGTTAATTATTTCTGTCTGTGCTTGAAAACTGTGGGTGATCTATCTTGCTCAACAATTTGAAATTGTTTTAGCAGATAATTGAACATCTAACAGGATTCATTTTCACCTACAGTCCCACTGAAATATGCTAAAAATGGCACATCTTCTGAGACAAAGAGAAAGAGAGAGATTTCAGCTACATTTTTCTCACAAAAATTCAATCATGGAGCAGCTACTGCATTTCACAGCTGAGATCGATGTAAAAAATAATGCTAATGAGAGATGAATTAAGTCCTTATGCATCGAACCTTTGTCAGAGATAAACTGTTGTCCCCAAGGGCTCCCAACAGCTAAATCAAGAGAAGTTTAATTAAACACATAACTGACTACTGCATATGCCTACTTTTAAAATGGCATGAGAGTTTTGCATTATTTCATGAAGAGGGGAAAAGGTGGTGTCATCTTCAAACTACCCTCATGTCCTAATGATGATTATGGTAGCAATGTTCATCTCTGTAATTTACACCTTACAGAAATGAATATGCAGGCACATAGGAATGAAAAACCTACCTTAAGAAAGAGTTACAGCTTCCCAGCACCACACTATCCTGAGCATCTGCAATCTTGTCTGATTTTAGAAACTGAGCAGTTAGGGATGGTTGGCATGAGAGCCCACTGAAGAAACATCAGGGATATCCAGGCATAGCTAGGAAAGGAACATGCCTGAACCCCTTCTAAAACCTCAGCTTCTGATGAAGTAGGCTCTGAGCCCATCTACACAGGCCACATACCTTGGAGCTGATCTGGAGTGGGGTACTCTGGATAAGTGTCCCAGGAGTTTGCATGGCCAGTCAGCAAGCCAGCTTGGCAACTAATGGGTGTCCACAGTGTACAGCACCAAGCTGGCCTGGTGGCTGGATGAAGTTCACATGGACCAGTGGCACCAAAACCAGTCAGCACAGTTACCATGCCACCCTTACCACCCCCCTCATGTTCTTGGCTTAGCAGCCATCACCAGGCACAAAACAGCTGGTAGCCATCACTTCTTGCATCTTCTGATGCAAGCCGGAGTGCCAGAGTGATGTAGGAGATGGAAAGTAGAAATTGCTCCCTCCTTTCACACCTCCCTACTCCAGCCAGTGGATGCAACAAGCAATGACTGAGAGAAATTTTGCATCTGGTGGTTGTTGCAAAGCCGAGAACAAGAGAGGGACAGTAAGCGCTGTCCAAGCCCAAACAAAGCAGGATGGAAGGGTGGAATAGCCATAGTCGGCTCTAAATATGAACTGTCCCAGCTGTTCACTCTGCCACAAAGTGCAGACAAGCTGCAAAACTTTGGGGGAAGAACCAGAGTATCCTGCAATGTTTTTTCACACACTACAAGGCCACACCATGTGGACACCACAGAATCCATTCACCCCTGCCTCATCTGGCCCATGTAGATGGACCCTCAGTCCATGAAAACCCATGCTTCTTTCCCTCAGTTAATGTCAAAGATGCCACAAGCTATATATCTCTTATCCAAAATGCTGGTGGCCAGAAGTGTTTTTGATTTCAAAGATTTTCCCCCAGGATTTTGTACTTGCATATAGATACATAATATGTACTTAAGATCTGATCCAAGTCTAAAATTCATTTATGCTTCATATATACCTTACACACATAGCCAGAAAGTAATTTTATGTAATATTTTCTCTGTATAATACAAAGGATGTGTACATTGAACTATCAGAAAGCAAAAGTACAATTTTCTCAGCCATCCATTTGGACAGTTTTGAAATATTTTAGATTTTGGAATTCTGGATAAGGCATGCTCAATTTCTACAATAATCCTTTGCATACTGAAATTGACAATACTGGGTGATACAGACCAAGGAAACTGCCTATGTTCCTTTCCTCTACCCTCATCAGATAGTTTCCCCACTGGTTTTTTTGCAGACAACCCCTCAGGGAAGATAAAGCAATGTGACATCTAATGTGCATTGAAAGTCCATTGCTAAATACTTCAGAACACTAAAAATGTCTACATAAAATGCTCTCCAATTTATACAAAGCATGGGGAGAGATGCATCTGTATGAGAACTTTAATTCTGTAGCAACTATTGTTCTGCGCCAATATAAATATCAGGGTTCAAAGCAACTCATGAGAATTTCCTCTGCAGCTTCTAGCAGATGCATAAATAACAGGGCACCTCTGCGTGACAATGAAAATGTAACTAAATATATGCCCTAAATATCCTAATTGTTTATATGAAAAGCAAATGCATACATCTGTTTAATTAACTCAAGTAATCTGTTTAATGTTAACTCAACATCTGTTTAATTAACTCTGCTAAGATTTGGTGACTGTGGGATTATGGGAGAGAGATGAAGTATGACTCCATTACAAAATGAACATTCAAAGCTTTGATATTTCAGTCATGAACAAAAATTATTGACACAATGGCATTCACTCCACTTGCATGTACATTCCCGTTTATGAAATAAATGTTGTATGTTATTGCTTTCAGCTTTAGACCTGATAAATGCTCATGCTTTTAAGTGAATTGAAAAATAAAAATGAGCAACAGGTCTCTGTTCAACCCAAAAGACAAAACAAACATTGACTCTGGTATTATTTTTTAAAATCTATAATCCGTTTTCTAACATGACCTCCTGAACAATATGTTCTCATAGGTGTCAAGCAATGAAGCAATAATGTTTGCTGGCTAATTAACTCTTACCTCTGGTGTATAATGAACCATGACAATATAGGTGTAATTTTCATAAGGAAAGCTTACAATAAAACACAATTTCAAAATCAAATTCTGAAAGCAACTTCTGCTGTTTGAATCACTGATTAAGGCAACTACTTGCAAGCAAGCCCTTAGCCAAGGAGGGTTACAGGTTCAACTGCCAAATCCCTCCTGGTCTCCCACTCCCCACTCGCCCACTCGTTTGCTCCCCCAGGCCCATTTCAACCCATGCACCCCAATTTTTTCAACCTCACCACCATTTTTTCTGGCTTTAAGCCTGATTGAAAGCCTCACAACAACACTAAAAACAAGGCAAAGCAGCCCAGCAACCTGACTATTATGGTAAATGAATCATACACAACTAAGGCTGTCTTAACCAAGGCTCTCTTAACCAGGATTTCATTCTGAAGACCACCTTAAAATATCATTTAAGTTCATCAGCACTGTGACTGAGGGGAAAGATTGATAGCAGAAATCTAGGGCACTCTACTCAACAGGAGGGCTCTCAAACACAGCAGGACTGGATCACTAGCTTTTTACTGTAAAGTGTAAAATAATATATATTGCAGAGGACAGCATACCCACCATATTTAGGTTCAGAGACTAATATTACTCAACTACACCACTGAAGCAAACCTAAGGGTTTATGTTCACCTGGAAATTGGAAACCAATTGCCTAGAAAGATGGTGGATCTTCTTCAGTGGATATTGTAGAAATGCTGGACAGCTCCCTTCTGGGATGCTTTAACTCAGTGGTGCCCAACCTGCGGGTCCCTGGGTATTTTGACCTACAATTCCCAGAAATCCCAGCCAGTTTACAAGCTGTTAGGATTTCTGGGAGTTGAAGGTCAAAACATCTGGGGACCCACAGGTCGAGAACCACTGTTTTAGCTAGAGATTCTGCACTGACCAGGAAGTTGGGCCTGAGGGGCCATGAGGCCTCTATGATTTTAATATTTTATTGAAAAATGCTTTTTTGGATTACAGTTCCCCAAACTCCCTAATCTGCATGACCTTTGGAAGGCGTCAAGTTAGAGAGTGATGCTTTCTTCAAATTTTATTATTTATGTTAGCTTCGAGATCCTAGGAAGTGTGTTTCATAAAGAAATAAAGAAAGGAATGAAAGGTTGGTTTCCAAGCTCCATACGCAGCCAATTGAAATGTTTAAAGTCCTTCCTCCTTAAAACAATGGTTCTCCCTAAGATATATCACTGTTTCTGAACCCTGCTGATTCATATCACTCAGAATGGGAAGCAGGCTGTGCCCGAGGGTGTTTGATCCTGAGCTGATCTCTGTTGAGTATTATGAAGCAGGTATAAGGTAAAATCATGAACACAGCTTGTTCGGTTACTTGGTTGGGTGAAGAACAAGTTCCAGGGTTTCCAGCATGTGTTTTAAAGTAGCATCTTAGGGCCCTTTCCCAGATCAACATTATAGCTTTAGCAGGGAACCTATACACTTGATTTTGTACAATGTTTCTTATTAAAAATTCACCAGTGGTGCTGATATTTTCTGCAAACATCCCCTTTGAGGGCAAGCTACATGAACATACTTTAGATTGGCATGACATGAAGTCTTTGGAAATAATTTAGGAACCTGTGAAATTGTTAGATTCAAGAAAAGCTGGTGAGTGGGTGGTTCAGCTTGCTCTTCAAAAATCCAAGTGAACATAGCCACCTGTCTAAATATAAATCCATCTGCTTACAATGAAGGTTTTAATGTATGTTGTTACAGCTTCCCACTACAGATACTTAACTTACAGATGCAAAGGTTTCTATAACTGAATGTAAAGAGAGAGGGAACCAAAATGAAGCAGGAGCAATGACATGTTTAGTTATAGGAAGAGCTCCCTTTTATCAAACCTTATGCCACATATTCATGTGCGTTTAGTACTCGGTGGCAGCAGTTGGCTCTGCTATCCCATGCATTTGTGCCCAGCCTTCTCATTCACCCTCTAGATCAGGTACCCAACAATATCCACATTCTTAGGCTCTGTTGACTGGTTAATTCAAGAGTACAAATATTTAAATAATGCATCAGGTGAAAATTTCTCTGTCCTTTGGTTAAGCCTACTAAGAACACATTCATATAAATGGTTTCAGTTTGGTAATGGTTCCCAATCAAAATGGTTGTTTTGAACCAAACATTTGAACAATGGTGGGCTTCCTACAAAATTATAGTGTATCTTTTGTAGTTCCCTAAATTAACTGAAAAAATACGAGCAAGATTTGTTTTCAAATCATTTGTTCTGCCTTTTCTTATTTATTAACAAAATCAATTTACATAATTAAATTATAATAATTAGGTGAGTGACACTGCATCGGATGCTTATTTAATATGCAATGCTTGCATTATAGTTCCCTTAAAAGAAAAAAGATTGGGGGGGGGGGAGATACAGCAACTACTGAGAGAAACTATACTGCTACGAAAGGCTGACCCTAAAACAGTAAACACAAAAACAAGCTCCATTAAATATCTGGAAGATAGTAAGGTTGCTTACCTGTAATCATGTTTCTTCTAGTGGTAACTGTGAAATTCACACCTGTGGTATTTCCCTGCGTCCACGCAGCTGACTCGGATCTTTCTTGAAAGCTTTTCCTAATTAGGGACTCCAGCCCCGCCCATCTACTCCTAATAAAGCCAGGCAGCGGGGCTTGGAGCCTTAATTCCGTACCGCGAAAGACAGTCGGAGATAAAAGGCATGACAAAATGTGGGGAGGATGGGCGGGTTGTGTGAATTTCACAGTTACCACTAGAAGAAACATGACTACAGGTAAGCAACCTTACTTTCTTCTGCGTGGTACTGTGAAATCCACACCTGTGGTAGACTAGCGAGCAGTCCCACGGATGGCGGGTGTCATGCTAGTGCAGAAAAAAGTACTGCTCTCCCAAAAGCCATCTCCTTCTTGGCAGCTAAATCCAATTTATAATGGGAGACAAAAGTATGCGGTGTTGACCATATGGCCACTCGACAGATATCATGCAGAGGCACACTGTGCAAAAAAAACCATGGAGGGTGCCAATGCTCTAGTGGAATGAGCATGGATCTGAGCAGGTAAGTCCAGTCCTGCCATTTCGCAAACTAGCCGGATAGCTGCAACTATCCAGGTCGCCACCACTGGGTAGAAACAGGAAGGCCCACAGTATCCCTACGGTACTTAACAAAAAGTCGTAGGGACTTCCGTAATGGAGCTGTGCGGTGGACATAAAAAGCAAGAGCCCTCCGCACATCAAGAAGGTGCAAAGACTGCTCCAGGGGAGTAGAAGGATTTGGAAATAAGGTTGGAAGGACAATGTCCTGAGACATATGAAACTATGATGCTGCCTTAGGTAAGAAGGAAATGTCTGTGCCCAGCATGACATCCTTATGAAATTTCACGTAAGGACTATCGACTCAAGAGCCATAAGCTCGCTAGCACGACGAGCAAAAGTAATAGGCACTAAAAATGCCGTTTTCCATGATAGATGGAACATGTCAGAAGTGGCCATTGGCTCAAATGGTGGTTTCGCAAGGGCGAAAAGAACAATCTCCAACCTCCAAGGGGGACACAGGCCTACTTGGGGCCAGAAATTTCTAAAGCCTTGCAGAAATCTCTTTACAAGAGGATTGGATAAAGGAGAGGGAAGAGAATGCTCGCTTCTAAACGAATCTATATTTGCCAGATTGACCTTCAAGAATGATAATGAGAGTCCTGAATCTGACAGAGAGATCAAAAAATCCAGGAGGAGGGAAGTGGAAGCAGACAGAGGCTGAACCCCTTGCTTTTGTGAAAAAATGCAAAAATGACACCACTTACAAATGTAACAATGTTTAGTGGCAGGGCTCAGGGCAAGGTCCAAAATGCCCTTTACTGGTTGAGAGAGGGTTGAGGCTGGAGCTGCCACGCCGTCAACCGGAACTGAGTGACCTGGGAGTACGGGACTGGGCTGTTGCCCATAGCCAGCAAGTCTGGTCTGAGTGGCAACGGAATGTAACAGCTGCCTGCAAGTTGGAGCAGAATGACAAACCATGGCTGGCGGGGCCACCATGGTGTGATGAGAATGCAATCTACCTGCTCTGCTTGAAGACGAGAGACCACGCTGGACAGCACTGGCAATAGTGGAAAGATGTACAGGAGGGTGGATGTCCAATCCAGGAGGAAGGTATCTCCCAACAGCCTGTCTGGTGGAGGTAAGACGTGCTCCAAAGAATTGGCACTTCATGTTGGCAGGAGAGGCAAACAAGTCCAGAAGGGGAGTGTGCCATCTGACAAAGAGTTCCCATGCCTGGGAAGGATGAAGGGACCATTAGTGGTCAGTATAAACTGTCTGACTAAGGGAGCCAGAATCTGACCAGTCCCAGATTCTGATGATGAGGGCAAGCAAATCACAATCGTGGTGGTGGTGGTAAGCTGGACAATACTGTCCATGAGCAAATGACAGATAAGGTGCAGTGCCATTTCTACTGCGAGTAACTCCAAATAGTTGATGTGCTCCATGCCCTCTATGGCCGCCTAAGGACCATGGATGGTGTGACCCTAGAGGTGAGCTCACCACACTGAGAGGGAAGTGTCGGTTGCTAACATCGCCCACACAGACATTGGAGCGATGAGTCCACTAGTTGAGAGACCTGTGGATGGCTAAAGGGACAATGACACATTCATTGGGCTCATCCTGCATGGGATGAAGTGCCCGAAGAAACCAATTCTGGAGAGGCCGAAGGTGCAAACAGGAGAAAGGAGTGGCAGCTGTGGTGAATGCCATGTGTCCCAAAAAGCACTGGACATCCCTAGCATGGATGTATGGCGTCTGCCAGACTCAAAGAGCTAATGAATGCAGATTCAGAAACCTGTCTTCTAGCAAGTAGGCCCTTGCATGCCAAGAGTCCAATACAGGCCCCATGAATTGGTTGTTTGGATAGGCTGAAGAAGAGATTTTACCTTGTTGATAAAAAGACCAAGCGTCTGCTATAAAAACAGAGTAAAGTGAATGTTCCTCTGTAGATACTCACAGGACTGTGCACCAGCAACCAGCCATAAATATAGGGGGAAACTACTACCCCGTGCACCCAGGGATGAGCCGGCATACAGCCATCTCCTTAGTAACACCTGTGGAGCTGTGGAGATACCAGAATGAAGAACTTGAAATGAAAAAACCTGACTGCTAGTAAAAAGTGACAAAAATCTACCATCTTGTGGTCTAATACCACATGAAAAAAGGCATCCTTCAAATCAATGCTACTGAACCATGTCCTGCTGGATAGCAGAGGGAGGATGGTTGGTAATGACAATACCTGAAATTTGCAATATGCAATATATGCATAAAATCCTGTAAGGTCCAAACCTGGCCAAAGCCCACTGCCTTTATTGGAAACCAAAAAACAGCTGGGGAAAAAGAAAAAGAAGGAAACATAGAAAGATGTAAAGAAACTACTGTTCCTTTGAAACAAGTAATTACCTCCTGCTATAACACAGGAGGAGTGGCCCGTAGAGTCCCTACTGGGGACAGTTTGAAAAATTCAATTGCATAAACATGCTCTGTAATCTCCAACACCCATGAGTGAGAAGAGATCTAATGCCATGCACCTAAAAATAATGAGGCTATTAAAGAGAAAATGCATGCGAAAAAACTATTGGCCCTGATCTTCTTCTTTCCCTTTAGTTTGTTGTCACCCCTGGATAATTAAGCTGAGGGGCTGGCCACCACAATCTAGGCTAGATTGTGGTAAAAAGCCAAACTTAGAAGCAGGCTATGTTCTGCCATGGGCAGTTATCCTGCCATTGCTCTGCCTACTTTGGAGAGGGTAGAGGATCTACACATGCTGGTGGATGGCTGCTGCAACAGCAGCAAACACCTTAGTACTGTATCGGTGCTGTGCTTAGCCGTAGCGTTGTGATGAGAAGCTAAGGTGAGATACTACTGACAGAAAGCCCTTGGGATCTGTTGATGTTGTAGGGGAAGAAGATCCAAATAAGGTGCTGAGCTATGCCACAAGAGCACCTGAGAGGCTGCCAGACAAGCATGGTAATGAATCATGCAAGTAAATAGGCTAGCAGTGGGGTGGATCTTCTTATCACAGTGGATTAAACAACTTTGACCACAATAAAGTTCAGTTTAGTAGGCTAACTAACCACTCTGCTGAAAAGGTGCGTATGCAGTAAAGTGCAGTTACAAACTTAGAAATTCCAGACACAGATACAGGAGTTGCCCTTTGTTTTTCTCCAAGCTAAAGCGAATATGGAAGTGCTGGGAGAACTGGGAGAACTGTACTTGGAGCTTGTTTCTGCTGTTGCTCAACTGAGAAAAGCAGATCCTCTAAGCAATCAAGGAGAAAAAATTAGGTAACACATCCCCCAAGGAAGCTGGGATGGAAAAGTCCTCCTCAAGAGTAGGAGAAATCTGCTACTCATAGGAGTCAGAATCTACATCAAACTCATTGACTGGTTGCAGCTGAAGGAAGCACCAGAATGAGCTTAGGAAAAAGTTTTAATAAACTCCTGAAAACCAAAAGAAGGGACTACAAATCCTTGAAAAGGAAAGGAGGGTGCAGTTTGCCTATGCAAAAGAGTAGCAACCTACCTGTTGAGGCATGGGCCAAGTGGAAATGGGGTCCAAAAGACACAGTACTTACAGTCTGAGCCGTCACTGAAGCTCCCAGGCAGCATGACGCAGAGGGAGGATAGTAGCCCGAAGGCCCCTCCAAGGAGTTATATTCCATGGGCTTAGACCCAAAGCCTTGGCAGCCATCACTCACACAGGTGGCGTGGCTGCCTTGAGCCTCCCCTCCCCTGAGGGGGGCAAAAACATGGCAGGAATTGTTGCAACCCGAAGGCTCCTCCAAGGCGTTATATGCCATGGGCGTGGAGGCAAAGCCTTGGCTAGCCATCACTCACACAGGTGGCGTGGCTGCCTTGAGCCTCCCCTCCCCTGAGGGGGGCAAAAACATGGCAGGAATTGTTGCAACCCAAAGGCTCCTCCAAGGCGTTATATGCCATGGGCGTGGAGGCAAAGCCTTGGCTAGCCATCACTCACACAGGTGGCGTGGCTGCCTTGAGCCTCCCCTCCCCTGAGGGGGGCAAAAGCATGGCAGGAATTGTTGCAATCCAAAGGCTCCTCCAAGGCGTTATATGCCATGGGCGTGGAGGCAAAGCCTTGGCTAGCCATCACTCACACAGGTGGCGTGGCTGCCTTGAGCCTCCCCTCCCCTGAGGGGGGCAAAAGCATGGCAGGGATCGTTGCAGCGTCCACTGCCTGCCGGGGGAAATGGGGCAGAGAAAGCACGGGCAGTGAGAGCAAGCTGTCCTTAAAAAAACAGAGACAGCTGAGAGGCGTGGCTGCAACCCAAAACAAAGTTATTGGCACAAAGCCACAGTGGCAGTTTGTTGCCACAAGCTCTACCAGTTCCTGGGTCTGGAAGGGGTGGTAGGCTGGTAAAAATCTTCTTCCCTCCTGCTTTCTGAGCGAGGGGAACAGAAGAAAAAGAAGGTAAGTTACTGCCCATTGGCAAAGGCAAAAAAGCCTGCGCCTCAGAGGACACGGCATTTTTTTTTTTTGTTTTAGAGGGAGGGAGTGGGTTTGTCCTCCCACTAGCCTAAATAGGATAAACAAAGGTCCCAGAACAAAAGTTGGAATTGCTGTCTGTTAGAGTAGTCAAACTGGAGTCCTTGAGTCAAACCAATAGTTGTTTTAAGAGAGAACACCGAGTTGTTGCTGCTTTCGCGGACAAAAGGAATTAAGGCTCCAAGCCCCGCTGCCTGGCTTTATTAGGAGTAGATGGGCGGGGCTGGAGTCCCTAATTAGGAAAAGCTTTCAAGAAAGATCCGAGTCAGCTGCGTGGACGCAGGGAAATACCACAGGTGTGGATTTCACAGTACCACGCAGAAGAAATCACCCTCACTCATCCCAATTACTCCAATTTTCAGAGCTTGAGAGGTTATTCTCAAACAGTCCTTTCCAGAGAATTTTCAGCTCCGATCTCCTCAAAACATAGTCTTTGAAATGCTATATTAAGGATTATAAACTCATTCCGGAAGACAGCACTAGATCTTCTTCCTCACCATTGTGAAAAGGATAGAGTTTAAAAGTATCATGGTGATTTAGTTAACGATTGCCTCCCAATATGTAAAAAAGCATTTACAACCCAAGGAAGATAAGGAAGTAAATTAGAAGTTCAAATAAAAAGAAAAAGTTAAAAGTAAAGTTCAAGATCTAAAGAGCACAGAGTTTGGCTGCAAAAATGAACAATGGAATAAAGAAAGGGCAAAGATGCAAGAGAGAACAAAATGGATAAATTAGGGCTGCCACTGTACTGATCGATGATAATGATACCAAGAGAAAGGAAAAAGAGGGTGGAGAACAGAATGTACAATGATTTCTAATGCAGGAGACTGGCAGGGTTTCCCCCCCTATGTGCTAGGAGATCAGCACCATATTTCTGCATACTGACTGAAACTTTTCCCTTCTTTCGCGCAGCAAAGACCAGCATCAGTTGACAATCCACCACACTGTGAGTAGCACTGTACTATGGGATACACAGAGAGAACCTCATCAGACACAGTCTTCTCTCTGTTTTTCTGTTCTGCCAAAATGAAGTACCATAGAGACCATCACATAACGCAAGGCTACTTCTGATTGTTGCCCTTGGAACTCCATTGCAGCAGTGCAGAGAAATGGAGGGAAGACTGCACTGTCACGAGTCGAATCCTACCTAACTCTCTATAGTAGAAACTGGGTAGATGCTATAGATGTGGGGAAAGGATGTGGGATGGGGAAAGACACATGATCCAATGTTAGGGAATGAAAGATAGTTCCTTTTGCTTTTCCTTGCTTTTCCCGCTTTCTTTGTGAGGAGTTCAAGAGAGAGACCTAGGACATCATCACATGGAGGTCCATAAGCTGAGTTACCCCTTGTGCCAGCAGGACTGCTGACAGAAAGGTTGGTGGTTCGAATTTGGGGAGCGGGGTGAGCTCCCATCTGTCAGCTCCAACTTCTCATGCAGGGACATGAGAGAAGCCTCCACAGGATGGTAAAACATCCAGCTGTCCCCTGAGCAATGTCCTTGGAGACAGCCAATTATCTCACACTAGAAGTGACTTGCAGTTTGTCAAATCCCTCTGACACACAAAAAAATCACACAGAAGAGTAAATTCCCATCTACAGCTTGAACCTAGAGTTTCACTTTGCCATTTAGTATCAGTTAACACTCAAATGTCAGTGGTGACAAGTGCCATATGTACAACAGACTCACCACATCAACACTCTCGTCTTTTTTTTTCTTTTCTTTTTTCCTAGTATTTTCATTTGGTAATGTAACCCCGATGCACCATCAGGTTTCTTAAGGTCAGACCACTTTAAAGTAGAAGTGGAATTCACAGTGCACACCAATTAATTGTTAAAATATATGAAACCAAATAAGAAAATTATACTTCTTAAAAAGCAGATTCTAAATTGCAATCTGGGGAAGGTGGTTTTAACGATTTTTGTTGAAAAGCACAGATTGTACATTCCGCTCTCTGACAACATAGGAACTAAAACAGGCCTAATCCGTTAAAGCAGTTAATTCATGTATTCTCATGACTTCTTTTGTCACTCCATGTAAAGTAAATCAGATAATGTTTGTCAAAATAAAATGCACAGTCATAATGAAAAGTATGATGCAGAAATATGTGACTCAAGAAAATCTCCTTTCCCCTTAATTCATCATTCAAGTATAGAAACAAAGCATTTCGAAATAAGGGGTTGCTATTTAGTCCATTAATCTGAAGAATGCAAATTATTTGCTAAAAATCTTCATACCAATGTTTTGTTATCTTTCACAAAGAAATTGAGTTTGTGAAGTTTTGCTATTGTTTTTAAAATGGCTTTCATTATGACACTGAGAGTATGTCAATAAGAGTGTCATTTCACTCACTATCCCTTTCCCACTCTTAAATAATAAGGGATTCATTCACAGTTACAGTCACTTTCCCCACTTCACAGAATGACTCTCAACTTACACACAAGTCATATCAAAAGAATTCTTAGGACTCAAACTCAATTTTACCCTCCCTTCACCTGTCACTCCTAATAGTCAGGGAAACGTCTCTATTTTTGAGAGACACTGAGAATCTTTTTACTTGAATAATTAAAAAAATATTTTCCAACTTTCTGAATTTGAGTCTGTTGACACTACAAGCCTTTACTTTGACCATAAAACAAGAGAAACAGCCATCGTGGCTAGTACAAATTCCTAACCCACACAGTTGACCAATAATGATGAAAACTAGTTTAAACACCAGAATAACAATGTCCTATAAATATTTATAGGAGCCCCCAGTGGTGCAGCAGGTTAAACCACTGAGCTGCTGAACTTGCTGACTGATAGGCTGGCAGTTCAAATCCGGGGAGTGGGGTGAGCTCCCACTGTTAGCCCCAGCTTCTGCCAACCTAGCAGTTTGAAAACATGCAAATGTGAGTAGATCAATAGGTACCACTTCTGCGGGAAGGTAATGATGCTCCATGCCGTCATGCCGGCAACATGACTTAGGACAGTGGTTCTCAACCTTCCTAATGCCACGACCCCTTAATACACTTCCTCATGTTATGGTGACCCCCAACCATAAAATTAGTTTCCTTGGTATTTCATAACGGCCATTTTGCTGCTGTTATGAATAGTAATGTAAATATCTGATATGCAGGATGTATTTTCATATACTGGGCCAAATTTGGCACAAATACCCAATACACTCAAATTTGAATACTGGTGGGATTGGGGGAGGTTATTGATTTTGTCCTGTGGGAGTTGTAGTTGCTGGAATTTATAGTTCACCTACAATCAAAGAGCATTCTGAACTCCACCAACAATGGAACTGAATCAAACTTGGCACACAGAACTCCCATGACCAACAGAAAATACTGAAAGGGTTTGGTGGGCACTGACCTTGAGCTTTGGGAGTTGTAGTTTACCTACATCCAGAGAGCACTGTGGACTCAAACAATGATGGATCTGGTCCAAACTTGGCACAAATTCTCAATATGCCCAAATGTAAACACTAGTGGAGTATGGGGAAAATAGACCTTGACATTTGGGAGTTGTAGTTGCTGGGATTTATAGTTCACCTACAATCAAAGAGCATTCTGAACCCTACCAGCGATTGAATTGGGCCAAACTTCCCACACAGAACCTCCACAACCAACAGTAAATATAGTATTTTCTGGTGGTCTTTGGTGACCCCTCTGACACCCCCTCGCAACCCCTCCAGGGGTCCCGACCCCCAGGTTGAGAAACACTGACTTAGGAGGTGTCTACAGACAATGCCAGCTCTTCAGCTTAGAAATGGAAATGAGCACCACCCTCAGAGTTGGACATGACTAGACTTAACATCAAGGGGAGACCTTTACTTTTACTATATATATTTATGTATAGGTCTAGAAATTTTAGTCAAAAATCAACCCAAACAATCTGACTCATCACCTCCAGAGGTCAATGTACATATTCAAGGGAGAACATAGAAGATGCACTTCTGTGCTCTCTTCTGCATTACCATGTCTGGCCATTTTGAATGACTGGATAGGAAAATCATGACTATGATAACTCTTTGACATTTCACCTCAAAAAGGAGTACCAAATGGACAGAAGGGGTTGGCACTTCTGTTAGGTTCTACTATGATGATCTATGCTCTCACCTTTTACTTATCTGTTCAGAAAAGCAGAATGGTTCTTTTTTTTCCTTTTTATTTCACTAAGAGTAAACACTGTACCTTAACTTTTATCAAAAGAAGGAACCACTCCCTTCTGCGAGTACAGTGGTAAAAGGTCTCTCTGATTGCCAAGGTAGACAATGGTGGTAGTGGTGACTAGAAGCAGCCAGTCCCCTGTAGCAATGCTGCTATTTTCCAGTCTCCTCAGAATGACCCTCAAATTATCCATGGGTCATATCAAAATTCATAATATTGGCCCACATACCTGTCCACATTGTATACATCAGTTTGACTTAGGTGAAGGTGAAGGTAAAGGTTTTCCCCTGACATTAAGTCCAGTCATGTCCAGCTCTGGGGTGTGGTGCTCATCTCCATTTCTAAGCCGAAGAGCCGGCATTGTCCGTAGACACCTCCAAGGTCATGTGGCTGGCATAACTGCATGGAGCGCCATTACCTTCCCAGAGCAGTACCTATTGATCTACTCACATTTACATGTTTTTGAACTGCTAGGTTGGCAAAAGCTGGAGCTGACACGGATTCAAACCTGCAACCTTTCAGTCAACAAGCTCAGCAGCTCAACGGTTTAACTCACTGTGCCACTTGACTTATATACCTTTATATACAGTACATCAAACCTACAGTGAAGAGGTCTACTTACAAGAGAAGATGCTGGGGGTTGGACACAGGAGCCTTGTTCCATCAGACCAAGAGCCATCCAATCTACAATGTTATTCCCACAATAGCCGACCCCATACCTTTCAGAAGCCCACAAATTTCAACACATCAGCACTACAGAGCTCTACTACTTGTGTTCCCCAGTAACGGGTAAGAGAGCAATACTCCTGCCGGGACAATAGATAACATACATTGTAGTTGGCAGATATTACCTTATTCTCCATGAATTTAATACAGCTGTAAAGCTGTTGAAGGATTCCATTGTCACTGTTCTGCGGAAACACAGAATCTTCTACATGCAAAGCATGTACTCTACTATTAAACTGTAGAAATTCTGTCTTTGACTGTGGCATGATGGGTGATTATTGACTCTGACCCTTACATCTTGTGCTGTCAGCATTTACTTTTAAGCCACGAACTTTAACTTGGCTGTTCTCTTTGACAGACAGCACTTAAAGCCATGGATGTTGTTAGCAATTGTTTTCCCACTTCTCACAGTCATTTCTAGAGAGAGTCAGAAATCATTACCGTTGCAGTTCCTATCCTTTCCTGTTCTGAATTATCTATTTTTGATCCTCCTTCCCAGAGCTTGTTAAAGGTACCATGTTAATTGAAGCATATGGGGAGTTGGAGTCCAAAAAGGCAACTTTTCTCATTTCTGTTCTTCACTCTGGCAAGGGAGGTTCAGTTCACACAGCATCCAAGGGATAATGTAGCGTATACCACTACTTACTTCAACTTACATCGCAATCCATTTTACAATATTAAAATTTCATGAAAGAATGTATCTACTTCTTTTCAGCAATCAGCAAACATGGCAGTTACCAGTAACTCCTCTTTCTGAGTCTATGTTAATTAACAGCATTTCAGAATTAAGTGTGTAACAACGTGTGGGTCCATATAGTACTTAATTTTTCCTGGACTGAAATTTCTCACAAATACTGAAATGCCCTCAGCCTAATATTCTGCAATTCCCTAATGCTGCAACACATTTTTTTCTTGCTATAGCAAGTGTGATCAGTCTCCATCACCTAGCTGTTTTTGTCTCATTTCTTAGAAACAGAAGCAACCATTTTGAACTAAAATTCATTGGCAATATATTGAAAGTTACCACTGTCACTTACATAAGTGAGAGAAACAGTTTTTTTTAACAACTTTGGCTTTGAAATAATTAGATTTCTTATAAAGCTTTCTGGAAAGACAGCATTCATATTTCAGGGTTTTTTTTCTAGGTTACAATTGCTTTAAAAATATAATCATAGGTTTTGAAAAACATCTTCTCTGTAATCGTTAACCAGCATTTCAAAAGCACATCATTGTTTTAAATGGGCTCCATCAGAGGGCAAAGTAAGCTAGTACTAAAAGTGGGCAATGCCACATATTTCTGCCCCTATGAAACCCATTAAAACTACTTTATAACTACCGATGAGCCCCCAATGGCACAGGGTTAAACCCCTGTGCCAGAAGGACTGAAGGCCGACAGGTTGCAGGTTTGAATACGGGGAGAGGTGGATGAGCTCCCTCTATCAACTCCAGCTCCACATGCGGGGACATGAGAGAAGCCTCCCACAAGGATGATAAAAACATCAAATCATCCGGACATCCCCTGGGCACTGTCCTTGCAGACGGCCAATTCTCTCACACCAGAAGCAACTTGCAGTTTCTCAAGTCGCTCCTGACATGACAAAAAAAACTACTTTATTGTAGACGACAGAAACATATAGATGAAACCATAGCAAAATTACTCGGTATTGTGGAAGGGAGCAAGATAGAGACTGGGGTGGCAGTGCCAAGGCCGAGATTTCTGTCCCTGCAGTTTTGTCCCATTGTCAAAAATGTCCCATTATCAAAAATGCCCCAAACTCAGAAATGTATAGGAGCCATGATACAGGTTTTATAATAATGCATGTTAGACTCTACAATGTTTTAATCAGAGATATGTGAAGAAGGGAACTTTTCAGTATAAAGCTTTGTTCATCTATGCCTTGCCTATACACACACACACCCAATATATCTTCAAATAGTGCATATTGCATAATATGCACTCTTCTATCCTATAGAATCAAAGCACAATGTGTCATCAAAGGTTTTCATGGCCAGAATCACCGAGTTGCTGTGCTTTTTCCAGGCTGTATGGCCATGTTTGAGAAGCATTCTCTCCTGATGTTTCACTCACATCTATGGCAGGCATCCTCGGAGGTTGTGAGGTCAGTTGGAAACTAGGCAAATGAAGTTTTATATCTTTGGAATGTCCAGGGTGGGAGAAAGACCTCTTATGGCCTTGCAGCTTCAAAGACTGGCTGCTTCCTGCCTGGGGGAATCCTTTGTTGGGAGATGTTAGCCGACCCTGATTATTATATTATGTCATGGATTCCCCTGGGGTTTTTTAGTGTTCTTCTTTATTTACTGTCCTGATTTTAGAGTTTTTAATACAGGTAGCCAGATTTTGTTCATTTTCATGGTTTCTTCCTTTCTGTTGAAATTGTCCACACGCTTGTGGATTTCAATGGCTTCTCTGTGTAGTCTGACATGGTGGTTGTTAGAGTGCTCCAGCATTTCTGTGTTCTCAAGAGGAGCCACTGCAACATTCATACTTGCCTCAAGCAGACAAGAGTTCTTTCTCCCACCCTGGACAATCCACAGATATATAAACCTCACTTGCCTAGTTTCCAACAGACCTCACAACCTCTGAGGATGCCTGCCATAGATGTGGGTGAAACATCAAGAGAGAATGCTTCTGGAACGTAGTCCATACAGCCTGGAAACCTCACAGCAAAGCAATCAAAGCACAGCTGGCAAAGATGTACCTATAAATTGCCACACTAGCCTTATTTTCAATTTTCTTAGAAAAAAACAGCAACAATTACAATGTTACCTCTCAGAAATTAAAGAGAATGCACTATATAGTTAATGTGTGTTTTGTTACATAGTTATGTTAGTAGACCTTCTAGAAAGAAGTGCGGTTATACGTAAATGGAGATTTATCTCCCTTTATTTCCGGCAAATCCATAATATCATCATGTTTTTATATGGAATTGATCCTCCACACCCTAAGAAATGCTTTTTATGTGTCACGTTACACCTTCATGAATTTCTTTTCTCAGTCAGAATAAAAAAATTGGAAAATTAAGACATTGTTCTTAATATGCAAGTTGCACGTTGTTCAAGTTATTTTTCTACTTTATGTTTGTGTTAGTTTGTACTATTGGTGTATATATACCAATGCTAATATTCTCAATTAGAGCACCTGAGACTACAAGCTGCTTTCTGCACGTCTTCTGGCCACAGTATATAATCATTCTTTTTTTAACAAAAATTCAATAGGCAACCCATTTTTATCCTTGCTCTATTTCTGCTGCTGCTAGATTTATTTCTGGAATTTCAGAAACTGAGGTGACTGGCAAAGTGGGAAAAAGAAGACAATCTGTACAGATTGATACAGCCTAGCAGAAGCCTGATTTGAATAAATGTCTGAAAAGAATAAATCATAACCATTCTGAATCTGAATGGGAATGCATGCATACGCTTGTGGACAACAAGCATATCCTTCACAGCTCAAGATTTTATATATATATATATATATATATATATATATATATATATATATATATATATATTACATACACACACACACACACACACAAATAATTGGGCTGACCTTGAATATGGCACTGAATTATATCTATATATTTATATCTTTTCTCAGTGTTTCAATTTCAGATCGTTTTTCAAGGGACAAATTAGATTTCTCTATCCACCAGGCATGTGACATTTGCTTTGTGTTTGGCCTTTGTGGCCTTGTGGTGGAGGGAGATCACATTCTGCCTGTCTTAAATGTATGACAGATTTGCAAAGTGTGGGGGCCCCTAAGCAGCACTGTAGCCAGGAAAAAAATGGGGGAGAGGGATTGAATTTTTTTTTAGCGAATCATGAAGAGTAGTTCCATAACACAAAGTAATTTAAATAGTATGGTTCAGTCTATATTTGATATAGACTTAATTAAATCAATTTAATTTTTGCTTCTCATAGACTTAGCATGGGGATTAAGTTAACCAGTTAAAAATCATGACTAAACCAGGTTTTTTAAAAAACCTGAAACATTTTGGTTGGGGGGAGGGTTGCACCCCTAACACCACCACCCCCACCCCACCCCGGCTGCAGCCCTGCCCCTAAGGTAGGAGAATGTCTTTTCAAATGGGAAGATTCCAACCATTATTTGTAAAAACCTGTTAGGAGCCACAACATTTAAACAAATTTTCCATCAAGCCTTATTTACAATCCTGTAAAATATCAGAATTCCAGCTTGTGTTAAAATAAAAATCAGATCCTATTTAGGTTTAGTGAGGTCTATATATTTATATCTTTTCTCAGTGTTTCAATTTCAGATCGTTTTTCAAGGGACAAATTAGATTTCTCTATCCACCAGACATGTGACATTTGCTTTGTGTTTGGCCTTTGTGGCCTTGTGGTGGAGGGAGATCACATTCTGCCTGTCTTAAAAATCATCTCACTACCTCTGAGGATGCTTGCCATAGATGCAGGCGAAACGTCAGGAGAAATGCCTCTAGAACATGGCCCTATAGCCCGAAAAAACCCACAAGAACCTAGTGATTCCAGCCATGAAAGCCTTCGACAATACACAGATCCTATTTGTTAATACTTCATGAATAATAGCTAAAGGTAAAGGTTTCCCCTTGACATTAAGTCTAGTCTAGTCTGACTCTGGGGGGTGGTGCTCATCACCATTTCTAATCCGAAGAGCCGCCGTTGTCTGTAGATACCTCCTAAGTCATGTGGACATGACTGCATGGAGCACTGTTACCTTCCTGCCAAAGTGGTACCTATTGATCTACTCACATTTGCATGCTTTCGAACTGCTAGGTTGGCAGAAGCTGGGGCTAACAACAGGAGCTCACCCCATCTGTGGATTTGAACCACCGACTTTCTGGTCAGCAAGTTCTGCAGCTTGGCAGTTTAACACTGTGGCCCCCTGAATAGCAGCTACTTTTTTGTTATCCTTCCAGAAGTAAAATAAAGATAAGACAATCCTATGGCCCTGAACTGAGAGCTCATTTTCATTCTTTCGGTTCTTCTCTAAGGCCCACAACATTTTCAGTGTTTTCACTTCTAAAGAGATCCCTCTGTCCATACAAATTACTTCTCTGTTTAGAAAACATATTTATAAAGTAAAGATTTGTATGTAAGATATACTCATTGATGTATCACCCAATAGTTATCACAATAGCATTGTTTACCAGTTCATTTCGAACTGTATGTTCAGTGCTGTGTTATCAAGGGTTGTGTCCTTCCCTGAGGCTTCTTTAATATTTATAATGGATGGGTAAGCAGAAAGCGAAAGATTGAATGTTGAGCTATGTGTGCATTTTTCACCATGTACATTGGTTCATCAATTACATGTGTGTTTGATGTCTTAATAAGTATATAATCAAATTACAGGATTAGGGGGAAAAACAAGAAAAAATTAATTCAGACATAATAATAGCATCACTATAGTAGTATAATTGGAGACGACAAGCAAGTAATGCAAATATGGAAAATTAGCATTGTATCTTGGCAGAGACACCTATTTTCTAGCGAGAATACTATTATCTTGACAAAACATTCTGTCCCTGACTGTATGTTTTAACCAATTTATCTTAGGTAAAACCAAACACTGTATAGAATATTGAATAGTAAAATGTTATTGCTAAATATTCATTGACTGAAGGCAAAACATTTTTTACTTTTTCCTGCTTGTTTGTTATACTTTCTCACACCAAATTTTTAGCTATCTGGAAAGAGTTTGGGGGTCTGAATTCACAGATACTATACAAACTTCCTTCACACAAGTCCCTATCTAACTCGATCAAGCATACATCTGTATAGAGGTGTGTGTAACTGCATTGCTGATGTTCTTTGCCCAGTTTGCACATTTATTAGAATCCAGTAATTTGGAAAACAGCAACCTCTGAGTACTTTTATAAGTCAGCTAACAGCATGTTTAAGCATCCCTCATGCTACTAATCATATCTGTTGCTGTTAAAGTGGAAATGGACACTGAACATGCTAAACTGTAGAGAATTATAAAATTGGAATAGACCACAAGGACCATTCAATCCAACCTCCTACCATGCATAAATACACAACCAAAGCACTCCTGAAAAATAGCCATCCAGCCTCTGTATAAAAATGTCCAGAGGAGACTACACCACATTCTACTGTTCTATAACAACATCTTCCAGGGTTTTTTTCTCTGAACTAAAATTGAGACTGTCTCATCACAATTGATCATTTGTCATCATGCTTTCATAGCTATTATCTTGTCACATGTGAATCCACCAGCTGAACATGGGTTTGGATGCAAAAAGATGGTCACTCACTCCAAATCAACTATTTCTTTATGAAAATATTTAAAAATGCATAATCTAGGATCTCAAATTTCAACCCATTGTTGATTCTCACTGTTACAATTTTGAATCTAGGCCATCTATATGGTACAGATTCTTCTCTACTATTCTATACCTTCTTGAAGAATGAATTTATGTATTCTTGGCATTATCCTATCCTGTGGTTTACTTCTTTCCTTTCACTAACAAAAACAGAAAGAGGAGGAGATGATGGAAAGGCATCCTTGTTTAAAGTGCCAGATGTAACCAAAATAAATAAATTATAAACTCTCTTCTTTTTCCTGTTCTGTGTTTAAGGTGGAGAAAATGTACCTCTCATTAGAGGAAACCAAAAGAGAAAAGACTAACACTGGTACAATGAAAGAGGGTCTTTCTCCTCTCTATATACTGTACAGCAATACAAAATGAGAGCATTTCTTTGCCTTAGGGGTTACCCAAGGCAAACATAGAATGTGCGCCTCTTCTTTTTGCTCGAAACAGAGGCTCACATAGGACATAAAATACCATATGTTTCTTTCCGACTGGCAGAAAACCATGGGAAACAACCAAATTGTGCCAGATGTCTGATGAAATTTTGAAATTAAACTAACATCCTCTATGCTACAGGCCAAATCTTCCAAAACAAGTGTTTTCAAGAGTGTTTTGTTTCTGCTATAGGCAATATTGTTGGAACCTTAGCAAGAGTTGTAATGAAGCCAACAGCATTGCCGTAGAATTCAACTTAACAAGAACCTGAAGTGATGGGTCTTACCCAGTGACTGACAGGAATCATGACTATTTCTTTGACCTCAAGGCAATACAAAGTTTGACACAAAGCACACCTTAAATATGGGAACTGAGAAATAGGACCGAGTATTCTTCAGACAACACTGGAAAAATATGATCTGATAATCCAGCAAGATGTCATCATTTCATCATGTTTCTACAAAACAGGAACCCATGATATTTTTTTTAAAAGATAACAATGTATGGACTAGTTGAATTGGCAGAACAACATACTTTATGAAAAATGAGTTGGTGGGGGGGGGGGGTGAACCATAGTGTTCCACAGAATACATTAATGGATCCCTCTGTATATCACATATAGCTGCAAGGGCAGAATCCTGTACTGTAATCTAATTGAATAAGGGACTGTCAATTACATGACAGAAAAATTATGAACACCAATAAGAAAATCAAGAGAGAAGAACTAAAACGAGGGGTAGTGTCTAAAGCAGTTAAAATGTCTAAAGTTATAATGAGGTAGGGATTACTTGATCTCACTGCAGTTTTCTCAGTCATTTGAGGGGGTGGGGGCACACAATTTGAAACTTTCCTAGGGTAAATTGAAGATCTGCAAGGTCAAGAGGTAGCGAAGAAAACAGAAAGAGCAAGCTCAATCATTATCACACAGGATCATACAGAGAGCAAGACTTTATCCAACACAAATGAGCAGCTTTTGATGATAGTGAAACACTTCATAACAGCATCTTAAATACTTAATACTTTCACTATGTTTCATAAAAATGCACGTAAACTTTGCAAATGAATAAATTGTTGTTGCATCTAATATTTCATCCCAATGTATGTCAATAAGTTGTCCCAGAGTATTATAATCTCCTACCACATGGTCAGGGAAAGAAGAGATATCCTGACTGCATACCCTGTGCTACTTTAAATACCCAAGGCAAAGAAAAGGAAAATTACCCATATTATCTGGTATTGTGTTCTATTGAACTTAAATTGGCTTACTTCTGAATTGACTTGCAGTGCAAGTACGAGAATCGGGTAGTTCTCCAGGTGTTGCTGAACTGCACCTCCCAGAAATTCTCATGATGGCATATGCTGGCTATGTTGGGACCCAACTAAATTTGAAGGAAAAAATATTCCCATTCCTGACTAAGGCAGTTGAATGGTAAAGGATTCTGTTTCTGAATATATCTGGTGTGGATACTTTCAACTTCCTAGACTACAAATGGATGCCCCCCTCCCCCCACGAGGGTCTTCCTCCAAGGGCAAACCAAGAATGGGCAACTTGGAAGTCCCTGAACAGACAGAAGTGGAGTGGGCAGATCAAAAGACAACCTGGCAAAATGGCACTACCTAGAACAATCCTCCACCGTGTGTGACTGTGGAGCAGAACAAACAATTCAGCATCTGTATGCTTGCCTATAATGCCCTGCCTCATGCACAGAAGAACTGTTTAAAATCTACAGACAATGCAGTCGCTGTTGCCCTCTTTTGGGCTAAAATTATTCAGCTGCTTATTTTCCCTCTACTTTATTGGTTTTATATTTATTTATTTATTTATTTATGCAATGCTTTTGACACAAAATAAATAAAAACTACAAATTGAATTGAGAGAGATTGCGTTCAAAAATGAGGATTTATACATACTGAACAGGAGGAAAAAATAGAATACAGTTCATTTTCTGTTCCCTCTTTCCTGATTGTGCTTTGAAATATTTAATTTGTTCCACACATCTAAAAATATATATAAAGGCTTTTTAAATGAATGACTTATACCTATTAAAGAACATACTGTTGAGAGCAGATATAGCAAAATCCACATCACTTCACTTCACTCAGTCAACCCAACACTTGTATTCAGATTCTGATATCTTGAACACAAACACAACATAAAATGGAATAGAAAATGCTACTTACCTAAAATGTCCTCCATTTCAATGAATGAAAGTAACGGAAATAAGGAATATAATCCAAAAGAAAGTTAAACATGGACAATTAAATACAAAAATAATTTTAACAAAATAAATGTAAAAATAGAAATGAACAGAAAACAAAACATTTGGTGAAAAATGATGGGTTGATTTTCCTTTTATTTTATTTGCAATGATAACATGAAGAACAAGGAATTAGGGGAACATTTTATAACTATAATAATCCCAAATCTGTAACATGTGTACCACATATGAAACACCCACAAAAACACAAAGAACCAACAATGCATATAAAACAGACAGTCAATGTAAAACATATAACTGAAAATGAAAAGGTACCCAGTATTAGCAGAAAGAACCATTAAATGACCACATAAAACTAAAGTACCTTATATTATGGATCAATCTTATATATGTCTACCCAATAGTAAGTTTCTGAGTTCAATGGATAGGAGCAATATAGACCATTAGCCTAAATCAGGTGTCATTAAAAGGACTTGCCTGTTTTAGAGGAAACAACACTGAATTAGATGGATATTTGCTTTTGAGTAAATAGTATACAGGATTGCACTGTAAAGTTCAAAATCAAAGCATAATCGAGAGTAAAAGTCCTCTGGGACTGCGCACTGTAATTAAAAATACCTTTTAATTTTCTAGCAACATTTTTTTCTATCCGATAGTATTGCCATATTTGCATGAATAAGACACAGTGTTTGTTTTAGAGGATTTGCATTCATTATCAAATATTTCCTAATACTAGAGACAGTATAATTTATTGCTCTTTAAAAATAGACTGTCAAGAAAAAGTATTGCATTCAAAACTATTAATATTGTACACAATGCCATATTTTTGTTTATCTTGAATCAATCAAGCAAATGGGATTATACAAGCAAATTAAAAATAAAAGATCAGATAGTTATGCTATGGCTGCAAATACAATTGGCTAGATAAGAACTGAGAATGAAAAATATATCTGTAAAACCAAGCGTTGCATCATTAAATGAAGATTCTATGTATGCATACAATAACCAACCAGTTGAAATTTCTCTCTTAAGATTTGACATAACTTATATTGATTTCTATGAGATTTTCATGCCACAAAATAATACTTTTCCCCCCTTATAGATAGGATTTCACCATCTTACCCTTATATATTCATACATCTAGAGCAGAGGTGTCAAATGTGTGGCCCTTCAGATGTTTGGGCCGCAAACTCCCAGAAGCCCTACCCAGCTTGTCCAATAGATAGGACTTCTGGGAGCTGAAGTCCAAATCAGCTGTAGGGCCACATGTTTATCACCACTGATCTACAGCTACTTCTTTATCTTCCTTTGAGTAGGCTTTCCAGCTCTCCAGAGTTTTACTGTCAGAGCTGTTTGCCAGGCTGCAAAGCCAAGGGAAACATACCCAGCTACAATATCTTTTAATTGTAGCATGGATGCCACCAGTGAATGAATGCAAATGAATACGTGCTGTGCCAACACTGAAATCCTTCTAGTAATAAGAGGCATGCAATTGTAGTGATGGTGGTGGCCATTTCCCCTCATGATGTACGATGTATATATGCACTTGGCTTTCTAACCGTGGTTTTGCCAAGCATTACAAATCTCAGTTTCCCACTCAGTCTGGTTGACTTCCAGCCATCTCATCTAAAGAAGCAGTCTGTTGGCACTGCAAGCAGCCAAACTGAGGGGGATGCACATGATACCGGATTCCACAGCAAGCCCAGGATGTTCCCCTTCTAAGGAAGATTTAGTTCTCATCTACTTGCCCAGAATTTTGGAAAGGAAAAACTGGCAACCTAATATCTTACAAAAGCTGGACCTTGCTTTAGTCTAAACAGCAAATGCCAATAGGTATATCCTTTCTGGAGAACAATATCTAAGAGAATATTAAAAACAATGACAAAGTTTATTTCGCACCACACACAGGACTTTAGTGATATATTATCTGCTAAGGCTCCATCCCAGGATTTGGAGTTTTGTAAGGTAATTAGAATGGTCTCTGCTAGAGAGCTTCTAGTGCAGGCATGGGCAAACTTTGGCCCTCCAGGTGTTTTGGACTTCAACTCCCAGAAATCCTAGCCATCTTACCAGCTGTTAGGAATTGTAGGAGTTGAAGTCCAAACACCTGGAGGGCCAAAGTTTGCTCATGTCTGGTCTAGTGCCTCTCTAAAATACAATACTAGTATCTTTTAGAACTGAGCCAACACAGTTAAAGTAGAACAAAAGTGTTATAACTGTGTAGAGTGAAAAATATCCAGTGTGTGTGTGTGTGTTGCAGGAAGATGGCCACACCACCTGTGTATGAGAATATTTTACCTCCCATTTGATCATTGTTCTTCATAATATTTGTAGATGTTCTGAGAGAAGACATGTAAAACTGCTCTTCCTTCCCTCTTCCCTTTTTGTAGTCAAATATGTCAGTTTCTAACCGGTATGCTATAAATAGACTAGAAGCATTTTTATCCAAGTGATCTGCACTAAGTGCTGTTTAAAGAAAGAAGAGTCCAGAAAAAGCTCTTATTACTTATAATGATGGGATAACAACTGAAACCAAAGCTCAAGCTGAGTTAAAAGAAGGAATCCTAGATGCACAGACCAAGTAGTAAATCCCACTAAGCTCCATGGGGCTTACCTCTGAGAAGACAGATGTTTGGATTGCATTGCATGTCTGCTTCAGGTGGTTCTCTGATGCCCTTGGCATATGTGTGTTCATTAAGATGATGTAGATTATATCTTTTTTGACAGACTTGACTGATAATACTCTTTATTCAATATGTCATAAAGACATTCCAAGTCAAAGTGTACGCATTTCTGTCTACAGTTATCTAACTTAAGTCTTAAAGGGGTACATCTTTCAATGTAAACAAATGCTAAAACAAACAATGTAAGCTGTTAAATTGGCATTATTTTGCAGGTAAATGGATCTGAGAAAGACTCCATTGAGATGAACTGCATTTACAATCTATTGCCAAAGATGGTCACAGGAGTTCTTCTAACTCAGTGGTTCTCAACCTGTGGGTCCCCAGTTATTTTGGCCTTCAATTCCCAGAAATCCTAACAGCTGGTAAACTTGCTAGGAGTTGTAGGCCAAGACACCCGGGGACCCACAGGTTGAGAACCACTGTTCTAACTAAAATAGTTCCCAAGTGCAGCCTTGACTTTGTAATTAAGCCGGGTCATTGTAGGTTTTTCGGGCTATATAGCCATGTTCTAGAAGCATTCTCTCCTGATGTTTTGCCTGCATCTATGACCCCACAACCTCTGAGGATACCTGCCATAGATGCAGGCAAAACGTCAGGAGAGAATGCTTCTAGAACATGACCATATAGCCCGAAAAACCAACAACAACCCAGTGATTCCGGCCATGAAAGCATTCGAAAGTAATTAGGCCATCTCCTACCTAAACAATATTCTTCTCTTCTCTTTCACTGGCTCACCGTCATAAGTCTTATCCAAAGGTACTGCAGAACTAAAAAAAAATGGCAGGCAATGCCACACCACATTCATAGAACTGGAAAACCCTCACTCAATGCAATTATTAAAAGCTAAAACATCCCTTGATAGGAAGCCAACCAAACTCTGATTAAAAGGCTGCAGTGATTAATGGTTTGCAAAGTAGTCAAACAATTCTTACTTTCAGAAAATTATTCCTAATATTTAATTTCAATCTGCTTTCCTGTAATTTGAATCCAGTAGTTTGAGTACTAATCTCCAAAGGAAAAGAAAACAAGCTTGCTTCATCTTTCAAAACAAAGCTGGCTATCACAATCACCGCTCAATATGCTCCTGTCCAGCTCCCTCAACTATTGTTCACAAGACTAGGTTTCGCACAACAATTGCTTATCACTCCACACTGCCAGCAACAATTCCTGCTAGAACTCCAGTGTCACTATGAAAGTGCTCCAAGTCTCACAAGCTTTCCCATAATGATGACAGACCCTGATAAGCCTATAGTAAATTTTTGGAATCCGTCATTTCAGACACAGTTTAGAAGATGATTTACCAAATTTGTCTGGTTGACGCCTATATAAGAATTCAACACAGAGGCGTCCAACAAGGAAAAAACTACAATTCCAAACGGGAAGCCCTCCCCAGGGGCTGAGAAATCAAGGCCAGAAACAAGAGACCTGCCACTTTAGTTATAGCAGATGGATCCTGAGGAGACTCTTCTTTTCTTTGTATGATATCAGCAAACAAAACAGTAGCAAAAATGCAGCCAATGCCTCATGCACCAGTTTAAATACCAGACACCCAGCAATTAGCCACCTGTCAAGGTCAGGCACCATATATAAATCCCTCAGAAGCAATGCAGAGTCCTCACTCTAGACAGCTACTCACTGAGTATGAATGCACATATTTTTCAAGTGTTTGCATTTTAGCTGCTCACATTTCACCCTGAAAATGCACTGCAAACAGTGTAAATATGTGTATTTTCAAGGCGCTTTGCATCTTTTGGGTGATATAGAAGACAGTAAAGTGAAAGAAACCTAACTCCAACAAAATTAATTTCCACCTGTAATCTATACACACTCAAAATGCACATATTCATGCACAAAAATATGTGTATACCAGCAGGCTTGACACATTTTTGTTGTAGAGCTTTGCACAGAACAAGCTCTTTGAGCAATTTATAATTTCAATTAAGGTTGATTCCTTATCTGGAATTCCAAAATCATCCATAGGGTGGCTGAGATAGCAGCATCTCTGTTTTCTGAAAGTTTGTTTTATGCAACAACAAAAAAACCCTTAAAAATTAGCTTATATGTATAAGGTGTCAAGGAAACATAAATTAATTCTGTGTTTAGACCTGAGCTCCATCTCAAAGATATCTCGTTATACAAGTATTTCCAAATGCAGACATTCTAAAATCTAAAATAATCCAAAATTTAAAACACTCCTGGTTCCAAAGGTTTTGGATAAGGGATATCTATCTTGTATTAATAAAAATGTTGGTTCATAAATAAAATGTAAAAATAAAATGGGTTGCTTCTGTAACTGAGGGTGGTTCCACACAGCCTTTAACCCGGAAGGAATTTGGTTTTTAAAATGTGATTGCATCCTGGTTAAAGTCCACACATGTCCCAGAAAGTGCATGATTTTCTGGGGGGGGGGGGGGTCCACATGCCCTTTTGGACTTTCCGGCAGGACACTAGGACACAAAACAAAACCCCCCAGAAAAGCCTTTTAAAAAGAAAATAACTTACCCATATGACATTCTCCCTTCTCCAGCACTCTCCTGGTGCGTAGAAATGACACGTCAGGAGCAAGAGAAAGCCAGAAGCTATTTTCCTCCCCCCCCCCCTTCTCCTGGCGTATCATTTCTATGCAATAGGAAATCGCCAGAGAAGGGGGAATGGTGGCCGCATAAGTTATTTTCCTTTTCAACGGCTTTTCGGGGGGGGGGGGCTAGGGGGCTAGGGAGGGTACTAGAGCCCTCTCGGATATTCCAAATTCATGAGGCCTGGAAAATGTGAGAGGGCTGTGTGGACACCCCCCTCAGAAGTCCCAGGACTTCTGAAGGGGTGATCCAGACACCATCCACAGGAGGAAAGACCCAGATCTTTCCAGCTGACAAATTACGTTGGAACAAAGCCGGGTCCCAAAAGCATTCGCTTTTACATGGAGCAGCGTTTGGATGCCCCATGTGAAAACGCAGGAGCTTGCGCTTTTAACAGGCTGCCTGGATGCCCTGAGCAGGAGTTCCTGCAGGAAGAAGGCTACAGTTTGCATGTTCTAGCATTCACTCCACACTAAATATTAAGGAAAAACTGGGGAACTGCAGAGAGAAGAAGAGGAGGCAAAGTCACCTCCCTCTCTTCTCACCAGTGGGAGCATCCCCTGATCCCAGGATTATATGAATTCATCCCATGCTAACTCTGGACAAAAAGGAGAACCATTGTATTTCAAGCTCCTGCCCACATGTTATATTCAAGACAACTGATGCTTTCTACTTGTATGCAAGCAGCATACATCTGAAGCATAAATACTTTACAATCTCATGGTCTCTTTCATGAAGAATTTTAAACTTTTTAATACACTGAAATATATTAAATCTATTTTTCATATGTTTTCAGTATTAATGTAGCCTTTTGGCATACAGAATTAGTAGAAAAGTAGTAACTAAAGTATTAACAAAAGCACAGTTTCAGAATAATATCCTTGCTTAATATCTAGTTATAAGTAATTATACAAGCTATGAGTTATTCAGAAGCAAAACAAGAAACTGTTAGTGTGCTTTTTTTATAAGTGTGCAAAGTCAGGGAATTGTTACCATCACAGAGGTATTCCCATCCATAAACAGAGATTTGTATGGTCATGATAACGTGACCTTTCCAGCATTTAATATGTAATTCAAACAATATAAAGCATGATATGATTAATCATCTGAAATTTAATTAACTAAACTTTTATTGGGAGATTAATGAATCCCAATTATCTCTCAATGGATGTGCACCTCAGGATAAGTGCCTCTGTGAAAAACTGAAATTTGTTCACAACAGCTTTGTTCAAAAGGAAATAGTATCCAAAACAAGCATGGAGATATGCATTTATGATTTACGTATTAACAGTCCCTACATAACCTATAAACTAGGGGTTACGTAGGGACTGTGAAAGCTCCCCAGTCCCCACTTACCTGGCAGCAAGGGATCTAATCCCCTGTTGCTTCGGAAACAGCTGGCTACTGTTTTCACTCACTCCTCATCTGAACTATCTCTTGGTGCAACTGGAAACCTGTTTTTGCCTACTGCAATGAAGATCATTCACAAGAGACATCTAAATGACAGCCTGCCACTTTCCAAGAAACAGAGGAACAGACCTCAATAGTCACAATGTCTTCTTTTTAGTAAGTGGGGAGGTGGATGGAGGTCATTCCAGGGCTTAGTACCATAACTGTGGTGCTTACCCATCTATTAAGACCATACAGGATTCCAGCCCCCATCTTTAATGTTTTTGTCCATTCCATGACATTATTAACATAGAGAAACAACTGTTCATCAGGATACTCAAGACATTCTTCATCCTAACTGTGCTGGTACAGCTGTACCAGAAGCCTAAATTTCCTTTCTATGCATGTGTTTGTTTTGGCCATGCATTTTGCAGTTGGGTGATTCCTTCCAGGCTGCAGCCATAGGGCCAGCCACCTGCCTATCATCGTTAAGTTCTTTAGTTCTGCCCCTTTTCCCAGGGTTCTGGGAGGGAAAAGAAAGTTTTTAGTTCAGTCTTACAGTTTAGAAGCTCAGTTACAGGACGCGAGAGCTTTTCCCACCTGTAGAGAAGCTCCGTTTCTTACAAAGCTCCGGGGGGAAATAGTCCCAAAGCTTCTGGGGAAGACATTTCTCAAAGCTCTAGCTGGGGAACTTACAGCCTCACAGCTCTACAAGCCTCTGGGGAAGATAGCCCTAAAGCTTCTGAAGAAAACGGTTTTACAGATCCAAAGGTCTCCAGCTAGAAAATCTCTAAAGTTTTGGCCGGTAAGGTTTACTTGGGTACCCAAAAAGCAAATTGGAACCAGGAGTAAGGCCTCACGCCAGCCAGCCTAAAGACAGATTGCCCAGGGAGGGGTTGGAGGGTTTTCCTTGTAAAAGAAAGAAATAGTCCTGTTTTAAAAGACAATTGCTATAGGCCCAGCGAATGTCAGCACTCTAACTGATTTGAATTAACTTTTCAGGCACATAGGAATGCACATTCCCATTAAAGTATATCAGCCTTTCAACTGGTGTCTCATAACAAGACCCACTAAGCGCTGGACTGCAAATTTTAACAGTTTCCACCACAACTAGCTATACAAACCTAAGTTGACTGGAAGTGAATTTCTAGAGTACCATTATGGTCCCACTATTATTTTAGGTGTTTAATAGATCGGCTTTGAGATAAGGACACATAGTGTGATTCTTCTCTGCTCACAAAATACTGCTTCTAAACAATTTCTTTTGCTAGACTGGGAAACAAATGTTAGCACAATGCCTTTGCTACATGTAAGGAAAGAATCCAATAGCACCTCTAAAGCTTCATTAGAGGAAAAACTAGTATAGAAAATCTAAGGTATTAAGAAATACTACCCATGAAATTTTGGATGAGTTTAATTACCCATCATGAATAAAACCCATCACACTTCATTGCCAAATACATCTTAGGATGAGCTGTTCATACTTGTTACAAAATGGTTGAGCACCATTGTGTAAAAAATATCTGTTTAAATAGCTATATCGAGAAGAAAGAAATTACCCAAATATAATTTCAGTCTTCTTTTAAGACTGGCATTCCTGTCTCTTTTCCTCATTTTCCATGTACCTGCCATCAATATAATTTTAAAAGGGTGATCATTTATACCTAATTTGCAGCCATAGGACTTCAAATGTACAGTATTATTATTTTGTTATCATGTAACCAGAAATTTAAATTTAATTTTAATTCTTTATATTGATACCAATGTCATCCCAGAGAAAATGATTCATTTATTTTTCTAATAACTTAAATAAACTATTATCAGTTATTTGTACAACTGTTGAACATAGAACTGATGTTAATTCAGGGAGGCACAAGAGACATAGAAATTATTTAAGATCTTTACATTGTTCCCGTATCTTGCACAAGCAACCCATCCGGAACTTTTAAACAATAGTTGCTACTTGCAATGTCCCACCCAGATCCAACTTACAACATTCACAGGTGTAGCTAATGAATATGAGATATACTGCTTCCGTTTTGATAACATGATAAGTCTGGAACACACAGGAGTCCCAGTTTATTGGTTAGGAACAGCATACTAATGCATGTATTCATTGTCAATCAGTCCTGCTTGCAGTGGGAGTAGCTTAACAAACTACTGAGCTTTCCAGCATGGTTTGCTTACTATGTCATCCCGAAGTTATTACTTTCTTTACTCTTTTCTTTTTTCCTCTCAGTAACCCAATCCAGGGTTTAAGTTCATTTTACTGGTTTCCTGGGAGAGAAAGAACCTAGAGAAGTCTCCATAATTTGGATGATATCTGTGATATGCTGAACTTCTACCACTGCAAGCACCCCATGAATAACAAGATGAGGTTGATCAAAGATTATTATTTCTATGAATGATACAGAAATAAATTACAACTGATATCTGGTATCATTTACACAATTTGTCACATCATCTGAACTGGACCACTGAATAAATGTGCCTGAATCCTAAAATAATCCCATTGCAGAGATCCTTTGGATCACTTCATGCACAGAGGGCTCTCCCATATCTGACTACTCTTATATCTCGAAGGTGAAAGTGAATATATGTCCTGTTAGATATGACTGTGCTTTCTGGAATTATTTCTGTTCCAGAATCATCATTTTATTCTCGAAGTTCCATTTTATCCCTAAAATCCCACCCTTTTCATCTAAATAAGTTAGCAGGTGTTGCCAACTAAAGAGAAGAATGTTGTCCTGGCCAATGGTCCAAACCTTTTTTCAAAATAGAAAAGGGAACATGATAATCTTTAAGTACCCCCAGAGATCACAAAATCATGAGTGTTAGAAAGCCAAAGTTCAAAATTAGTAGCGATCTTAAAGATAAACATATTTTATACTTATATCTTTGAGAAACACAGTTGTACATTATAATCCTACTGTACTGTTTACAGATCATTAAGTAAAAAACAAAGAAACCATATAATATGTTGGACTAGAATAGCTATTGTTTATTGCTGAGCTATTGTTTATTTTTTGTCTGCTGCAGTTAAGCTTATGCCCATACTTGCCTTCTTTCAAGTGTTTTTTTTTTCTCAATCTGGTAAAGATGCAACATTTTAAAATAGGAAATGTTGCTTAATACACTTCAGCTATTTCACAAATACAAAAATAAGAGGCTGTTGTTTGGAGTAACAATGAAGCTGCAAATTAATGGCAAATTATTCCCAGCTAACACTGGTTGACTTTCTTCCCCCATCATAACCAGAAACAATAATTAAAAAATCATCATGTTAACAAAGTCAAGGCATGCCACCAGTTGATCGTTACTATCCAATAATGAAACTAACACTTGTCTCTTCAAGGAATTACTTGCTTTCATTTACAATTGCTTACCTGGTTCTCCTCGTGAGAAACCCTCATCTGCTCTTTTAGAACAGACATTCTGGCAGCTTCTTCTTTCCTCAAGACTCTTTCCTTTTTGAGTTCTGGACTCCAGAACGTTTTGATGCTGTTCATGGAAGAGCCAAGCTTGCTGTCTTTGATGTCCAGTTCTTTCCTTAGGAGGTCATTCTCTCTCTGTAATTCCTTAAGCTGGGCCTGCATATCTAGCATGGTACTGTCCCTTACCTGTCTGAGCATAGAAGGGATCTGATGATGGTGATGATGGGAAGCAGTGGTTAGTCCTCCGTGTTGGTCGGTATAGGAAAGGAGATCTGAATGGGAAAGGCCAGCTGAAGCAATATTAGGACTGCTGCCCATAGCTGTAACTCGACTGCCATACACAGCTCGACTCGTAGCCCTTCCAAGAGTCATTGTGCCCTTTGGGTAAGTAGTGGATGCCACACCTTCATGATCACTCAGATACATTGGTCCAGAAGTTGCATAGGCGGCATTAAGGGACTGGATATTCTCCATTGATAATGTCTTACCTGTCCCTCCACCTCCTCCACTGCTTGTTCGCCGATGGCCCAAACGAGGAGATCTTGGCAAACGAGGGGATCTGGCAGGACTGCCGTCCAAGTTACTGATTGTTCTTGCACTTCCGTACATTTTTACTATAATCTGAGGTACTACTTAATAAGAAATTAATCACACTTAAGTGGGATATTTAGCCTCTATTTCAGTTGCTATTGTTGGCAAATGGCTTCACAGCATTCTTCCAGAAGGCAAACTATTCTTTATTGCAACTTCTCCATGCTGAAGATACCTGGATACAAAAATTAGAAGTAGAAATTAGTAAAGGTAACTTTACATTGCTAGAATATGAAAATACATTTCATGACCTTGCAATTATATAATTTTTTTTCCATATCATGAGCAACTTAAGAAACTGCAAGTCGCTACTGGTGTGAGAGAATTGAACATCTGCAAGGACATTGCCCAGGGGACACCCGGGTGATTTACCATCCTGTGGGAGGCTTCTCTCATGTCACCTCATGAGAAGCTGGAGCCGAGATAGGAGTTCACCCCATTCCCTGGATTAGAACTGCCAATCTGTCTGTCAGCAGTCCTGCCGGCACAAGGATTTAACCCATTTGTGCCACCAGGGGCTCGAATAATAATAATGATTATAATAACAATAATTACGATCTGTCAACTGCAAAAGATCACCATACTTGGATCTGCGCATGTCATTCGAAAATACATCAAGCAGTCCTAAATGAAATCCAGCATATAGATCTCGTTTGCAGTGTCATACTGTGTTATAGTAATAATCACACAGTCCTAGACACTTGGGAAGTGTCAGAAATGTGATCGAACACAAAAGCCAGCATTGTGATCTTGTGTGCTTTGTACCAATCTTGTAGTGCATCAAATAATAAATTATTTGCTACCCACCACTCCTAATGGCTCAAGGTGAGGCACAGCACAATTACTATCTGTACTAAGTTGTAGGTTCTGGGAACAAGGATTCTGGGTTTCACACACACACTCAGTCAGAGAGAGAGAGAGAGAGAGAGAGCAAAATATTCAAAAATTAGTGTTTCGTGCTGTGTGAAAAGAATTCCAGAACAGACGAATTCTTACCTTGCTGGAACATATACTAAACAACTGGTGCCTCAAAAATAAAAAGCAGAAAGTGGTAATAAAGAATGCCTAAAAATAGAATCGCACTATGCCTAGAAAGAACTATTCTACAGATACACAAGTGCCATGGAGAAGTCATGCTTTATAATTTATAACTCTGCTTGATCCTTTTTAATGGCTGCTTGAAAAAACCCTATAAACCTAAAATTGGATTCAGATATTTCATTATTGATGTGATATACCTAGCACTCATGATTATCATGCAATCAGCAATCATGATGGGTCATTGCTTTCTGTCCCATCATTTAACAATCAATAATAGAAAGTGATCAGAAAAATGAAAAATGAGCTGATATCCTCTTAAACATGAGAACTTTTTAATTCCCATGTTAACTGTGAGGTCAGGAATAGCTGTGAATAAATTATCAGGGAGTAATCCCACAGTGTAACTCCTCAGACATGTCTAAACAAGGTCTGACAGCTCTTTTTTATTCAGGTCAAGAAGAACTAACTTTGGAGCTGGACTTTCAGAGAAGGGAATGAGGATCAAGGGAATAGTTAACACACTCAGTACGTCTACATTGTAGATTGCAGTTTTACACAATTTCACTGCCGTGGCTAGGAGCCCCCGGTGGTGCAATGGGTTAAACGATTGTGCCAACAGGACTGCTGACCAAAAGGTTGGCGGTTCAAATCTGGGGTGAGCTCCCATCTGTCAGCTACAGCTTTTCATACAGGGACATGAGAGAAGCCTCCTACAGGATGGTAAAACATCCAGGCTTCCCCTGAGCAACATTCTTGCAGACGGCCAATTCTCTCACATCAAAAGAGACTTGCAGTTTCTCAAGTTGCTCCTGACATGAAAAAAAACTGCCATGGCTCAATACTATGACATCCTGGGATTTGTAGAATGGTGAGAAACTAGCATTCTTTGAGCAAAGAAGGCTAAAAAACCTTGCAAAACTATAGATCCCATGATTTCATAGCATGGAGCTGTGGCAATTAAAGTGGTGTCAATCTGCATTAATTCTACTATGAAGATGTATTCAGGGTGCTCTAGCCTGAATCTTCTATTCCCAATGTTCTTCTTTTCTTATGTAATGTTCCAAGTAATGCCAGTGAAAAAGAAAAACTGGGGAGAAAACATTTGAAATCCCCCGATTCATCTCTGCTGAATCAGTTAACCTTGACAATGATGGAAACCATATTGATTGTCAATTATTTGAGATTTATGGATTTCCATTGGCTACTATATGCAAAAATTACAGCGCCTGGTATACAAGGATACATTTTACTTAACACATTGAACTCTATTAACTTTACACTGTTTCCCTTTATTTGTTCCTTCCACTTGTCTCATCAACATTTACCTGCTTTGAATAAATTGAGGCAAAGTAGGTATTGAATAGATAAGCCTTCTCTACTCAATCAACCAGCATCTCTCCAGAGATGTGTTTCTAATGGGAACAGGACTGTTAAAGTGTCTAGCCATTTATTACTTTAAACATTTTGACCTAGGACCTCATCACGCTAGAGAATGAATCCACTTAAAATCTGGTTTCTGCCTCCTGCAGAAATATGGGGTTTGTAGTTTAGTGAGGCTGTTAAAGGCTCCTCCCTAAATTACAAATCTCAGAATTCTGCAGGAGAAACCAGATTTAAAGTGGATTCATTCTCTAGTGTGATGGAGTAGTTAGATGTGCTTAACTATGGCTTTTGAAATTGTGGACATCTTGTCAACAAGCAATTACCCTCCTCACCTGTTTGAAATTTAAAATTGATAGCTACAAAACTGCAATAATTTGGACTTTATGATGTTTTCCATATTGCTAACACTTTTCAAAGTGTCTATCAATGACATGGAATTAGTCAATGGTTTGGTTGCTTTTCTATGTTAAAAGATCCCTATCTCCTCCAGATCGTACAGCTATTGTAGAGATCAGTGCTTCTGTCAATTCATGGTCTTGCTACCCAAGAGTAATTATAGGGTGGCCTATTATGCATCACCTAAAAAAAGGAGGGTCCTCAGGCTGCTCATTTTCAAAAGCTTCCTCACCCTCTGGCTAGATCATTAGAAATGAGGCTGTAGGCTACTTCCCTATATGAAGATATAACTTCAAAGACCAAGTGCCACATGAGAAGAACTACATGTTTCTCTTTGAAGAGCAGAATAAAAAGCAAGCTATCACAAAATAAGCTTTTAAAATAGGAGCTCCAGGTGGTGCAATGCATTAAACCCTTGTGCCAGCAGGACTGGTTGACCAACAAATTGGCGGTTCAAATCCAGGGAGCAGGGTAAGCTCCCGTCTGTCGAGCTCTAGCTTCTCATGTGGGGACATGAGAGAAGTCTCCCACAGGATGGTAAAACATCAATCATTCAAGCATCCCCTGGACAATGTCCTTGCAGATGGCTAATTCTCTCACACCAGAAGCAACTTGCAGTTTCTCAAGTCACTTCTGACACGAAAAAAAGCTTTTAAAATACATGGATCCACAATCATGAACCTTAATTGACCACAATACTCAATTAAGAGGACCAGATAGTTTCAGTGACACAAGAAACATCTCTAAAGACACTATGTTATCTTGTATCCAACTTAGGCCCCTTCTATACCACCATATAAAATCCAGATTATCTGCTTTGAACTTTATTATATGAGTCTATACTACCAGATAAACCAGTTCAAAGTAGATAATCTGGATTTTATATGGCAGTGTAGAAGGGGCCTTGTGCTCCCAAAATACTAATTTTCTACAGTTACCCAAAGGTATGTTTTAGTTAATGAAGTAGATGTGTTCTTGAAGATTACAGCCAGTCCCCAAATTATGAACAAGATAGGTTCTGTAGGTTTGCTCTTAAATTGTATTTATTTGTAAATTGGAACAAGTACATTTCTCGTGTGTGTATGGGGTTTGTTTTACTGCCTGAGCCCATATTGAGAAGATTTCACCTCCCTTTTTGTCCCTGTGAAAATAGGATTGTCTACAAGTCTCCTATACACGTAATTTGTAGTGTATATGTGTGTGTGTTGGTATGCAGTTTTCCTTAATTCGATATTATGGGAGGAGCTGCAGACCATGTGACCATATCTGGGACTATTAAACTCAGATTCCATTTTAGAAGTCAGTACGGTTTAGACGCCAGTTGAAACAGAATGCTTTAGAGAAGAGACTCTCAGAGAGATGATTTAAACTTTGGACTGTTAAGATTATGAAAAAGATACCCTGTGTTACCTGCACAGAGCAACTACTTCAAATCCAATCTGTAACTGGACTGATAAGCAATGTACTTGTATGCTGAATATATGAAGTTTGTGAGTAAATCAACTATGTTACTTTTAAAGAAGTCTACTTTGTCTCATGTTGTTGTTCATTCATTCAGTCGTCTCCGACTCTTCGTGACCTCATGGACCAGCCCACGCCAGCACTCCCTGTTGGCCGTCACCACCCCCAGCTCCTTCAAGGTCATTCCAGTCACTTCAAGGATGCCATCCATCCATCTTGCCCTTGGTCGGCCCCTCTTCCTTTTTCCTTCCACTTTCCCCAACATAATTGTCTTCTCTAGGCTTTCCTGTCTCCTCATGATGTGGCCAAAGTACTTCAACTTTGTCTCTAGTATCCTTCCCTCCAGTGAGCAGTCAGGCTTTATTTCCTGGAGGATGGACTGGTTGGATCTTCTCGCAGTCCAAGGCACTCTCAGAACTTTCCTCCAACACCACAGCTCAAAAGCATCTATCTTCCTTCGCTCAGCCTTCCCTAAGGTCCAGCTCTCACATCCGTAGGTTACTACAGGGAATACCATGGCTTTGACTAGGCGGATCTTTGTTGCCAGTCTGATGTCTCTACTCTTCACTATTTTATCGAGACTGGACATTGCTCTCCTCCCAAGAAGTAAGCGTCTTCTGATTTCCTGGCCACAGTCTGCATCTGCAGTAATCTTTGCACCTAGAAATACAAAGTCTGCCACGGCCTCCACGATTTCTCCCTCTATTTTCCAGTTGTCAATCATTCTTGTTGCCATAATCTTGGTTTTTTTTTATGTTTAGCTGCAACCCGGCTTTTGCACTTTCTTCTTTCACCTTGATTAGAAGGCTCCTCAGCTCCTCCTCGCTTTCGGCCATCAGAGTGGTGTCATCTGCATATCTGAGGTTGTTAATGTTTCTTCCAGCAATTTTCACCCCAGCTTTGCATTCATCCAGCCCCGCACATCGCATGATGTGTTCTGCATACACGTTAAAAAGGTTGGTTGAGAGTATGTAGCCTTGCCGTACGCCTTTCCCAATCTTGAACCAGTCTGTTGTTCCGTGGTCAGTTCTTACTGTTGCTACTTGGTCCTTGTACAGATTCCTCAGGAGAGAGACAAGGTGGCTTGGTATGCCCATCCCACCAAGAACTTGCCACAATTTATTATGATCCACACAGTCAAAGGCTTTAGAATAGTCAATGAAGCAGAAATAGATGTTTTTCTGAAACTCCCTGCCTTTCTCCATTATCCAGCGGATATTGGCAATCTGGTCTCTTGTTCCTCTGCCTTTACTAAACCCAGCTTGAACATCTGGCAACTCTCGCTCCATGTATTGCTGGAGTCTTCCTTGCAGGATCTTGAGCATTACCTTACTGGCATGAGAAATAAGGGCCACTGTACGGAAGTTTGAGCAGTCTTTCGCATTTCCCTTTTTTGGTATGGGGATATAAGTTGATTTTTTCCAGTCTGATGGCCATTCTTGTGTTTTCCATATTTGCTGGCATATGGCATGCATCACCTTGACAGCATCATCTTTTAAGATTTTAAACAGTTCAGCTGGGATCCCGTCGTCTCCTGCTGCCTTGTTGTTAACAATGCTTCTTAAGGCCCATTCAACCTCACTCCTCAGGATGTCTGGTTCTAATTCATTCACCACACCGTCAAAACTATCTTCGATATTATTGTCCTTCCTATACAGATCTTCTGTATAGTCTCGCCACCTTCTCTTGATCTCTTCAGCTTCTGTTAGGTCTTTGTTTCTTATCATACCAATTTTTGCCTGAAATTTACCTCCAATGTTTCTAATTTTCTGGAAGAGGTCTCTTGTCCTTCCTCTTCTGTTGTCTTCTTCCACTTCCATGCATTGCTTATTTAAAAATAGTTCCTTGTCTCTTCTGGCTAACCTCTGGAATTGCGCATTTAACTGGGCATATCTCCCCTTATCACTGTTTCCTTTTGCTTTCCTCCTTTCTTGGGCTACTTCCAGTGTCTCAGCAGACAACCATTTTGCCTTCTTGGTTTTCTTTTTCTTTGGGACGTACTTTTTTGCCGCCTCCTGAACAATGTCGCGGACTTCTGTCCATAGTTCTTCTGGGACTCTGTTTACTAAATCTAGTCCTTCAAATCTGTTCTTCACTTCCACTGTATATTCACTAGGAATGTTAGTGAGATCATATCTAACTGGTCTGTGTGTTTTCCCTGATTTCTTTAGTTTTATTCTAAATTGTGCAATAAGAAGTTTGTGATCTGAGCTACAGTCAGCCCCAGGTCTTGTTTTCACCGACTGGATGGATGTCCGCCACCTTTGGCTGCAAAGGATGTAGTCAATCTGATTTCGGTGCTGACCATCTGGTGAAGTCCATGTATAAAGCCGTCTTTTAGGTTGTTGGAAGAGAGTCTCATGAGAACATGATTTAAAAGCAATATGTTTTAAGGGAGAGTAGATGTTTTGGGGCAACTGAAAGAAACACTTCTGAAACTCTTCTCTGTGTGTGTATGTATATTTTGTGCTTTGGCATATCTTTGTCCCTAACAGTTCAAAGAGATAGCTAAGTTCATCCGTCTAAGAGTTGAGAAACATAATTGCCATGCATGGATGGTAGTAGATACCACTAGGGAGAAGGTTGACTCAAGAGTTTTTAACTCTTCTCGGGGAGATTCCTGATTTTCCCAAATGGTTCTGAATGCCATTTTCCAAAAGGTTATGGAGATTTCTGTCTCCCAAAAGGTTATGCCATCATTTTCCCAAAAGGTAATGATCTAAAAGTCATGCCTTTCCAAAAGCCTGTACTTCTTTAACATAATATTTTGTACCAGAAATAGAAGTAACAAAAGAAAAATAAGGATAGATTCCCACACTAGGAAAAAGAATTAGTCAAAAATAATAATTTATACATGTGAACTGAAACAACCAGTTCAAGTAAGGCTTGCATGGGCAAACAAAAACACTTAAACCTTCTAAAGACCACCTGACAAATTATTTCGAAATGCAACTAGGGATGACTTTCTTTTACCAGCCTCCACATTTCTCATTATTTCCATTTTGGATGCCACATTTATATGTCTATCATGTTTAATCATGCCAGTGTAGTCTACTGAGACAAGCTTTTCTGTTCTCGCTGCTTTGCTATTCACATATGTTTTCCAAGGAATTCTGGAGGCAACTGCTGCTTACATTGCCTATTGTACGCAGGTTCACACAATTACAGTAAATCCTATTCTTTCCCAGATCAAATTGTATTGTGTTATATATTGTAGACAGGCTGCTGCAACCCAGTACTCAAATTCTGTGTTTCTCTAGCCCTCCTTCACCACCATCTCAATCTTTTTAAAAATCTAGCCAGATTGAGTACAAAGAAGAAAAGGGGAACAGACAGGTGTAAAAAGACTTATTTCATAAACTAAGGCATGTGTGTAGTGCCTTTGTTTGCTTAGAAACTGGACTCTAGGAATCCTCTTGCAGAAATAATCCGTCATTAGACAATGATGACATTTTCTACAGCAGAAAATCTCTATACCTATTACATTCAGTTTTCCAGTACCTTCAGTTTATTAGTAGAGGTATCAAATAGGTAAAGGTAAAGGTTTTCCCCTGACATTATGTCCAGTCGTGTACGACTCAGTCATATGACCAGCATGACTGCATGGAGCGCCGTTATCTTCCCGTCAGAGCTGGACCTATTGATCTACTCACATTTGCATGTTTTCGAACTGCTAGGTTGGCAGAAGCTGGGGCTGACAACAGAAGCTCACGGCGCTCCCCAGATTTAAACCTACGACCTTTCGGTCAACAGGTTTAGCAGCTCAGCGGTTTAACCCACTGCGCCACCGGAGGTTCCCTAGAGGTATCAAATATCTAGTACAATAATCTGAAGGCAACTATTCCTAGTTTTATTAATATCTTCAAAGAGTAAATTAGGCATTTCAATATGAAATTTAGATGAACCCACTAAAATTTGAACAAAAGTGTATGTATTTCATATAATTATGCTCACAGACATTAATTCAAGGCAGAAAATAAAATAGAACTGAATTCTATATCCCTGTGCTTCTTTAACACTTCTATCTGCCCTAAAAAATCTTTACTGACAATGGGCAATCTATTTCCAGAGAAGGTACATTCTAAATTAAGCTTCATTTATTTTCAAGCCTCAGCTCATCATCTGAACTCTACTGAGAAGAGAAAAGAACCGTGAAGTTACATTTTCCATGGTATTTCAGCTGTAAATGTTAGCTAAAGTTTAGTCTTTGCTTTAGTTTTCTGTTTAAACTTAGACTTTTTTAAAAAAATGCTGATTTTAATCTTGATTTTTTTTTGCCTTGTAGGATGCAATTCTAAACTGATTGATCTGAAAACAATTACTGAAATAAATAGATCTTATACCCATGTTAACATGGGCTGTTACCAATTGTCAATATGTTACTTATCAAGGTAAATATCCTTTCTTAATGCAATGGATTCATATTTGAAATAAATAAAAAGCATGTAATCTCAGTCACAAATTATGCTTTGCAATCCCCAGTCCTACCACAATAAAATACAGGCAGTCCCCAAGTTACAAACAAGATAGGTTCTGCAGGTTTGTTCTTAAGTTGAATTTGTTTGAAATTACAACAGATACATTTTCTAAGTGTAACTCCAGCCAGATAAATAGATAGATAGAGATAGAGAGAGATACTGATATAGATACAGATATAGAAACAAAAACAAATATAGATAGATATTAGTTTTGCACAGAATAGGGAAGGCTTAACACTCCTGTGGGATTTGTGTTGCTGTCTGTGCCCCTATTCAGAATATTTCATCTCACTTTCCGTCCCTGTGATAATTGGATTTTGAAAAAAAATTGGCTTGTTCTAGAAACAAGGATTGGTGATAAACCTCCAGTGGAGACTGAACTTCACTTTTGATGGGTAGATTTCTCTCACTTCCTGTTGTCTCACCCCCGTTATTCACTATGAGTCATTTGCAAGTTGGATGTTTGTAACTCGGGAACTACCTGTACAATGAAGAGCAAATGAAATAACCCAGGTAACCCATGCAACAGACAAAAATGAAATGTTAAATAAGAAAACAAAAAAAAACAAATCTGAAGAAGACAAATATATTCTTTCAAATCATATTAACCCTGATTAGTGCTATCCGTGTGAATTCTGGTTAGTCTAACCATGGAACAGGGTAGAAAATAAACACAGAAATAGGAAAACAATCTAATGGATCTACAACGTAACTTTAAAATTTGACCATAGCATGGGTTTCAGAAGCATATGTCAGCATTTTCCCTGGAAATCAATACAGGTATTGCCAGAACTTGAAAATAACTAAGTAGATTTAAATAGTTTTGTGTTAACTTGTTTTCTCCTTCCCGCAGTGAGGGTTAACAAACATATCTGCTAGTTAGTAGGTCTAGCTAATTTAAACGTCTAACTTGTAAAAAGGTACTAACAGAATTAATTAATGCCCAACAGAGCAAGTGCATAAAGATCATAAAGATGGGGAAGGGGGCCCTTCTGCAGTTCTCTCCAATCTTAAAGTAAAAATACTCTGCTAATTACAAAGAATTATGGCCACCTGTTGCGGGTGCTTTGAAGGTGATTGCCCTGCTTCTTGGCAGGGGGTTGAACTGGATGGCCCACGAGGTCTCTTCCAACTCTATGATTCTATGAATGACCATCTCACATAATGTGCCAACAATTCTTCTTCCTGTAGTGGCAAAAGACATCCTGATTGAAGACTGTATCAAAAGCCATGGATATAAAAGGCCAATGGTATAGCATTACGGTTTCATTTTGATTACCATTGTCTCTTCCTACAGAGTTCTGTTGTTTTCAGTTTAGGGAGATGATTTAGAAATCTCATTAGGGACCTCTAGTTCCTCTGACCAAACATTAAATCTAAGAATGCAGCCATGGCAGTTAGAGCAGAATTGTAATGCTATATCCCTATTGGATGAACGAGTCCCAGAAGTCCTAAAAAGATGTAGTCATGGGGTACCCTCCCACTGATGTGAATTCTCACCAAAAATGCCTCAGCCAAGGCAAATGTATTTAGTTTGTAAGGTCTAATGAACATATCAATCGGGAAAGCTCTGATCTCAAATGCCACCAACCTGGCTAGTGAGGTGTTCTCTCAGGTTAAAATATTGCCATTTTTATTTGCAGTTTTTCACTTTCACTGAGGTTTTGTGTCCGAATCTGGAAGGCTGACTGTAATCCTACCATGGGTTTGAAGAATACCTTTGGTGAGGAAGAAAGGCCAAAAGGAAGAGCCTTATATTCAAAATAATTTCCCTTTTAAGCAAACCTGTAAGATTGTTAAGGGGCTGGATGAATAGTAACATGGAGGTAGTCCTTTAACACGCCAGGGAGGCTTGAATAGAACTATACAAAGGATTTCCCTTCTGAACCTCTTTCTTTCAAGTAAAATATTTACCCTTCTAAAATTTAGAACTGCGTTTCACTGTTCACTTTTCTTTGGCACAAAATCAAATAGCAATCTGCAAACCTATTGGTTCACTGGCCCCTATTTCTAAGAGATGGTTAATCACCTGTTATATCAGTACATGCTTTTTCAATCTGCAAAAAAGAATCTATTTTGCAATTCTATCTTACAGTATGTAAAACTCACTGATCCATTGTAGTCTGAGTTCAAGGGCTGCAGAGCTCTTATAGTCTCTCACATATGTGAATATCCCTGGCATCATGCCTGCGGTTGCTGCTTGACCACTTGACTCCAGAAACTGAACTGAATCAAGGACTGTGCTTGTCATACAAGCAGAAGTCTCCACCAATTAAAAATGTCCTATCTGAGAGTTGTCTCCTAACTAGGAATCAGCAGAAGACTCTTGGCCCATCTAATCACAGCCCTGGCAAGCAAGGAGATTACCAAAGCAGCTGTGGTGGCATGAGCAATAGCTTCATGAGACCCATGAAAAAAACCTCCAATTCTTCATCCTCCTGGACATCAATAATAGGAAGTTTCAGCTTTTACAAAACTTCAGGGGTTTGTATATTGAGATGTGTAGAATAAACTGGAAATGCTCCCCACCCCCCATCCCAGCTCTTGGATTAGACTATTCTCTTTTCATAACCTTTGCAATGACTTCACAAAAATATGCAACAGGGTGCTCACAGAATTACAGAATTAGAAGAGGCCCCAAGAGCCAACCTCCTGCCATGCAGGGATACACATTAAAAGCACACCTGACAGATGGCCATTCAATCTCTGTTTTAAAACCTTCAGAGAAGGAGACTCCACAACACACCAAGGTGGCACTGTCGAACAGCTATTACTGTCAAAGGTTTCCTGCTTAGCCCTGATTTCTGGAACCCTTCAGCAAGGGTCTTTTCTACCTTATTAAAAAAGAAAGAAAAAATGAATCTATCACAATGGCATGGAGAATGGCCTTGGTGGTCTGGCAGCTTTAGAAACTGAGTGAAGTACCTAGTTGTTGGTAGATATTTTCTCCTTTGAGATAGGCTAAGGTAAGTTAATATAACCTCATCTTTCAAGCACTTGTTAATATGGAGAAACTCAAACTTTTTTACATTAAAACACAGATCCATTCAATCCACAGCATGTGCACTGCCATTTAACATTATCTTCAGCTTTTTTGGGTTTCTCAGTTACCAAAATCAAACCAAAAGCATAAGTGAAATCCTTCCATATAACTTAAAGCATCCTGGGTCATTGACAACATTATAAACAAGTAGCTCCACAGCAGGACATAAAATGATTGGGTAGAACAGGCAACTCTGCTTCACTCTACAATGGCTCCAAATCTTTTCAGTCTCATTTATGGGCCATACTGTGGTGCTGAAGTTATTGCAGAGCTTGTGGAAAAATTAAAAAAAATGCTGGTGGCATGCCCAATTCAGAAAGAGTTTCCAGACTTTGGCATTGAGACATCAAGCAAAAAAGCATTGCTGATGTCAGCTGATTGTTCAATGTACAAGAATTACAAGAATTTTTTAAAAAAAAACAAAGAAGTATATTTTAATAAAATTTACATGGATTGTAGCATAGGTATTACATTATTTCTTCACATAATCACCATTCAGTTCAATGCATTTTGTCACCCATGTGACCAGTTTTTGATGCTTGTGCCATAGAAGTTTCCCTCTGCCTTTTTCAGCCAGTTCGTCATTTCAATTTTCACCTCATTATTGGAAAAGTGTTTTCCACCAAGGTGTTCTTTCAATTTAGTGAACAGATGGTAGTCACTGGGCGCGAGATCGGGACTATGAGAGGGATGGCTTAAAACATCCCAACCAAATGAAGTCAACAACTCTTGCATTGCATGAGCAGTATGGGGCACACCGTGTCATAAAGGAGACAGACTCAAGTTATCAGCATTCCACAACATTTCTTCATGGTCTCACAATATATTCCATACTTATTTTGTCACATGCTGTTTTGACATTACGTCCTCTCCATAAACTGAAACGATTTTGTGATGAATCACAGCGGCATTCATGCCCTTAGCATTTAGGTACCATCAGGTAGCCAGAGGGGGACTTAAGGAGCTTCAGTCCCTCCCCCCCCCCCCCCACGAAATTCTCAGGGTGGTCCTTGAGAAGGCCTTACTGGTACATTATTTAAACTGTTATGTTTATTCATATCATGATCTGATCACCATGCTCAATATATCCCATATGCATTGGGGTATTGGTATAACAATTCAAAAGATTTGCTAGGGTAGATCCGCAGCCCCCCCCCCCCATTCAAAATCCTGGCTACGGGCCTGGGTACCATATTGCAGATCAAACTTTGCACTTGAAGGGAAATGGAATGAGGACACTCATCTCTAACCTTCACCACAATGCCAGGCGATGAGCTACTGATGTCTGGCACTGTTTGTTCGCTTCCACTGGCTTCCCACTACACTGAAGTGATACCAACTTCCCCGCGAAACTTCCCCATGAGAGCTACATCCCTTGCAACCTTATTTTCTGGATAACGCTCGTATTTTGAAGGCAAGTACCATAGGTTTTATTGGTGTGTTTTACTGTTATGTTCATATGCGGTATTGAATTTTGCTGGAGTTTGTAAGATGCCTTGAGTCCCCTGTGGGGTGAGAAAGATGGGGTATAAATGAAGTAAATAAAATAAATAAATAAATTTAATGTTACTGAAACTGGTTTCAATGAATATTTTTTTCAGAAGAAAATAGGCTCTTATTTAAAAAAAAACTACTCAGTTTCCTATGCCAAGCCATACACCTGCAGATAACACAAAACTGGAAAGAAGAGAACTTGTCACATACAGGAATTAAGGAAGTGTAACTCTGAACTTTATACAACATGTTTTCCTTTATTTCATTTGCAAACACTAATAAACAAACACACAGTATTTACTTCCACAATCTCATTTAGATCTGTGGAAGAATGTAGTAATATCAATATAATTTCTTTCTGTGCGTGAATGATTTCTGGGGGCATTTGACCTGAATGGTTCACTTTACTTTTTTGTTGGATGATAAGTCAAGTCTAAGAGTTTGTCTACACAGCTGTTGAATTCATGGTCAGTGCAGAGTAGCAATACTTGAGACTGACCCAGAGGCGGCCGCACATTCTGTGCACAGCCTGAATGAAACAGTAAGGTAGAGTAGACCAGCCATACTGAAACCTGTTAGGCCCCACTAAACCATCACCTTACCTTTCCTATTACGGTAGCTATGACCAGATGTACGCAAAGCTCCAGGAGAGTCCCTGTTATCACAAGTGGTCTATTCCATTCAACAACGGTGACGGGTGCAACACGAGCCCTATCTGCCTATTTTTCCTGTGATGGCAGGAACAGGAAAAAGGGAGGCAGCAATGCCACTTGTGTGGAGAGAAGACCAGTTCATATTGTGGCTGTCCACACTCTGCCTGAAGTGCATGGCTAATCCAGAGTTTTGCCAAAACTCCAGCCACCCTGGGGCTGTCCCTTGGAGTAGATTGGTTGGCAGGAGCAAGTCATGGTGCAAATACAGAAAAGCTGAGTGCTCTGAGATAAGAAACTGCCAGCAGAGATCACAGGAATGTTGCTGGGACAAGGAGATGGCATACCAAGCAACTCAGTAAGGCAGTGAATGCGTTTGAAAAGCAGAAGAGAGAGAAAAAGAGAGACAGCAGAGTTGGAAGAAAACTGAGCTGGACCTTCATTAGCCAGGGAAACAATAATAATGAGGGTGCTATGGGCATTAAAAAAAGACATGGTGAGGAGGGAGATTTCAGGGACTCTCCACGAAACTCTGACAAACTGCTACAAGAAGCACATTAATTTCAGGTATACAAGTAACATTATAACTAGCTGCTATATCATTTTGTAAATTTAAATAATGAATAATATTGTCTCCTGTTCTTTTTTACTATTGTTTGCTCTATATGTATGTGTGTATTCCTTATATATACCTTATTATTCATACTTCCGTATATGTTTCCTGTGTAATATGCCTCATATAACATAAACAGACAGAAGTAAACACTAAACGTTTCTTGGGGCTCCATGAGACACTTTTGCTGCAAAAAAGAGCTCCGTAGCTGAAAAAGTTTGGGCAACTTAAGAGTATCAATAGGAAGCAGACCACAGTGTTCTGTATAATGTTCTATGCATTCCATCTTTTCAACTCCACACAAAAACAAATCAGCAAGACTCTGAAGGCAAAGAAGAAAGAGAAAACAAGCACAAGCAGAATCATTTTCTTCTTCAGTACAACTTTTATTTCCAATCATTTAAAACTTTTTCACAAGAAAAGGCACTTCTAAAAATAGAGAAAAGTATCTTTACTTTAAAAATAAGCTTGCCTCAGCAACATCTAAGAATTCTTCATAAAGGACTTTTCTTTTAAAGCATGCCCTAATCATCAAATGGCAAATGGGATTGGTTCCAGTTTCCTAGGAATGCTCTTTTTGGATAATGATGATGTTCCCTCTTTCTAATGTATTGTTAACTCACTCTTGGATCCATCTTGTTTAACTGATGGCTCAGGGGACATGAGAGAAGCGCATCAGCCGTCTACAAAGACATTGCCCAGGGGACACCCGGATGTGTTGTAATCCTGCCGGGAGGCTTCTCTCATGTCCCAGTTAGCAACAGCTCATGTCATGTCATGAAAGAATATGGAACTCTAGCAATATTATAAATCTACTTTCAATTGACTGGAACCTGACAGAACAATGCAAAGGTTTCCAAAATGACCACAATAAAATCTGTGATGTATTTGAGAAAACACAAAGTTTAAAAAATTATATTAAATGTCCTTTGACCAGTAGTTGGCCACTTGGAGTGCCTCTGCTGTTGCTTTAAGAAGGTTCTCCATTGAGCATGTGGCAGGGCTCAGGCTGCATTGTAATAGGTGGTCTATGGTTTGTTCTTCTCCACACTCGCATGCCATTGACTCCGCTTTGTGGTCCCATCACACTGTACCCTTGGTTCGCTCCTGATACAATAAATAAAATAAATAACTGATGGCTCAACATATAGTTTTTTTAAAAAACATTATGTCTACATAAAAGTGTAGGAGTTTAAGTCTGAGAGATAAAAATCTGATAGTTCAGCTTCCGGTCTTAAACCAAAATGTTCTCTATCAAAATCTGGCAAAATAAGAGAATGCTAATATCTCACTGTCTGAGCTCAAGTTCCTGAAATTATGAAATATAAACTCACAATGCAACAAATCCTCCAATCAATAGAGTAAGACAGTTAGCAATAGCTCATGTCATGTCATGAAAGAATATGGAACTCTAGCAATATTATAAATCTACTTTCAATTGACTGGAAACTGACATGACAATGCAAATATTTCCATCATGACCACAATAAAAACCTCTCTTCCCCAGTACAAGAAGAACATGTATTCCTCATTCCATAAACAGTGATATTTCCCACATTTCAGTCATTTGCATGTTAAATGTTGACAATCCCTTACAAAACTACTGAATATCTGAAAAATCAGCAATAAGTCAGTGAATAATGGTAATAACCTGCATGTGATTGACAGGATTCATTTATACATGTGTCTGTGAAATTGATGGTGTTTACAAAACCCATCTGATATTGTGAACCCGTTAACATCAACCATTTCTATGTGGGGAGTTGGCATTATATACATAGGAGCTGATATACATAGGAGCTGATAAAATTTAGAAGAACTAGAATGTATATAGTGCTACAGCAAGAACATAAGAGTCCAGTAACATGTCCAAGACAGACTCATATATGTATGCAAGTATGTATATATGTGTGTGTACACACACACACACATATTTGATTATGGTTTCTTGGAACCTTACTCAGGGGTGCCCTGCTAGAAAACTTCTACATCTAACTTTTCTCTGACCAACTGTGTACAGCACAAGTAGGAAAACTCTAGACTGCCAGATGTTGATGTAGGGCAACTCCTATCAGTTCTGCTCAGCATAGACAACAATGAAAATTAGTTTTCCTCCTCCGGCGCAGCAGGGGGAGGAAAGAGGTTTGCCTCCTCCCCCGAGGAGGAGACTAGCACAAAGTAGTTCCAAACAGAACTACTTTGTGAGCGGAGTCAGAAGGGACCAGCCAGCCCCTTCTGGTTCATTCTTACTTGGATCTTCAACCAGCCACGCCTGCCCATTAATAGTATAATATAATGGTTGCTTTAGGGGGCGGGGTAAGATTTTTTTCCTCCTACGCTAAAAAGACTAGGATGGTTTTTCGCCTACCCTATATTGTTGCCATGGGCAAATTGGGTGATGGTGTGGACTTAAATAGGCATCATCAGAAAACAGCTAGGAAAGTTACAATTTGGTGAACACCCAGGTCACCCCCCTTTGGGTCACCGACTGTTCAATTAGCCGAGGTGAGAATAAAAGACAAATGGCCTTGAAATGGGAAAAGTCCTCAACATCCTTAGGGAAGATTTCTCCATATGATTCCTTTTAAGGTTGCCTGGGTTACGTCAGCAGAGGACCCAGGTGTTGTGCCCTAAGGAGCCGAGGGGTAGGCCGGGAAGGAAAGCTACCTTGACTGTTCTCACACCTAGTTCAGGTCACCTTAGAAAGATTTACAGTTTGCAGTTTTAACTAGGTAATAGTTAATAAAAGTTGCCCATATTTCAATCCATATCTATTCTGTGGTCTCTTTATTTCGGGGGTTGACAGGCAAATACAGGGTGCAACAACCCAAATTATCTGGTAGCCCCAACTTTATCCACCCTTGGTCTATATCCTACTTGAACCAGTGGAAGATTGTCAAGCTATTTGATCTGATTATTCATTTACTGAAATACAGTTTGTGGCACAGCTCCCCTGTGAAAGTAGAAAAACTATGGATATGGGGGAAAGAAATTGAGCACTGTCAATGCAGTCCCTTGGAGGGCTACCTACTATCATCCTACGGGGAAGAGCACGAGGAAATGGCCCCCTCCCACCACTTCACTTCCTTTACCTTACAGATCCCGGCTCCTTTTCCCTTTCCTGAATGCCACAGATGTCTGTGGCATTCAGATACTGAGGGGAACAGAACACACAGTAAAACAGAGAGGAGGAGGAACCAGCCCATGTACAACCTGCCACATCACTTACCCAATGGAACTAGTTCATCCTCCTCTTCCTGTCTGCTAGGTGTTTCTCTCGTATACCATTCCACAGTGTATTTACTTCAAAGGAGGGACACAGAGGAGGACCTAGATGCTTGAGAACACAATATGCATGAAGAGGGGTACAATTCATGCTAGACCTCCAGTCCTCCTCTCGCAACCTTCATGCATTCTGTTTAAAGCATAGAAGGTAGATTCTCTGTGCATTCAGATAAACACTAAGCATGCCCATTTGTTCCATTACCATAAATATAAATATGAATACAGCCATTTCTTTTTAATTCAGATTTAATAAATGAAAATTAAAAGGACTCTGAATTAATTCAGAAAATAATAAAATACAGCCTATGTGGTTAACCAAATCCATATGGTGAATGTCCAGAAAGACAGTCATAAAGGTACATATTTAGAAAAAAAAAATCAGTACTTTTTTTCAAACAAGATGCTATTTCAGAATACTATAAAACTTTACCAGGTCTTAGATATGATTTATATATTTTTAATAAAACCGAGTCACTTTTTCTTACTGGAAACTATAATTTATAATGCTATAAAACTTTGTAAGCCATTACATACAATCTATTTCTTAAAAAATTAGGAAGCGTTTGCATATAACATTGATCGACAAACCTAAAAGGGCCTGAAATATTAGACATGTTTCTGGGTATATTTGACCTGCTGATTCCAAAAATGGCACCAGTTTTCCCCTATTCACTCTAGGTTTTGTGATACAGAACATATGCCATCTACCAGTTGACATCTGCCCTCTCACAGAAAACCATGATAACCATATCTAAGAAACTAGAGCTGATGTGGTCTGTCCAATGCAATTTTCTGAATCACCTCCTCAAATAAACCCAGGAAAAGACCTAACAACCAAGATCATAGAATCACTGAATAATAGAGTTAGAAAAGAGTTAGAAAAGATCACATGAGCCATCTTGTCCAACCCCCTGCCAGGCAAGCAAATCACATTCAAAGCACCCCTGACAGATGGCCATCCAGCCTCTGTTTAAAAGCCTTCAAAGAAGGAACCTCTACCACACTATGGGGCAGAGAGTTCCACTGCTGAACAGCTCTCACATCACATTGTTTTTCCATGCATAGCATTGCTGAATATACCTAGGAGCTTCCACACAATCAGAAACCCTGAGAACTCAAAGTTCTCAATAATAAGGAAGCTTCTATAATTTTATGTTACTTGTTTTATACTTTTGCACTATTTTTACTGGCTGTATGTTATTTGTGCACCCTGGAGTGCTTTGTAAGCTTCCCTGAGTCCCTTTGGAAAGATGGTGGCAGGATATAAATAAAATTATTATTATTATTATTATTATTAAGCATGTTCATTGCCATGGGAAATTTCAGCAATGAAAAATTGTTTTCTCCTCTTATTTTTTTAGCTTTCATTTTATTTTCATAATTTTTACATTTGTTTTACACCAATCCCCCTCACCACCAATTCTTTCTTGAATTTAAAACATGAAAGTCATGGGACATAAAGATCTTTTATGGGGGATGAATTTCTCTCCTTTTGTCACAAAGACAATAATGGGGCTGGCGGGGGACTTTCATGTGTTTTCTGCAAATCTAAAATCTGTTCTAAACTTTGCACTGAACATCTTTAAGAAAAGACATCTGCATGCAACACTGCTCTGCTACATACACCCTTTAAGCCTTTACAAAATGAAACTGAACATGCAAGCACTAGGTTAATAGCAACATGAAGTGGGATCTAGCACTAACACATACCTGAATAGCAGGGACTATTTACATGAAAGCAGAGAGGCCTCTATATCATGCCTTCTGAACATATGACCTAAGGGATTGATTTTGCTCACTGTATGAAATGCATATATTTTAGTGCTTCCATAATGAGAGCTTTAAAACTAATGAAGCTGAAAGAGATACGATTTCCTATCATTTTTACCAGGATGCCCATTAATCATTTCTATTAACCACTAAATCATGGAAGGATTATTTGGGGGGAGAGGGACATACATGCCGCTATGGAGTGAACAGATGCTATATTTCACTGCTTTGAGTCTTTTGAGAGAAAATAAGGCAGTATATTATTATTATTATTATTATTATTATTATTATTAATAATATTAATAATAATAATAATAATAATTTTTAGATATTGATATTTTATTAAACTTAAAATAACGTGTTTTATTCTGCCTGGTTTCCTCACTTTTTATACCTGCCAGGGAACCTTTGTTTCTCACCAAGGATCAAGCTGCAGCAAATAGGGGAAATAATATTTTAGCCTGCATTAATTAATAGAATTATACTCAACCAATGTTTGTTTCTTCCTTTCCAAAGTCCAGGATACAACCTGAACCCAACACATTATCCAGCAGAATGCCCAGATGGATATTACATTCCAATCAGTATCTCATTATGTAGTCTGCCATCGTCCCTTTAGCACCTTAGGGCACAGTGAAAGCCAACTTAACCAACCCAAGGAAAAAGGAACAGCTGGTGAGAGGTTGTGGAAAGAGTCCATCTCCAGTACTCTACATCTGTGATACAGAAATAATATCATACAAAAGCTGACTGGCACAACCTGGGGATCACAACCAGATACAGTGAAAACATCTGCCCTTCTCTGCTTCTCTGCTGCTGAGTACAGTGTGAAATACATCTCACCATGTTAAAACAGTGGATGTGGCTCTTAATGAGATACACCGCATTGTCACAGGATGTCTACGCCCAACACCGCTGGATAAATTATATTGTTTAGCTTGTATCACACCACCTGACATCCACCGGGAAGTAGCAGCCCGTAATTAAAGGGCCAAGGCAGTGACATCTCCAGCCCATCCTCTGTTCAGATATCAGCCAGCAGGCCAACAACTTAAATCAAGAAACAGTCTGTAGATCTTCGGATACTTGAAAAAACACCTCAGCAAGGGAAAGTCCAAAAGTGGCAGGCTAAAACCTGGAACCTCAATCAGTGGCTGATAATGAATGAGAAAGTCCCTCCTGGACATACAGAAGACTGGTCAACTCGAAAGGCACTGAACAGGCTGCGTTCTGGTACCACAAGATGCAGAGCTAACCTTTAAAAATGAGACTACAAAGTGGAGTCCACGGCATGCAAGTGCAAAGAGCAAGCCACAGATCACTTACTACAATGCAATCTGAGTCCTTCCACGTGCACCAGGCATGTAACCAGGGGGGGTGGGTTGGGGGGCTTCAGCCCCCCCCCCCCCCGAAATTCCGATGGTGGTCTGCGAGAAGGCCTTACTGGTACATTATTTAAACCATTATGTTTATTCATATCATGATCTGATCACCATGCTCAATATATCCCATATGCATGGGGGTATTGGGGTAATGATACAAAAGGTTTGCTAGGGTAGACCCTCTTTCACTCAGACTCAGCCCCCCCCCCCCCCCCCCCCCGAAACAAAATCCTGGCTACGGGCTTGACATGCACAATAGAGGACCTTCTTACAGTAACACCAGAAACACTTGAAGTGGCCAGCTTCTGGTCAAAGGAATTCTAGCAGAATACCAAGTTTTTAACTCTGTGGTTTTTTATACATTATAACTGTATTGCTGCTGACAAAATAAATAAATACATCTGTGATTATTTATGTGTGGGAGGTGCATTTTCCTTCAATGTATCAGTGAGACATTTATGCCCAGTGGTTATAATTGTTTCCTTTCTGAAAACTCTCTATGGACCTTCATTTTGAGTAGCATCACTCTAAATCGGAAATGGGAATCACGAGACCCCTCTGGGAACTGCAACTCAGAGTGAAAACTGCAAGAACATATCATGCAGAGAATAAAGAATAAGACACATGCTCAAAACACAATTTGTAGTGACTCCAATTACTGTTTTTGGAAGGGAGAAGTAAATTAGTCAGATTTTCAGTTATATCTTACAGTATCTGATAGATGTATTTTATAATTTGTTCTTTATTCTAGTGGGAAGCTTCTGCTCAGTATGTATATGACATACCAATATGTATGCATGGTCTGAATATGTCTCATATATAATCAATAACTGACTTTTCTGTAATGCTGTAGGCTCATCTTATTTTCTGCTTTGCATAGAAAATAAGCATCTGCAACTGTTTGAAGAACAGAGGAAAACTAAAGTTTTTTATAAAATGGAAACAAGTGCCCAATGTAGAGGCACAAAGGTGCATTTGACATCTGATCATGTGGTTTTTAATGTTTTTATGGATGCACTCTGAATTGTTTTAATACTAATGATGTTTAATACCGTTTTAATATTTGTATATTTTTAATTGTATTGTAATGCTTTTAATGTTAGCCACTTTGAGTCTATAATAATAATAATAATAATAATAATAATAATAATAATAATCTGCAAAGACTCTGGCACAAGCCAGTCAAGCTGGTCCCAGTGGTGATCAGCACACTGGGTGCAGTGCCTAAAGACTTCGGCCTGCACTTAAACACAATCGGCGCTGAAAAAATTACCATCTGCCAGCTGCAAAAGGCCACCCTACTAGGATCTGCACACATTATTCGCCAATACATCACATAGTTCTAGACACTTGGGATGTGTCCAACGTGTAATCCAATACAACAACCAGCATAGTGATCTTGTTTGCTGTGTACTAATCTTATTGTGTTTCAAACAATAATAATAATGATAATGATAATAATACACAGCACATGCATTCTTGTTCAGTTTCCATATGAAAGCTGCAGCAATCATTTCCTGAGGCAACGAAATGTGTAAAAATACATTACATGTGAACATGTGACTGCCATTCAACATTAATGGAATGCATTACTTTTCTTCAGAGGAGTGACTTATTTTTCAAAAAAGAGGATTATTAACCCATATTTATATAATCCAACAGAAAGGAAAAGGAATGGAAAGAAAGTATTCCAGTGAACATGAAGGCTCCAGTCTAATGCATACAGGGTTGGGAGTTTGATTCACTAAAATCAATGGAACCTACTTTCACACAAATATCTGAAGGATCAAGTTGTGTTATGCTTTTTCCCCTCATCAAACTTACGTTGTCAAGTTCTCCACTAAGTGTTACCCAGGAAGATAACTATCTTGATTTTGGGGTGTGCCACTTACTTAATCTGAGGCTGGTCTTGGAGTAGCAATATTTTGGCCCAGCCCCAGGAGCAAATACAGTATGTATCTCTCTCTCTTGCAGTGTCAGCAGGATGGATTCCAGACCATCCAGTGGGGCTGAAATTGGTTTGCCCCCACTGGATGGCCCCCTTACTTTGACAGTGCCATTGCCACTACCGGACTGCCATTAAACTCCAGGACAGATTCTGGCTGTCCTGGCGATCCCCTCTTCTTTTCCCTAGTTGCTTGGGCACCTTTGGTGAAGTTAGCAAAGGAGGTCTTGGACAGCCAGGAGCTCTCCAGAGCACTGTGGCCAACTGCTGCAGTGATAGGAGGATGAAACAGGCCCATTCCACAGATCAGAGCCGGACCATCTATTTACACTAATCCCAGAATATTCCCTGATTTATAATGTGAAGTCACCAGCTTTACCTCATGTTACAGACTAGAAGTCTGGATGTCCAGGTTCAACGTCTGGTCAAAATCGGGGTTTGGAGCCAATGTTGACAAGCTGGAAGAGGTTAGCACTTGGCAGGCTATGCTTAATATAAATCAGTAACTATATTTTAGTTTTGCATTTCTGCAAACCATACTGATCTGGATATATTTAGATGACTGGCTCCATTACTTAGTATAAGACAGCAACTGATATATATTAAAGCACACATCCATGGTCTCTAATATACTAGAACAGAAAGTATACCCATAATATTTATATTCATCATTATTGCTGAATTTTGTAACCACATGTATCAAATTTAAAACATCATGAATGTTCACGTAAAAGTGAGTCCCCTTTGTAAAATTACTATTATTATTATTATTATTATTGATATGAGTGAAGCTTATGTTGTTTTCTTGGTTAGGTGAGGATAGATAGGAGGTCATCTACTTTTTCTTTTCTTTTCTTCTTGCTTTTTGTTTTATTGACATTTTTGTGTTTTTCCTCTATATATCTCTTCTTGATTCACTTATTTGATTTAATGTAACTTTTAAAAACTTTTTAAATGGAGTTCAAACCAAAAAGAAAAGAATGTTCACACAAGGGATTTTCACAGCTAATTTTCCCACATTTGTATCCAGTTGAAAAAAAAGCTAGAACTTAATTTCTCTTATATAAAAGGTGAGTTTCCCCACTTGTGAAAGATGTGTAATTTCAAACTTTAAAACAGCTTTTAAAATGCAAAGCCCTCATTTGATATGCTAATCATAGGTACACTTAAACAAAGAAACAGAAAAATACATAATAATCTTCAAAGTTTTCAAACTCTGTTTAACCCATTATCTCTATGGAACTCACTTATTCCTTCCTCCTTTTCTATTTCTATTTCTCTTCCCCCCACCAAAAATGCTCTCTTTCCTAGCACATAATTCCTAACACATCTTTCAGCTTCTGTCATTGTTGAAGCAAACATTGTGGATGTAGCATACCTAGATTTTGGTAAGGGTTTTGACAAGCCCCCACCCCCATGATATTTTTGAACAATTACTAATAAAATGGGGGGCAAACAATGCTGCTATTAGGTGAATTTGTAATTGGTTTACCACCTGAGCTCAAAGGGTGCTCACCAAAGACTCCTCTTCATCCTGGACAGCAGTGATTAGTGGGGTGCCACATTGTTCTGTCCTGGCATCAATGCTGTCAAAAAATGTCTATAAATGATGTGGAGGAATGACTAAATGGTATGCTTAACCTGCATTTTAATTCTGTGTATCTTCTATTTTAATAGTGTTTCATCTCTTTTTTCTAGCCTGTCTCAAGCTGCAAGAAGAGGCAGGTAATAAATGTACCGTATTATTATTATTATTATTATTATTATCATCATCATCATTATTATTATCACCATAATAATAATAATAATAATAATAATAATACAGTACATTTATTTCTCTCCTCTCCTTGCAGCTAGAAAAAGAGATGAAACACGATTAAAATACAAGATATCCAGAATTAAAATGCAGGTTAAGCATGCCATCTAGCCGTTCTTTCACATCATTAATACACATTTTATAATACATAAATAATATATACATATCATCATCATCATCACCACCACCACCACCACCACCATCACCATAGGAGCCCTCAGTGGTGCAGTGGGTTAAACCCTTGTGCCAACTGGTCGCAGGTTTGAATTCGGGGAGAGCAGGGATGAGCTCCCTCTGTCAGCTCCAGTTCCCTCCCACAAGGATGGTAAAACATCAAAACATCTGGGCATCTCCTGGGCAACGTCCTTGCATTCAGCCAATTCTCTCACACCAGAAGCGACTTGCAGTTTCTCAGGTTGCTCCTGACACGAAAATAAAATTATCAACATCATCATCATTATTAAATTTGGAAGTGACACCAATTGAGGGGATGTAGCTAATACCCCAGAGGCCAGGATCAGAATTCAAATTGATCTTAATAGATTAAAGTGCTAGGCCTAAACTAACAAATTGGATTTCAACAAGGAAAAGGTAACTGAATGTGTCAACAGTGTGATGTAGGAGGAAAATCGCCTCTCTATTCTTCTTTGGGTAGACCTGGAATGCTGTGTTCAGTACTTGGCATCACAATTTAAAGGGGATATTGAGAAGCTAGAACGTGTCCAGTGAACAAGGCCAAAATGGTCAAAGATCTGGAAATTGTGCCTTATGTAGAATTGCTTAAGGAGCTTTCTACATTTAGCGTAGAGAGGTGAATGGATATCCATCTGTTAGGAATCTTTTGGCTGCCTGTTCCTTCATAGCAGAGGTTGGACTGGATGGCTCTTGTGGTCTCTTCCAATTTTATGTCCAAAAATCTGTTAAATTCCAAAGGAATACTACACACACTAATATAAATCTGACTTTTATACAGATACACTTAAAGTTGAAGCTTTAAACATCAGAACAATAAAAACTGTGTGGAAAGAGACAGTGCAACTAATGTATATTTCCTTGAGGAAAATACTGTTGTTCTGTCTCAATATAAAACTTTTGAATATTAAAATTTTAGTCTCTCTTTTCCTTCTCCCTAGTTGAGGCACCCCACTTTTGCCAATCCTTCCTACAACCATTCAGTGAAAGAGGGCCTTCTAACTCTTTTCAGGTCCCTTTCACACAGCTAAATACAACCCCACATTTTCAAATTTGAACTGGAATATATGGCAGTGTGGACTCAAATAACCTAGTTCAAAGCAGATATCATGGGATTTTCTGCCTTGATGTTCTGGGTTATATGGCTGTGTGGAAGGGCCTTCACAAGACACTACAAACTACAGAGTTATAGTGCTAGGATTTCATATTTACTGCAGTGACAACATCGTATGAAATCCTGGGATTGATGGTTTGGTGGAATGTATTTCAGAGTCTCAACTTAAGTGGCCTATTTCCTCAGCCGACTGCAGAATCCAGAATTAACTACAATGTAGCCATGGCAATTAAAATGCCATCATAATGCTATAGGCATTTAACATAAAAGATGTCCAAGAGACTTAAGAGAGTTGGGAGAAATCTGCAAAAATTTACTTATGTGAGAGTAAGAAAATGCAAGTATTGGATGCAACCCTAAGAAGAAGTCGTGGAATACCTCATAAAAAGGCTTCAAATGCTTGGCCATGTCATCCACTGGACAACCTATCACGGTTGCTTGTGTTTCATTTCTGGGACATAATAATAACAGAGTGTTCCCTCGCTACTTCACGGTTTGCTTTTAGCATACTCGCTGTTTCGCGAGTTTTTGAAAATATTAATAAAAATATTAAATAATAAATATTTATGTGCAGTGGAGGCCAGGGACCCCGGAAGTGCAGCAGCCTGAGGCACGGCAAGGAAGGCCTGCCTCCCTGGCCTGCTGCTGCCTGCGTGGCTTCAAAGGCTCTGCAGAGGCCAGGGAGGCAGGCAGGTGCCCTTGGGATGGGCCAGGAGGCGGGTAAGGAAGCGCGAGTAGGAAAATAATATATAAAATATATAAAATAATGTATAAATATGGCATCCCTACTTCTCAGATTTTCACTTATTGCGGGTGGTCCTGAAATGGAACCCCCGCAATAAGTGAGGGAACACTGTACTTGCTAAAACTTCATCAGAAGATCAAAGTTCTTTCCTCCCTTCTTCTGCCCTCAACAAGCAGATGATATTTCAACAAACTGCCCAATCCTTCCATCCTTATGACCTGTCATTGGTATTGTTGCTATGTGCCTTCATGTTAAGTCCAATTAACAGCAATCCTCTCCTAGGATTTTCTTGGCAAGAAGTCTGCCATTGCTTTCCTCTGAGGCTAAGAGAGAGTGTCTAAGGTAATCTGGTGGATTTCCACAGTTGAGAAAGGATTAGAGACTCTGGGTGGTCTCTAAGCCTTTCTCAGCTGTGGAAACCCACCAGTCAATCTACACCATGCTGGTTCTCAAAATTATTCAAAGGAAGTTTCCATTGCTTTGCTTTAAAGCTGAGATAGTGTGGCTTGCCCAAGACCATTAGCAGGGCTTTCAAACCCTGATCTTCTGTCCTAGCACAACATTCAAGCCATTATACTATATGCCGCCTGAAATTAAACACTGAGTTTTATCAAATTCATTACATTTAAAAAGGGAAATCTTACAATTTCCCCCTCCTCCCTCCATGTCCTTGATCCCTTGTGTGTCACATCTTAGATTTTAAACTGTAGCCCTGGAGGCAGTGACTGTCATATTTCCTATCTTCTAAGCTGCTCTGGGAGCCTTTTTGGCTAAAGGGCAGGATATAAATATTTTAAACAAATTTTAAAACCCCATCGAATATATTCTTCACAAATCTTCTCCATTACCTCTAGTAACAAGGAACTCTATGTGCATTATGAGTTTAGGAAGTGTCCTGTTTTTCATACTATATATATGTGTGTGTGCATGTCTAACTATCTATAATCCACTCAAAAGAAATGACCTGTTTTAGTGAACTTATTACCATAGGTGAAAGAAAATACATATTTAAAAAATAGCTATTGGGTAAATAGGCAACAGTCCTCCTGGTTATTTATGCTAGTATAATTGGAAGTTACACTAATGTAAGTACTTTTTATGAACTGTGCAAGGAGGTATCTGGTCATTCCTTGTGCCTTTCCCTCAGTTGTAATATTTATTTTATTTATTTACTTTATTTATTTACTTTATTTATACCCTGCCTTTCTCCCTGTGGGGACTCAAAAGTGGCAAACAACCCCATACTTTGTCATAGTTTTTAAAAAAGCAGTACAAAACTTAAAAAACAATCAAATAATACAATGTGGATTAAGGAGAAAAAACAGATTAAAATATAATAAATATAACAGTAATAAATACACTTAAATTGGCCTTTCAAATTCACAATCCCCCCTTCCTGCCCAACAATCTCACACTTCCCCAGCATCATGCCGTTATTCATTCTCCCCCAAATGCCTGCTGGTGGAAGAAGGTCTTGACCTGCTTGCAGAAGGTCAGCCAGGATAGGACCCTCTTGGTCTCTCTTGGGAGGGAGTTCACAGTCTGGGAGCAGCCACCGAAAAGGCCCTCTCCCATGTACCCACTAAGCACACTTGAATGTTATAACAGCCAAAAGCCACCAGGCACAGCTGTTTCTCTCCAGGCACTGACCGGCAAAGTGCCATCTGGCTCTCACTATACAGCTGTGGAAAGAGGAGCAGCCTTTACCATCCTCATCAGTCATAGATTTAGGAAACTGATGTACATGTCCAGTAGCCAGAAGCCTAAAAAAACATGCTCACAGTTTTAGATTCATTTCCTACCCTAATCAGAAAGAGGTTTGTTCAGACTGATAATATAAATGATTGTAATAATTACCATATATACTCGAGTATAAGCTGACCCGAATATACACAGAGGCACCTAATTTTACCACAACTGGGAAAAACTTATTGACTCAAGTATAAGCCTAGGGTGGGAAATGCAGAAGCTACTGGTAAATTTCAAAATAAAATGGATACCAATAAAAGTACATTGAGGCATCAGTGAGTTAAATGTTTTTGAACATTTACCGTATCTCAAAAAAAAAAAACCCCAGTAAAATAGCTTTGTAAGTGGAAATGTAGGGTCAACAAAACAATATGGTATCAAGAATAACTTTATAATAATAATAAAACTTCATTTGTATCCGACCCTATCTCCCCATGGTGACTCAGGTCGGCTTCCAACACAGTAACACGCAAACATTCAATATAAACAATGCAGAGCTAGATATAGATGTATAATTATACATACTAATTTCACATTTGCATTTCCCCTGAAATGTTTGCTCTCTATATATATGTGCATTACCCTTCTGCAATATTTGCAAGCCCTGGATATCCATGTTTATATTGATCTAGACATCTCTCTATATGTGTGTATGTGTGTGCATGCGTGTGTGTATTTCCCCTATAATATATGCAAGTCCTGTATATCTATATTCATATCTATCTAGACATCTCTCTATATATAGATAATTATATTTATATAGTATTTGCAAAGACTTGCAAATGTGAGGGGAAAATTCATATATAAAATTATTTTATATATAAACATTTACATACACCTCTATATATTTATTGATATCTATATCTATATAGGATTTGCAGAGGCTTACAAACATGTGAGGGGAAATTCATATATAAAAATAATGTATACATATAGATACAGATATACAGGTACATGGAAATCTCTAGATATCTGTATGTATATAGGATTTGCAAAAACTTTCAAACAGATTGGAGGAAAATTCATATAGAAAATTAATGTATATAGATACAGATATATAAGTACAAAGGGATTGCAAAAGCTTGCAGGGGAAAATGCCTATATATCTGTAGGAGAGATTAAAAATATTTCTGGGGAAATGCTTAAGATTAATGGCTATTACTCATTTGTAAGGGCTTCTCTCCCTCTGGAGAGAGTGAGGGAGGATTTGGAAAAGAAAACAAACTGTTAAGGAAGATAAATATATCATATATTGCACGCAATGGCCTCCAGACTCCGCTGCCCGACCCCATTATAAGCCAAGAGAGGCTTTTTCATCCCAAAAAAGGGCTGAAAAACTCGTTTTTTTCTTCAAGTATATACGGTAGTTACTTATACTAACTGATATTGTCTACTTTAGTCCACTACGTCAAACAAATTGCTGACTACTTCAGTGATTCAGCATTGTCCCAACAACATGACTCCTCCTACACTAGCTTCTCAGAAATCTAATGTGATGCAGTAGCTTGAGTATTGGACCATGACGCTAGAGAACATGGTTTGAATTCCCACTTCACCATGAAAACAAACTCAAAACAAGTCAAACTCTCAGCTCCAGAAAATCCCTTAGGGTCACCAAAACTCGGGCACAACTTGAAGGCACACAACAACAAATACTACTTTCTCACATGAACTACCTTTACCTAAATGGTTCGGGGCCTGCCTATCTTTGTGATCGCATCTTCGCCTACGAGCCAGCATGTACTTTAAGATCATCCGGGAAGGCTCTTCTCTTGCTTCCATCACCCTCACAAGCTCAGTTGGTGGGGACAAGGGAAAAGGCCTTCTCTGTGGTGGCCCCTCGGCTCTGGAACTCCCTCCCCAGGAAGATCAGACAGGCTCCCACTCTCTCCATTTTCCACAAGGAATTAAAATCTTGGCTGTTCTGTTGAGCCTTTGATTAAGCAGTTCACCACAGAATTTCACAACCTATCCATCTCCTGCACTTTAACATAGTCCCTTTCTGGCGCTTCCTCCACTTTAATAGCCTAAGGACATTTGCCTCCTAGCCCAGGCCTCCGATTGTCGCATTGTCCCTGGCTCTACTTAGGATTCATTGCACTTAGTAATTATGAACCCAACCCTGAGCTTTATTTGCTCAGCCATTATATTGCTTTTGTTTTTATAATGTTGTCTGATTTTATGTTTATTGATGTTTGATATTGCTTGTTTTTTATGCTTATTTTAACCTGTTTTGTTGGGCATGTTCCTTTGTAAGCCGCCCCAAGTCCCTTCAGGGAGATGGAAGCAGGGTCTAAAAATAAAGATATTATTATTATTAAAGTTATTATTACCATGTGAAAACAGATTTTAAAGAATAGAGAAGGTACCTATCCACAGACAGCACTTGTGAACTCATAAATATTTGCTTTATTAAGCCCTGCTGGAAGGAATGGGGCAAAAAGAGAAAATCATGGTATGCCCCAATTTGCACTAAACATTCTGGACTTTAATCACTAAAATGAATGTGGGGTGGGAGACATTAATCTCTTTGCACTGTTCCTTTATCCCAGCAATGGGTCAAAGAGCAGACGTTTCCCAGCTCTTTAAATCCTCCTTCTCCAGCTTTATTCCAGTTTTCAAAAGCATTTAATGAGAAATAATATTCCCCAAAGATATCTGTTACATCTTCAGTTTTTCAGTTCCATCCACCCATCATATAATAAAAAGATCCTCTTCTTTTTCTATCATTATGCAAACCCCATCACACTTGTCACTATCCATTTCTGTTCATTTAAGGAATTTCTTGTTGTAAAGGACACCCAATCCCCAATCTGGGTGAGACAGAGCAGGAAGTATGTTTATACAAGCAAAAGGGTAAATACGGCAAACATCTTGAAGCATGTTGCACAAGGACAAGGAAATGTTAAGGTTAATAGAAACATATTTGTGCAAACACATCCCTGGAACTCCTGCTAATGCTATTCTTAACGGATTCATCAGCCTTTGCACAGCTGACAGTTTCAGAATAAGGGGAGAACACATTTCCTTTTGAATTACTTGAGATTCAGCAAATCTTTGCAGCAGAAGCAGATAATTTTACCCTGTGCTTCTTATAAAATATGTGGGCATCTAGTCAACCTGCCATTTTTACTTCCTGAGAAGATAGTAAGAGAAGTTGATTTCTCTTCGCTGCTCCCAATGAGAATGCTTCTGATTTCATCTCTCCACCACAGAGGCTGAATTTCATGAGCCACCAAATAAATAATATGAGATGGTTTTGAGTTGTCTGTTGCCCTCTGCTCTCTTCTTTCCAAGGACTGAAGAGGAGTAAGAATGCTCAAATAAGAAATTCTTCAAAATATTTTTCTACATATAATGCCTCTGCCTTGTTTACTATAAAATAATTGGAAAAGTGCTTGTCCACCTAGAGCAATAACTGAAAAAATAGAACCTGGGCTTAGATATTAGAAAATAGTCAACAACATAGATCTTTCCCCAAAAATATAAGACAGAACAAAAAAAATGCAAAATTTAAGAAAAAACTCTACAGTTAGATATGAACTATACATTTGCTTATTTTGTCACAGTTTGTTCATCTTCCACAAAACTCTAGTCACATTACCTTCCTGCTATGAGTTGATCTGTTGGAAATTACAATCATCTTCAAGCCTCCACTAGTAATTTGTTTGTGTATGATTCTGTTTGCTTACTATATTGTATATGTATGTTCTGACATGCAGTCTCCTTAACTCTATGTTTCTGAGGTTGTGGGAGGAGCTGCAGACCACATGATCAGATCTGAGACTGCTCAGACTCCATTAGAGTCTCAGAATGTAAAGATGTTGCTGTTTGATTATAAGAATGATGCCCTGTGTTATCTGCACAGAGAAACGTCTTCAAACCTATCTGTAACTGGGTTGACAAGTTATGTACCTGTATGCTGAATACATGAAGGTTGTGAGTAAACCAGATATGTTACTTTCAAGGGAATCTACTTTATTTTTGTCTCTTGAGAGCATGATATGAAAACAAGATATTTTATGGGAGAGTAGATGCATTTTTGGACACTGAAAACAAACAATTCTGAAGAACCACTATATTTTGTGCATTGGCATACTCTCTGTTCCTAACAGATCAGAGACAACTAGGTTATCAGTGTAACCGCTGAAAACCAAATTGCCTTGCATAAGTACATGTGGATATATATCACTGAAGAGAAGATATTACTCAAACAGGTTTTTTGGCTCTTCTCTGGAAGATTATATTTTTACAAAAAGTTATGATTTTCGAATGGTTGCAAATGCAATTTTTTTCCACAAGGTTATGGAGATTCTGTTTTCCAAAATGATCTAAATACCTATTAAAAACAGGGTGCTACAAAATTCAAAAAGGAGTCTGATGTATATGATCCTATGGCATTGAACGCCATTTACAAAATTTTATTTTTAACACATAATGTAACCGTACTTCTTATATATACTGTATATCCATACAATATATTGTATTGTTCTTAAACACTGAAACCCCTTTGTGACTTTTGGCCCACCCTATATTTGAATAGTCAGATAGAAAGATAAAATAATACTTAAAATGCTTTTTTAACTTGTTCCATTGATACTGTTCCACTGAAAAAGGAGTGTTTCACAGTCAAACATATGGAATCATAGAATCATGGAAGAGACCTCATGGGCCATCCAGTCCAACCCCCTGCTAAGAATCAGGACACCCGCGTTCAAAATACCCCCAACAGATGGCCATCCAGCCTCTGTTTAAAAGCCTCCAAAGAAGGAGCCTCCACCACACTTCGGGGTAGAGAGATCCACTGCTGAAAGGTTCTCACAGTGAAGAAGTTCTTCCTAATGTTCAGGTGGAATCTCCTTTCCTGTAGTTTGAAGCCATTGCTCTGTGTCCTAATCTCCAGGGCAGCAGAAAACAAGCTTGCTCCCTCCTCCCTATGACTTCCCCTCACATATTTATACATGGCTATCATGTCTTCCCTCAGTCTTCTCTTCTGCAGGCTAAACATGCCCAGCTCTATAAGCCGCTCCTCACAGGGCTTGTTCTCCAGACCCTTGATCATTTTAGTCGCCCTCCTCTGGACACATTCCAAAATCATTTCAAAATCATATTGAATAGGATTCTGGAATATATTTGTTGGTACACAATTTTATTCTACCTACTTCATACTAATCTCGGCAGCCTAAAACGAAACTTAAATTTCTACTAGTGTAGATCCATTCAACAGAACATACATGACATAACATGTAACACATGTCTATCAATTTAGTGGTCTTGCTCTATTTGGGGACTAAAAAAAAACATATTGGGCCTTGTCTTGATTTGTTTTTATTGGGCCGTCTCAGTGGCGGCCCCTTGACTGTGGAACTCCCTTCCTAGTGATGTGATAACAGCCTCCTCGCTCCTGGCATTTAGAAAACAAGTAAAATCCTGGCTTTCAAACCTGTTGTTACAATGCAATAGACATCTGGGAATTAATGTGACTGTAACTGGAATGGCTCATGGACTCTAATTACAGACTATGTGGTTGTTTTAATTGCTGTTTAAAATCCTGTTTTAATTCTATTTATATGTGATTGTTTTATGTTTAATGATTTAATGTTTAATGTATTTATAATCTGTTATGTTTATGTTTTGATGTGGCATCAAATTGTACCAAGCTGTAAGCCACTCTGAGTCCCCGCCTTGGGGTGAGATAGGGTGGGAAATACGGTAAATAAATACATAAATAATAAATATACTACTACCAAAAGCATTCTCCTCCATCCTTCCCTTTCTCTCTGAGACACACACTTGCCTCACTTCCACAATTTGATCTTTAATTTGATGAGACTTAGAGCTGAATATTTACAATCCCATTCTCCCCACTATACATAAACCAGGATAGGTAATTAATTTCACCCAAAGGCAGGTATTCTCTGCACTCATTATTAGAAAGTAATTGTTGAAAAAGAAATGAGAGGGAGGGGTAAAATCAGGAAGGTGTCGGAAACATCCCACAACAGGTAAACCAAGTCAGTGTGGAATTTAAGAAGAGGTTTTAAGCAGAAGAGACCTCAGCTCCAAGCACATCATGAGACAGAATCAGGATGAAGCGAAGGAGAAAGTGAAAAATATAGCAGTAAATGCAAACTGGACTGAAAGCAAAAAGGGTGGGAGAGATGTCAATGATTTTAAAGAGACAAAAATTGTAAAAAGTAAGCACTAAAAGAACCTTGAATTTCATACATAGTATGTGACAGGAAGCAAGTGCAGAGATTTAAAGAGAGCAGTAATATGATCCTAGTGAAACAAGAGAAAGATTTGTTCAGAGAGGTGCTGTGAAGTGGAGAAGGAAGAAACAGCAAGAGCCATAAAGAAGCTGCAGAGGAAGAAATGTGAGCTACCAGAGAACAGACCACATTTTAGGGTGCAGTAAAGAAGAGAGGACGTTGTTTCCAAATGCTGAAAAGATCCAAAAGCATTTGGCTACCACTGATTCTTTCAAAAAGAAACACAGAAATTAATCAAACGTGATTCCCATGTGCCTTCAGCTAAGGGAGATGATTGTAATTCTGACAAAGAAACAAAGAAAGGGGCACTGGGCAAACAGAACTGGATTAGTCATGTCAAATTTGAGATGGGTTTATACACACAAGAAGCTGTAGGATGCAACAACCCACAGAATGCATGTAACAAGAAGAGAGAAGAAGAACTCAGCCTCAGGAACAAAGGGTGCAAAAACCCTTTGCGAGTGAAATTTGGAAGTGGTTGCCATTCAGGATATGTGTCTCTTATCAAGTTCTGGCATCTCCAAAGCTCTATGACAATCACACTTGGTTTAGAAACCATCTGTTCTATTTTGTGATTGTGTACAAACATTTTCAGTAGTGGTCTAAACTAAAACAGGGGCCTGAAGGTTTACCAGGTTTACAATTATTGTTGTTGTTGTTACCATGTCAGACTACAAAGAGAAGCCATTGAAATCAACAAGCATGTGGACAATTTCAAGAGAAAGGAAAAAACCATGAAAATGAACCAAATCTGGCTACCAGTTTAAAAAACTCTAAAATCAGGATATTAAATAAAGAACAACACTCAAAAAGCAGGTGAATTCCAGACAAGAAACAATCAGGGCCAGCTAACACCTCACAGCAAAGGATCCCCAGGCAGCAATCAGCCAGTCTTTGAAGCTGCAAGTCCATTAAATGCTAACCAAGGTCGCGAATTGCAATGTTCACACATGCATCAAGCAGATAAGCGTTCTTTCTCCCACACCGGACCTTCCACAGATATATAAACCTCACTTGCCCAGTTTCTATCAGACCTCATAACCTCTGAGGATACCTGCCGTAGCTGTAGCTGAAACGTCAGGAGAGAATGCTTCTGGAACATGGCCATTTAGCACAGAAAAATCATAGCAACCCAGTGATTCTGGCCATGAAAGCCTTCGAGAACACAATAATAATGCTTTATTTTCACCCCACCACCATCTCCTCAAAGGGATTTGGGGCAGCTCACAAAAGCACTCAATAGTGCAAACATACATAATACAACAAACGCATAAACAATGGCACAACAGCAATAACAAGCAGCAATAACTATGGGCCCAATGGGTTTTAAAAGTCCACAGTAAACGTGATGTTTGGCACCAGAAGAAGAGATGTGGGAATACATGAAAGAAAAGAGTTTGGCCCAGAAAACTCACAGCAACCAAGTTCCTCCATCCTCTCCTTAAAATGCAGTTGAACTCTTGTCACACACATTTCCAGCTTTAGAAAAATGACCTACTTAGGTCCTGACAACCTGTTCCTGATATGCCAAAGGAGAATCTTTTTTCCATGTTTTGGCAGATGCAACCAGTATCTCTAAAGCACTGTATATTTAAAAAAAATACCATGAAGAATATGGTTAGATCAATTATTTATGCTATCTCCATCCATAGATGAAGGAATCCTAAGGAGAGGAAAAATCTTAGAGTCATAGAATCCTAGAGTTGGAAGAGACCACCAGGTCCGCCCATTCTGTCATGGAGAAATCAAAGCCCTCTTGACAGACAGCCACGGAGCACCTTCCCAAACAAAGGGAAAGCCAAAGTAACATCTGGTAAGAGGAGGAACCACTAAATCTGGTTTCTGCCTCCTGCAGAATTCTGGGGTTTGTAGTTTAGTGAGGCTGTTAAATGCTCCTCCCTAAACTACAAACCCCCAGAATTCTGTAGGAGGCAGCAACCGGATTTAAAGTGGATTCATTCTCTAGTATGATGAGATCCTTAAAGAGAGAAAGGGTGCATTTCTCTCACAGTTATGACAAATCCTTCTGTATGGTGGGGATCAGCTTGAGTCTTAAGAGGGAGGTCAGACCACAAGCTGCCCATGGTCTGACCTGCAGACTGTCTCTTTGAGGAAACATATGTGAGAGAAATAGAGACAGAAGCCACCCAAATACTAAGGCTGAAATTGCCTAAGATCCCTCTATACATCACGGAGAGGTTTGGAAGTGTCCAATGGAGATTGTGTGTGTGACTCTCTAGGGGTGCATCTACACCAAGCATGGGCCAACTTTGGCCCTCCAAGTGTTTTGGACTTCAACTCCTACCATTCCTAACAGCCTCAGGCCCCTTCCTTTTCCCCCTCAGCCGCTTAAGCAGCTGAGGGGGGAAAGGAAAGGGCCTGAGGTTGATAGGAATGGTGGGAGTTGAAGTCCAAAACACCTGGAGGGCTGAAGCTAGCCCATGCCTGGTCTACACTGTTGAATTAATGCAGTTTGACCCTGCTTCAACTGCCATGGCTCAGTGCTATGCAAACCTGAGAATTATAGTTTTGCAAGGTCTTTAGCCTTCTCGATCCTATAGTGCTGGTGCCTCACCAAACTACACATCCCATGCTTCCATAAGCATCCATTCTTCGGTGTAGATGCACCATGTGACTCCCTGGCAACACTTATAGTGGGGACCCCCCTCTGGTTGGTTTTCACTGCAGTGGAGAAAAAGGGGAGAGGCTGGGGAGAGTAGCAGGCAAAGGGTTTAGAGAAAGCTGTGATTTCTTCTCTTTCTGTCCCTAAAGCCAACCAGGAAACTCGCTCTGACCAGCAGCTCTGCCCTCCTCCTGGCCACACCAATTGGCTGAGCCCAGGGCCAGGAGCCCATCCCTGCCAACGCCAGTGGCCTGTGGGCTTGTCCATCAAAAGGGACATGTCAATTCACAGGGAGCCCTGGCCCTCCATCCTTCCATCCTTTCCTCCCAGGTTGAGCAGGTAGCCGCTTTAAAAGGGACCAAATGGAGGGAGGGGTCTCTCCATCCCACGCCTGATGGCTGCACATCCTTGTGCAAAACCCAGACAGCATCTATCATCACAGACACAGAGAGCTCAAGGGGGGGGGGGGCACAGGTCACCATCCCTTCTTCCAATCATCCCAGATGGGACCACAATGTAACCCCTCCCTCACTCCTAACAAGCCATGGATCCATTTGTTTATTATATAACTGGTTTATTTTAACTGCTCATTTTTAACTGTTTGTTGGTACTTGTTTTAATTTTAATTTTTTGTCATAGGACATGGCATTGAATGTTTGCCATTTTTTGCCTGTGGAAGCCACCCTGAGTTCCTTCGGGGAGAGAGGATGGGTTAAAATAAAGTTGCTATTATTATTATTATTATTATTATTATATAAATAGAACAGATCCAATATATTTGAATATAATAGATGTGATATATGTAAATTCAACAGATTTAAGATAGATCAATAAAATAGTTTAAATATAATAAATATAACAGAAGTAATAGATAGATAGATAGATAGATAGATAACAGATGGAATACATTATATTATACTGCTTCTATAATATAAAAATCGATGCAATATATTCAAAAATAACAGATTTTATATGCATAAATATAATAGGTGCAATATATTTTAAAATAGTCGATTGAACATATATATATATATATATATGCAATATATTTAAATTTATCCAAAGTTATATATATATAGATTGAATATATGGGAGTATATATATATAGATTGAATATATGGGAATATATACTGCATCTATAATAAAATACCATTTCTTCTCCTTCCTGGGAAACCCCTAAGATGATGAAGGGGAAGGAAAGAAGGAAGGGAGGGAGGGAGCAGCACTGATTCATTTCCCCCCTGCAAATATCTACTATTTACAAACCCAGGCATCGTTTCCTAGTAGACAAGAACGCTGTAGGGATGGCTCACAGGCATCTATCTAGATATATTGTACAGAGAAATGGAGAGATGGATAGTGTATCTGGAGAGATGGCTACAACAGCCCATGCCAGGCACAGCCCAGCCAGCAAGGCAACCAGGCTGCTGTTTTCGAGGAGGGATTGCACGAAGGCATCTGCTTCCCTGGAAAGGGAGAGGCACTGGATGGACTCCTTACTATGATCCAGAGGGATGCAAGCTCCCCTTTGGGCACACCGAGGGTTGGATGACAGCCATGCCTGTTCCTCTCTCTCTCTCTCTCTCTCTCTCTCCCCATCCTCAGGCCCCTCGGCGAAGGTGTGCCTCCCAAGCGGTGCCCTTTGCTTACCTTCCCCACCATCGTCTTGCACCTTCCTCTTCTTCTTCCTCCTCTTCTTCCTCCTCCTCCTCTTCCTCTTCCTCCTCGCATGGAGCCCTACACCATCACGGCTTGCGGCGTCGCAGGGAGGGAGGGAGAGAGGGAGGAGGCCAGCGCCCGAGGAGACCGACCCACGGCGCCGCAGTCCGTCCCCAGCGGGGAGGCTCCTCTCCCGGGCTGCCTGCCTGCCTGCCTTGCCTGCCTTGCCCGCTCTCAGCCTCGGCCAGCTCGCAGCCCGGCCAGCGCCTGACTCAACATTCCCAGCATTCCCGAGGAGAGAGCGCGGCAATGAGCAGCAGTCGCCGCTAGGGGCGGTAGAGAGCTGCTTCGGGAAAAGAGGCTTCTGAGAGAGAGAGAGAGAGACAGAGAGAGAGAGAAGGGAGAGAGCAAAGCGGTCCTTGGCGTGCCAGCCCCCTCCCTGGATGGAGCCCCCCCCCCCCGCCCCAAAAAGGTATATATACACCCTTTAACAGCTGGTAGTCGCTGTGGTTTGAAGGCTCAGAAAACACATTTACATTGAAAAGTAACGTTGAAAAATATTTTATGAAATATATTGAATTGAATATTAGATTTCAATATATTACATCTTATATATATATATATATATATATATATATCTCCAATCTGTTATTATTTCAATATATTACATCTATCATATTGAAATATATTAAATCTGTTATATTTAAATATATTACATGTATTATTGTATTATTATTATTATATTATAGATGTAATATATATATATATTATTTTAAAATATATTGCATCTATTATATTCAAATATATTAAATCTGTTATATTTAAATATATTACATCTATTATTGTATTATTATTATTTAATATATTAAAATATGTAATATATTTTAAAAATAATATATATGTATATATACATCTATTATTTTAAAATATATTGCTTCTATTATTTTTAAATATATTCAATCTGTTATAGTTCCATATATTACATCTATTATATTTATTTATATATTAAAACTGTTACATTTCAATATATTACATCTATTATATTTAAATATATTAAATATGTTATAGTTCAATATATTACATCTATTATATTCATATATATAATCTATTATATATATTATTAATTATTAAGCGGACAAAGGTCAGTGTGCTGGAAGAAGCAAAGACCACCAGCATTGAAGCAATGGTCCCTGCCATCAACTCCGCTGGACCGGCCATGTTGTCCGGTTGCTCTACTCCCAACCATGCTATTTGCCTGCAAGACGCGGACTGTCTACAGACATCACATGCAAGTCCTGGGATGATTCCATCAGCGCTGCCTCCGGAAAATCCTGCAAATCTCTTGGGAAGACAAGCGGACAAATGTCAGCATGATGGAAGAAGCAAAGACCACCAGCATTGAAGCAATGGTTCTCCACCATCAACTCTGCTGGACTGGCCACGTTGTCCAGATGCCCAACCACTGTGTCCCAAAGCAGTTGCTCTACTCCGAACTTAAGAACGGAAAACGGAATGTTCGTGGACAGGAAAAGCGATTTAAAGATGGGCTCAAAGCCAACCTTAAAAACTCTGGCATAGACACTGAGAACTGGGAAGCCCTGGCCCTTGAGTGCTCCAGCTGGAAGTCAGCTGTGACCAGCAGTACTGTAGAATTTGAAGAGGCACAAATGGAGGGTGAAAGAGAGAAACAAGGTAGGCGCATCAAGCCAATCCCAACTGAGACCGCCTTCCACCTGGAAACCAATGCCTTCACTGCAGGAGAAGATGCAGATCAAGAATAGGGCTCCACAATCACCTACAGACCCACCAGTACACTGATCTTGGGAAACTATCCTACTCAGACAATGAGGGATCGCCTAAGAGAAAAGAGAGATCTATAATATATATCCTCTACATTATATTTAAATACATTGCATACATGGTACATTTAAAATATATTGCATATTGGTTGTATTTTATTAAATATACCGCATATTGATTATACAGTTGAATAAATATACTAGATTTTTATAAACTATAGTAAATAAATGTGTTGGTAACTGAAAATATTGGCTATCTGGATTTAAATGCATTGCATATATGTTATATTTTACTAAATATATTGTATCTAGGTTATAATATATTACCTATTGATTATACAGTTTCATAAATATATTAGATTTGTACAAATCATAGAATCATAGAATCAAAGAGTTGGAAGAGACCTCATGGGCCATCCAGTCCAACCCCCTGCCAAGAAGCAGGAATATTGCATTCAAATCACCCCTGACAGATGGCCATCCAGCCTCTGTTTAAAAGCTTCCAAAGAAGGAGCCTCCACCACACACTGGGGCAGAGAGTTCCACTGCTGAACGGCTCTCACAGTCAGGAAGTTCTTCCTCATGTTCAGATGGAATCTCCTCTCTTGTAGTTTGAAGCCATTGTTCCGCGTCCTAGTCTCCAGGAAGCAGAAAACAAGCTTGCTCCCTCCTCCCTGTGGCCTCCTCTCACATATTTATACATGGCTATCATATCCCCTCTCAGCCTTCTCTTCTTCAGGCTAAACATGCCCAGCTCCTTTAACCGCTCCTCATAGGGCTTGTTCTCCAGACCTTTTATCATTTTAGTCGCTCTCCTCTGGACACATTCCAGCTTGTCAATATCTCTCTTGAATTGTGGTGCCCAGAATTGGACACAATATTCCAGGTGTGGTCTAACCAAAGCAGAATAGAGGGGTAGCATGACTTCCCTAGATCTAGACACTATGCTCCTATTGATGCAGGCCAACATCCCATTGGCTTTTTTTGCTGCCACATCACATTGTTGGCTCATGTTTAACTTGTTGTCCACGAGGTCTCCAAGATCTTTTTCACACGTACTGCTCTCGAGCCAGGCATCCCCCATTTTGTATCTTTGCATTTCGTTTTTCCTGCCAAAGTGGAGTATCTTGCATTTGTCCCTGTTGAACTTCATTTTGTTAGTTTTGGCCCATCTCTCTAATCTGTCAAGATCGTTTTGAATCCTGCTCCTGTCCTCTGGAGTATTGGCTATCCCTCCCAATTTGGTGTCGTCTGCAAACTTGATGATCCTGCCTTCTAACCCTTCATCTAAGTCATTAATAAAGATGTTGAACAGGACCGGGCCCAGGACGGAACCATGCGGCACTCCACTTGTCACTTCTTTCCAGGATGAAGAGGAAGCATTGGTGAGCACCCTCTGGGTTCATCAATTTAACCAATTACTGATCCACCTCACCGTAGTTTTGCCTAGCCCACATTGGACTAGTTTCCTTGCCAGAAGGTCATGGGGGACCTTGTCGAAGGCCTTACTGAAATCCAGGTACGCTACATCCACGGCATTCCCCGCATCTACCCAGCTTGTAACTCTATCGAAAAAAGAGATCAGATTAGTCTGGCATGACTTGTTTTTGATAAATCCATGTTGACTATTAGCAATGACCGCATTTGTTTCTAAGTGTTTGCAGACTGCTTCCTTAACAATCTTTTCCAGAATCTTGCCTGGTATCGACGTGAGGCTGACCGGACGGTAGTTGTTTGGGTCATCCTTTTTTCCCTTCTTGAAGACTGGGACCACATTGGCCCTCCTCCAATCTGCTGGAACTTCTCCTGTTCTCCAAGAACTCTCAAAGATGGTTGCCAATGGTTCCGAAATGACTTCCGCTAGTTCCTTCAGTACTCTTGGGTGTAGTTGATCTGGCCCTGGGGACTTGAACTCATTTAGAGCGGCCAGGTATTCCTGTACGACTTGTTTCCCAATTTGGAGTTGGATGTCCTCAAATCCCTCATCCACTCCGTCTTGCTGAGGTTGAAGATGACTTTCTTTTTGTGAGAAGACCGAGGCAAAGAAGGTATTTAGTAGTTCTGCCTTTTCCCTATCCCCTGACAGCGTTGCCCCATCTTCTCCTCGAAGAGGCCCAAACTATATTAAATACATAAAGATATACATAACTGAAAATATAAGATCTCTCCCACCTTAGAAAACTGACTTCCCACGTAATATTTGTATGAAATATATTACATAAAGATTATAGTATAATAAATATATTAGATTTTTATCAAATAAATATTTAAACACATACATAATCGAATATGTATGTGTATGTGTGTGTATCCCACCTAAAAAACTGACTTCCATTTAATAAAATATAATATATTTAATAATTCTATTAAATGGGAAGTCACTTTTAGGTGGAATATATATATATAGAGAGAGAGAAATTATGTATCTATGTACATGTTTAAATCTTAACTATATTTTATGTTTATAAAAATTGAATATATCAACTATACAAAATATCAGTATATAAGCACAAACATAACTGAAAATGTAGAATATGTATATATAACAGTGCCCCGACCCCACCACACCCATTGCAACAACTACCACCCTCAATCAGCCTTAAACCCCCTCTTCTACCTATATATCTCCAATCTTAAAATGTTGACTTCCCATTAAATGTTTTATGAAATATATTGAATGCATGTTTTATGAAATATGTAAACATATACATAACTAAAAATGTGGAATACATCTAACAAATACACACTTTAATAAGAATAATACACTTTATTTATATTCGACTCTATATCCCCAAGGGGACTTAGAGTGAATTACAGTATATACATATATAAGCAAACATTCAAGTCTTTTATACAGTGAACAATGACATACAATATGCAAATGAAAGCAAAGGTTTCCATTTCCATCCCCGGCATCTGGAGGTGATGCTCAACTTAGCCATGGAGAGGTGATCTTGTTCCATTTTCCAAACTGAGGAGCCTGGTGTCCATGGACTCCACTGGTCATATTTTGCTGGCATGGTTGTATGGCTGCCTTTTGCCTTCCCGCCAACATGGTACCTATGGATCTACTGATATTACATATTTTCGAACTGCTAGGTTGGCACAAGCTAGGACTGACAGCCCAGAGCTCACCCCAACCCACAATTTTGAACTGCTAACCATCTGGCCAGCAATTTTTCTGCTGCTAGCGGTTTAACCCTCAATGCTACTGTAGCCCAATATACATTACAAAGTACAGCAAGATGTAAGTAAGCAGAAATGAGCAAAATAGTGCTATGTGACACAAACCCACCTGTTACAAAAACTACCACTCATAATCACCCTTAATACCCTTGCACCTATAGCTAAATAATATTTATACACCTACACACCACCTTAAAACTGACTTCCTATTTATTATTCAAGTTGAGTATCTCTTATCTGAAATGCTTGGAGACAGATGTATTTTAAATTTCAAAATAGGTGAGCTCTATTTGCATATCTGCACATAATGAGGTATCTTGGAGATGGGATCCAAGTCTAAATAAGAAATGTGTTTACACCTCATTATGCAGATAACCTGGGGGTAATTTTATACAATATTATTAAAATAATTTTGCACCGGAAACAAAGTTAGTGTACGTTGAAACATCAGAGAGCAAAACTGTCACGATTTAGCTACCTAGGTGGTCTGTTTTGGGGGATTTTGGAATTCTGGATAAGGTATGTCGAAGAATTTAACAACTATGGTGATTGTGTGATGGCTAAGTACATTGGAGAAGAAATGCTATAATAATGATTTCATCTGAATTACAAATTCTCATCCCTGAGACACTTGCATTGTTTGAGCATAGAGTTGCAAATCTTCTTGAGGTTTCGCTTGTACTTTTGCAATACTTTTCTCCTATTGGGATCCTGTTGGGAATTTCATAGAGTATTATTAAGGAAGGAATACTCTGAGGTGATTTGCTGTTGCTTTTCTATGAGATATAGCTTACAGAATTTGTTATTTCTTGGTAGTCATCCATCTAAGCGCTAACCAGACCTGATTCTGGATCCAGGATCCGACATGATCTGGTGCCTCTGAAAAATATCCAGTTTTCAAAGTGACACATATGTCAGAGTAAACGCATATCAGATAAGACTCCCTGGTTCATAAAAAGTATTTAGCCTATAACCCAGTTTTGCTTTCAAGTTTAGGAGTTGGAGATTTTCTCATCTCTTCGGAGTCTCATTTACTAAGAAAAAATATTAAGACTTTAAGAGAACACAGACCTAGGCTCTCCTGCCCCCTCCCCATCCTGGTGAAAAGTTGTGAATAATTCATTTAACTGTAGCCTGAATTCTCATGTAGCTTGTAGCCCAAGAAGATTGTATCATTCTGCATCATAAAAATAACTAATATCTATTCCAAAAAAAGAACAGAACAGAACAGAATGGACACATTAAAGATTTTAAAAAATACATTATTGTAGTATGATCTCAAGAGGCACCATGTGGTTTGGGCAATGGACCACAATTGTGGAGATTAGGGCTCAATTTCTTACTCAGCCATGAAAGTCCACTCAGTGACCTTGGGTGGGTTGCATACTCTTAACCCTAGAAAACCCCATGATTACGTCATCTTTAGGATCATCGTAAGTTGGAAACAAAGACACGTGGCAATAACAAAAAGCATGCTTTTGCATAGGAAGATCATGTTTGTTTTGCGGATGTATACATGCACAGACCTTATGCCTTCGTCATGTTCTTAGACACTCCATCTCACATATATATCCATGTGTTGGTTATGCATGCATATGCCCTACTGAGGAATAATTTCTTTTACAAAGTGTCAGTTCTTGCACAATCTAGGCAGCAACAAAGACCACTCACAAAAGTTCTTTTGGAATTGGCTTTAATTGCTCAGATCTCTACTGCTAAGGAAAGTCGCTAATGGCAATTCCACCCAACAACTTTTGGTTTTATACTGATCTCCCTGCCCCAAAGTCTCTTCCCCAATGTGTCCTGCTGGCCTCAACGTGTCACAGAGAAGATTTATGATGTCTTCAGGGACAGTAGAAATCAGCTCTTGACAAAAGGTGAGCTTAAAGGGGGATATAAATATTCTTAAAGAAGAGCTAACATACATAAACAAGAGTTACTATACAGGATAGTATACTGCAGGGTCCTCAAACTTTTTAAGCCGAGGGCCTGTTCATAGTCTCCCAGACTGTTTGGGTGGGGGGGGGGGGGGTGGACCATAGGTTAAAAAAAACACATTAAAAACATGACTAATTCCTATGCACACTGCCCATATCTTATTTATAGAGTAAAAAAAACAATGAAAAAGCATACAATATTTAAAATGAAGAACAATTTGAACCAACATAAATTTACTGGAATTGCAATGGCAAGCATGGTACTGCTTTTTGCTGATGTAATAGTCAGGAATGTTGTCTTCAAGTCATTTCAGATTTAGGGCGACCCAAAGTTTAAAGTTTAGGATGGGGACTGGGTAAATGACTTTGGAGGACTGTATCTGGCCCATGGGCCTTAGTTTGGGGACCTCTGGTATATTGTACCACATTTCAGTAATTTCTCTGGTAGTTCATTTATCATGGAATAGCCACCATTTCCTCTTTCACTTTGTTAAAATGGGACAACTACTCCAAGGGTGGACAGAAAATAGATTGGAATCTAATCATAAAAATGCAGGCATGGGTGATCCAAAGTATTTGTACTGCAAGGATTTCGCTTCTTTTTTCCCTGATAGCAACATTAAAGTGATTCACAGGTGCTCAAATTACACATCTGAAACAAATAAAGTTAAGTGGGTAGAGGCAAAGATTTGTGTTGAAGAACTCTTATGTGTATTCAGCTCTGTTACTCAACCTGGCAAAACGGCACTAACTAGAAGAATCCACCACCTTGTGCAACTGTGGAACAGAACAAACAACTCAGCATCTGTATGCTTGCCCACAACACCCTGCCTCATACACAGAGGAAGAACTGTTTAAAGCTACAGACAATGCAGTCACTGTTGCCTGTTTCTGGTCTAAAACTAACTGTGATCCCTTTATCAGTTTTAAACTTATTTATTTATGCAATGCTTCTGACACAAAATAAAAAAGCTCTGTTACATTCCTACCCTCAGAATTCAAAGGACACATCCTTTGAACCTCATTTTGATTGGGAGATCTTTTGGTTTCTAAAGAAATGCAATTAAATCCTACAAGCCAGAAGACAGTCCATCTCTAGCTATTATATCTCCACAAGATCTTTGTCATTGGGGGAGAGGGTGATTTTTCCCTTTTTCCTCCGACCCGGACTATCCAAAAGAAATGACAGAATAATAGCATAAACCTTGCTAATGTACACTTCTTAGCACTACTCTTCCATCTGTGGAAGAGATTTATCATATTTTTACTTGAATGTAAACCAGTAGCTAAGCTTATAATCACAAATGTATACCTAGGCACACCTGTAGTGTTACTATCTGAACTATTTCTGTTCAACATTTTTAACTGAGGCTTTCTGGCTATTCAAAATAGTAAAAAGTAACTGTGCAAGAAAAATAATTTTAATGAAAATTCCAAATCATTTTTCAATTAAAAAACAAAACACCAGCATTTCTTCTTAATGCTATGTGGGATTCTTTTAAAATGTTTCCACTTTTATCTTGCTGTTTTCAACGTTTTTGAAGTAATTGTGAATTATACCCACCTAAAAAATAATCAACCAAAAATTAGTGCATTGTCCAAATGTTTAAAAGACATTGCAAATGATGGCCATGATCGCACTGATAATTTCAGCACTAAAATACTGATGTGGAAAGGAGTGGGGGAAGTATGCTATTTTTGGTGATGTTATTCCTTCCCTGCCAACACATCTATGACACCTAGTGTGAATGAAACAGAGTGTAATGTACGTACATCTGAAAAATAAAACTTGCAACAAAGATTCATGAACCTCACATCCAAAACTCAACAAATTGAAAACACTAGAATTGGAAACCAAGTATACAAATTCCAGAGTCCTGATCCACTCACTTCCAAGCTAACTAAAGGTCAAGTATCTGTCAAAATAAATCAATGTCACAGATACACCAAAACAGTCATTTACTGATAACATACAGATGTTGAGAATACATCAATAAAATCTAAAGGCAAAGACTAAGTTAGCTCACTACTCTTCAGTTGACTGAAGCCATCCTTCATAAACACTGCTGTTCACCAGAGTCCACCTGATGAACAAAATGCTGTTCTAACAACCAGGGCTCCTGGGCTGAGCTACAGTCAAGAATGAAGCCCTTAATCATCATCAAAGGCTATCACTCACAGCCGAGTGTGATTGCCTTCCAAGTGTAGGGTCTTGGCAGTGGGTCTGTAGGTTACCGTAGAGACCTATGCTTGATCTGCATGTTCTTTCACAGTGCGGACATCAGTTTTCAGATGGAAGGTGATCCTGACAGAAATTGGCTTGACGTGCCTTCCTCCCTTTCACCCTCTATTTTTGCCTCTTCAGAATCCACACCACTCTTTGTAACAGCTGACTTTTAGTTAGCACGCTCAAGTGGCAGGGTTTCACAGTTCTCAGTGTTTATGCCACATTTTTAAGATTAGTTTTAAGGCCACGTTAAAATTCCTTTTGCTATCCACCAACATGCTGTTTTCTGCTCTTGAGAGTAAAGTAACTGATTTGGGTGGCAGTGCTACTAGAATGGCTTATTGGCCTATGCATTTTGACTAACCCTGTAGATTAAAGGCGAGGAAACACGCTCCCCTCACTCTGCAAATGGAAGTCATTCCATGGATAGGAAGCACTGGTTTGATTTTATTCTGTGGATGGGCTTGCTAGTGTACCTTGATGTTAGAATCCCCCTCTTCTATCTTCCATTGCCATAGCCCACCTTCCACCCTGCCTAAAATACTAAAGCATTGTAATCCATTTAAATGGAGTGAGCTGCACCACGCATGAAGCCGAGGGAGAAGACAGAGTGCTAAACTACAGTACTTTATAGTTCCCATAAAAAGTTGCACATGTTTATGCTAATTTCACTTTGCATTATAACAGAAGTCTATTTCTATAATGTATTTCTGCCACAGTCCTGAACAGCAAACCTTGAGATTTTTTTTTTACTTGTAGGAGAGAAAAAGAAACAGTAGAAAGGATGTGATATTCTGTGATCTAGATCATTAATATAAAATGATAAGACTCTAAATGAGCTAGAAGAAACAAGGTTCAACAAAGGAGGACTCTTCACAATCAAAGACTAGAACACATGGCATACTTCACACCCAACTTTGCTGTTAGCAAAGCACAGCAATGAATATGCTTCCATTTACGAATATAATGTTGCTATATAAACTCAAAAACTGAAGGAGGTCGTTTAACATCTTTTTAAGAAATACACGCTTGCTGTTCAGGTTATATAAAGAGCTAGCTGTGAAATCAGTTACTTAACTGGTACATACTTTTTTTCACCTTGGTATAGCAGCTTGCCTGAATGAACAATAATAATATGTTACATAATATGCTTAAATGATTGCATAATGTAATCACAGTACTTTGACATATGTGCACAACTTGTATGAGCAGTGACATTCATGCAGCTACCTCTCTACATTTACAGGTTTGGCTTCTGCAGATTTGATTAATATGGTCTCTCTAGGGATTTCTAGGTCCTCCAGCACAACTCTGTGGTCAGCTTCCACTGGAAGTTGACCACAGAGTCATGCTGGTGGACCTAGAGATTCCTAGAGAAATGCTATCTGAGGTTGACAAAAAAAATGCTTGTTTATTTGCCATTTTCCCAGGTTCACAAGGGGGCTGTGCCTCCAAATCTTGCAAATGTGGAGGGCTGATTGTAGTGGACAGGTCAACACACATGAATAAAGTCAATATGAAAGTAAACAGGTAATAACATCCAATTAAAAAAGGTCAGTGATCAGCAAATACAATTAAAACCACATAGAAGTAAGGAAAAGCAGCCTCAGATCACATTAGTAATATATGTCTCAGAAAAGAATTCCAGGAGCTTGCCATATATGAGAAGGGACTCTGTGGTGCCTGCCAGCTTCATGGCCTTGATGAGAGGCACTGACCTGGGCCTCATTAGATGCTCCTAAATCAGTAGCTCACTGAATAATAAATTTGGAAGAGGCCACAAGGGCCATTCAGTTCAACCTCCTGCCATGCAGGAATACACAAAGCACTCCTGATGGGTGGCCATTTATCCTTGCTTAAAAATCCCCCAAAAAAGGAGACTCCACCATGCTCTGTCATTCAGGTAGTTCTTCCAAATGTTTAGATAGTGTCTTTTTTCTTGTAGTTTGAATCCATGGCTCTGTGTTCTAGTCTCTGGAGCTGCAGAAAACACGCTTGCCTTCTCCTCAATTATGATATTCTTTCAAATATTTAAACAGGGCTAGCTTGTCCTCTCTTTTAATATTCTCTTTTCCAAGCTAAACATATCCAGCTCCCTACAGGTCTCCTCACGGGCCTTAGCTTCCAGATCTTTTACCATTTTGGCTGCCTTTCTTAAGCACATTCCAGCCTGTTCTTCCTGAAATGTGGTGCCCAGAAATGGGCACAATATTCCATTTGAGGTCTGACAAAAGCAGATGGTTCTCAACCTGTTATCTTCCAGATATTTTAGACTTCAGCTCCCATGGAAGGAAGCCCAAAACATCCAAAGGACCAGACAGGGAGAACCATGAGTAATTTCATAAGGATCAAGGCAGTCCATTGAATATCCGAATGCCATACTATTATCGTATTGAAAACAACACTTTTAACTGGGATAAGAAACACACTGTGTACTAGGCATGGTTAGGTTTGGTAGGAATCTTTGTAATTTGAAATGAATTCAGAAAGATTTCCTTTTTGAAGTGATTTTGAAGTTTTTAAGGAAACCAGAAGTCTCTTTGGCCTTCCGAAGCATTTTCCGCCATTTCTCTTACAAATTAGTAAGTGAGCCAGAAATAATTCAACTTTTCCCCCCGCTTCTGTTCCCTGGCCTCGGTTCAAGCCAGATAAGCATTTTAAACCAGAGTGAATGGATTCACTTCCTTTCCTTTCCCTTCCGCAACAGTCTTAAGCGAGAGAAGCGGTTTTAACCAGAGTGGATGGATTCCCATCCTTTCCTTTCCCTCCCACTTCAGTCATAAGTGAGAGAAGCAGTTTTAACCAGTGTGGATGGATTTCCTTCCTTTCTTTTCCCTCCCGCTTCAGTCTTAAGTGAGAAAAGCGGTTTTAACCAGAGTGGAGTGATTTCGTCCCTTTGCGTCCACCCCCCCCCCCCCTTTCTGGAGTAAAACAACAACTTTCAAAGTAAATACCACCCAATGAAACAGGAAATAACACTTTGAAATGAAGGATTCAGAAGTCTCGGAAGTTTCAAAAGTTTTGAACTTTTTTTCTGTGAAAATCGGAATTGACTTTAGATCCGAACCACCAATGCCCCCTACATCCAAAACGAGTTTTGAACCATTTTTAATCAAATAAGCCACTCACCAAAGTGAGTGTAGGGCTGGTGTAATATCATCTGACCACATATCTTCTACAGGGACTCAAATGACTTCATGTTTATGCCTACTAAAGCTTCAGAGTAATTTTCAAAGCTAACCTCACAAAGAATATATTACAGTAGTCCTATCTGGATGTGACATAGATATACATAACTTAGGGCAGGTCTGCATTCTTTAATGGGTCCACAACCGATCCATCAATTGAACTTGATAACAGATATTCCTGGCAATGGTTGCCATCTTGGCCATCCACAGACAGTGATCCATCCAGAAAAATGTTCCAAGCTACCACAATGAATATATGAATCTCAGCTTCTAGCTATACATCAGCAGCAGCTGATCTATGTCAAGCAGGAGACACAGCAAAAGCTTTCACTCGGGGTCTAGACACTGGATCCAATACACTTATACTAATGCTGCTGCTTTCTTGGCATTTGGAAGAGCTGCCAACATACTTATAATAACATTAGCAGGGAAGTGATTTTTCTGTCTAGGTATTCAGTCATTTTGATATTTTGCCATATTTACTTAAGGAACTCTTATGGCAATGTTGAATATTTAGTGCCTCCACTCAGCTCACTTTTTCATTAGGAAAATAAAAGCCTCTATTTGTAGCTTGAAGCTGCAATCCATCCCTATTCATCTGAGACTAACACCCATGGACCTCAATGGGTCAATACATTGATATGTATAAGATTTTAGTGTCAAGATCTTATCACTGCTTTCAAGCCTTCAAAAGAAAATGCAGAAAATGTTAAGACAATAAATTAATGTATTAGAGCACTTTAGCCCAACACTTCAGAAACCACAAGAAAATTAGAGAGCTTCAAACTATCCTTTATTATAATTGATAATATATGACCATATTCTAGTCATTTTAAATAAGAGTTAAGCACTTAAAGGAAACAAGGCCTTTAATGCTTAACTTGGGCTAATATGTTTTGCATTATTATCAGACACTCAATCTATACATTGGAACAAGTAAGTCTGATAGGAAATTCTACTTCTTGTCTTCTGTCTACTTTATTGTGCTGAGTTAAAATATGCGGCAACATATTGTTAAGAATTTGATTGCATCTGCTGATACAAAAATAGATAGGATTGTTGGTTGTCTGCATTTAAACAATTTCTTTCACACAAGATCTTCCTTTACCTGTGCCAATTTCCTCTCAACTGGTCCTTTACATTTTTAGGATTCAATTAAAATGGAAAGTATACTGCTTCTTGACATTTCTTTCCCAGACAGAAATCCAAACATGAATAGCACTGTGCAACTGAAAGTTGCAGCCCATACTTGAGAACTGAAACAGAAGGAGACAAGGGAGAGGGAATATTCTGAAGATTATGTCAACCTGGACCTCTTCCACACTTCAAAATTTCATTTTCATTTTGTTTCTATGCTATCAATCCTTTCTAGGGATTGACAGTTTAAGGAGTGGTATCTAGAGCACTCAACCAGAGAGATCCAGTGCCTACAAGACCCAGATTACCATAGGATGGGACCATGGCAGCTAGAGTATTATACTATATTTCTTCGATTCTGACATGCCATCTATTGTAAGATGCACATGAATTTCAGCACCACTAACAGAAAAAGATATAGAATGTAATGCTCACAATTCTAAGACACACCTCATTTTCAGAGATGTTTCTATGGAGAGGGGTTAGTGCATCTGAGAATCAAAGAAATACAGTGATAGCATTGTAATTCTGTAATATATATGCTGTTATCATACTCGTATATTTGTATATTTTAAATGGTTATGCTGATGCATTTATGTTAAGCCGTTTTGAGTCCCCTTCAAGGGGGATAAAGCAGGGTATAAATAAATATTATAACAACAACAGTGTAGAATCTGCAAGGAAGCAGAAAAAATGGTGGATCACATACTCAGCTGCTCCAAGAAGATCAGCAGACAAACTACAACCAGAGACATAACACCATTGCTCAGATGAACCATTGGAACTTGTGCCACAAATGCCATATGCCTGCAACAAAGAACTGGTAGGATCACAAGCCTGAAAAGGTTATGGAAAATGAAAACATCAAACTACTCTGGGACTTCCGAATTTAGTCTGACAGAGTTTTGGAGCACAATACTCCTGACCCCATGATCGTGGGGGGGGGGGGGAGTATGGATCGTTGATGTTGCCATCCCAGGCGAGAGCAGGATTGATGGGAAGCAACTGGAAAAGCTTACACGATATGAGGATTTAAAGATAGAACTGCAAAGACTCTGGCCAGGAAAGGTGGTCCCAGTGATGATCGGCACACTGGGTGCAATGCCTAAAGACCTTGGCCTGCACTTAAAAACAATCGACACTGACAAAATTACCATCTGTCCGCTTCGAAAGGCCACCCTACTTGGATCTGCACACATTATTCACGGATACATCACACAGTCCTAGACACTTGGGAAGTGTCCGACATGTGATCAAATACAAAAGTCAGCTGAGTGATCTTGTTTGCTGTGTACTAATCTTGTTATATATCAAATAATAATAATAATGTATGTATTCCCAATATTTGTTGCTTGAAAACTTCAACTGTAACAAAGGGCCCTTCTAGGCAGGACCTATATCTCAGGATCTGATCCCAAGTTTTCTTTTCATCCCAGATTATCTGGCAGTGCACTATTATAATCCAGTTTAAAGCAGAAAACCTGGGATTAGATCTCCTCAGTTTGTCCATGATGACTGGGACCTTTAGGCAATTATAATCCAAAAGTTACTTTACCAAGATTCACATTTATCTGGGTCTTTCTACTTAGGCTGCAGGGCTTTCTACTTTCATATTCTATTGAAACTGCTTGAAGGGGGTGCTTTAAAAAGTAATTCTTTTTGTGCTCTTTTTTTTGCTAGAAATTATATATTGAATACTTCGGGAAAATGACGCACATATTATATAAAGTTATGATTCACTAAAGTTTTCGGTCACTTTCTCCCAGAGCAAACACAGCTTGAACAGGCACTGTCTATGGAAAGCCATAATGATTAGAGGAGCACAAAGAATCTCTTGCAGGACAAAAGATGGTAATGTTTTTTTAAAAAAGAAAGACACTGAAAGCAAAGGGATTGAACAAAAATAATGGCAATAGCAAAAAAAAAAATGAGTAGAATATTATTCTGTGTTCTCTGACTCTCTTTTCTAAAGCCACTATGGATATATAATGAGTGAAAGAACAAGCATTTCAAACAACAGCTCTAATGGTGGCTGTTTCCAAAAATCGATAGGCAGTAGTCCATGGGAGGCTGTGGGATGATGCGTTGGGAAGGAACTTCTTTTGCAGTTTGGCTGTTGTTGTGTGCCTTCCAGTCATTTTTGACTTAAGACACCCAAAGCCAAACCTATCATAGGATTTTCTTGGCAGGATTTTTTTTCAGTGAGAGTTTGCATTTATTTTCACCTGAGGCTTTTTTTTTTTTTTTTTTGGTCGTGTCAGGAGTGACTTGAGAAACTGCAAGTCGCTTCTGGTGTGAGAGAATTGGCCGTCTGCAAGGAAGTTGCCCAGGGGACGCCTGGATGTTTTGATGTTTTACCATCCTTTGGAGGGCTTCTCTCCTGTCCCCGCATGAGGAGCTGGAGCTGATAGAGAGAGCTCATTCATGCTCTCCCCGGATTCGAACCTGCAACCTGTTGGTCTTCAGTCCTGCCAGCACAGGGGTTTTGAGTAAAGTAAAAGTTTGAGGTCTCTTTGAGAGAATTGGCCGTCTGCATATAATTCTATGTTCTATTTCTATGTTAAAGTACTAATTCTATGTTAAAGTACTATAATTCTATGGTACTTTAACTGCTTTGGCAGCATCCTGTGGAATCCTGGAATGTGTAGTCTAGCAAGATTTAGTTGAAAATTCTAAATTCCCCTTCTCCAGTGGCAAATTCCAGTATTCCCTAAGATGGAAACATGGCAGTAAAAGTGGAATCATACTGCTATAAATATTCAGTGTGAAAAGAGCAAAGGTGATAGAAATTCACATGTTGGCCAAAAATCCACATTGAGAAAAAAGTATAGCTTTCCATTCACTGAGGGCCCTTCCAGGCAGGTCAAATGTCTCAGGATCTGATCCCTGGTTTTCTGATTAAACTGGATTATATCAGTCCACACTGCCAGATAATCTGGGATAAACGGAAAACCTGGGATCAGATTCTGGGATATAGGGCCTGTCTGGACGTGCCCAGAGTTGCACAGTGGTGCTGAAATGCCATGCCCTTACTCAGTTATAATGCTTCACAACTGAATACACAAGGCAATGTGCATCTACATCTTTACGTGCAACATGATGCACATCTTTGCAGATTTATGTCCAAGGCACAACCTCGGAGAATGGCATGGCATACGTGATTCTCAGAACACTCAGAGAACCTCTTTTGGGGGGGGGGGGGATGGGGGGGGTATTTTCTTTTCATGAAACAGCATTTGTATACATTGAACTGCCAGAAAGCAAAAGTGTCACAATGTCTGCCACCCTGTGGATAATTTTAGATGAGGGATGTTCAACCCTTAATTGCATTTATAAATTGTCCAAAATGTTTGTTCTGTGGAAACCTGCCGATATACCTTTGTGATCATGAATATGTGCAGAACGAGTGTGTGTGGATTAGTTGGAAAATAATTTTGCTGGAGTTAAGATTCTTTGGTTTAACTATCTTTCATACAATCCAAGAGGGACAAAGTGATTTTAAAATAACATATTTGCATTCCTTGCAGTACATTTTGCAGGAATAAATGTGAACAAAACCGTGTGATCAGCTAAAATGCAAACAATTGACAAATATGTACATGCATACTCAGTGAGTAGCTGTCTGGAGTGAAGACTCTCTTCTGCTGCTGAGGGACTTACGAGTGGTACCTGGCCTTGACAGATGGCTGATTGCTTAATGTCTGCTCTACTATTTAAGTTGGTGAATGAAGCGTTGGATGCAATTTTGCTCCTGTTTTGTTTGCTAGTATTGTGCAAATCTATTCTATCAACCCTGAATGTATGAAATAACATATTAAGATTTGTATGTATATATATATATATATACTAGCTGTGCCCTGCCATGCGTTGCTGTGGCCTATAGTAAAACTTATCAAAGTTGAGGTAGATATCTGGACTATTATGAAAGAGAGGTACCTACTTATTCCTTCCCCCTTTCTCTACTTTCTTCCTTCTCTCCCTCTTTCTTTCTTTCCTTCTTTCACTACTTGGTTTCATCCTTCTCTCTTTCCTTCATTCCCTCCCCCTTCCTTCCTTTGCCTTTCTTCCCTCCCTGTTTGCTTCCTTCTTTCACTTTTTATTTCCTTTTATTTCACCACCATCATAACAATAACAATAATGCAATGCATTGCCTCTGGGACCTGACACCTCTCCCATTCCTCCAGGGTCTCATAGGAACAATAGCATAATAATAATAATAATAATAATAATAATAATAATAATAATAATAATAATAATAGAAATAACAACCTTTACCCGCCACGTGTTGCTGTGGCCAATCTTCCCTCTTTCCTTCTTTCCCTCCTTCCTTCCTTCCTTCCCTCCCATCTTTCCTTCTCCTCTTCTTTCTCTATCTCTTTCCTTCCCTCCCCCTTTTTCTTTCTTTTCTGCTGTCTCTCTTTTCTTTCCTTCCTTCTTTCCTTTTCTTTCCTTTTCTTCTTCCTTCTTTCTCTAACTTTCCTTCGTTCCCCCTTTTTCTTTACCTCCCTTTCTCTTTCTTCCTTCTTTCCTTCCTTCCTGTCTTTCCTAGATTTTGACAGGGCGGGAAGGGGCGGGGTGGGGTTTGGAGGTGGTGTGAAGTAAAAGGAGGTAAGATTGGGGCAGGGGAGTGATGGAGCGTGGGGTTGCGTGTGTGTGTGCAGCGGCGGGGGGAGTGATGGAGCGTGGGGTTGCGTGTGTGTGTGCGGCGGCGGGGGGGAGTGATGGAGCGTGGGGTTGTGTGTGTGTGTGCAGCGGCGGGGGGAGTGGGGTTGAGTGTGTGCGTGCGGCGGCGGGGGGAGTGATGGAGCGTGGGGTTGCGTGTGTGTGTGCGGCGGCGGGGGGAGTGGGGTTGCGTGTGTGCGTGCGGCAGCGGGGGAAGTGATGGAGTGTGGGGTTGCGTGTGTGTGTGCGGCGGCAGGGGGAGTGGGGTTGCGTGTGTGTGTGTGGCGGCAGGGGGAGTGATGGAGTGTGGGGTTGTGTGTGTGTGTGCGGCAGGGGTGTGTGTGTGTGCGGGAAGCGGCGCGGTGGGGCTTGGAGTGGGCATGGTTTCCGCAGAGGGAACGTTGGCCGGAAGGGCATGTGCGCACGCCAGGGAACTTGCGGCTGGGCGCCAATGCGCATGCTCAGTTGTTTTGCCGTTTTGTGAGTGTGTTGTTGTGTTCTTTTTCATTTTGAGTAGATACGTTTGTACCTTGTGGGTTGTGTTATGGGCATGGGAATTTTGGTTAAGTTTCGTTGGGGTTTTTTTGAGTTTGTTTTTTTGCCGTTTTGAGTGTGTTGTTGTGTTGTTTTTCATTTTGAGTAATATGTTTGTACCTTGTGGGTTGTGTTATGGGCATGGGAATTTTGGTTAAGTTTCATTGGTTTTTTTTAGAGTTTTATCCTTTTGCCATCTTGTGAGTGTGTTGTTGTGTTGTTTTTCATTTTGAGTATATATGTTTGTCCCTTGTGGGTTGTGTTATGGGCATGGGAATTTTGGTTAAGTTTCGTTGGGGGATTTTTGAGTTTTGTTGTTTTCCCGTTTTGTGAGTGTGTTGTTGTGTTGTTTTTCATTTTGAGTAGATATGTTTGTACCTTGTGGGTTGTGTTATGGGCATGGGAATTTTGGTTAAGTTTTGTTGGGGGATTTTTGAGTTTTGTTGTTTTGCCGTTTTGTGAGTGTGTTGTTGTGTTGTTTTTCATTTTGAGTACATATGTTTGTACCTTGTAGGTTGTGTTATGGGCATGGGAATTTTGGTTAAGTTTCGTTGGGGGATTTTTGAGTTTTGTTGTTTTGCCGTTTTGTGAGTGTGTTGTTGTGTTGTTTTTCATTTTGCATAGATATGTTTGTACCTTGTGGGTTGTGTTATGGGCATGGGAATTTTGGTTAAGTTTCGTTGGGGGATTTTTGAGTTTTGTTGTTTTGCCGTTTTGTGAGTGTGTTGTTGTGTTGTTTTTCATTTTGAGTAGATATGTTTGTACCTTGTGGGTTGTGTTATGGGCATGGGAATTTTGGTTAAGTTTCGTTGGGGGATTTTTGAGTTTTGTTGTTTTGCCGTTGTGTGAGTGTGTTGTTGTGTTGTTTTTCATTTTGAGTAGATATGTTTGTACCTTGTGGGTTGTGTTATGGGCATGGGAATTTTGGTTAAGTTTCGTTGAGGGGTTTTTGAGTTTTGTTTCCTCGTTGGATGCCCCTAACAAATTTATATATATAGAATATATATATCCAGTTCTTTGTCATCCCTGCTTTCCAAGCTGTCCATGACACCAGCTGTCCACAAACTCAGATGTGTAATTCTTCATATCAGTGTTCTCATTGGAAAAAAATTCCAAAATATATGCACGCACACACAATGTCACAAGTTAAAATTATTAATGACATTTCTATAAAGCTGTTAATATCCGGCTTGTTTATTTGTGCACATTGCTGGTATCTGCATAATAAAAGGAGGATTATTCCTTAAAACCCATGCTTAATTTTTGCTTCAGCTGTAAATGAGACTGTTCTGCCATGCATGAGATTGGGGAAAAAATAGTTTGCAATGGAAATAAAGTACTTGGTAGTATTCTTTGTAGTATTGTGTCTCAGAATTGAATCTTTAATGAGCAGTCCCATAGCCCATATAGTTTAGCATTCTCTGTTCAAACCCATTAAGCCCTCAAGGAAATCCAAAACATTTCATGAGACTAGTGACTTGGATTGTTTCAGAGCAGAGGTCAAAAAAATGTATCAATAGAAATTGCCACATCTGTTTCAACAATCCTGCTGCAAAAGCAGTATTGATTGCTGATAGGATGCCAGTTCCACACTTAGCAACTGATTGTTCGTTTTGCTTTCAGATTGATGAGCTGTGGACTCAGAGCAAGGAAGACATCTTAACCCTCTGAGGTGCTCTGTAGCTAAAAACAAAGAGAGGGGCTGCATTCTTTACAATTATACTTTAGATTCAAAATAAGATGTTGAGTCGCCTCCGGGCTGAGAAAGGCAGCACAGAAATGCAATAAATAAATGTTGAATCAAATCGTCTTCATTTTTAAAAGGTTTAGAGGAGACATGATAGCTATGTTTAAGTATCTGAAAGGATGACCTAAGGAAGAGGAAGTAGTCTTATTTTTTGCTGCCCTGAGACTAGGACTCTTCCAGCTCTATGATTCTATGAAAATGCTTTTTTTAAATGGATCAAACTTAAATGGAAATTAATAATTAGTATGATATACTATATACATAGATGTAAATTTCAATGAATATCCAAGGAATAAGCCCAGAAATAATTCATCTAATTTAAATATTGAGAATACATATGTTGAGTATCTCTTAATCAAAATACCTGGACCAGAAGTATTCTGTATTTCAGAATACTTGCATATGTATAATGAGATAACTTGGTGATGGGACCCAATTCTAAACATGACATTCATTGTTTCAGATACGCATTCTAAACACGAAATGCTTCATATACACATTATGCATATAGCCTTATCTTAATTTTGTGCATGAAATAATGTTTGTATATGGTCCCAATTCAAGCTGCAGGTTACGACCTACAAAACTCTAAACACTTTGGGCCTTGCCTATCTTCAGGATCACATCTCCCCTATGAACTGGTGTGGGCTCTAAGATCTGCCGGGGAGACCCTCCTCTTGCTTCCACTACTGTCAAAAGTATGGTTGGTGGTGATGGAGAGGGCCTTCTTGGTGGTTGCCCCCCCCCCCCCCAGTTTTGGAAATTCCTCCCCAAGGAGATTAGACAAGCCCCCACACTGTCTTACTTTTGCAGGGATTTGAAAATCTGGATGCTTCAGCAAATTTTTGAGAATGATTAGTCTTCAGGCCCAGTTCCCAGGTAGCCAGATAGCACTCTGTCCTGCACTTCATCCATTTCCCAGGCCCTATGATCTTCTATTTCCACTATCCCATGCCTAGCCCTCTTATAGTTGGTCACATCCATTTGCAATCACGGCCATTGGTTGCAAATGGATGTGGCCAACTATAAGAGGGCCATCCTTGACTGATGGAGCTACAATGAAATGGGTTTTAATATTTTTATCTTTAGTGTGTTTTAGTAGAATTTTTGTATTTGATGATTTCAGTTGTTTATTTTGTCTGTTAAGCTTAATATTGTGTTATATTGTCAAATGTGCTGTCTGTATGGTCTCTTTCCAGCAATTGAATGCTTGCTTTACATGTTGGAAGCCGTCCTGAGATAGGGCAATATACAAATAAAGTTTTTATTATGATGATGATTACATTTAATCATCAGAAAGCAAACGTGCTACTATCTCAGCTACCTGTGTGGACAATTTTGGATTTTAGAGTATATTGGAATTCCTTGATAAGGGATATTCAACTTGTATTTTACATCATTAAATTATTAAATGGGTCTTAATGAGATTGCACAGGAGAATATGTCTGTCTGTTGGCATTTACAGATTAAATAAAAAGATGACATTTTGTATAAAATCAGAGTGGACTGCATTTCTTCATTCCTGCGTCTGACAGGTAGATTTTTCTCATCAAAACCAAAGACTATAACCTTCTTGTACATTTCAGGAATGATAAACTCTTGGCTTATTTCCAGTTTTGAAACAGATCGCCTTCATGAAAAATGAATTTAGTAGCGGTTCTCATGTTCAAAACAACCAAACAAAAGTGACTTAATAAAACCCATAGGAACACAATTATTCTAGCCTTATTAAGCTAATTCAGTGAATTTCTTACAAGCAGTTCATAAAGATATAGAAGCACGGTTGGAAGAATCTTCTAAGGCAGTGGTTCTCAACCTGTGTCCCCAGGTGTTTTGATCTACAACTCCCAGAAATCCCAGCCAGTTTGCCAGCTGTTAGGATTTCTGAGAGTTGAAGGCCAAAACATCTGGAGACTCACAGGTTGAGAACCACTGTCATAAGGTTTTCTGCTGGGTGAGCAGGGGACTGTTCATGTCAAACAAGTGCAAATGTTGCTAGCCTAACACTGGGAATTATGATTTTTACAGAAAAAGATCTGTCCACAGTAATTAAGATACTACATCATGTATCTATCATGATGTTGAAAAGTTCCGGTTTTCCTGATAATGCAGAGGTTTCTAAGGCATTCAACTAAATGTAGTTTTAGGCAATTTCCAGACCTTGGTACTGAAGTGAAGATCTGAAAAGGAGCCCGTGCTTAGGGGGATGCTGCTATGTGGTGCTGCCATGTTTGAGATTACAGTATGCTGTAACCACTGTATGTCAAGCTTTTGAAAATGTGATGCTACCTCATTTCCACATGTAATGAAGACTTTGACCATTCTCTCATATGATCCACACACAGCCCCAGTTTCATCTCTCTGAAAAGATGGATTCTGCTTAATAAGTATAATGGCTGCAACTTCAAGCAGGCTGATAACATAGTGACAAAGCTTTATGGAATTCTTCACTGCTACATTGATTCATTTAATTACTCTTCAGAACTTGGCCTGTGGCAATGCTGGATGGGGGATTATGCAAACTGTAAGAAAAATACTTAAGAAAAGAAAAGACAGATAATAACAATTGGACACAAAGAAAGTCAGCCAATTAAAATTAGATGCTCCTAAAAGCCATGAAATCACTGGGGTTATCTCAGTTACTTGATTTGAATTAGACCAGATGATAACTTCAAAGACTTGAGGATGTTGTTCTGTATCCATCACTGAACAAGTATACAGATCTCATTTGTACTAAATTAGATATTCTTTGAAGCACACACACTGGTAGCACATGTCCTCAGCACCTGCCTGAAGCCCAGCCTGAGGTCATTTCCCCAGATGACCCAAGGAAGGGGGTTGTTGCCCTGATAAGTGCCTCTCCCCAGTTCCAAAACTTCCACCATAACCCTCCAGGACCATAGAAATGGATCTACGTGAAAGCCTGACACCCAGTTTGGCAGTTCTTTTCTCTTTTTTTACTTATTCCTACTGAAGAGAAGGAAGCAAGTACCGGCACATGCCTGGAGATAGATGGCACAATTCCTGGTGTCATGGTTTTAGGCCTGTTCCTGGGGCGCTGATTCAGAAAAATGCATTGGATAGACCGCATCTGCTCTAGTTTCTTAGATATAGTTATGATTTTCTATAGGTGAGTATATGACCTATGTTCTGTATCTGAAAGACTAGATTTAACAAGGGAATGCTGGTGCCTTTTTTCAATCAGCAGGTAAAATATACCCAAAAGAGGTCTTGCATTTGAGTCATTACTCACTGGAAAATCCAATCCAGAGGAGGTGGATTTCAAGGAGTTTTGGTCCAGATGACCCCCTCTCTGAATCTCCCTCCCTGGCTAAAGCAATTCAGGGCCTCCCTCCTCAGCAAGATCTGATCATATATCCACACTATTTGAAATCCAACAAAGACAGAAAGAGAAACTTCATAGGAACCAGTTATTAAATAGATGCTCTCTCATAATGCACCTGGTGTTCAGAGGCAGCCAGGTGTAAGTGTTTTAGCTCCTGCTGGGAATCTTTGTTTTTTGCAATTATTTAACCTCTTTGCTCTTAGTATCCCTGCATTTCCTGTAATTCTTTATCCCTGGGCTGACTATGTTAAATTAACCTTTGTCTCATCCCTTTTTGGTTTCAGATTTCAGGATTCCTGGCTTCTAGACGGTCTGAAACCTTCGTCCTGGACTTCCTTTCATTTTCTTGGACTACCTGTGCATGGCCTAAACAGGACTGACCTCCTTGTTTCTGCTCCCATTAAGAGGATATGTCTCTTTGGACACTTGCTGCCTATAGCCATAGGACAGACAGATAGATAAATGCATGCAGAATATTTTCATTGGGGAAATTTTATGTATAACCTACCGTTGGTCCTCCACATTTTATGTTTAACTTTTGCCCATTTGATTATTCACAGTGTTGATTAATATGTTCTCTCTAGGATTCTCTAAGTCAACTGTAGTTAATGTGCACTGGAGTGGTGTTTTCTCAGGTTTTTTAAAAGTGGTTTTATTCATTTTGTACCCACTTTCTGGGGATTTTGTTCCCTTAAGACTTGCAAAAGTGAAGGACCTGTTGTGCACTCAAAACACATACTGATGTCAACATTAGACAGATGTACATAAGCCACAAATATATGTAAATGTTGACACAACCTTACAGAAGAAACTCTCTGGCTGAGTGCAGCAAACACATCTCTTTCAGTCTCGTTTTTGCTGGACAGCTCCCTTCCTCCAGCTCAAAGACCTGATTCTGTCCTTACCAGTCAAGGCTGGGAATATTTAAATTCAAGATATATGCAGAATGGAAAAAGTTATTTATGTTTAAACGGGGGTCTGCCACACAACATTCCCATGGTTCCAAATCTGACAATAAAGGGGGCACGTAGCTGAGAAATACTGCGCCGGGGGGGGGGGGGGGAAGGATCCTTCTTCCTCTCCATTCCTTCCCATGATTCTTCCCTTTAGGCATATTCTTCTTAGGTTGGTTAATTTTTGCATACACAGAGCATAGCAAGTATGAATAAATATCTATTGACATAAACAGAGACATAAAATGAAAGAATTATACTTTAAAATTCTTATCTAAAATGCAGTTCGAATAATAATCATCATCATCATCATTGTCATCGTTATCTTTATTTATAACCTGCCCTCTCTCCTCAAAGGGACTCAGGGCTGTTTACAAAAAATAACAAAATGGCAAATATTCAATGCCCAAAAAACAAATAGACAATCAAAGCAAAACATAAAATAATGTAAACTCAATATAACTTTGGGTGGAGAAGGGTGGGGTATAAATATAGGAAATAAATAAAAATAGGAAATAAATAAATAACTTATAAACTAACTTCTAATACTTTGTATAGATCATTCTCAAATACTGTTGTGAAGCATGGCCTGGAATTTTTGCCCACAAGATCGCATAAGGGAACTTTTGCAATGTTGGAGAGATCTTCTACATCCCAAATTTCTGGAATGCTAAAATTACTCACAAAGTTGGTCCTTTCAGAAAATTACAAATCTGGAAAGCCTGTGGGCAAATAGTAAACTTAAAATCCAATTAGGAACATAATAAATGTAATCAACCAAACAACATTAAAAAAGAGAAATTGTTGATAATAAAACTGGATATCTATAAAGCCTTCAACTCTGTAAATCATCAGTATTTATCACAAGTCTGTGAAAACTTTAAATTGGGAAATAAATTTTGCGAGGTAATAATAGAATTCTATGAAAATGATCAGGCATAAATAATTGTCAGTGGATCCAAATGAAGAACAATCACGATCAAAAGTGGAACAAAACAAGGTTGTCCTCTCTCCCCTAGTTTATTTGCCATGGCCATAGAACCTTTAGCTAATTTAATTAGGAAGGGAGAAAGAATAAAAGGATCTCAATTAAGCAGGGAAGAAATCAAAGTTAATTTATTTGCCAACAACACCATGATAATATTAGGCTAACCAGGGAAATCTGTAAGGAAAGTAGTAGATATTATTTTAAAAATTGAAAAAAAATAGTAGGTCTTGCAATAAATCTCGAAAAATCAGAGATTATGCATTAAATCTTTCCTGGCAAGAGTTAAAAGAAATGCAAACAATCCTGCGGATAAGATGGGGTGGGGGAGCTTAAGTACTTGGGAGTTTACATCTCAAAAAATGTAAATAATATAATACAAATAAACTATAATCAACTAGGACCTAATGGAACTAGGACCTAATGGGTAAAAGTTTTCCTCTGACATTAAGTGTAGTCATGTTTGACTCTGGGGGTTGGTGCTCGTCTTTAAGCCGAAGAGCCAGCATTGTCCGTAGACACCTCCAAGGTCATATGGCCAACATGACTGCATGGAGGGCCATTACCTTTCCACAGAAGTGGTACCTATTAATCTATTCACATTTGCATCTTTTCAAACTACTAGGTTGGCAGAAGCTGGGCCTAATAGCGGGAGCTCACCCCGCTCCTTGGTTGAGAACCATCAACCTTTCGGTCAACAATTTCAGCAACTTAGTGGTTTAACTGACTGCGCCACCAGGGAACCTAATAAATGGGATCAAAATAGTTAAAATGATGCTTCTTCCAAAAAATTTATTTCTCTTCTAGGCATTAATGTTCAATATACCAAATAAAATAATAAAAAATAGGACACCTGTCATATTACTTCTCACAAGAAAATGGAGGATGGGGAGCCCTCAGCTTACAAAGTTATTTTGAAGCATGCCAAATAGTGAAACTACTAGAATTAGAGTTTGGCAAGGCAAAAAGATGGGTAAGAATTGAGAAATCAGTAAATGAGTGGAACCACTGTTTGTGCCTAAAGGAAAGGATGAACAGTGAAGAAATAAATAAAATAAAAGGAAGCCCACTATCTTCAACATTAGAATTTGCTGGAAAATGGCAAAACAAACTTCCATTGAACAAAATAGACAGACTCCAAATAGGAATATTCAATAATAAAAAAGATCATATACATGGAAAAGTGATAATACATTTAAACAATGGCATAATGAAGATTCAGATTTAAATTCAGATGGAACAACAAAAGACTGGGAAGAGTTAAGAGACAAAAATGGGTCAAACAGTTGGTTGTTATGGAAAGGAATGTGGCAAATGATTACAGAGTGGAAGAAGAAAGAAGGTCCTGAGGCAGATTTAGATCAAATATTACAATGGAAAACTGAGAAAGGGAAAGGAATAATGGGAATCATATATAACAAACTAATTGATAACCAATAACTGATAACCAAGGCAAAGGGTAACATAAAATATAAGAAATTAAACCAGACTATCCTTATGATCCAACAAACAGAATGAATGATAAAGAAAATGTATTACTGTTCCTGGAGTGAGAGGGTAAATGGGAGGGGAAAATAGTGGGAAAAGGGTGAAAACAAGTAAAATTGTTAAAATAGATGTTTTGTAAAAGTCGCTTAGGTTATCTTCTAAACTTCCTCAGGAGGAAAAGTGGTTATGTGGTACTCTACTTGTTTGTCCCAAGTAAAATAAAATAAAAATAGTACACTCAAGAAAAACAACATAAACCATTTTAAACAAAAATCAAATTTAAATATATTTTTAAACTTGCTAAAATTGTATTTACTTGTGTCAACTGAGGAAAATGTTATGCTGGGGGGGGGGGGGCAGATGGTGGGAAGATTACTTATAGATTGGGTGGCAACTAAAATTCCCACCCATCTCCATCTATATGATTTTATTCAAATTATTTTATTAGCGAGGTGAACTCAAAGGTACAAACTTGATGTCACCACTTAAGATTTCCCCTCATGCTACATCTTCAAAGTTATCAGGATAATTTTGCTGCTGTAGGAACAAATTCCTGTTTGTTTGTTTTTTAATGTTTTGAAACAAAATCCATTTCTTACCAGCCAGAGGTCATTAACCTTTGGAAAGCTTATCTGCCAATAATGCAGAATATAGAAAACTACAATCCACGAGCAGTAATTCCTTTATTGATTCAACTCTAAAGCCAATATATATTATGCAAGTTTTTAAAGCTTGACAAGATTCTTAATCGGGCAAAAATATTCAAAATCATGCTGGGATAAAATGGTGATGATGTCAGAATCAAGGGCATGTATTTTCTTGAGGAATGTCTTTAGGGGTGGACTTTTGCAGCGCTTGGCGATAGAACTTTTGCTAGAACTCTTTTACAGTCCATTTTACAATCATTTTTAGCAATGAAGAAGGGAGGTAGTACCACCCTCTGGAGTTAGTTAAGGCCCCTTTGGCCCCACTGGTCCTTCTAAGTATCAGTTGAGTCATGAGGGTCACACAGTTCTCTTTACTACTTTGCAGCTGGAGAGTAGACGTATAAGCATAGTAACTCACTCACTATAGAGATCTTCAAACTGAGATTAATTCCATATTATTCTTGGTTCATTTTCTGTTTCTTTTCCTCCTGTGACTGTATTGAACCTGATTTTTTGTTGTAAAGTTAATGTCTTTAAAAGTTGAAATACATTTTTGTAATAAAAAAAATCAGTGTTACTGGAAATAAATTAATTCATTAGTAGGGATGCATTTACATGGGGGGGGGGATGAGGTTATGACCTCACTAATGAGAATTCTTTTCCTCCTCCATGATATTTTCCTCCAATTCCCACATTTCTAGCATGACAGAGAGTGAGACACTGAAAACTATTCACACCTAGAATTCTTACATTGGTTATGTTTGTTTTCCTTTGGTAATTTTGCATGTCTTTTTTCTTTGGATATCCAAGTTGTATTTTTAAATCTCCAGCTGGATTAGGTTACTTCAATGTTAGAAATTTGGGGGGACATTTCACAGAGGGCAGAATTCTTATTTGGGAGGCAATCCCTTGCCCTCACGTACATATACCCTAGATCTCCCCCTTTTCATTGCAGAGATCGTTGAGCTCAGCTGCGTTCTAGTGAGAAGTGCCAAAATACTAGTATCTTTGGCTCTTTATGTTTCGAATCAGTTTACTGAGTCTACTTAAGCTAAGATTAGGTTTTTTTAAAACTGAGTATTGTTTATGTGTTTCTTTCACCTCCACCTTATCTTTGCTGATACTGTAGTCTTGCTGTGGAGGTCCACAGTATACCTTATGCTTTTGGCATATATTAAAAGTGAGATATTTAGCTTTCTTATTTTGCCCATTGTATGTATTTCCAAATGGTTCTCTGATTTCTCTACAGTTCTTCTGTTTCCCTATACCTGTAAGTAAATATTGTTGCTGTATGCTTTGAATTTGTTTTTATATACAATACATGTAATGTCTTGCTAAAATTATTTGCAAAATCAGCCCTTTCAGTCAATTGGAAGTCTGGAAAGCGTATGGACAAATAGAAAAGACAAGAAAAAACTACATACCAGTAAAAACAATTAAATCCAATTTAAATACATTTTAAACTTGCTAAAAGTAATATTGTCAATATTATTGCTGTGTGCCTTCAAGTAGTTTTTGATTTATGGCAACTTAAGTCGAACCTGGGGTTGAGGATGTGTGACTTGCCACTATGCCACACTGGCTCTCAAGTGAATATATTCCCTTATAATTTAATTAATTTCCTTTCATATTCTTAGGAATCAAGTCCTAAATCCAGTACTGAGCTGTTTGGTTATTGATACTGATTATTGTTTTATTGTTTCTTGAAAACAGAGAATGCTTCGGGACGTTTTGCTCCCTTGTTGCTATGGGATCATGGGGATGTCGTGCAAGATCTGAATAATTCCTGGGTATGAATAAATTGAGCAAAAGGAACAGTGGCAATTTGACCTTGCAAGGTTATTGTTAATCCCAGTTAAATCAGCTGCACTTCGGCTAGAGCTCTCTGTCACAGCTAGTGTGACAGCTATCAGCCAAAGTCATGTGGAAATCGACCCCAAACCTCAGTGGACAGAAAACAACATGCTGGTTTTCCTTTTAAATAACCTAACCTTCTGACAAAGCCTGTAAATGGCCCCACTGAGCAGTTCTGTTTGAGGAAAGAAAACAAATAATGGTGAAGTTCCCACATCATCACAGTCAAACAGAATAATATATTTGCTTCCTCTCTTCCTTTGTAATAATCACTCTAGCACTAAATATTTCTCCAAATGTATCCAGTTACATATACACACATAAATACACAGATATAAAATCCAACCCTGCATTATGCCAGAAACGTGCAAGGTTACCCAGGTAGGCCTCACATGTCCACAACATCAATGAGTTCTGGAAAAAAACTTGCAATGAGATGGCTACTGATGTTAGAGCTACCAGGAAAAACATGGGACATGCCTCCAAAACCTCCACTTTATATGTGGAGTGCATTGGGGTATACAGCTGGAAGAAACCAGGGGGCTTGCAGGAGACCTGGTCACACACACCACTAAAATCACGAATATCTTGTCCTCAACTATTCTCTAGGATATGGGAGAGGCATCTTACTATGTTTTTTTTGGGGGGGGGTGGGTTACATGCAATCTGTAAGCCACATATTCCCTCTCCCATCTTAAATAAATGAGTTTTTAGCATGTCCGGTTTGAGCCTGGTAGTGTGTGTGTGTGTTCTTTCCTGTGAATTCTTTTTATGGTATTTGTAGTGAATACATGAAAAACATTGTGGGACCAAGTACACAAGCTGTGCCCCAGCACCCCCAGGATTTATACATTGCCTGTCAGAGGCCTTACAGATTTTCAGATAAAGACTAAGAATTCTCTGCCCAGATGGGGATTCTGCAGTTGTTGGTGATTGCCCAAATGTGTTAGGGGTTTCATAGAATCATTGCGTTGGAAGAGACCTCATGGGCCATCCAGTCCAACCCTCTGCCATCTTCTGATCTTCACTCTCAATGTGGAATTCCCCCCCCCCCCCAAGGAATTGCAAGTGGATGCTGTATTTACAGTCCCAATTGTCCCTTTACAGTGTTTGCTATGATTGAAGTAGTTTTTACGTTTTCACAGTAACCCAAGCTGTCACCCTTTTTTCCTCACTCAGCCAAAAGAGAACCAAAGTTACTAACACAGAAATTTGCCATGAATATTGCTTGTACTCTTTGAAAATGTGGGTGGTAGATAGAAATTCTGCCATCACCTTTGATCCAGGAGGCTCCTTTGTTGAATTTAGTGAAAACACACACTTCAGTGAACATGGTTTTTACTGGTATGGCTCTATAGTTCGTTAATGCTTTCAACAGGCACTAAAGAGCCTCACCGCGATCTGTAAGAAGTATGAAGCTCACTTTTACTAGAAGATGTCTAGGTCATCCTTTTCCTGCTTTTTTGTTGGGGAGGTGCTGCTGGAAGCGATTCTTCTTAGAAACAACTTTTCCTATATTAATGTTGCACAACACATTGGAAACCTATTTTAATGCTTCAAATTAATATGATCAGGCAGTTTTGAATACTCTCAAAATTATGTACAGACTTTCTCAAAATTATAAATGAAAAGGAGAAGTCCCTGGTGGTGCAGCAGGGGAAGCCGCTGAGCTAATGAACTTGCTGACTGAAAGGTCGGTGGTTTGAATCCAAGGAGCAAAGTGAGCTCCTGCTGTCAGCCTCAGCTTCTGCCAACCTAGCAGTTTGTAAACATGCAAATGTAAGTAGAGCAATAGGTACCACTTCAGAGGGAAGGTAACAGCACTCCATGCAATCATGCCAGCCACACGATCTTGGAGGAGTCCACGGACAATGCTGCCTCTTCAGCTTAAAAATAGGGATGAGCACCACCCACCAGAGTTGGTCAAGGCGAGACTTAATGTCAAGGGAAACCTTTACCTTTTATACACGAAGAGATAATAAGCCACACAGTCTTATATGGAGTCACAGAGTCCTTAAAAAGGCTAGGGCATGGGAGGGAAAGCATTAGACCGCTTCTTACTTATACCAATACACTTTTCCCATGTGTGGCATCAGATTTTTTAGTTTTAATGTCAAATTAAATCAACTGGACTAGGAGCTAATTGACATCCAATTACAAGACTTTAAAACCAATTAAACTATGTATAGGATTAAAACATTAAAAAATTAAAATATTTAAATGCATTAAAATACTATATACAAATCTAAAAACAGAACCACACAGCATTAAAAGCCCAACCACACTGGATATGTACCTTCACTAAGCTGTTAGTTTTGCTTGATTTTGCTGCACAACAATGATTTCCTTTAAACTGCTTTAGACATACTTCATATTTTTTGATTACTCCTGGGCTATAAAATGTTTTCCATTGATCCTGCAAAGTTATTATTCTGAGTAACCCATGGTAACCAACAAAGAGAAGAGAATAGCATTTTATGTAGTTGCATCTATGTTTGATGCAAGTACCTGTGATATATGGAACTGAATTGAGTGTTACAGCCCCAGTTCTTCGTATATACAAGGATCAATTGTCTGGTCTTACAGTAATTTCAGGAATGTACTTATCTGCTAGATCACACTACTGACAATTTCTATTTAGTTAGTGAACCATTTTATACATTTATTTGATATGTACCTATTTAAAATAAAATTGAATTGTAAAGAAATTGAATACTGTTATATGTTAAAATGTTATGTGAATTGTTCTCTGTCTCCTTAGAAACTGAATATTACATCTAGGGAAGAACATGCAGGTTGACATACTGATGTATCTGACTCTATGAATCCATATAGTTGTTTGAGTTGGAACAAATAATTAGCCTCAGAAAACTTCATGATAGTCACCATAGACTGGATATCAATTGAAGGTACACAACAAAATCAACAACACATTGTTCCAATAGGAAGCATTTAATTAAAGGCAATAGAGCCATTTATTGTTTCCATACACATTAGACAACATGCAAAATAAGTTTCATTATCTCCCCCCCCAAACTTTAAAAATAACCCATGGGGCAACATGCTAATTGTAGAGAACTTAAGAAATAAAAACTAAGGAGGAACATAGAAGATAGTTCTGTGCCAGCATTGTATGTATTGAACCACAAGCCAAGCTGGTCGGAGACTTCTCAGGACCCTGGACAGCTCACTGGAAAGTGTTCCTACAGCATCAACTCCCAGGGATATAACTCAGGGTAATTGCTTTAGCCATGAAGGAAAATATAGCAAAGTCAGACACACACAAATACATATACACACAATGCAGTACTTATTAGGCACAGAATACATTATACAATCTTTGAAAGTGCATTATACCATCTTTGACAATGGTGATAAATATTGTTTGTTTGTTTATTTACAGCACTTCAGCCCCGCCCTTCTCAGTCTGAAGGTGACTCAGGGCGGTGTACAGACCGGCAACAATTAGATGCCACAACACACATACACCAATTAAAAACAGTTAAAACATATAATAAAATCTATATAAAATCAATTAAACTATAATAATTAATGTCTTCCAGTTCAACTCCTTATCCTTTTGCATCTGAAGCTGTCTCACCTTCCAATCTCACAGTTCTTCCTCTAAAATGATTTTTACCACCTATGTTTGACAAAGAAGCCTGTGAGCTCTGAAAGCTTGAATTACGGATTTTGCATCTTTTGACAGACCTACTAAAGGTGTCACCACATTATGTTATTGTATGTATGTACTGCACATTCAGTTCCCACTGACTCCTCTTTACTACCTGAACTAGGCTGCTTCTCTTTTACATCATTAGCTCCTCCATCTGTTTGTCATAGGAGGAATGGTGCACCTTAAAGCAGCACATTGTTCCCCAAACTGAACATCATTCCTCTATCCATTCCCACCCTTGCACTGGTAAATAGCAAATGGAGAGTGAAGGCACTGCAGACATTCTTTAGTTAAGAAAGCCTCTGACAACAACGCTCCTTTTGACAAAGCCCTTTTATAGGAGCCCAGTCCAACTCTGCCAGTTGATTGCCTTCTGTCTATTTGGAGGTGTGGGGTTGTTTTGTTTGTTTGTTTGTTTTGTCTATTAGCATTGGAAAAAGTATGATGGAGGGGTAGAAGAAAGATAGATTTTCAGGGTTAAGTCAGATCTGCAGTAAACAATGCAATAAGGTTGGATTTAGGAAAGAGTAGGATTCTACTCTAGCCAATTCTATAGCAAGCAAGGTAAGCAGCTGTATCCAGAATCACTAAACATGTGTGAAAAGCAAAACAGAAATAAAAAGAGGAAATAGATTAGCCTGCGTCACCACTGCCCTGGCATATTGAAAAAAACATAGAACAATATGTTTCATTGTGGAAATGGAAATAATAAGAGAGGTGAAGGCTGCTGAAAGAAAAAGAAAATATCCATGGACATATTTTTGAATAAGTGGTCTGTAGAGATTCACAATGTTCTTGTTTAATTATGCTTACCTGACCTGGTTGTTTTGTTTCTCATGGGCATATTGGTAGCTTTGAAGAAAACGTTTGCTGAAACACATCAAACTACTTCTGTTGTTGTTGCTGTTGCTTGTGGTGTAAGAACCTTTCCCGGTTGTTTCAATGTTATTTCTACCTCTGGTACTTACTTACTAAGGCAATCCCTCATTGTCTGAGTTAGATTGTCCTCCAAGTGTGATGTCCTGGTGGTGGGTATGTAGGTGACTGTGGAGCCCTATTCTTGACCTGCATGTTCTCCCGCAATGAGGGCATCGGTTTCCAGGCGGAAGGCGGTCCCGGTCAGGGTTGGCTTGATGCGCCTTCCTCTTGGCATGTTTCTCTCTTTCACCCTCCATTCATGCCTCTTTGAATTCCACAGCACTGCTGGTCACAGCTGACCTCCAGCTAGAGCACTCAAGGGCCAGGGCTTCCCAGTTCTTGGTGTCTATGCCACAGTTTTTAAGGTTGGCTTTGAGCCCATCTTTAAATCTCTTTTCCTATCCACCAACATTCTGTTTTCCATTCTTGAGTTCAGAGTAGAGCAACTTCTTTGGGAGACGGTGGTTGGGCATCCGGACAACGCGGCCGGTCCAGCGGAGTTGATGGTGGAGGACCAGTCCCTCTGGTATTAAAGTTAAAGAAATACAGTCAAGGAACATATCTACATTTCAGTATATCTCTACTTCTTCTAAGAAGATTGCCACAACGAATGATATTTTGTTTTTCCTATCCATTGTCCTGCTTGAGAACACGGAGCTAAGGAGTCCCACATGCTCTATATTCAGGGGAGGGGAGGCAAATCATTTCTGATTCCCTGAGACTTTAGAGGTAAAATGTTGCTGTGTATCACAGGGCATGTGTGCCCATACGCACACAAGCACACTAGATTATGATGTCATTAAGGTTTTCCTGGAGAGGTTATCCAGAGTTAATGGTGCTTAGTGAGGTTGTTCAGAATTCAGATAATTTTGGGATGTGCTTTAGTTTGGTCTGGTTAATTTAAATTAAAATTCCACACAAATGAAATATTGTATTTGTTCTGTGCCTTCAAGTCATTCCTGATTTATGGCAACCCTAAGGTGACCCTATCTCGTGGTTTTCTGAGCTTAAGAGAGTGTGACTTGCCCAAAGTAGTTTTCGGGGGTATCTAATAGTCTGAAGTATGACTTTTAATTGAGTTATATTATCTTAAAATGGAAAAATAAATTTACCGTATATTCCGGCATATAAGACGACTGGGGGTATAAGACGACTCCCAACTTTTCCAGTTAAAATATAGAGTTAAGACGACAGCCATGCATAAGACTACACCCGCATATAAGACGACCCCTGACTTTTGAGAAGATTTTCTTGGGTTAAAAAGTAGTCTTATATGCCAGAATATACTGTAGTTTTCTGAGTTGACGTACAGTTGACTATAAGTTAACCAAAAATCTCAAGCAACCATAAAAATGAAGGAATATTATTTTAATATTAATTTACAGTAATATCGGTTTTACGATACTATCAAACTGTGTTACATTAGGTTGTTGTTATTTGATTTTAGTTACTGTATTTCAATATTATTATTGTCAAAACAGAGTTTATGGTATAGTATAGTGTCCATGATGTCACGAAGAGTCGGAAGCGACTGAACGAATAAACATCAACAATAATATGGGGTTTAGCATTACGACCATTTTGAATAGGAATTCTCAAGCAACCAGAAGCTACATTTCTCCAGCATCTACCAGTCCCCATGTGTACTGCTGAACTGAGAGTCTACTGTATTTTGGATCTTCAGTGTAATCAAAAAGCATATCCTATATTGCTAAAGAAATCCAATACAGAGTATCGCCTGCTCAAGTGAAAAGATGAATGCTCCATTCACTGAAGAACAGTTTAATTAAAGATCGCCCAGGCTGCAAAAGCTCAGGTTACATCATGGAGAGAATTGTGATGTTTGGATTTCTAGGGGAAACTGTGCCAAAAGTATTGCTCCTGCAATGTGCACTTCTTATAAGAAATATGACAACCAGAATCACATTAAAATAAATCAAACGAAAACACCTTTTTAAACTGCATAATAATTATTATGGGATAGCAGATCTTCTGGGTATAAAATGCATATTTCAATCTTTTTAATGATATGAAAATGTATCTGTAGGAGCCTGAGAAAACACCATAACAATATAAACTGTTCTCATTTATAGGAAGAGGTGGTACTGCAAAATTTTCATTGAACGTAAAAGGTTCAACTACAGGAGCAAGAGGAGGTACTGACTAATCAATTATTTTCCAGCTGCTTACAAATGAAATGCTTCGCAGACCTCAATCAAAATTTTGATTCAGGAGCTAGCAGGAACATCTTGGATTCTCTACTAGACAACAAGTACTGTACTGTAAACAAAGATTCAGCCAACAGGGATTCTCCAGGAGCAGCTTTATCACAGAAGGAAGATTGTGAGTCTTTGCCCCACCTTGTAACCCTTCCAATCCTCAATTAATGAGAAACTGTTATAATTTTTCTCTCACGGCTCATCAGGTGAACAATAGCCCTCTTTTCCATTGGGAAATTGCAACCAAATTCTTAAACCAAAGCCCCTTTGTCCTTACTCAAATATGTTTTCTCATGCTTCCTTTAAAAAAAATCATGTCTTAGCTGTTCAAAGCCAACCGTTTTACATACAACATAGATTATTCTTTTCTATGAGAAAGGGTGTGAGAATTCTATTTTTTTGGCAGTTCTTGAAAACATATCAGCATTTGCAAGCTGCCATCTCTCTGTCCCACCACCCACTTAAGCGTGTTTGGTGGGAACATGGGAGAGGGCTTTTTTGGTGGCTCCTCAATGACTGTGGAAGCAGGCTGGCCCCATCCCTGCTGGCCTTTTGCAAGCAGGTCAAGATATAACCTTGGTATCACGCATTTAGGAGAGGATGAGAAGTAGGCTGTTGGGAATGTTAGGGAGAAGCAGGGTTAAAATGGATGTTTATCTTTTAAATGAAAATTTAATTGTTTTTCTTGTACTTTGACTGCATTATAACATTGTAGTCACAACACAAATATTCAATGGCTTTCTATTTTTTGTATTTGTCTTTTTTTTAAAAAAAAATGTGGGTTGTAATGTTATTGATAGCTACCTTGAGTCCCTACGGGGAGAAAGGTGGGATAGAAATGAAGTTAACAATAAATAAAAATAATAATTCAACTTGCCATGTATTTTATCTGTATGATTGCCATGGATAAGACACAGTGGTTTTATGTAGGGTTCAATATCATATAGTTTATCATGACTGTATATTACTGTGAAAGCTTTAAGTGTAAGCAGAGCTCTTAATATTTTTTTTAAAAAGTCATTACTGATTCTGGATAGAAGGGAAATGTAAAGGAGCACAGCTGCAGGGCGCTTTTCAATGAGTATCAGGTAGTTTAGCTCCATTACCAAGACCAGATAGGAATCCTGTTACATATTTGGACAATTTAGAATAGAACCACAGGAATTTCGCATTCTGTTATGTAACAATAATGGTGCCAAAATAGCTTCCCTTCCCGCATAACTAAATTTTATCACAGAACTCAAGAGGGCTTGTGTGTGGAGGAGGATGTGCTCTGTTCACGTCTGGTACTAAAATAACAAGTACTAGGTTTTTGTCCTTGGAATGATATGCTTCTAACCATTATCTTTTCCATTTTATTCTGACCAGCAGATTAGCACTTTGTAGATCTTGACATTTTATTCAAAACTTCAATGAATCCTGTGAGCTTGAAGGCAACTTATTCTTGAATTAGGGAATCTATACCTCTCTCCACTTCCACTATCCCCAAAGTAAGCAGAATAAATAATTACAGAAGAGTAATTTATTCTTGTCTATGTGATGTATGGCAAGATGAAAGAAGACAGCTTTCCCCTCATCTTTGTTTCATTATGTTGATAAATATTCAGGGTGGCATTCTGCTTCATAGAGACTACCAGCTTCCCTGCAGGGACCCTGCAAAAGGAAGCATGTATTTTCTATTCTATCCTGTTCTCATCTTGTCATCATTCTTTTGTGCATGTAAACCACTGTGGCTACAAACTAGACACCACCTAAATGAGATTCTTGCTACCCACCTTGGGGTGTTTTTGCTTTCTCCCTTTTTTCTGCTTTAAAAATAAAGGGGATGATGCTGTTAGTCAACTCGTGGCAAATCTGTTGCAACGCCATAAGAAGGAGTATGAAAGTGGGAGCAGCAATTTTCTCCAGAAGAAAGAAATTAAGTCTCTTCAGATAATAATACTTGCAATCAACACCCAAGCGTGTGCAACAGCAGCTTTCTGGAAGCCTAATTTGACTACTTCAAAGTTCTCAGCATGAATCAGAATGTTGTGGTGCAGGAAGTCCCCATTCGCCATGTTCCTATGACCTCTTGTGCATTGATAAGTTTTGCAGAAATGGTTTTGTGTAGCCACTCTCAGTGATCAAAATAGGAACAAAATGCTTGCAGACATTTCTCAGCATTAAAAAAAACATGCCCTGTCATCTTGTCCACTTACTCATTTTATTAGTTGGATATTTTTAATGCTTTCCAACATGCAGGGACCACATCCCAGACTTTCAACTCCCTCTATCAAATTCACACATTCAAAATCATATGGAAATGAAGCTAATTATTGGGGTAGCAGTTTACTTAAAGACTGCTGTGCAATAACTAAAGAGATTCCCCTGACCATCTATCTCCTTGTGGCAGAGCTTTCCAAACTGTATGTTACAACATGTTAGTGTGCCAGCTGAAGTGTGTAGGTATGCCACATGAATATAACAGGAATCATCGAATTGAAAAAGACCTCGTGGGCCATCCAGTCAAACCCCCCGCCAAGAAGCAGGAAAATCGCATTCAAAGCACCCCCAGCCTTCGTTTAGAAGCTTCCAAAGAAGGAGCCTCTACTATACTTCAAAGAGTTTCAAGAAACCTCTGAGTCTATGTAAAAAAAAAGAAGCAATAAATCATATATTTAAAAATATTAAAGAAAGGTTTTCATGAGATATGTTATGGACCCATAAATTTCATTATTACAATTTATGTATGTGTCTGTATCTCTTATAAGGCATTGGTTTAACCTCTTGTTTGCCAATAACACTGAATTAATATGTTAATGTGTAAAGATGTGCCTCTAAAAAGGATGTCACCAACACAAAATGTTTGGAATGTTGTGCCTTATGGACTTAAATGATATAATGCTGCCATTAAGTCTAAAAAAATGCCATTATGATAAATAGAAATACTACATGTAGGGTTTCCTTTGCAGCAGCCCAGACTGCATTCTTACCTTACTAGGTTTCTGTCTCGCATTGCTAGCATAACAGAATAGCCACTTGCTTGGCACTGGATTCCCATTCTTCTTGTTTGATTGTCATGAGCTTTGGAAGGAGCAGAAAAGCCAGCTGGCCAGAAGTTGTTCCATGGCTACTTCAGAAATTTTCATTATGGCTTATCTTAGCTGAAGCTATAATATTTTTCACAACTTTTACCATGGAGCACCAGTCCAGTTGATGGGGCTATGGGACAAAATGACCACCAGACTCAGTTGGGTATCCCCTTATGAGATCTTAAGACAGTGAAGGGGAATGGACCCAACTGGCAGACAAGTGGTTCAACCCTGCACACATATGGCTTGCATTTTCCCCTCATTTCATCCTATTCATGTGGATTCCTACACCTGTCATTTTGGAGGTACTCAACAGGTGGGCTGGTCAGTTAGTTTTCATCAGCTGGCAGGTGGGTTGACTGATGCTTTTATCTTGAGCCCTGCTAAGACTAAGCCTCTTCATCTGTAACCGATATGATTGTGGCCTTCTCCTGACAGAAATAATCTATGTGCTTATTTGTCGTAAGTGGGACTCGGCGCTTATTCTACAATGAAGAAACAAGGCACATTATTACTGAGACATGATATTAATGGAGAAAGCCTAGTTGCACTCCCTTTTTTCTCACATTTTACTTCCACTAAACTTCTTTATTCCTGCATAAATGTGCATAGGATTGGTGCCATAAGACCTGAAAAAATATGTTTCATTGGGGATTGTCCAGTTAGATTCCCACACAAAAGGCTACCAGAGCACCTTTATCTTCTCCAAGCTTAGTCCTATTTGGAACAAGCAATATAGAGTGTTCTTTTTCATATATATATATATATATATATATATATACTGTTTTTAATCCTTTTATTAACAAGTTGCAGCCAAACTCAGGTTTGTGTTCTTCTTCAGTACTCCATCCTGATTTATTTTTACCTAATTTCAGTTACAACAAACTACAGTCACAAGTGTGTTGTCAAAAGCTTTCATGGCCAGAATCACAGGGTTTCTGTGAGTTTTCTAGGCTATATGGGTGTGTTCCAGAAGCATTCCCTCCTGACATTTCACCTATATCTATGGCAGACATCCTCAGAGTTTGTGAGGTCTGTTGGAAACTAGGCAAGTGAGGTTTATATACCTGTGAAATGTCCAGGGTGGGGTAAAGAACTCTTGTCTGCTTGAGGCAAGTGTGAATGCTGTAATTGCCCACCTTGATTAACATTGAATGGCTTTGCAGCTTCAAATCCTGCCTGGTTGCTGCCTGGGAGAATCCTTTGTTGGCAAATGTTAGCTGGAATTCTCTTATCTGGAATTCCCCTGTTTTTTAGGTTTTGCTATTTATTTACTGTCCTGATTTTAGAGTTTTAAATACTGGTAGCCAGATTTTTTTCATTTTCATGGTTTTCCCCTGTTAAAATTGTCCACACACTTGTGGATTTCAATGGCTTCTCTGTGTAGTCTGGCATGGTGGTCGTTAGTCACAAGGGTTCAGAAGCAACACTGAATAGTTGTTAGTCCTAAAGTGGAAATACACAAGAAGAAGGGACAGGAAGTGCACAAACCAAGAGCTCACCATCGTTGATTGCCAGTCACCTAAACAAGTATTATGTCAGAGTTGTGTTGCTCCAGAGCTGTGAGCAGAAACTGGTGTAAATTCAACAATGTATTTTGTTGCTCTTCCTCCAAACCTTTATTATAAAAATAATTATCTTCATATTTCAATTTTCAGGCAAGCAAGATACAAGGCTTTCATCTACCTAGCATGCATGGCTTTTTTGTGCGTTGTTGGGTATTTTATCACCAAATTATGCAAGCAGGAGAGAGAAATGAAGGCTGGCCTCCATCTATTATTTCCCAGAAATGATCTGATGAAATGAAAGCAAATTGTGTGCAAAACAGGGTTTCATGAACAATCCATATGAATGACATGTGCATCTAATTTCCTGTTAGGGGAGCAATGAACTTCAGTGTAGCTCATTTTGCCATGATAAAAATGAATTCCATTTCTTTTAATAAACGTTGTGCTCTGAAGTTAGCTTGACAGTTCCATGAGCATTCAAACAAGGTGGGAAGCACTCCCATGCCTCATTACCAGAGGAAGATATGCCGCGCTCCTTTGGAACTGTAGCATTTGTTCAATGGAAATAACTCCCTCTTTACCTCACTGAACTGGAACAAGGCCATTCATTCTTAAAGAAACATAACCTTGGAGGAGGAAAGGTTATGCTGTAACTCCTCAGCCCCATTTTATAAATATCACTTTGAAGTGTGCCTGCTGGGTTTCCTCTTGACAAGCAGTAGACTACATGAGTTAACATTTAAAAATACACACTTAATGTTACATGGATATGTGGGCTACTACTCCCTATATTCTCGTATAATTTGGTCTCATAAAATGTAGTAGCAGAAGCTATAATCTGTATTCAGCAATGGGGTCAGAGCCTGGAAAGTAACACTGGATTACTATTGCCAGAAGTCTCCAGCCAACATAACCACAACACAAGTGTAATATCCCTGCATGGGGGATTTAAACAAATATATCCCCAAAGAGTTATTTGCTGAGCTCTGAACAGACTTCTCTGCACTTTTGACAGCTTTTGCTCTTAAAGACATCAAATCCTGACTGATCTTGGAAGCTAAAAAGGTCAGCCTTGGTTAGTACTTGGATGGGAGACCACCAATGGATATCAGGTGCTGTAACCCAGATCTGAGTACTCCTTGCCTAACAAAAGCCATAAATCAACTAGTAACTTGAAGGCACATGCACATACACAACCCTACTAGCTTCCTTTAAGTTCTAACTGAAGTTTGGTGGGGTATGTGCAAGCATGCATGTATGTTGGTGTGTATACCCCAGTCTCTTTAATACGTGATATTGATGTGTGAGGTGATATGTACTTGTATGTGCTCTGGAAATCACCTCAGCTTGAAGTCTCCACCTTAAACAGAGAGTGTTGCACTTCGGCTGTATCATGAAAAGACATGCTTGGTAAGGTAGAAGACAGTAGGGAAAGAAGAAGTCCACGTTACAAATGAATAGACTCACCTGAGAAAACCATAGTCCTGAGTCTGCAACACCTGAACAGAGCTGTGGAGGATAAGGTGACAAAGGTCTCTCAAGCACAGAGTTACCATATGTCAAAGACAACTTGACAGCATCTAAGAACAACAAAAGTCTTCTTATTGCAGTCTCTTAATATTCCCTCTCCACAGGACTGTAGGCAAAAAACTCTTATTTTTCCTACATAGTATATAAACATCCTAAAATATATATGGCACACACCCAACACATTTTCATTCATTCCTGCTGTTCTGAATATCTCCCTGCCAATTACAAAAAACAGTTTTGGCAATAGAGGCTAAGCAAATAATATTATGTAGAAGACTATTATGAGAAGTTATGATTATGGAGAAGTAGTTGGAATACCTCATGAGGAAGATAGTGAGCAGTGTATGTGACCTAATGCATGCTGGTGGTTCCATACCCCCAACCAAATACTTTGCAGATGAAAACTGGGACAAATCTGACCTAGCAACTCGAGTGTGCAATCAAAATTATTAATGAAGAGGAACAGACAAGGTAGGATCAACTGCAGCAGTTTGTTTTTGACTGAATTTACAGGAAAAGGGAGGATTCCTTGCCTCTTGTCCTCTCTTCCTATTCTTTCCCTTTGCTGAGTTAATAAAGTGGAAATATGAAGAAACTGGGATGCTTTAAAAGAAGTGAAAAAGCAGGGCAACAGAGGATTAATAAGGATTGTGCTTGCAAAATTGGGACAGTTGGGAGTGCATGTGTTTCTGTTTACCTGAGCAGAATTAGTAACCTAAATGACCAAGGCATTATGGATTGTAAGTTATGAACTTAGATAATATGGATTTCTGTGCAACCCTCATTTCCTAATGCCATTAGTACTTCAGAGAGCTTTGAGCAATTCAGAAATGTCATTGATTGCACATGAAAGCAGGGAGGTGACATGTCCTTGAGAAGAGAGCAGACCTATTGTAGTGTCAGACTGCTGCTTATCTGTGGTGTCAAGAAAATAGTCATTGCACTTAACTCTGTGCAGCACATTAGCAGGGAACACCATCACACAGGAACACTTGGGCAGAACTGACTCGCTACACAATGAGCAGACACAAGCCCTGGCCACGCATGTCATCACAATTTTGGTACTATCTTGGAGTCAGACAGATACACTTATTTTTTTCTTCTGAGCCTGACAACAACATTTCTAAAAGCCACAGCTCAACATCTTTACTTCTCTTATCTCTCTCTATAAAGCTCTTTTGTCCACTTAAAGGGAATATCTTGAATTACTAATGTTCCTATAGCTTTCTACTCAAGCTCATCTAATCCAACATCTCCAAGATTTGGGGGCTGACAGAAGAAAACAACCTATATAACTTTCACAACAGAAATAAAGCCAACCTGTTTTAGTTCAGCAGGTTCATGTGCCTATACACTGTAAGTGTGAGACAAATCACAATTATTTCCCTTCTTTCAAATAGAAGAAAACCCCATAATTGTTGTCTAATACCATGAGTCCTTCCATACAGTTTGAAAAAGGATTATTAATTTTATTATTTGGGAATTCCAAAGCATAGATTTATTTATTTTTTTAAAAATGCCTCAAACCCCAAAGAGTGTCTGTACAGGCTTGTCAGGATTTATTTCTGAGAGAAATGAAAATGGATTAAAAATAGCTGATTATGGCCAACAAGTTTTTTTTAAAAAAAGACTTAGTGTTAAATGCAAGGCATCAGGGACAACGTTACACATGCATAAATGATACTTTTGTCCATTTGTTGATTTTGCATCTGTTTTCATTGGGTCAATTAAAGCATTTCTTGTAATACAAAAGTGATCTAGGTGCTCAAAGCAAGTAAGTGGAAGATGTCTCAGATTTAAATAGCAAGATGGGTATAGAGATGAAATGACTTTCTCAAGTCATCTCCCTGATGTTGCATCACAATGTACACTGGTACATCATTTAGCTGCACTTAGGATCACAAAATCATAGAGTTGGAAGTGACCAGAAGGGCCATCCAGTCCAACCCCATTCTACCATGCAAAGACATACAATCAAAGCACTTCCAACAGATGGCCATCCAGCCTCTGCTTTAAAATGTCCAGAAAAGGAGATTCTAACACACTCACAGGTAGCAAAGCAGTCCAACACAATTGTATTTTTGCTACATTCTGAAGTCAAGGGGTGTGAATTTATGTCCACTTTACCAGTTCTGAATTTCAGGTAGCTACCTACATTTCAAACAAACAATTGGAATGAGCTTGATTAGGTTCTCACACAGACTCAGAGATGCTGATATTGAAAACTGCAGGTTGCCGAGGCTAAAAAAGCTGTTGGCAGCACCAAAGAGGATAAAAGTGGGTTGCTTTAGAAATCAGAAACAAATTTAATTTGAAAAAAATCTGTGGTTTGTGACAGAGTCTAGCTCCCCTTTGTGATGGAAAAAAGGGTTATATGGAAAGTCCATTCCCAGTATATGTCATTAAATTCTTTTAGCTAGGGCTACAGAGATCTACAATTTAAACGTTGAATAAATTTGATTTTCCATTAAGGAACTGCAACAGAATATATTACGGTGTGAGGCAAACATTATTAGTGGTATTCATGAAATAAAGCTGTCATTTTGGTATTGTATTTATTCATCTGATTAAGCCTGGATGCCTCATTACTTTTCCACCAGCATATCATGTTCATAGAAAAAAATTCTCAGAATGTAAGTGCTCTTTCAGCTTTACACAAATTCCTGCAGGAATGAAGAAGAATGCAGTTAGAAAATCCATTACTTCTTCAGACTCGCAACAACCCATGAAAGAAGCAGAGATCAGTGGTGGAATTGTGGAATTGTGGTTGCACCTCTTTAACACCTTCATTTAACCATTGATCTTTTCCCTCTGCTGGTGTCATTTTGCATTACAATGTGTAGCACTGCCTGGTTCCTTAGAGAACCTGATTTAGAACAAGGTGTGGAACTTTTCTCACTTGCGACCCCTTTTCACCCAAGATATGGTATATAAAATAGATATAAAATAAATCAGCATTTCCATGGCCTGCTGAACAAGCTGATTTTCCTTTTTGTAGAGTACAGCTGAAGCATTTTCTGCTGAATCCACTGTAAACTCTGTATGCTGTTGCTAACAGATTTGTGTAAATGAGTGGTGTTTAGAAACGTTGTACTGGTGCCAAATTTTTCGTGACTCCAGAATTGAGCTGAAGGACATCTTTTTGGGCCAGGACCCGGAGTTTAAGAAGCAGTGTTTTAGAACCCCTCTCTTGTTTAAGAATTTGTTCAAAACATGCAAATCAATACTATTGTTCTATGCATATTCAGATATGCAACATTAAAACTGGGGTGATGACTCTAGTTGTTTTAACTGTCTTTCATTTTAAACTATCTTAAGATGTCTTGCAAAATTAAAAATCTCTATTGTAGTACTATCGTTATTGAGCCAACCCAAAAGGCGTACAATCTGTTTGACAAGATCAATTTTTAAAACTTTTGTGCAAACCTGGAAGCATCAATGTAGCCCTAAAACAGGTTTTTGCAAATAACATTAGATATATAAAATCCTTCTTCAGTTCCCTACATAACGGGTGTTGCTGTGTGACAAAAGGAAGGTCATAAATAAATAATTATCCCATATTGTCCTTGTATTTAAGAAGAGCTACCAAAAAGGGTAGCATATACCTTCTTTCCACACGTGTAACAATACTGAAAACATGGATCGGCATATACATGTGACTATAATAGTGGTTGGTGCCTCCCGTATCTGCTTCCCATCTGCATAAGACTGTGAATCTGATCTGATCTGGGCTTACTCTGAATTGTAAATGAGCCATCCAGGGGCTGAATCTGTTCTGGAGGT